>NW_024465035.1:4209166-4836250 GCF_017591425.1 Ochotona curzoniae
ACCCAGCAGATCTGCCAAGGCCTGTGTGGCAGGACTTCTTGCCTCGGAGCTCGTTCAGCTGGAAGCCACTGCCCTTCTTGACCACAGCCACGGCATAGTAGAAGGTCTGTGGATCTGCAGAGGGACAGGGTAAACAAAGACCTCAGTCCTGCATGGATGATACTGTGCATCACTCCCCACACGCAAGGGGCGGAA
Organism: Ochotona curzoniae; assembly: GCF_017591425.1. Classification (NCBI taxonomy): domain Eukaryota; kingdom Metazoa; phylum Chordata; class Mammalia; order Lagomorpha; family Ochotonidae; genus Ochotona; species Ochotona curzoniae. The sequence continues at coordinate 4,209,362 of NW_024465035.1, forward strand.
GGGAAACCCTAGGCCACTTGGGTTGGGTTAGGTTGCATGGTAAGAGTCAGAGAAGCCGTTCTAAGTTTCTAAGGGAAAGAGGACCATGGAACGTGCAACCATAATGACCCTGCAGGCACACACAGGTGCCCCACAAGGTTGGCCCAACCTAGTCCTGCAGTATAGCCATCCAGATCAGTAACCCAAACCCACTACCAACAGAAGCTGTAGCAGCACGGCCCATAGGCCTTCAAAGTTCTTCTAGGGCCAGTTAGATTCATCTCCCCCACCCCACTGTGCCTGGCACTTGTACACATTGCTAGACCCTGGTGACCTTCAAACTTTCCACAGCCTGCTCTGTCTTTCCAGTGAGCACAGTCTTGGTTCAGAGAGGCAATGTACCAGGAGCCCAGCTGGTTAAATAACCAGCCCCAAGCTGGCAGCTGACAGGGCCTCTTGCCCACCACTCACCCCTCCAAAGAGAAATGTGGGCTTGCATCTGATCTCCCATGTCTGCCTGTAGGCACTAACAGCATCTACCCAGGGAGAACTTACTCTCTTGTGATCCATAGAACTCTGCCACTACAGGTTTCAGATTGTTGGGAGTGAGGCCGGCCTCAAACACCAGTCCCGCATCCAGCGTCACGGCGTCTGCTTCGTTTGCCTGGAAAAGAGCAGTCCAGCCCTCGAGAGAGCCCTTGCATCCACCCAAACCTGGACACATCAGAGTGGGGTGTCTAGGGCAGAAGCCCCCTTGGTTTGGCCAGGTTACAGAAGGGATGGGTTGTTTTTGCCATTTCCCTGCAGAGCTGTCCGGCTTCTGGTCACCACCCAACATGGATCTGGCCTTGGCATTGCAAAAGCTTGACCTGGTTGACCTCGTGAGGGAAGCTGGGCACTGCCAGGGCCCAGCAGTCTCTGAAGAAGGTGGCAGTCTGGGTTCAAGTTCCTCTGATGTCCATGCTCTGATGCCTAGCATGCCCCTCACTCACAGGCTTCTTCACTCTGACTTCCTAGGAGGCCTTTCTCGGGTGGCTTTCTGGAGGAGGAAGGAAGCCATGTACCACTTGTCTGCAGTCTCACTCAGCACTCTACACTTTCCCTTCCCATGTTGGATCCAGGAAACTGCTGGGTTGAGAAACTTCCTCTAGGTTGAAGACATCTTATCTGAAATGCTTGGGATCAGAAATACTTCAGCTTTTGGAATATTTGCACCTACAGAATGAGATATCTGGGGGAACAGGACCCACATTTCAACAAGAAGTTGGTTTGTTTCATATTACTTTATACATGTAGCCTGAAGGTATTTTGGACCCTATTATGTCAATACTGGTTATAAACAACACTTTTCTGATGTAGTTTTTTTTCTACTTGTGGTATCATGTGGATGCTCACAAAACTTAAAGCATTTCAGGTTAAGATTGCTCAATCTATTCAGGAGTAGAGATGCACGCTACAATATATCTCCACTTCTTGGTGTGCTAGTCTCCATTATACAGTTCCTCTGGATGAATATATGTATATACATGCTTATCGACATATCTACTATCACTAAAATCAAGTATCTGTATACTTATTGATCTTGTATTTTGCATGAAGCTTGCCTTATATCAAAGAGAACATGTACTTGTCCGTTGGGGATTGATTTATTTCAGAGACAATAGGATGCTGGACCTTCTGCCACTGTCTATGCCTACAATGTCAGGATACACTTGAATAGCAGGATGATGGGCAGGTGACTGTTGCTGACAGACTATACTATAACAATATAGGGAGACTAGTGGGTGGGAGGAAAATGGGGGAGGGTAGCAGGGGAACTGTATCATGAAAAACAAAAAGTTTTTAAAAAGAATGCTGAATCTACTTTATGTAGTAAATCACTCTGCTGCATTTGCAAGGAGGACAGCACCCACAGGGACGGTCCCAGTCACCTAGGGTCAGGGACCTGGGATCCACATCTAGGCAGGAATCCTCATCTTTAAATCAATGGGTCACTTTAAATGGTCTGGGTGTCTTCCTGCTAGATCAATAATTTATTTTCTCATTATGTGAATTCTTCAGGTGAGTTAAGCTCTCTTTTGCATTCTTATGCAAAAAGGAAACACACCCATTTTTTCCTCCTTGTTTTTCCTTCAGATGCCTTTCAACAAAATGATTGTTCCAGAAGCTCCTGTAATCCTAGCACCAGTTCTCACCGATCAAATAAGGGAAATGTTGTGGCCCCATGACTTTTACAGGTGGGTAGTAAGAGAATAACGTTTCTAAATGAAACAGAACGCTGTTGTGAGCCCAACTCCCTTTAGCTAGCTTTACAGCCTTTAATAGTGAGGTTGCTTCTGTTGTTTTCATAAAACATTTCTAATCACGTTGGTCATTTCTAACAGGCATTAAGCACGTTCACACTGCCTAGAGCCATCACCACTGTTGACCCCCAGAACCTGTTCATCTTTGCAAACAGAAGTCCCGTTCTAGTCACCACATACTTCACGCCCCTTGTTCTGGGTCTGCCTCTAGGAATTGCCTTCCTTAGGCAACTCATAGGAGCAGAATCATAGAAAACATGTCCTTTAGTATCTGGCTTACTTGGCTTAGTTTCCAACCTTCATCCAAAGTGGTGGGCATTTTAACTTCATTTCTTTTGAAGGCTGAAAAATTTCATTGTTTATAACTGATGTTGTTATCCATGCATGCATCAACAAATGTTGGCATTATAAAAAGATGTTAGTAAGACAAAAACACAAGAAGTTTTTTCAGAGTTGGTGCGCCCACTTGGAGTCTCACAAAGAGCTAGGAGACATGGTAGATCCTGTGTTCTACACCAGCTAGAGTCAGGTTGTGGAACCTTCTCGGTGGCTTTGTCCAGCCCTGCAGGCACCTTCCCCACTTCACCACTCAGTCCACTGAGTAAGAAAGAATCAGCAAACAAGAACCTGTCCCCTTGTCCTTACGCAGTGCAGTCCGCAAGAGTGACCAGAAACTGGGATTTCTTGGCCAGGACCCCAGGATCCTGAGGCCGCAGTCACCATGGCTTCTGCTGTTCAGGGGGCAACGAACTAGATGGCAAACAGGAGAGGAGGCCAGTGGGGATTCTTAGGGGAACCTGCCCGGGGCAGACAGAGCATGACCTTGTGGGTCTGCATGAGCGAGGCCAGCTGAGGAGCTGCAGTGAGTGGACTGCAGGGAAGCCAGGGGCAAGGCCAGCAGGAAGGGACAGAGGAGATGCTCAGCAGGTGTACTGACTGCCCAAGGTGAGCCATGCTCCCTCTGGCCCCTGTCTGCCTCTCCGTCCTTCCCCTCTGCCTGTGCCTTCCTGCTGGCTCTACTCTCAGAATGCAGCTCTCTCTGCAGGTGACCAATGACCCCTGCACTGAGTCAGGACCATTACGCTATAGCACAGATCAAGGCCATGCTCCTGGGATGCCCTAGTCCACCTTCATGTGCTTGCTTGAGAAAACACCATGTTCCCTGCAAAGAGGGTTATTTGTTCTAGCCTGTACACAGCTGAAGGTACCAGGCCCCATCCACCTTTCTAAGAGCATTTACTTAAGATGACTATGCATCTCCCGTGGCTCACAGCAGCTCTCTCAAGGACCCAAGGGCTGTTCCTTTGAAATATAATAATCAGTTGCTGGGGAAGACTCGAACCTGAGCTGTCTTAGGGGACAGCTAGTCAACAGAGCTGGCCTAATATCACTTGTATGGACCACCCCTTCGTAACTTTGCCCTCTCTGACTCTACTGAGCCTCTAAGCTCCTCCGCCTCCCTCACCGTCCCTTTCAAACACCAGAGTCTGCCTCTGCATACGTCAGAATGGAGCTCAGCCCCTTCCCTGCTGTGAGCTTGGGACTGAACAAAATCCACACGCACTGATACGTGGCAGCGTTTACCTTGGACTGCTCGCAGCATCCTGGTCTCCTTCTAGGAACCCCTGCAAGCCTGGCTGTGCTCAGGCTCTGGCCCTTCACACCTGCTGTCTTCACGGGCTACTGTCCTTCATCCGTAACTCTTGGCAGGACTTACCCAGACTTCGTCCTCGGATCTCAGCTTCACTATTTCCCCTCTCAGAGAGATTATTCCTGACCAGCCAGGTCAATGCCAGATTCCCTGGGTGAGTCCCAAACTCTCTACTCTGGCCTTCGATGCACATCCCACATTTTGAACTTAGTTTTTCACCTGTGTGCCTTTTCTCCTTACCTTCTCAGCTCCTTGAGGCTAAGGACTGTGTGGGCTGAAGTTGCCATGGCAGCCCCACTGCCCAGCGTGGCACCTGAGTCATGAGCAGGTGCACAGGGGCAGCAGAGGAGCAAGAGCCTTTGTTAACCTAGGAATCAAAGGACTCGGCCATGACCTGAAGTCACCACGCTTTAGTTCACCTCTCTGTGTCTTGCTCTTCTGCCCGATGACTTCGATAGAAGATGACCCTGTTTTTAATCTGAATTCAGAGAAATTGATGATTCAGATACAGCCACCTTTCAGAATCCATTGGCCTCCTTTTTGCACGTACAGTACAGTGGCCTCCCCGACCTGCTGTTTGTGAAGTGGTCTGTATCCCAGAGGTGGGGGAGTGGTCAGCCAGCCTCCGACCTGTGAGTCAGGATTGACCCCGAGAGGCTTGAGAAAGTGAGGGTGTTCAGACGGCAGCCACTTACCGCGATGGCCTTGATGCAATCATGGTAGGTTGTTTTCTTCACACAAATGACTCGGGGCCCATCAGGGAGGACTTTTTTTATGTTGTCACGGAAGCTGGTGCACTTGCTGGCCTCATGCTCGCTTACGGCACACCATCTCACGGTTTTTTCGGGGACAGCCAGACACAGCCCTGGGGGACAGAGAGGACATGAGGATCAGGGCTCCACCCCTGAAGTGCCTGCCTGGCCGTGTCCCTTCTGTGCTGTCCTCTGGGTCATTCTCACCCATGAACAGCATGGCGCAAGGGGGTCAGAGGAGGACACCCTAACGGCCTCTCACTGTGTACCAAGTAGATCTCCCTGGTAGAGTTGGAAGCTCACCCCAAGCCTCTCCTTACTGACATGGCCCCTGTCCTGCCTGGAGCCTGAGCTTCCCACCACAGCACCCACAGGAACTGAACACCACCATCTGGAAAGCCACTAGGGTAGGAACTGATGTCACACAGATCAGAGACTTGATGCTCGGTGGTGCTGAGCCAGCCCTGGGACCTGGATCTCCAGCCTCCTGACCGTGCTGCCTGAGACACAGGGGAACATTCCTCCTAGTGATCGTGCCCTTCTTTCACCAGGAGTTGGAGGCAAACAAGTATAAATATTCTTTCCTTGCCTGGCACTCTCACTGCCACCCTCTGGTCTAGAGATGAAACTGTAAATCCCACCCAGCCAAGGCCTTCCCATTCTCCCACTGAATCCTTCCTTGTTTTTCACCATTCTGTTTGGCTGCCATTTAAAGGCCGGAGTCAGGTCTGGGGAGAGCTATTCAAATCTCAGAGGTGGTGCAAGAATGTCCCTGTCAGAATGTGGACATCATTTCCGAAGCCCTCCATCATCTCATGGCCCTGGGGGACCAACACAGCCCAAGCTGACTAAGAACTCCCAGCTCCACAAAGCAGTTCTGCAGGAGGGGCAAGGCCGGACCCCCACATCTCCTTATCCCACCTCAGCCCCCTGGGAAATCACAGGGGGCTTCAGGAGCCACAGCACACTCCCCCCGCCAACCCCTCCGTGCAGTTTCCATAGGCAATGGATTGTCTCCAGATCTGAATCCTACTGTGCTGCCCCGAGGCCGAGGGTAGGAGGTGTTGGGGGTTGGGAGGGTGTGTGAGGAGTGTTTGGCTCTCTCTCTTCCTCTCTCTCTCTCTCTTTCTCTCCCCAGGAGGAGAACAGACTGCTTAATGTGGAGTCTTCCAATGGTGTGATGAATGCCCCACAGATGGCTAACACAGACGACTGTCAGAGGACCCAGTAAGTTGGGAAGAGTGGGGGGCAGGCGCGATCAGCAACAGGGTGTGTGTGTACTCCAGTCACTTCCTCTGGTACCTGGCATCCAAGACTTTCCCCTCACCTTAACCCTGCAGGTGCTGTTAAGACCTCGCTTGCGCGGGGAGCAGCCAGCCCAAGATCCCGACCCCAGAAGTCTGGTCTCACATCCCACACTCTGACCCTCCATCTAGCGGGACATGAGAACCGCAGACTCTGACAGCTGGCATGGGTGGGATCCGTGGTGCGCGGGACGCTCTGTTATGGAGGTTGGATCTGGCAGGCAGCAGCTCTTCGGGTTCCCTAACCTAGGATTCCAAATGCTCTCGTTGAGCGCCCCCCACCCCCAGCTGCCAAAGAGGCTGCCGCCAAGCGCTCAGGGAACGCACAGGACCCTGCGGTTCCTAGTGCTGCAAACTGAACCCAGGGCTGCGGCGGGCAGCATGAAGCGTGGGCTCGGGGACCTCCAACCTGCGTGCCGCGGGCGTCCGGTGTCCCCGCGGCTCCACGGTGCTTTCCGGCCGCGGGGACACCGGACGCGGCATTGCCGCCTGTACACACTCACCCAGGAAGGCGCAGGCCAGCAGGGCACCCACGGAGAACCTCATCCTGGAGGTCGGGAGTTGTGGCGAGGAGCGGCGAGCGCAGACTGACCCGCTTCTGCAACTCCTGCCAGCGCCCGACGCCCCTTTATTGCCGCGGGGGAGAGCCAGGCGCAATCTTTGACCTGGCGTGTTTGCGCAGCCGAGTTGCCCAATCGGCCCTCCCCCTCCCCCTTCTACCCCCTTTTCTCGCCCCGCTGATCAAATTTCCTGCTGGACCCGCGCGTGGGATCTAGCACAAAAACTGCTTTTAGGGAAGGAACAAAGAAAAGCCCTCCCCCTGTCATTGCGGCTCGCTCCGTGCCAGGATGGTGGCTACAACGGGAGGGAGGCAATGGCTCGGCTTGGAGCTAAGGCGTGCTGCCACCCATCTGCCTGACCCGCAGGTGGAAAGACTGATGCAGACCTGCAGGGAAAGGAGAACACCCGGGGACCCTTGCCTCCCTCCAACCAGAGTACTGCAGGCAAATCCCTTCCTGGGAGGGAAGCCAGCTTAAGAAGAATTGCTGTGGCATCCTGTGGTCCTCCCCAGAAACTGCTGGGCTCCCTCAAGCCTGCCCAGACAGCTGAGCCAAGGCTCCTGGGCAAGCAGCCTTTCCTTGCCTAGGGACAGAACAAAGGGGAAATGAGCTTTCCTGAGAAGCGGCCAGGAACGGTGATGCTGGGAACACGGGGCCAGGTCAGCCCCTGGGGAGCCGCCCAAGGGCACACCAGGCCTGGTAAAGCCTCAGATTGTCTGCCTCTTCCAGCTAGCCTGACCGTATCCTCATCCTCACACAGAAAGATACGGAGCACACACTTTCTGTGGATTCCCGTTTCTCTAACTAAAAACTGTGTGCATTTCCATCGTGCACAAGGTATAGAGATTTCTAAAAGGGCAAGTTCAAGAGCAAACACTCATCTGTTTTGTTATTTGAGCCGCAGAGAGGAAGAGGGGTTGTTCCTAACCCCTGACCCATTTCTCAGATGTTCACAGAGGCCACGTCTGGGCCGCAGGCGAGTGGTGGGAACTCACTCCTGCCTCCTCTGGGCAGCAGGAGCAGCAACCAGAGCCACTGCCGCTGTCCAGTGGAATCCAGGCACTCCAATGCGGAGGGTGGGTGTCCTCACCAGTCTCCACCATTAGACCAAACGCCCACTTTACCCCTCGCTATCAAATGCTCTTCTGCGTCCAGTGCCTCACGGAGGGTGAGTCTCAAGGCACAAGGTTCCTTCGGCAAGGTGGGAATCTGGATTTCAGAGTCCTTCAGAGAGCTGTAGGTGTTTCCACAAAGCTACTCCCGGTCCTTCCGCCAGGGTGGTCGCTGGCGCTGCATTGGATCTAACAAGCAAAGTTCAGGAGAAGTAGCATCCACTTTATTTTTGTTACATTTGTGTTTGTTTTATCAGAAAATTTTTCTCTTAAAAAAAAAATCTGAAGGGCTAAGTAGGGGAGAGAGAGGGAGACTGCCACGGGTTCACATCCCGATGCCACAACAGTCAGGCTGGATGAGGCCAAAGTCACGAGCCTGGAACTCCGTCTGTTCTCCCCAAGTTGCAGGAGCCCACGCACTCAGCTGAGTGGGAGCCTTGACCTGCCATGCCATGCCAGCACACCAGCCCCTTCCTGTAACGCGCTTGTCCATCTTAAGATCAAAGCATGAAACCCAGATTATGTCATCTGAAGTCCCATTCCTCGGGCACACACAAACCACAAGATGTAGGAACAGAAAGGCTGGAAGCAGAGGACAAGGCTGGATGCCACACACCTCTGGCACCCATCAGTGACCCATCCTATTGTGCATGGAGCCGTCTTCAGGGGTCCCATGTGATTGCCCCCCAGAGACCCTAGTGGGGCACTAGGGCCAACATACATGTGTTGTGGAATTTATTCAACTTTTGCAATAATCACAAGTGTAACTGGAAGTTGGGTTATGATATCTCATGCTGCATGTGACTGTCTTATATACAAAGGGGCCACACACATCCCATATTACAGGTCATCACTTTAGCAGGTTTTTTTGTTAATCATGCGGATAAGAGACAAGCCTGGTCTTCCACACTCCTGCCCCTCGCTGCTGCATCTCTTCCGACCCACTGTGCTCTTCTGGGACCTCCTGTGCTTGAGCCATGGGAAGATAAGACTCTTGGCCTGCCCGCCCGCCCCATGCCCGCCACCCTGCAGGAGGCCTTGGGGGCTGGCCTAGATTCCTACAGGGAACCTGAGACAGGAATGTGAAAATGAAGATAGGAGCAGGGGATTCCAGGGACAGGGCTGCCTGGAAAGCATTTGGCAGAGCAGTAGGTACTGCCAGGAAGTAGGAAGGGGATTTCCTGGTGTTGAGCTAATGCCACAAACTCAGGTAGGCACAGTGCAAGGCAGGGCACGGGAGGCAGTTGAGCAATGAGCCTTCCTGCCAGGCACCTCCTACAGTCATACTGTGAGCTCCTCTGAGCACCCCTCCAGCCACAGTTTCCATTGGTGGGAGCAAGCACCAGACAAGCTGAGACCCCCTTCCCCAGAGCCGCCCACCCAGTGTCCTGCCCTCTGTGGAGTGCCCTGACTCCAAGCTACCTGGGGGTTGCAAAGAAAGTGGGTCTGGAGCAGCTCCGATGAGATGTGGAGGACATGAGCTCTTCTATCAGCTGAATGCAGAGGTCTACACCTTGGCTTAGGACCAGAGGGCAACAGAGCCCCGGGAGAGGCCGTCAGGGATGAGGCCAGTGCTTGGAGTGAGCGTCTTGTGCGTAGCCCCGTGGTGTGCTGGGCCCTATTGATGTCTGTGGGGTGTGTAGCAGGAAGAGGCTCACGTTACGCTGTGCCCCTGGCAGCTCACAACAGTGGCCTCCATGCACTCCCTTACATCGTGTGATTGTATCCCAGAGGCCGACGGGAGTCAGGACATTCACGTCCCTCGGTCCCACCTTCACAAGTGGGATTTATAGAGAGCTGTGCCGAGTGCCCACCCCAGCCCTGTGACATGCACGCTTTGCGTCTTTGCCTTACAGACAGATGAGCTCAGGAAGCCGCCATCCAGGGAGGGCGCTGCCTCACCCCAGGTCAGCAGGACTGACAATACAGAATGAAGTCACCTGGTCCCCGCCAGTGTGTATGTCCGCCCTCCGGGGACACTGGGTCACTTGCAGACAGAGATGGACCCAGCGTTCCCCGTTCTGCCATCCCCCCTAGACACACAAAGGGCGGGGCTGGTCAGTCTGGGAAAGTTCTGAGAACAAGGATCCGGGCTGACTGATGTGTGTAACGTAGACAACACCGTGTGTTTAGCCCCTGGCATGAGCTGTGTGCTATCTGGGGTAACAGCCTGTGATCTGGAGCAAAAGCCCTTGAAAGGAAGATCGGTCCTGTATTTGTCCAGAGGTGGACACTGCCATGAAGCAATGGACTCTTGTTCCTGGGTCACTGAGCCCCACACCCAGGGGTCCTGGATCCCTGCTTTGGACCACCACTACCTGCTGGCTATTGCTCTTCTTGCTTCCTTTATCTAGATGCAGAGCAGCACAGGCCAGAGGTGGCAGAGAGAAGGAGGTGGAGAGAGACACAGTGGAGTGTAAGGAACTCTCACTCCCAGACCTTCGCAAGCGTGAGCCAAGGCCTCCGCTACGAACAGATTCTAATTCTTCTGTCCCCGCCACAGAGCTGGCAGCTGAGACAAACAGCGGGGCTGGTGTGTACGTGCAGGGCAGCTGGGACAGCTGCCCAGGAGGGGGGTGGGCAGGAAGACACTGGACTTCAGAACCAATATTTGTTGTTTTTAAGTGTTGCCCAATTTACACAGAAGCAGAGCAAACAAAGAGCCTCTCTGTCTGCGGTGGGCCATCCCTCACTGCCTCCCGCAGTGTCCTCGGCCTGACACCAGACGCCAGGACCGCCCTCTCAGCAACCCTGAGTCTAGGGGCATTGTCGAAAGGCAACAGCCTGGCAGCTGGTGGCCTGGGAACCAGGGCTGAGAAGGCCGCTCCCCTGCCCCATGGGCCTACTGGGTCAAGGGCACAGCAGCATAGGTGGGAATCAGGGCAAGAACCTTTTCGGAAAATGGCAAGCATTCTGAATACAGCCAGAGATGCCAGCCCTCCTCTCTGCTGTGCCATTGTCCTTGAGCAATGGAAGATTCTCAAGGTTTCTGGTTTTGGGTTCTGGTTTTTAATCAAATAAAGATTTGCTTCTTTCTTTGAAAGTCAGAGTTACAGCAAGAGAGAGAGAAAGGAAGATTTTCTATCTGCTGGTTCACTTTTCAAATGGCTGCAGCAAGGGCTGGGCCAGTAGGAGGACAGGAGGTTTGTCCAGGTCTCCCTGTGGGTGCAGGGGCAAAGGACCTGGATCATGTTCCACTGCCTTTTCAGGCATACCAGCAGGGAGCTGGAGAGGAAGTGGAGCGCCCGTGTGCGAGACTAGCACTGCATGAGTTGACTTAATCTGTTATGCCACAACATTGGCCCCTCCTTGTTGATCTCCGAGAGAAAGCCTACCTTCAACACTGTACAACTAGGTGACTTCCATAGCTGTTAGTACATGCAAGCATAATAATAATAATCTGATTGAAAGCAGATTTATTTAGGGGATTTATTATAAATATACATGGAATTTTATCAAATGGTATTGTTATACCAATTAATATATGGTCATATAATTTTTCTGCATTACTTTATTAATATAGGCAATACCATTGGTTAATACTTCAAAATAATAATTCATATTCCTGAAACAAATTACATTTGGTAATTACCTTTTATCATTTTCACATTTTCCTATATTCTGTTAACTGCTTCTTTAGAATTTTTCTTATTTGTTTGAACAGCAGAGTGAGAGATGAACAGGCAGATATACCCGATGGACTAGCTCACCGCGAACGCCTGTGAAAGATGGAACGAGGCCAGACCCGGGCTCAGGGCAGGAGCCTGGAACTCCAGCTGGGCCTGGGAGCGGGGCTGAGACTCACATCTAGGCATTCCTTTATGTGGTATCTCAGGCTGCTCGACAGAGGTGTTTGTGCGTTTTCCTGGTGTAAGCACGTAACTGAAGCAGACTAGGCACTCGGGGCTGTGGTGTCACAGGGAGCCCAATACTGACTGACTGCTTACTGGTTCTCTTAACGTTGGTTGATGTGTTATCTGACAGGTGTCTTCACTGATAAACTATGAGGGTTTTTTCCTTTCATAATCAAGGAGCTATTTGTGCAGAGATACTGTGGGACTGTTCTTTTTCCTTCCTCAGACTTTTGCTCACTAGTTTTGTCACTCGTAGACGGTTGTCACAGTGAATCGGTAAAGTATTAGTTGCCAAATGGTTTTCTGATTGCATCATCCCTTCTACACTTACCTATCGATAGATACTCTAAAGAGGCTTTTTTTTTTCACATCTTGTATTGATTTGTTTTATGATCTTTTAAAAAGATTTATTTTTTTATTTGGAAGACAGAATCACAGAGAGAAAAGGAAAGGTGCAGAGAGGGCACTTCCATTTGCGGGTTCACTCTCCAGCGGGCTGCAACTCCCAGGGGTAGGCTAGGCTGAGGCCATGAGCCAGTAGCTTCTTCTGGGTCTCTGCATGGGTGTAGGGGTCCAAGAACTTCCACTGCTTTCCCGGGCGCGTTAGCAAGGAGCTGGATCAGAAGCAGAGAGCCAGAACTCCATATGTTTGCCCATGTGGGATGCTGGCACTAAAGGTGACAGCTTTACCCGCTATGCCACAGTGCTGGCCCTTCCGTCTTGCATTTATTTTGACTTGCATAAAAGAACAAGAAGGCAAAGACAGCTCATTTAGAGAAACCAACAACGGGCAGCACTTGTTTGTAAATCTGCGCAGGTCAGAGGTCTGCTTTGCACAGCTGAAATCCCAGGTGGACGTTGATCTTCTTTTCCCATGGTGAGCGGGGACATTAAACAACAGGGGCAGTAGAGAGGTCAGTGATCTGTTTGTTTTGGCCCTATAGCCACTGGACTCTGCTCAACTTAATCAGCCTCCTGCAGTGGGCCCACCTGAAAGATCTTGGGACATGGCTTCTCTTGCTAAGAAAGAAACAATAAGAAAAACCCCTAGATCACCTTGGAAGAAAATATGAATTGCATTTTTCTGAGACAGGAATATCACAGGAGCACAAGGGCATCTCGGAACATTGAAGTCCAAAGACCTCAGTTCTGGCATGCCCTGCTCTGCTGGACAGCCGACCAGTTATGCCCTCTGACTGGACCTACTTCTCCCTGAATTATGAGGTCATTGTCCTAGATGATTTGCTGAAGGACTCAGTCGTCATGGAGGGAGCCAGGCAGAAGCTACCCAGAGTCACTTTGTCAATTCGCTGATGGTGCAGTAGGTAGGTAAGTACGATAATGACAGTGTTCATGACCAATGTTGGTGGCTGCTATGCACTGCAATAACAAGGTGACAAATCACCATAATGAAGAGGAAAATATTTGTATTCCTGCTAATCAAAGAACAGACAAGAATAGACAAGTAGCTCATCCAGGTTTTCTAAGAAGCTGGAGAGTCAAACCTAGAAGTTTTCGACTCCACTTCCGTTCTTCCACAGATTGACCTGATCCCCAAGAACGGACAGGTGAGTGAGAGAGCACAGGTGGGCACCTAGAAAGAACACTGGCAGAGTCTGCGCTCGATGGCACTTTGCCTGGGCAGGGCTTCATCTGAAGTCATTGTTTCCCTCCGTCTCCCCGGGCTTCCTCAGCACAGCTCCAACTCCAGCTCCTTAAAGCCAGAGATGCCCAATTTCTCTAAGTCGCACACCCTTTCCAGGACTGTTCACCAACTGCATAGACAATGTGTATGAAGGTAAACATTGCTGGCATTGGGAGCAAGATGCCTGGAATGAAATCAAGTATCAAAAAACACTAGAAAGACTTCCCCTTCTTCTGATGGAGTAACCAGCCTTGGACAAGCCTCCCATCAGAAGCAGGGAGAAATTTAGCCAGACACACTGAGTAACTGTTTTCAGATAATTGACAGAACCAGTTCGTATAACTTGAGAAGGGAGAGAAACACAGCAAGTTGAGTTCTGCAGTTTTGTTCACTGAACACAAGGACGAGTGACCAAGCAGAGCAGGGCAGTCCCCCGTGCTGAGGGAATAGGGATCAGGGAGAGTGGACAGTGAAGAAGTTGCACTGCAGAAGAGTAAGGACTGCAGAGAAAGAGACCCTGAGGTCTGTATAGGTCTCCTAGAATTTTTGGCTACATGAGTACATGGAGAAGCTGTTACAAGAAGTGTGACTCAGTGGGGCACAGCCCTCAGTGATGGTGAGGACCAAGGCATTGAACGTCTTTTGGAGAGTTCCCAGTTACCCTGGAAAGATATTATGAAACACACAAGGCGTTTGGGGAAGGCCACGTGTGAGGGCATCTTCACAGTCATTCTTTGCCTGGCTCAGGATCTCTATTGCGTTCTGCACGCTGCAGACTGTCGTTTGTTCAAGACCCCAGGCCTCTCGTGCACAGATCTTGGGAGGGTTTTCTCTGCAAGGCTGTGCTGTTTCTGGTTCTCAACCCACACATTCCAGCACCTTGGCCTTGAACATCCTAATCCGTTTCCTTAGTGCTATGGCTCTTGCGGGTGGGTGCTCCTCCTAGCACCATGATGTACGGATATTCTCCCCAGGGAGAAAGTGGAGTAAAAAAGGTTTTTTCTGTTTTCTTTTAGATTTATTTGAGGGTTAGGCATTATGGCACAACGTTAAGCTGCCACTAGCAAGGCCTACATGCCGTGCTACAGTGCTAGTTCAAGTCCTGGCTCAACTGTTTCCAATACAGCTTGCTGCGTATACATCCTGTGAAGCACTGGATGACGGCTCAGATGCCTGGGCACTTGCCACCCATACAGGAGACCTGGATGGAGTTTGGGGCTCCTAGCTTTGGCTTGTCCCAGTCCAGTCTCTAATAAGAAACCTATTTACAAGAAATGGACATATGTCGTACTTTGAGGAAGTTGACTGTGAAAGCAGTGATTTTAATATTTTCCAGTGACTTGAAATCAAGAACTTAATTCCACTTAACCTTATCAGCCTAAAATGTTAAAATATAGATTTGAAAAATACACAAAATCATTCCCATCCTTTCTCTTCAGTATGTCTTTCCTAGGTATTACACATGCTGATTTTTTGTCCCCTGGTCATCACCAGTCAGATTTTCTCCAGACTTGTTGCTTAGACTGTATGCAAATGGCGGAAATTGAACTAGGCTTGTGGAATTTGAAAAAGAACAGAACAGCTGAATAAACACAGCCACAGATGCACAACTCTGGGATAAAGAATTTTTCTCTACACACACACAAAATCTGGTGGAGTTTCCAAAGAAGACACAATTTTTATTCATTTTAACTTTTGCATCACTTACAGCACAGAATCACCACAGAGGATCGCTGTGAATTTAGAAAGGCATGGGAGGATGTAGCCACACTCTGCTTGAGCCGCCCACAGGGATCTGCCACTAATTCCCCAAGGATGTGCAGGCATCCAGAAGTTCTGTGAAGCGACATAAGAGAAAGACCTCAGTGGCTGCCAGGGCTTGGCAAACAGTATCCAGAAGTAAACAGCCATTTATACGAACTTTACAAAAGTCTCTCCTAAGTGCTTAAAGGTTTTCCTTAAATTCCAATGCTTTCTTTTTAGGTCGCTGTCATCATCTCAGACACACAGTACAATCCAACAAACATTCAGTCCTCCTCCCAGGCAAGTGCTTAGCCTAGCTCTAACGTGGCTTCCTAGTTTATCACTTTTTGAGACAGCTATGCTACCCCCAAAGCAGATGGAGCTAGAAGGGGCCAACTCTAGTGCCAACGATGCATAATGCTGCATGCATTTTACTTCTACACTTAAAATCATTGAGAAGAGGTCCTCTGGGGGTGGTAGATTGAGTACGCCCTTCCCCAAGCCTCCTCCCGCCACTGCCTCTGCATGTTTTCACCCTACTGGTAAAAATAAATATGCATGAAAAGAAGTTCAATGCCTAAGTGATCTCAAGTTCTATTTTTGCATTCCCTGTCTCCTTCAGAAGATGTGATGCCAATGTCTAACTGGGTCATTCCCTAGCGAGTGTTAATCCCCCACAGGGCAGGGAGCCGGCCCTCCACCTCTTTGTGCTCCTCTCAGTACTGTGCAGGGCCTCAGCCTCACAGTCCTCAACACCCGCATCCATCTCCGTTCCCACGCTGCTTCTCACTTGGTTCATTCTACTTACTGGAGCTTAAGCACGGTTTTATGTCAGCAATAGCCTTCAGATACTCTGGCCCTAGGTATTTTTCATAGGTGGTTTTGTTCTGAAGGTTGGCCAGGCATTCCGTGTCATCACTGAACAGCAGGTCCCGGGTGGAGGACCCAAATAGCTGATACATCCTGTATTCAAATCCATCTCTTCCGAAGAGTTCCTGGGTTGGACAGAGACGCTTGGGAGTGATTGCTGGTTCCAGGGAGCTGAGGGTGGCAACCTAAGTGTGGAATTGCTACAAAACAACAACAAAGTGTGGTCTCTGAGCTCAACTAAGGGCCTGTCCCTTCCTTGAGTGGACTTCTGGAAAGTCCATGGAGTTCAGCGGACTCCTTGGGCAAAAGAGAGAATGACAAGAAACAGTGAGATGAGGGATGCGGAAACTTTAGAGGGCATGTGGGAAAATGGGCTTAAAAGATGTAGGCTTGGGTGTAAAACAGGTTTGAAATCCATGCATCCTTTCGGCATAGTGTGACTTTTAAAGCTCACATATGTGTGAAACAAGTGAGACACACGAAGAGTTCCTGCATGACTACGATGGCATGACCACTTCCCCAACCCCTGCCAGATATTCCCAAATCATGGATCAACCTTGCAGGGCTTTCTGCTGCCTGGAACCCTTGTCGCTTTGCCTCTTCTTTGTGCTGGCCTGCCTCAGGAACCAGGCCGTTCCCATCTCTTTTCCCCCTCCTCTCTCTCCCTTTGCCCACTTTTCTTGTGGCCAAGGTGGCAACTCATTCTGAATGGAACTTTTCCCTTTCAAAGTCCACAACTGGAAACCTCTCTTGTTTTTCCAGCTCTCACTGGGATGCGAAGGCAGCAGATGCTAAGACATGGATTTCTAGTTCAGGGCACCTACAAGGTTCAGTTTTGCTAGTGCCAAAGGCACAGGAAACTTTGAGTCTTCCATAAGATGTCAGGGTTTGAGTAGCATGCTACCTCCTCAGGTCAGCCCTAGCAGCTTCCTAGAAGGGGCACAGGAGTTAGTCTTAGACTCTAGCTTTCATGAAGCCTGAGACAGTGTCCAGCTTACCCTTGGGTCAACCATGAGTCAGAACACGTAACTACCATTCTGTTTTGCTTGCCCGCAGCTCAGCCTAGTACGATGGGTGCTGAGTAAGTCCCGTACTTCCATGACAGAAGGATGGATGCTCCTGGAGGAGGTGAACAAGCCTGAGAGGCACCACAAGTCGGCTCGGAGTTGAGCGAGCCTTGGGAAGATGCTCTAGCTGTCCATGTCTGATACTTGGGGGAATAAGAAGTTGGAGATAGCCACTCACTAGCTGCAGGAGAAGCTAAGTTGAGAGAGAGAGGCCCTAGTGTGCAGGGAGAAGGGGTGTGAGGCTGGGCTAAGGTGTGTCTGGACACATCCAGATGTGAACGGAGGCCCGGGTGTCTATACCTGCTGGTTGAAGAGTATCCTGCTGACAAAATCTGCCTTCTCTTTCCTTGAGACTACAGCATGGTTTGGCACTCGGCTCAGGTGGCAGCTGGGAGCCTCACCGACAGGCGCCCTGGTGCCATTGAGGCACAGCAGTTCAAAGTCTTCTGCCTTCAGATCCTTAGCCCATGCTTCGGGGTTCCTGCCTGGGGAGAAAAAGCAGGTAGGTCTGTTGCAGCGGATGGCCAATGCCAAGGTGGCCTTACGGGGGTGGGGAAGTGTGATTGATCCCTGGTATCCCCAGGGCCATGAGAGCCACAGAGATAGAGAGGAATGCAACTATAGAGCTTCTAAATAAAACAGAAGACAAAAACCCACTGACTCACAGATTTGTAACCTTTCAGATGGATGATAACTAGAACAAAGTGTGTATTCAAATCCAGAAAGTGTGCCCTTCCATGAAAGAAGGGAAAAGGGAAGCCACTGAGATGGGGGACATCTCCATATACAAAGCTGACCAGGATTTACTTCTGATACACAAAGAATGCCCCCTTGCCCTTGAAGGAGAGCCACGTGTGCCCACACTAGCATGGCCTCTGCATGCTTGCCAGTTGGGTTCAAGGCCAGTGTGATAAGCAACCCTGGTCTAGTGTGACGAGACATGAAGGATTTTTGTGGGCAGCACAGGACCTTGCAGGACCCTACCTCCAGTGTTCTGCAGGATCGTGCTATGCTTCACGAAGGCCACATCACCCTTCTCAACCAGACACCTGTGTGGCAAGGGTTGGATCAGCAAGGAGGGGGAGGCTCACACCCCTTCTACCCGGCCCAGCATTCCCACACAGCAATTCTCACACCATTGGCAGGGTGTGGGAATGCAACAGGAGAAAACCTCCTATTAAGGTGCGGGGGACCCGGTGGGACCCAGGTCTTTGGGCCCACTTGTGCGGTGGGTGCCAGGTCCATGAGCCCCAGGAGTGGGAGGACCTGTGAGGCCCTAGCTCTGGCTTTTGAGGCCATTTGGGGAGTGAACCAGCAAATGGAAGATCTTCCCCTCTGTCTCTCCTCTCTCTAAATCTGCTGCCTTTCCAATAAAAATAAATCTTTTAAAAAATTTAATAACAAGCCCCCATGACCTCACACTCCTCCCAGCTCCTGGGAAGGATCGCTCTCACTGTCTCTGGCACGGGATGTGTCTCACCTTCCCTGCCCTTGTCAGGCCTGCTCCGGGAGTAACTCAGGCAGCAGCCGCGAGCCAGGATTCCCAGCTTGGACACCGTTTCTTAGACTTAATCGTATTTGATCTCTCAAGTTCATCTTTCCCTTATGGATTTGAAATGTCGCTTTTGTTATAAGCCAAATTACAATATGTTCA
Source organism: Ochotona curzoniae (assembly GCF_017591425.1). NCBI lineage: Eukaryota > Metazoa > Chordata > Mammalia > Lagomorpha > Ochotonidae > Ochotona > Ochotona curzoniae. The sequence goes on from NW_024465035.1 coordinate 4,227,856, forward strand.
TGAATCTCTGTTGGAGCTCTATTCTCCTCCACTTGTTTTCTGGTATTTAAATGATTCTGTATTCATTATTGCCACAGTATTGAATCTTGAGTTTTATACCTAAGGGAAACACAATTCTTTCTTTTTTTTTTTAATACAAATTTATGCTGCTTAATTAAGTAAGCACACCCTCAAAAGACAAATATCAAATGTTTTTCCTGATTTGTGGCCATGATTATGCAATATGCAGAGTATAAAAAAATGTTATGTATATGAGCAAAATAGCTTTTTTGGAGGTTTGATTATTGTTTATAGCCTTGCACTCTTGAGGAACAATGGTTTTTCTGCTTATTACTTGTGGGATTCCTTCTTTAGTCGGGTTAGGCTGGCGAGTGTAAAGTAAGAGAAAGTATGTCATTGTAAGCTCTACGGAAAAAGTAGAAGGGGAAGAGGAAGGAGGGTGGGGGCAAGGGAGGGAATGAGAGCGGGTAGGATAGGAAATAGCATTATGCCCTTAACATTGCATAAATGGGAGAGGCAAAAATTGTGGTATGGCACGTTAAGTTGCCACCTGCAATGCTGACAGCACAGTCCTGGCTGTTCCACTTCCGATCCAGCTCCCTGCTAATTTTCCTGGGACAGCAGCAAAAGATGGCCCAAGTTCTTGGGTCCCTGCCCCCACGTGGGACACCTAGATGAAGCTCCTGGCTCCATTCTGGCCCATCCCTGGCTGTTACACCATTGAGGGTGTGAGGCAACCGGTGGAAGATCTTTCTGTCTCTCCCACCTCCCTCTTAACTCTTTCAAATAATGAATAAAAATGCTGTTTATATGAGATACATGACATATACTCTCCTATATAAATAAAATTTTTTTTCTCTCTAGTGTGGTCACTTATGTATTGTTACTTTTTTGAGAACCGACTCCTCCCATCTGGCTCAGCTCAGTCGCCTTGTGCCAGAGGAGGGGGATGACCTTGCCACGTGACTTCACCGCAGGAGCTGGGCGGGCAGGAAGCTGGCAGTCAAACGGGGCTGCCAGCCCCTTTCCTGGCAGCTGGGTCTGGCATGTGATGTTCCTCTCTGGCCAAAGCACTGGGCCTGCTGGTCCCAAATACTTCCTGCCATAGACCAAGAAACCACCCTGCAGGGCGAGAGGGAAATGAGACAGAAAGAGACAGAGGGGCTGGAACAAGCAGTGTGTGCACCCTCATAGGACGTGACAGAAAAGGGCCCAGGTTTGGGTGATTTGTGGAAAATGGAAGTAAACTTTATTTGGGTGGGAACATTTTTAAATCCATGCATAGTTTTTCATAATACATATGTTGCCTGGATTTTTTTAAAGATTTATTTATTAGAGCAGCAAAGTGACAGAAAGGGGAGAGGGAGAGATGGAGAAAGAGAGAGATTCCACTCACTACTTGTTCTCCCAGTGGCCACAACAGCAGGTCATGGCCAGGGTGAAGCCATGCGGGTAGCGGGGGCCCAGGTGCTTGGGTACATCAGCAGGGAGGTGGATCAGAACTGGTGCTGCCATATGGGATTCTGGCCTCAGAGGCAGCAGCTTAGAACATCATGCCATACTACTGACTTTTCCAAGAGCTTCTTGTAAGTCTCCTGCACCGGAACATTCTTTGCTGTTTATCTGGGTTCCCAATTCAATTGGATGTTCTGAATTTTATTAGCAACACAGTCCTTAGGCATCTTGGCTGATTCAGGTCAACACAACACCCAGTTGCTGGGACGATGGCTCTGGCCAGGGGACAAAAACCCACTGGGTTTGTGGGAGAAGATCTTGCCCAGATGTTACTCACCTGAGGGCCCCGCTGAAACCATAGTACTTCTCTTGGCTGTTGGGAACGCACGTATGGGCAGGACTGCTGCTGCTGCCCCCACACAGGGCACAGAGACGGGACCCCGGGTTAGAGCCAGGGGCACAGCTGTGGCTGAAGAACTCGTCTGCAAGGAGACACCCACAGTTAGCTCTTGCTGCCGAGTTAGCAAAAAAAAAAGTCTGGGCTTCTGTCCCTAAAACTCCTCATATGATATAACGACACATGTAGGTGTTGAATAACATTTTAGTAAGAACAAGAATCTGGGGGATTAAAAACCATTCCTGCTGGAGCAAAGAATCACCAAGAGGGGGAATAAGGGGTCCGCTCTGGAAGTTCAGACACAGCTGTTGGCCCTAAGAAAGTTGACAAACTAGAAGCCGGGACTGCTTGAGCCTGAACCATGTGCTTTCTGCCGTCTGCTGCCCTGGAGCTCCTGTACTTGGTGGCCGTGGTGACTTTGAAGCCCAAGAAGCAGGAGTCCTGCTCCTTTGGGACTTGCAGCCTATGAGGCAACATTCAGAAGCAAGAATGCACCCCATGGGCCAGCGCTGTGGCATACAGGTTTACTCTCTGCCTGCAGTGCCAGCATCGCATCTGGGCGCCAGGTTGTGTTCTAGCTGCTCCATTTCCCATCCAGCAGAGGATGGAACCAAAGCCTTGGGACCCTGCACAAGTATGAACAACCCAGAAGAAGCTCCTAGTTCCTGGCTTCAGATCGGCTCAGCTCTAGTAATTACAATCACTGGGGGAATGAACCAAATAAAATAAACTAAAAAAATAAATCTAAAACATATACCAGTAAATTTGTTTCTCTTCTGACTCTGGGAAAAAGCACAGGTCCATGAGCTGCAGCCGCAGAGCCAGAGTCAGGGAGAGAGAAAAGTGAGGAGGAGGTGTCTGGGGGAAGGGCTGGATCTGTAAACAACCGCCAAGGTGGGCTGGGGTCATGACAAAGTGGCTGCCAAGGCGGGTCCTCCAAGAGGAATGCAGTAAGTGGGGAATGGACAGGGCCCAGACGATACAGAAAATTTCTGCAACCGCTGGTCTTTATTTTTAGGGAAATGAGAGGCTTCTGAAGGTTTTAGATGATGCTGGGCCACAGGTGGTGGGCAAGATATACCCACATAAGCCTGGTGGTGAGTGGGTGGGAACTGATGCGATGGGGAGCTCAGGTGACAAGTGGAGTGATCATTTCTCATAGTCAGGAGGACAGGGAGAAACTGACATGGCTAGCCTTGCACAGACACGTGCTGGGTGATAATAAATTACCAGCTGGCGTGAGTGGGTGGACTCAGCAACTTTCCATCCAGCTAGAAAGTTCTGGAATGGCACCAGAACCTTCCCCCCATGTGGGAGACCTGGATGGTATTCTCACATGCACACACATATGCACTGCACCGTCTATGCTTGGCTGGTTCTCTGAGTCATCGATGGGACATAAAACCAGGGCCGGTCCCTAATGATGGATCCTGGGACCCCTCAGCAAGCAGCAAGGAGCAAGGGAAGGGGCAAGCACCTGTTCTTGGAGAGGTTGGGCTTGCCCACTACCATCACGCCCTTGACCTCGCACCTGGTGATGGAATTCCTTACCTTTCATTGAGCTGCACTTACCCAAGGCCCAGGCCCAGATCTGCTTCCCAGGACACACTCACCGAGTTTGCAAGACCCAGTCTGGTTGTATATTAAACCCAGGGGGATGTTCCAGCCTGCGGATGTGCCAACTGCCGGATGGCAGGACTTCCTTCCTTGCAGAGACATCCAGGTGATGTCGGGATCTGACTTCTTAACCACAGCCACGACGTAGTAACCTGGCCAGGAGATGGGGACGGGGGAGAGTAATAACAGTGAGGCTGTCCTCCTGCCCTGGGCCATCTGATGGCATCTCTGAATGGTGGAGAAGGAGCCCTGGGCCTCCTGCACCTCTGTCCCATTCCTTGGTTGTGCCGCTGCACTTGCGGTGTTTTCCTGCAGCTGTGTTCTTAATGTAGGTTAGGAGGGATGGGATGTTGAAGGTGGGCTGATCATGGTTCTCTGCCTTCCTCTTCAGGACTTTCTGGGAAGACATGAAGTTCTGAGAACGTTGGATTTTCCTTTGCACCTCTTCCGTGTCCCTTCTCTTCTAGCTTCCTTCCTGACTCTAGCACAGGCTCTTTCCCGCAGCTGTCACTACCAGGCACCGGGCCTGAGTAACATACACTGTTACTCCCCAGGCAGGCCACTCACAGACATGCACCCAGATCCATGCACACACTACTTTTTCAGTGCAATTCTGCCATGCTCTCCTTTCGGTGAGTTGGGTTTTGTGTTCTTCCCGATGTGTTGTTTTTGATTCGGTACAAATGGATACTGCTATGTCATTCTGGTATTGAAGGTGTCCCCTTATAGGATGGACATGTACCGATGCAGTGATGTACTATCAACACATGCACGTGTATGGATGGACCATATCCTGTCATCCTCTTCTGGTGGCCTTTTATGTTGTAACTCAGTTCCCCCGATGATGGAAAGCTCCCTTATATGAGGTTGTCCCCTGCTGTCAAGCCTCAGCTGCCTACCAGGGAAATGGAATGCCAGGGTTCGGGTTCCCCCTTGTCCTCCTCACTGGCACCATCTACGATTCTTCTCCTGCCTGCAAGGCCTCCGCTCCACTCTGGCAACGGCAGAAAGGGCTGCTGCCCCATGCCGACCTTCCTACCAGCAAGGATGGGGAACATGTCATGCAAAGCAGCAGGCTGGGTCAGCAAGGGCTTGGTGTTCCAGTCACGCCCAGGTGCCTCCTGCCTGTGTGACCCTGGGCAAGACTCCCAGGTCCCGAGCCCACTTTCCCAGCTGCACAACATGGGACAATACTGCCCATCCTCCAGAGAGTCCCTGGGAAGAGCGAGTGGGAGCAGAGCAGTGTGGGAGGAGTCTCAGATACGATTTATTGTCACAGCTATGAGGCAAATTAGCACCTTCACAAAGAATTGTGTTTTCTTCCCCAAAACTGGCAATTTGTGTTTGAATTTAAGGCCTTCCTCACCCTCTCCACAACCATAAAGCTTTACCTGCGAACCCAGCAGGGCTGATTCTGACTCACCTTCCTCGGGTCTGTTCACACACCCAAGCCTTTCGGTGCTATTCTTAGCATCTAAAAATAAGAAGAAACACACTCAAGGTGTTGGCATTGCATGTTATTCCATCCACGAAAAAAAGTCATGAACTTCCCGAGCTCCATGATCAAGAATGAAATGAGAAAAACGAGTGGGGCAGTTTCTCATTGGTTATCAGCTGGGTAAGGCTCTGGTCCCTCGCTGTGTGTTATCAGAACACGAGGTCCCATCCAGGAATGAACACACAGCAGGTTGCAGAGACAGCACTAAAGATGCCTGTTGAAGGGAGCAAGAGGCAGACGCCAGTGCTGCCCTTGGCAGTCACGCTAGCATAGCTGTGCAGGACTTCTGGGTCCGATGCCCTCCAGAGTCCCAGACGGTGGTAAGCGATCATTTTGTTTTTGAGATTCAGTCTTTAGAATACCATGGACACAGCATCTCACTCTTCTCAGCCTCAACTTTTAAATCTGTAGAGACACCCTTATGGGTCCAATAGAGCGGTTTTGTCTTGAAGGACAATGTAGCAGCTGAGGAGTAATAAATGGTGTCAGGGAAGTCTTATTCCCCAGCTTTATTTTGCCATGTGGATGGATCCCCACCAAAGGACAGAACCTTACAGTCCCACCACATCCAGCCCTCTCACTGTAGCTGGAGTAAGCTACTGTCTAGGAAATCTAGCGAAAGAGGAGAGAGTGGCTCAGATCTTCTCAGCTGGGACAAAACATGCTCCCTATGCCCTCAGCCATGGCTACTCCAACAGACGTGTTCTGAATAGTGGGCCTCTCTCACACAGGGTGATTTGGCAAATCCCATTCCAGCTCTTCCCCATGCCTGCCAACTTTATGCTAGCAGGCTTAAAGGCACTCCTTTGATCTCTGTGTGTGTAATTCCTGCATCTGTTATCTGAAGTGGTTCTGACTTGCACCAGCTCCCACACCCATGCCTGGCTCCTGTTATCTCAACAATGAGCAGCAAACCATCCTCTTCATCTTCCTTGGTCCCTAGCCAGGGCCAAGAAAACACAAAGCGCTCCCTCCCCACCTACCGTAGTTCTCTGCCAGGACAGGTACCAGACCGCAGCGGCCTGCTAGGTAGACAAGGCCAGCATCCACGCTCGCGGCATCAGCTTCTCCCTTCTGAAGAAGCAAAGCGACAGCTCAACAGTGAGGCCAACTCCAGCCCCACTGACTCTCACGGGTTTCCACCTCATGGGTTGCACCTGTCCTCACTCAGGTCTTCTGGCATGGAAATGTGGCATTTGGAACACTGGACATGCTTCGGACCTGTTGACCAGGAGCAGGTGCCCAGCCCAGGCCATCTTCCCTGGTCATCTCCCATGAGACCCATGCCGTCACCACTGCTTCCTTGGGGTTACCATCCCTCAACTCAGTGACCTACATGGCCAGACTAGGGGATGCATTGAATCTGTGTGGCACACATCTCCTTTCAAAAGACCAAGTTCAAATCTGTTCCCAGACTCTCATTGCAACTGTATTTAGAGTCCTTTGAGCAAGTAATATTTCTAAATATTTATTAATTAATAATTAACTCATTTCCATCCATTTTTCTAATCCAGGGCAAAAAAAAATGTATTTACTGTCACAGATAAGACCACTGAGACAAAAGCACACAGATATGTGCACGTCCTTGACTTTCGACTTGCTGACCTGGAAAGGCAAACAGCAGTTCCTCCAGCAGAAGGGCTGACCCAGCCCTCCCACGCACCAGGCGCTTTCCTAAGCACTTGGAATGCCAGTTTGAGATATGGTTGTTCTGCTCCCAATTCAGCTCCCTTTAATGCTCCTGGGAAAGCAGAAGAGGATCGCCCGCGTGCTTGGGTCCCTACCATCCAAGTGGGAGATCAGATTGGAGATCTGGGCTCCTGGCTTGTGCCTGGACCAGCCCTGCCCATTGCAGCTATTTGGGGAGTGAATCAGTGGACAAAGATTCTCTCTTTCTATAATTCTGCCTTCCAAATAAATAAGTCAATGTTTTAAAAAGAGCTCATTAGCATGCATATAGTTACTCCAGAAATACTTGTTTTAGCTTGCGTGAGTATCAGAGACAGCCTCAGAAATATTAACAGTTACAAACACAAAGATGTCCCACCCAACATTCTCTATCATAGCAAAAGACTTGGAAACAACTCAGATGTAAACATTGAGAGATGGATCAGAAAAGCTTGGTTGAATCTTACACAGCCATTGACAGCTCACATGAGTGTCTCACTCCCAGGCTTAAGACTAGAAGCAATAGCTGAGGAGCTGTGTGTTTTTTGGAGGGTGTGCACGCACACAATGCTACATGCATGTCTACACCCATGCCTGGGAGGTGGTTCTCCTACCGTGAGGGCAGCAACGCAGTCCTCGGGGCTGTCCTGCGTGGTGCATGCCAAAGCGCCCCCGCTCACTGCACTCCACTGATCACACTTGGCCCTCTCGTGGGGGCCCACGGCACACCACCGCACCTTCCGTGGGTCTTCCACGCCTAGGATGGGGCAAGAAGAGACAGGAATGGAAAGGAAGTCACAAGGTGAGTGTGGGGCTCTGGTGCCCCTGGCTGCAGAGCGGCTGTCCTGAGCAGCCTCCCAGGACGCAGTAGAGTGGATGCATCTCCATCCTCCACACGCTCATTCCTGCCTCTCACCTTCTCTGCCTCCTGACCCCAATTCCTCAGGTGTCACCCTACTCACCCCCGGGAGGAGGGGCCTCTCGGAGCACCAGCCCAGCTCAGGACCTGCTGGGGTTTTTGCTTCTGCAGGCCCAGGCTCCCCTCCTAGCAAGCAGTAGGCAGTGAGGCAGGCACTCTGTGCTGGGCAGCCCTGCTTGCTCTATCCTCCACACGGGGTGGCTGCTTTGGAGTGCAAGCTCAAGGACGTGGAAGAAGAAATGGACCCTGGGGATCCAGCGGGAGGTGAGAGCAGGATGGCAAGGCTCTGGGAGTCTGCCTCTACTCCTGTTGGTAGCAGTGGCCCTGCTCCCATGGCAGTCCAGCAGGGAGGGACTCTTCCCTAGCAAAGGGTCCAGCTGACACAAGGGAACCAGAACCACCATTACTTCAACTCGCTTGCAACACAAACATCTTCAAAGCCGTTCTGCAGGGCCAGGCCCAGGATGCCACAGGAGATGCCCACTTCCCTTCTGGAAGGGCCTGGGTTCAAGCTCCTGCTCTCTGGGCCCAGCTTCTGGCTGACGCACACCCCAGGAGACAGCAGGTGCTGGCCTCCATGCTTTTGGCCCTGCCACTCCACATGGGCTATGAGGGACCCAGCCTGGGTTGCAGGCTTCTGGCTTCATCTAAGCCTGACCCCTGCTGCTGAGGACACTGGGAGAATGAACCAGTGGAAAGAAGAACTTTCTTTCTCTCCACGTCCTTGCCCATCAAATAACTAAAATTTTTAAAAGCCCTTGGCAACCACATAACTTGAGTCTTTGTCTCAGTTCAGCCAGAACCCCCTCATCTGCCCGGTGTGCTAAGTAGCTTTGCTGGGCTCTGCAGATCGGTGGAGGCAAGGCTGGGTACACATTCCTCAGTAATGCCTTGACACAATCACCCTCCCTGCCCAGCAGCCACCCAACACCTACATACCTCTCTTTAGTCTCTGAATGGGAGACACATGCTTGGTGTCTCTTTTAGGCGAGACCCTGATAAATCCCTGGGCAGCATCTGTGAACAGCAGGTCTCTTCCGTGAGGAGAACCAAAAAGCTGGAATCCCGATGAGCTGCCTCTTCCAAAGTGTTCCTGCCCAAAGGCAAAAAGAGAAGTGGTGACACTGGGAGGCTGCCTGGCCTGGAGCTGAAGTCCTGGGTGAGACAAACTGCGTGCCAGGCCAGGGGAACAGGGAGCAGGAGCCCACAGCAGTCCTTCCTTCTCCTTGGCACTTGCTTTCTGCACTTTTCACTACCAAGGTCAGTTGTGGTCCAAAAAGAAAAATAGAAAATTCTAGAAGTAAACCATAATGTAATATATTGCTACAACTGTTCTACTGGGTTCTATTGGATTACTGGGCACTATCTCCAATGTATACATTAAACTTTTGAGTAAATGCTATGAATAGGAAAAAACAACAGGCTACCCCAACTTTGGGAATATCTGTGATGTTAGCCATGAACTCGGAGCTCCAGGACCTTTCTCTCATGGATGAGGGAGAATTCTGAGCAACTGAGACTGCCAACAAGGGCCGAGGCCCTTTAGTGTCCCTGTGGTCCGGACACTGTCCAGTGCCTCCAAGCTGTCTGCAATGTGTGGCCTTGTGGAAGCTACCAGGGGGGCAGTCCCCCATGAAGGGAAGTGGTCACCTCAAGAAGAGCTGCCCTTTGTATTGGAGGCTGCTGGCTTTGGACTCTTCTTCTCCCTGTCACTAAAGGGCCGGCTGAGGGACATCAGACAGTCCCCTCCCCTTTCTGGCCTTCCAAATACACAAACCCCATTGCCTGTGACTCCCATAGAGATACATGCCTGCAGCTCCCGGTGGCATTCACCCACGGGTGTCCTAAGTGTTGGCCTTGCTTCTGGCTTTTGCGGTTACCTGCGTGAAACACCTGCCGCTTTGTGGGGACCCTCTTCCCTTCCTCTGGGTGCAGATGGCTTCCTCCCCAGAGACTCACTGCAGAACGCTCCCCTGCTCCCTCCTCCCCACCCTGGTGGCCCCAGTGCATCATCCACGCCCCAGCAATGTGCAGGTCCATCTGGTGGGAGCTGGTATTCGTATTCAGCGTGTTCCCACACCCTCAGCTGCGAGGGTGTGGAGGCAGAGCGGAGAGAGTGGACAGAGGTGGGAGAGAATGCTGTGCCCTGGGACCTGCTGAAGGGAGATCAGGAGGGGGCAGGATCCAGGCCCATGGGAGAACAGGGAGGACCTCACAGAGGACAGGGGCATCTGTGCTGCCTCCGGAGGATCTGTCTGGACTGGAAGAGAATGAAATGCAGCCACAGGAGCCTGCAGGAAGAAAGGTCTCACAGTTTTTGCTCTGCAAGCTACAAGCAGATGGTGTGGCTTGTCAGCGAAGCAGATCAAGAATGGCACAGATCCTTCTCTCTCCTGAACAGGTATGCACTCCGAGAGAGGCAAGAAGACAAGGAAGAAAGTCCCCAGACCAGCGGGGACCCCTAAAGCAGAAGGCAGGACAGTGGGGCGGGTGTACCTGGGCCTGGTTGAGAAGCTCCCAGATGAGGTCCTCCTTGCCATCCACACTGCGGGCCACGACGGCATGTGAAGGGACGCGAGCCAAGTGGCACTGCTCATACTCGTCCACTGGCTTGCGGGTGTTGTCTGGGCACAGCAGCTCATACTGGTCCCTGTCAGCCTTGTCAGGCAGGTTCTCTGGGGGAGGAAAAGGCTGGATGAGTTGACAGCAGACATGGCCAGGAGCTGCGGCACCCTGCTCCTGGAGCTGGGGACTGAAGGGGAACCTTTGAAATGTGTTTTATGTAGATCGGAGGCGTCCAGCATGAAGACTGATGCAGTCTCCCTGCAGGTGAGCATCTGAAGCTAATGCCGTTGGTCATGAATCGCCAGATCCGTTCACCTTGGCCTGCCTGATGGGTCAGCACTGTGCTGCAGCAAGCAGTCCCTGCTGGAACCGAGGCCCCAGTCCAGCTCCCTGCTCACGTGCCCGAGAAGTGGTTAACAAATTGTGCATGTGTGCTTGGGACCCGGCCATCCTCCTGGTAGACCCTGAAGGAGCGCCAGGCTTCCGATTTGGACCTTGCCCACTCTTGGTTCCTGCAAGCCGTTTGAAGGACAAACCAATGGGTAGAAGACTTCTCTCTGTCTATTTATCTCTGTTATTCTGCCTTTCAAATAAATAAATGTTTAAAAAAATTTAAAAATTGTCTGAAATACTGTTTACTTCTGGTAAACTGTCCCAAACTGTGGAAAGGTTGTGGTGAGATTTTTTTTTCAGATATTCAACATTAAGAAAAAACACATTTTTGTTCATGGCAGCAAGGTCTCTGCAATAGATTTAATTATAGATAAGCAATGTTAAAATATTTACAGCAATGTGTATACTTAAGTTGTTTGAAACACCTGGGAGACAGCTATAATGAATTCTTCAGAAGAATGTAATTAAATTTGAAATTAATATTTCAATAATTAAACGAATTAATTTTATGGCCAACGTGGCATTGCATCAGGCTAATCCTCTGCCTATAGTGTCAGCATCCCATATGGGTGCCAGGTCATATCCTGGCTACTCCATTTCCAATCCAGCTCCCTGCTAATGACCTGGGAAACAAGCAGAGGATGGCTCAAGTCCTTGGGACTCTGCACCTGTGTGGGAGACCTAGAAGAAGGTCCTGGTTCTTGGTTTCAGATCAGTTCAGCTCTGGCCGTTGCAGCCATTTAGGGAGTGAACCAGCAAATGAATTCTGTCTCTCTCGTCTCTCCCTCCCTCTCTCTCTGATTCTAACTTTCAAGTAAAATAAAGAAATTTTAAAAGAGGGAACTGATTATTATAATTTGCTTTGTTTTGTGAGTTGAAAAGTACTCTCTGTTCACATAATTTGGTGGATTTTTAGACATAAAAAATTGAGCACTGGGCCAAGTGCAAACGGCTCCGGTTCACCACGGCCCATGGCCAGGGGTTCTTACCTGCAGGTGGTACTGGAGGATATGACTTGCCTCTTGAGTTGGATCTCTACCACGCAGGCTGGTGCTAGCACTGTGTGGTTCCAGCCCTTCCCCAGGAATGGGGAGCACTGGCAAGTGCAGCTGCCACTCAGCCCTGTGCCCTGGAAGAAACCTGCTGAGCCTGCGTGCCTTGTGCCTACGCTAGGATGTTTGGGAGGTGAAGGGATGCATTTTTGACTTATGATCTTATGTAATCACGATGAATAATTCAAACACAACCCCGCTGTAAATGAAGACGCATCTGCATAAATACAGAAATACACAAATCATCAACACTCATCCCAAAATGCAGCAGAACTTTTAAGCAAAAAACAAACCTCTCCTTCATTCCTTCTCCCAGGGTGAAGCTCATGTGGTTTTTTCCTCAGTGCTTACCGAACACCGTCGTGTGCCTGACAAAGGACACGTCCCCAACACCATCCTCCAGACACCTGGGCAACATAGAAGGGGCAGTCAGACCCCTCCTCTAACCATGGCACAGGTCTTGCCTTGCTCTTGGGGAGCCCTTTTGCGGGGGTCACCCTGGACCCCTCGTTTCACACACTCAGTCCAGGAAACATTTTGTCCTCCCAGAGGCCATGACCTTGTCAGAGACACCTCCAAGCACCTTGACCAAATTCAAGCTTGAAGCAAGCAAAAGTACTTGGACACTGGCTTTCCAGCCAACTCTGGGAAGGAACGGTACAAAAAGACTCTCACCGCCCTCTTGGAAGCAAGCAGGTTTTTTTGAGTAAAGCCTTTGGCAAGGAGGCTAAAGGAGTCCGGAGGCCCAGCAGGCTTGCCCGGCTTTATGCAGCAGCAATTGCTCTTACAGAGCCTGAGACTGCCTGGGTGGAAAGGGATGCAGAAAGGCAAGTGCAGATGCCTGGTTTTCGGCCGGTGTGTGTAGATTCTAGCGGCCCAGAGGAGAGTCTGTCCCCTCAGCCCTTTACAACCAAGCAGAGGGCTCTGCATAGGCTAGTGTCCTTGGGGCTGTCCGTGGGAGAGACACTCAAGCCCTTGAACTTCACTCGGGCTTTCCAGGGACCCCCCCTCCAACCCCCGAGGATACCCAGTGCCTTTATCTCAGGCTGAGGCGGAACAGCCAGGGACCTCACTCACTTGAAGGCACCTGAGTAGCCAAAGAACGGCTCATGGGAGGAGCAGGCACACTTGTTCTTCCCTTTTCCCGCACACAGCTCACACAGCTGGGGCAGCATCTTCCCGTCTGCACAGGGGATGCAACTGCTGGAGAAGACCTTGGCTGCTGCTGCTCAACAGAAGACACGGACACAGGCATGAGTAGCTGGAGCCTCCCGCTGCACCTGTGAGAGCAAGGTCCTATCCCAGGGCTGGGAGCCTGCACCCGCCTCCCTGGACGATGCTGCAGGCCAGTGGGATGCAGCCTTGGGGTGTTGGTCAACAGCACTCATGCTGGGGATAGTGGAGGGCTCCCTGCATGTTTAGGAGTCACAATCACACAAGGGACCAGGGCTTGTTGGCTGTAGGACAAGAGAGCAGCTTACTTGCTGTGAATGCAGGCTGCTAGCCTCTGGGAATTCACCAGTCCTGGGGCTGCAGGACTCCCACAGGCTGCAGGTGCACACAGCCTTGCTGCTTCCTCTAGGCCGTGAAACACCTGCACCAGGTGGTGGCTGTACACTCCCAGCATGCCACATGCCCTGATGGTCTACCTGCTGCAGAGGAGTCCGAAGAAAGCAGTTCTCCAGCAGGGATGTGCCACCCAGCAGCCCAGCCCAGGCCTGGATGGCAGGACTTCTTGCCTCGGAGCTGGTTCAGCTGGAAGCCGCTGTCCTTCTTCACCACGGCCACGGCATAATGGTAGCTCTGTGGTTCTGAGGAGGAGCAGAGACGGAAGGGCTACAGGAAGCTGCCGCACCATGACCAGTCGTCTTCCAGACTGAGTGTAGTGGGCAGTGTGGCTGGGGGAGGGGGAACCCTAAGGACCCTCATTGGCCCCTGTGGAGTAGGTAGAAGAGCCAAGGAAAGAAAGCCCCTCACTGACATGAGAAAGCTGACGCTTCTCAAGGCAACAGATCTAGCACTTTCTCTGCTAGTCTACCTAAGCTGGAAGGGACGGGCATTCTGGAGGCATCAGCATTGACGGGGCCTGGCAGGTGTTTCAAGGAGAGCACAGGCCTCCCTCCCTTGGCTGCCTCTCAGCAAGTGAAATCGAGGCAGGCTGTGCTCACACCTGCTCCCAAGCACAGCGAGCAAGCAAAGCTGCCTGCTGTGTGAGGGCTCCGCCTCCCGTGCGAGCTTGCCTTAAGCAGACTCCAGCCTCTGTGCTGTAGAGTGCACACAGGGGACACAACACTGATCAGAGCCTGTGCACTGTCAGCGACGGGCTTCCCACTGGTGCAGCCTCACTGGGAGGGTTGGGGACAGGTAGCTGGATGGCGCTCTTCCCCACGGCTACAGAGACCCCACAGCCAGCAACTGCATTTCCGTCAGGCTCTATGAAGCTTGCAGGTGCCTGAGTGAAGCCCATCTCCCAGCCGTGCTGGCCAGCATTAGTGGCAACCTCCTTTAATTGAAAGAGCTCCAGCAGCTTTGCTCCCTGCAGCTCACAGACCAACAGAGTGCCTGACTCCCCATCACAGCAGTACCACTCCAGAGACCTGGGGCCCCAGGGAGAACCCACCACCATCTTTAGATAAATAGAATTCCATCACAACCGGCTTCAGCAGGTAGGGCGCCTGGCCTGCCTTGAGTGTCAAACCTCCATCAACCGTTACGGCATCCACTTGGTTTGCCTGAAAGACACCAGACCCTGAATGAAGCATATCTGCTCTAGGAATGACCTTGGCCCAATCCCTCTGGAAATGATATTAACTGTGATTCATTAATTAGTAATTATTGTAACTTTTCTCTAGGGATGTGCTCATATTTCATGAGTTTCTATTTTGGGTACAATTTTTATATCTTGTTAACAAGAGATTGAAAAAGTTGAGCAATCATAGCGTCACACAGAGCTTGCTGCTTTCTGAGTCTTAACATCCTTGTCAAGGTGCTGCCGCCCTCGCATTGACCAGAGGGCACGCGGATTGAGACAGAAGCCCTCTTTCTTAGTTGTTCAATGGTAATTATGACTTTTACTGTTTTTCTTTGCAACACAGGTCTTGTATTTTGGATCTTTGGCTCCTTGCTGCTCTAACGCACACCCTGGTTCCTGTGGGGAGAAAGCTCTTCTGAAGCGAGAAACAGCAGCCAAGTGCAGAAAAGCGAAGTGGGGACTCGGTTGCGATCTCTTTGCCCCCAGGACTTACCTTAATGGCCAGGAAGCACTCATGGTAAGAGGTTCTTCTCACGCAGGTGACAAAGGGACCATCTGCTGGGGAGACTTCTCCTACACTGTCGCGGAAACTGGAGCACTTTGCGGCCTCGGGGTCAGACACGGTGCACCATCTTACGGTTTTGTCAAGGTCAGCCAGACACAGCCCTAGGGGGAGAGCCTAGAGCTGTGAGAGACTCGCTGGCAACGGAGGTCAAGGACAAAAGCAGCCGAGAGTCACGCACCCAGGACTGGTTGTGTGGCTTCCAGAAATTCTCAGGGCGCAGTGCTCTGATTCCTTTGGTCCCCTTGGATAAAAATGCTGAACATATCCCCCAAAATGTGAAACATGAAACTGGCATATAGTGCAGCAATTCTGCAACTAGGTAGCTTTTCAAAATAAATGCAAACAAGGACTCAGACAAATATATTATGCAGATGTTCATAACAGCACTTTATGCTAGCTCAAAGCTAGAGACAAACCAAGTGTGCACGAGATGGAATTGGGCCATCCTCCACTGCTCTCCTAGGCTGTAAGCACGCAGCTGGATCAGAACTGAGGCTGCCAGGACATGAAGCAGTCCCCATGTGGGATACTGGCACCATAAGCAGAGGACTAGGTCACCAAGCCATCTTACTGATCCCTTCCTCTGGCTTTTTTGCTTGAAGTTCGTATCTCTGGCTGCGTTCCCATCATTTGCCACCACGAGAGTTCTGGTTGGACTGGAACATCAAGTCCAGGGTCATGAGGGAGGGAAAGTGGGAGAATGATGGCCAACAAGGGCAGCTCTTGCTACACTGCCTTCCTTGTTCCAATCCAGCCAGTTGGGAAAATGAACTTTTGCTGAGCCCCTGACATTGCCGGGAGAGGAGGTGAGGCAGAATAAACTACAACACAAATCTTGCTCAGTGAGAAATTGGCAGAGATCTGAGGCACCGCACTTGGGGTTTCGTTGGGACTGTGGTTGGACCAAGACAATCCTCTACTCTCCCAGCTTTCCCCAGTGCCAGGAGAACTCCCTGCACGCTGCCCCATGACACTGCTGGGCCAATGAGGGGCTATCAGAGGACAACCCCTGCCCTCCCTGCCCTCCCCAGGAGGTACCCTCCCCTGGGGCCATCTCCAGTTCCCATGACAGATAGCCTACCCCAGGTACCGCCCACCCCATGAGACCTGACAGAGCCTGGGCTGCATAGAGCCAAAAGGGGGAACCAGGGAAAGGAGGCTTTTTCCTGGCTAGCTGCACACACACACACACACCCCAATCCAAGAGCCCTAGAGAGCCCTTGCTCCCTGAACAGGAAGCACCTTCCCCCAACCTTAGTTCAAGGTCTCTTTAACAAGGATAGGATAACCACTAGGCCCACCAGCTCCAGGAGGAGCTCATTGCCACTGCAACCCTGTTCCTTGTGACAAGGCAACCAGTTCAGAGAGGTCATTGGGGAGCTCAGCATCAGCCAGCAACGAGTGGAAAATGGACCCTACTCCAGCATGCCTCAAGTGCCCTGCTGTGCATTGGGAGGCATTGGGCAGCTCAGGGCTGCAAAGATTCCTCTGTTAGTCAGATGTGCCTGTGCCCCACTTAACCCTGAAGGTGTGTGTGTGTGTGTGTGTGTGTGTGTGTGTGTGTGTGTGTGGAGACCCTTTTCTCCTCCAACCCTGCCAATAGGATCAACTAGCTCCAACCCAGGCATAAATCCCTAGACCTAAGCACAGGCAGTCATGGACCATAGGGAAGCCCACCACCCGACTGGGCGCCAGTCAGACATGACTCGTGACACTGACATTGGCACTTCCCATTGTTTCCCGCCAGCCATTTTAAAGAAAGCTCCTCCAGCGCTGGCAGCAGGCCCTGTTTGACTGGGCGAGGTCTTGTGTTTCTGGAGGACCAAAAATAAAAAGATCAGGCACTCCAAGGGGCGGGAGGAGGGCACTTTAGACCAGACAGGCGCCAAATGCCTCCGAAGTTCCCTCGGGCGCGCTGGCCCCTATGCCCTTACCTAGAGCTCCAGCGCAGGGCCCACTGCCCCCTCACTTACCCAAGGCCCCTACACATAGTAGGGCGCAGGCCGCGAGCCTCATCCTCCTGCCGCGGGCGCGCATCACCTGTCACCCCGTCACCTAGCTGGCTCCACCGCCTTAGCCTGCAGTTTTACCCCAATAATGGCCTGGGTCCGCCCCATCCTGGGTGGCGATTGCCACGCCCCCACAGTCCCTGGGTTGCCCTTGAGCTTCTCCAGGACTCAGAGAGCAGGTGATGGCGCCCAGATCTCAGCGCCCTGGGCTGCGGGCTGGACCTCCTCTCTCGGGTGAAGCCTCGGAGTTGGGGTCACCCTCCGAGTGCGCTAGTCCGCCGACCTGGGCTCCCGGCCCAGGCCCTCGACCTTCGGCCCCTCCTCTAGCCTGTCTCATCCAGGACCAATGCCGAGGGGTGTCCACCAACTGCAATGCATGGACCCCTCCCGACAATGCTCAAACCCCCAGCTGCAGGGTCTCTCCCTTCTCCCCAAAGCTCTCTGCGAGTGAGTGACTCTGCCGGGGCACTGAATGCTGAAGGTGAGACCTGAACGGTTGTAGTGACTCCTGTCTGGGCAACCTTTCTGCGGTTAAATACAAATACAGGAACCAGGCAAGAGCGGAGGGGGGCGGGGTGGTCAGTCGTCAAAAATGCCCTATATGAGGGTCTTAGGTCAACCCTCACCACCCTGGGAACCAGAGGCTGAAACAGCTTTCTTCTGTCTCTCGTTCTCTCTGTAAATCTGCCTTTCCAAAAGAAAAGAAAAAGAAAAACAATGAGTGTGGTCAATTGACAACCAAGTGAGCATTCCTGTGTGTGCTGATGGCGCAGGTGGAAGCTGCTTGAGAACAGAGCCCGGCTGTGTGCTGTAGCCGGCGGCACATCTCTCCTCAGCTGGGAGTGAGGTCGGCCTTTCCAAATCTCATCTCCTTGCAGTAGACTCCTGAAATTCCGCTGCAGACATTACGGTTCGCTAGTCACAAGTCACCTATGCCACCAACAGCCGACCCTTGTCAGCCAGAGCACGAACAAGGAGGGGAGGGTGCCATCGCTACGGTTACACATTCCTGATGATCCGTGTTCCATTCCGTATCTGTGGATCGCAGCATCGACTTCATCTAGCTACTTCTGCGGATGGGAGGCAGAGTAGGGGATTTGTGCAGTGAAAGATACTGACATGGTGAAGGACCCAAGTACTGGAGCCACCATCTTCTATCTCCAAGGACGTACACCAATAGGACTGTTGGGTCAGAAACGGAAGAATGGGGATTCCAACCCAGACACTTTGACATGGGATGCGGTGTCCCAAGCAGCGTTTGAACTAACACAGCACAACATCTGCCCAGCATTTTTGGGGAGAGGGTGTATGTTTTATTTTTATTTGAAAGGCAGAGTTACGCAGAGAGAAGAAGAGACAGAGATCCTCCATATCCTGACTCATTCTCCAAATGGCCACAAAAGCTAGAACTGAGCCGATCCGAAGCTGGGAGCCAGGAGCTTCCTCTGGGTCTCCCATATGGGTATAAAAGTCCAAGGACTTGGGCCATCCTCCACTCCTTTCCCAAGTTGTAAGCAGAGAGCTGGACAGGAAATGAAGCAACCAGGAAACGAACTGGTGCCCACATGGTTTTCTAGTGCAGTAAGAGGATTAGCTCACACACCGCTGCACTGGCCCTGGGGGCCTTTTAAATGGTGAAGAGGACAGCAGAGCAGTTGCTGGCTGAGTGATGCAGTGTGAGACGCTGCAATGGCGGGAAGCTGAAGAAGGTGGGCAGGTGGTGAGAACTGTGGGCATCTCCAATGCTGGAGGAGGAATCTCTCGTAGAACTTGTAGAAAGAAACCTAGTCCTGCTCTCACCTTCTATTCTTTTTAAATATTTATTTTATCTGAATGGCAGGGTGACGGGGGGTGGGAGAGGAGAGACACAGAGGGAAAGAGATCTTCATCTACTGCTTCAGGGCTGAGCCAGGCCAAAATGAGGAGCTAGGTGCAGGTGCCCTGTGTCGGTGGCAGGGGGACAAGGAGTTGAACGCTCTTCTGCCTGTCCAGGAAGCTGGGTTGGAAACAGAGCAATAGAACCCATCAGGAAAGAGACCACTATTTTCTTGCTCAACACTCTAATCTTGGAAAATAGGATCTGTATATAGACATATGCATATATATACACATATGTCGCAAGGATTTATTGGATAGGTACATAAATGTACATAATTGTCCTAAAAGTGGATTGAGTAATATTTGCAGGTCTGCGGACACACACCAAATAGGATGGGTAGTGACCATTCCTACTAAGGTTAATAATCCACCTAAAGCTAACACCACCCAGATCCGACAGGGTCAAGGTACCCTGCGAACCCAGAGTGCAGCCAACTTTGCAGCCTTCCGAAGGACAGGGACGAAGTCATACTGCAAGGTAGGAGTGTCCAAAGTGCTAAAGCCATCTCTTCGCTCTGACACAGGCTGTCACGAACAGAGCAGGAGATTCTGTGACAAGGATAGCATTTGCAAAATAAGCAGTCTGTAAACGTGTCATTAACTGTCAGGCACGATGCTAATGGCTTTCTAAAGACTCATTTATGTTAACATCACAGGCAGGTGTGTGAATTGTCATGTTCTTTTCATAAAAGAGGAAAATGGAGCACAGAGGAAAGAGCTAACTTGTCCAAGGTCAGATAACAAGTTCATGTCAGAGCTATATTCAGACTAGACATCTGTTTCCACAGTCCGTGCTCTTCCCCATGTGGTATCAGTCTTGGAGCAATTCACACTTGCCCCTTTCCATAAGACACTATAGTAAGTAAAGATGGTACTGAGTGGAGTGGGTATTTGGTCTGTGGTTAAAATACTGCATGGGGGCCTGGTGTTTTGACTCAGTGGCTAAATCCTCACCTTGCATGTGCTGGGACCCCAGATGGGTGCCAATTTGTGCCCCGACTGCTCCAGTTCCCATCCAGCTCCCTGCTTGTGGTCTGGGAAAGCAGTGGAGGACAGCCCAAGGCCTTGGGACCCTGCACCCATGGGAGACCCGGAAGAGGCTCCTGGCTCCTGGTTTTCAGTTCTGGCCGTTGTGGCCACTTGGGGAGTGAACCAGTGGCTGGAAGATCCTGTCTCTTCTTCTCTCTGTAAATTTGACTTTCCAATACAAATGAATCAATATTTTTCTTTTTTAAAAAAATACTGCATGGGATGCCTGCTTGCATCCCATATCAGAGTGCCTGAGTTCAGGCAGCAGCTTCTCTCCTGATTCTAGCTTTCTGGAATACAGACCCTAAGAGACTGGTGATGGCTTAAACAGTTGAATCCCGGGATTGGTTGCTGTTGTGGCATAGTGGGTTAAGCTACTTCCTGTAGCCCCGACATGCCATATGGGTGCTGGATTGAGTCCTGTCTGCTCTACCTCTGTTCCAGATCCATGCTGATGAGCCTGCCAATTACAGTTATGTAAGGAGTGAATAAGAAAATGGGATAAAAGCTATCTATCTCTCTTACTCTTACCTCTACTTCCCCCAACAAGTAAAAAATAAAACAAAATATAAATAATTAAAACGTTAGCAAGCTCAGGATTGCCATAACATGGAGCTCAAACTCCCGAACTTTGATGATTGAGTGATTCTCCTTGTTGGCTTTCTCGACACAAAAGGAATTGACATCTTACGGGCAGAAAGCCCGGCTGGCCGCAGCAGTGCTAACGATGGGCCATTTCCTGTCACAGCTCCATTCGCTCGTTCAGAGAGTCAGGCTGAGATGGACTCTGCTGTTGCCCAATGGTACAACCTTGTGGAAGGGGAACCCGCACTACTCTTGCATCCCAGCTTCTTCCAGAAAACCAACTTGTAGGCAAGATGTTTCAGGTGCCTAGGGGAAGAAACACAAGTAGGAGATGGGAGAAGCCAGACAGGGAGAGAAAGGTCCCCAAACAGGGAGAGAAAGAGACTGGAGTTCCATCATACAGAGACTGGGAGCCAGAGTCAAATGTCCCATCCTGAAGACATCCACAAAAGGGGTTCTGTACCCCACCTCTTGTCAGTGATGGAGCGTTCCTCCGTGGGCCACACATCCTCTTTCCCTTGTGGCACCACAGGTTCCTGGTACCAAGGAATGCCTTCGTGCAAATGCCTTCAGACGCGACAGCTGGAAGTATCCTGACGTGTGGGTGAAGGTGAGGGCTTTCAGTAGGACACTGAGGATCTGCCTCATGGGACTTCCCAAACCCGAACTGGAAAAGCTTCCACGCCCTGCCCAAGCATACATCTGAAACATGATGCAGGGGCAACGGCAGAATCACAACGACCCCCTTCCATTGGGTAGGGCAGGCGTGGAGTCCCTTCACTGTCGCTAACTACGTCATTGATCACGTCACCACCAGAACTTCTTCCTCAGGGCCCATTAGTTAGATGCAGGGTCTGCTCTAAAGTTCCTCACGGCTTGTAAGGATCTCCCTTCCGCGTTGCCCTCTAGCCTCCTCTGCACTGGGTCCTGAGCGGCTGGAGCTCCTTGGAGCAGTGTGGTTTGTCATCCCCTTCCTGTGGGGCAAGCTTGAGGATCATGGGAGAGTTTGGAAACTCTGGGTTTCTGGTTCAGTGCAGGAAGTCATTCTCTCAAATCTTTGTAGCCTTCAGGTCTGTTTGCTTCCACTCAGCTTTATGTCACAGTTGTAAACTTCACACACAGAGAATGAGGTCAAGGACAGGCCTAACTGATTCCATCAGTCAACATCTGTGAGCGAGCTGACGGCAGTCTGCTCTTTCAATATGTGAACAACTCTGTAGTAGCTAAGAAATAATTGAACAGCATTGATTGGACAGGGAGGCAGCTAGCACAGAGGACCTGAGATTGCTAGAATGTTCGTGTAAGCTTACCTGCCTCACCCAAGTCCCCACCTCCTGTGTGGTGGAAAACCACAGCTTTTGTCATTTTGCCACTTGGACTGACACCTGCTAAAAATATCCAATAGGGCTGCCAGCTATGGCCCCCATGATAACTTCAGCCCATCATAATAAAGTTATCATAGTTGGCACTGCCTCTGCTGCATTGTGCACCTGATGCCACGTCACTTCCCGGTTGTCCAGAAAACGGGTTGGGGTGGCATGCAAGGAAATGGCTGGGACTCGAGCCCTGCCACTAACTCTACCCTCTTTGATCATTCAGTTAAGCGCCACCAAGACATAGTTTTTATAAAAATTCATTTGAAAGAATGATTGGGATATGGGATTGGAAAAGAGCAGAAAGGATAGAGTTGGGGAGAGTTCGTGCATCTGCTGATTCACTCCCCAAATGGCTTCCTCATTGGTCAGGACTTGTCCAGGCCACTGTCAAGAGCAAGGAACTCCATCTGGGTATCCCATGCAGGTGTCAGGAGCCCAGGGCTGTTTTCTGCTGCTTTCCCAGAGACATTAACAGGGAGCTGGATCAGAAGTAGAGCAGCTGGGACTCAAACTGGCACTTCAATGGGATGCTCTAATATTACGTTGTGGTAATTGCAAGTGGCGCCCTAGCATGATGTACCACCATGGATATATTTTGCTCATGGAAGACTGCTATGTAAAGTCCATCTCCTCTTTTTTGCCAGACTGTCAAAACCCTAAGTTTCATGTTTCTTTATATGTTCAGAGCTTGACAAAGTCCTTAACCAAGTGTTTGTTGACTGTCTGTTGTAATGCAAGGAATGTGTGTGACTCCCCTAACATCCATGGACTGAGGTTTAATCCTCAAGGTGACACTGTTTGGAGGAGGGACCTTTAGAAGGTGCAGTGGCCAACTATTCCTTGCTGTAATGGAACGTCTGAGGCAGTCTCCTTATGGAGAGACTTACTTAGCTCACAATGTTGGCAGTTCCATCACCTGAGCACCTGCGCCAGCTCAGCTCTTGGGAGGGCCTTCTCAGCCGTGTCACATCTTGTCAAATGGCAACAGCCTCACAGCACATGCTCACATCTCAGTTCAGGAATACAGCAGCAGGGGAGCCCTGCTCAGGCTTCGAGAGCAATCCTCTTCCTAGAACTAAAAACTCCCTCGAGAAATGTCTTCTTTCAGGACATGGCCCCAGTCCACCTCAGGATCTCCCACTGGGCCTCAGCTCTAGAAGGTTCCACATCATCATCAATGCTGTCACCCAGAGCCCAAAGTCAACACATGGACTCTTGGGGGACAAACCACATCCAAGTCCTAGCAGGAGGTAGCCGAGTCATGGAGGGACAGTCCTCACGAATGGGATCAAAACCCTTACACAAAGGCTAGCAGGGCTGCTTGTCCCACCTCTTTGCTTGCTGAAAATCTAACAGAGAGGAGTCTGCACCCTAAAAAAGTGCCCTAACCAGTCACAGAATCTGCTGTACCCTAATATTGGGTTTTCAGCCTCCAGAGCTGTGAGAATTCAATCTTTGCTGTGTAACACACCCAGTTATAGAGCTGGCTACAGCTATCAAGCTGACAACACACACATACACAGCCCTGCCCGACTTTAAGCCCTTATAGAAAAGGACTCATTTCCTTCCAGGAGGAAAAAAAGAAAGTCTATTGTGCCAATCTCCCCACCCCTCCAACCCTGTTCCTGCCAAAATGCAGGATTATCCACAATCCCAGGAAACGACCCTGAGGTCTGAGCATGCAGGGCACACTCTGGATTTTCTTTTCAATACGCCTGGAGGAGTAAACAAATTATCTTTTGGTGGCTGGCAACTTCTCAGGAAGAGATCTGTCCAGTAAACAAAGATGTTGGAAGCATAAAGAAGAAGAATTATGTAAGAAGAATAAACATATCCCCCAGCGGGATGAGGAGAAAATCAGGTTGGTTTAAGACACTCTTTTCTCACGGGAACCCTCAGCCACAATAGTGCTGGGATCCATCCCAGAGACCACATCATTTTTTTTTCTTTTCTTTTTTTTTTAAGTACTTTGTTTGTAGTCTCAACTAAGTCTTGGCAAGTGCACCAAACTGAATTTACACATTTCCAAACAGTCAATTCAAGTCACACTCAAAGAGGTAACACATCTTGAACATCCCCAAAGCAAGCATGGTCCTTCAATAACAGGTGAGTTGTTGAATGATGCTTGGCTATCTCCGTCAAGCACTGAAATGGTGACATGTCTGCGTTTCATACTCCAGGGATACATACAGGCAGCCCAGTTATTTCCAGAAATTCATGATCATCCAAGTCAACAGATCCTGGGATTATGTAAGATAAAATAACCTTACATCTGGAATTTTCAGCAAAGGTCATTTTAGAATAAGAGCAATGCCACAAAGATAAATGATACTGTACTTATCCGGATACCCATGTGTCAATTAATCTCATGTGATATTTGTCTTCTTGATCATTTTTTTAAGATTTTATTTTAATTGCAAAGTCATATATATGTGTATATATATATATAGAGAGAGAGAGAGAGAGAAAGACAGAGACAGAGACAGAAATATCTTCCATCCAATGATTCACTCCCCAAGTGACCTCAACAGCCTGTGCTGAGCCAATCTGAAGCCAGGAACTTGGAACTTCCTTCAGGTCTCCCACGTGGGTGCAGGATCCCAAAGCACTGGGCCGTCCTCGACTGCTTTCCCGGGCCACAAGCAGGGAGCTAGATGGGAAGTGGGCCGCTGGAATTAGAACCAGCTACCATATGGGATCCCGGTGCATTCAAGGCAAGAACTTTATCCATTAAGCCACAGCAGCCGGGCCCTCATTCTATCTTTTCTAAGAGTTTTGTGAATCATTCTTTAATCACTACAATGTCAGTAAACCACTAATCACCTTATCAGCAAAGTGCCCTTCCTAGACAATGGAGAATAAAATGCCTTCCAGGTCATTCATGGTTTCATTGCACCAGAACATCCTGGAAACTTAGGGTAACTTCCTGGTATAAGATAATATTAAATCTGAGAAAATGGTTTTGATTAAGCCACTGTTGCGGGACAGCACAATCAAATATGGGTTTAAAAAAAACCTGTGCGTGGGAATTCTCTATCTGGAAATGTGATAGGCTAGATATTTGAAAGCTTCTCCCCACAGAGATCATTCAAAATATACGATAAAATATTAGAGGCATCCTTCTAAATTCACAATCAAGAAAACAAAAGAAACTCTTAAGAGTTAACATGAGCCAGTAGCATGAATGCACTGATTACTGAAGATAATGATCGTCCTGGGTCTGATCATGCAGAAGCCTGATTGCTTGAAATCTGAGAATAGTAGATGGAGGGAGAGGAGCCAAGTATTGTCTTACTCCTTTAGCAACTGAGCAGGTCATACTCTGAGAAAGCAAAGCCAGTGCCCATAAGGAAAATGACTTCAAACAAACAAAAACCAACCAGCCAACTAACAAGTCATCTTGCAAAGATGACAGGTGTACCTGACTTTGGCTATGGATCAAACAGGAAAAAAGTTTCCCCTCTGAGAACTTACCGTCATAAACTCATTCTCAAAGTATGTGAGCCACAAACAGATACCAGTCAATGACCCAAGAAAATAAGGTTTAAAAAGTAGGGGGGGGGCAGTGTGATACCCTAGTGGCGAAAGCCCTCTTGTTATGTGCCAGGATTCCAAATGGGCGCCAGTTTTAATCTCGGCAGCTCCACTTCCCATCCAGCTCCCTGCCTGTGGCCTGGGAAAGCAGAGGATGGCTTATGTTCTTGGGTCCTTGCACCCACATGGGAGACCTAGAAGAAACTCCTGGCTCCTGGCTTTGGATCAGCTCAGCTTCCATCTTTGTAGCCATTTGGAGAGTGAACCAGTGGATTGGAAGAGCTCTGTCACCTCTCTGTAAAGTGAAATTAGCAAACTATTCCTTAAAAATGTAAGTAGGCATACAATTTTGCATAGAGCATCCCTTTAAAAGGTCCAGTTTGGTGCCTTCTGCCACACCCATCATATACCTGGAAACCATCAGAACCTTCCTGTGCCCCTTGAACAGTTTTCTTGTGCGTCTCAGCTCACCCCTCTCTCCAATTCTTGGCAGCCCATCACTTAGTTTCCGCTTCCCAGAATTTTATATAAATGGATTCAGATGCCGTGTCATCTTTTGTGTCTGGCTTCTTCGACTCAGCATGATGACTTTGAGATCCATTCGCACTGTTGTTTTCATTCCTAGGTCAGTTCTTTTTCTGGCCAAGAACTGATCTGTTGTATGGACAGGGCAGAGTTTATTGATGCTTTCAGTTGTCAGTTTACGTTTGGGCTAATTTCCAGTTGGGCTTCTGGTAGCTAAAAATGCTCACGCAGAAGGGTTTGAAGGTAGATCCTTAAGGGTAAAGATTTACTTACTTATTTTCGCCATGCTAGCGATGTTCTTTGTTATTGCTATTGGGCTCTCTTTAAAAGTATGACATTCTTAAAGTTTTGCATGAACATGAAATTCCTTTACAGTTGTATGGCATACGATGCAATATAGTTCAATAGATGCACGCAGCACAAGCCAGTCATGCCAGGCATGTGCAGTACAATGCGTTATCTCTCATCTCTTGGCTTTGGCTTATTCACAACCTACATTCCCAGTGTATTCGGGATTTTGAACCAGTGTTCCGAATGCCCAGTCTGTGTTGTCAAAGGAGCAAGTACCGGTAGTAGACCAAGTGTGGAATTTGAAGTCTGGAGACCAGAATGCAGTTCTGATATGCATGTTTTTCAAATATTTATCCTAAAATGTGTATCTCTTTCTTCTCTTTCTGAGTTCTCTCTGCAGATTTGGTGGGGAGCAAGGCTCAAACAGGTGTTGGGCTGTTTCTGGGTCCTCAGAAACCAGGTTTTGTCACCAACCTTCCCCTCAAAACACTGAAAGACAGGACACACAGATCCGGAGTTGCTAAACTGCTGCCCCCAATTCTGTGTTTATCCGCAAAAGAACAGAAAACAAACCTCTCCCACCCCTAATTGTATGTTTCTCTCCAAGATAGAGAATAAAGTGTGGGCCTCATTCTCCAGCAGCCACGATCTGTACCCAAAACCACCCACAAGAATAAACAGAACTGGAACAGAAACTACACCGCACGAGACTGGCCATGGCTGAGTGTGTTGAAGGGACTCGACGGGAAGAGAAACAGTCGCCTGCTCATCCCGTCTGGGAGCGGGCTTGGGGACTGAGGGGGCAGTGGCCCCCATTTGAACTGCTTGATTTGCTCCTGAAGAATGGATTTGTCTCTGAAGATTCAGCCTTTCAACCATCTTTCCTGGACTTTCCACCGTTCTGGGGCAATTTTCTCATATTCCCAACATAAAATGACATTCTTCTCGTGTGACTAAAATATCTTGTTTTACTTCTGTGACTCTAAAAAAGGGTTTTAAAAAAACCTCTCTCCCTCTCCTTCTTTCTCTGTAACTCTACCTTTAAGATAAATAAAATTCTAAAAATCTAACAACAACAAAAAAACCCACAGGTAGTAAAAACCTTCATGGCAAAATTTTTTCTCCCCAAGAAAGTTATATACGATAACCCCACAGTCAATATCGTGTTGGGTGGGGGAAAAGCTGAAAGATTTTCCTCTGAGATTGGCAATCAAGAAAGAATATCTATATTCATTGCTTTTGTTTAATTTATCACAGAGGTTTTAACCGCAGTGATAGCTCAAGAGAACGAAAGGGCATGCAAGCAGGGAGAGAAGTCAAATCATCCTTGCTTTATTGCTTAAATGTCTATAGTACCCAAAGCAATTTATGAATCCAGTGTAATTCACATTAAAATGTCAATGACACTTTTCACAGAACTAGAAAAAAATATAGAGGCATGAAAATTCTCAAATACCAAAGCTACCGAAGACAAAGTTAAAGGTATTGCAACACTTGATTTCAGAAAACACCATAAAACTATCATAACCAAAACAGCATGGTACTATACTAAAGACACACGGTGCAATGAAATCAAATAGAGATTTGAGAAATGAAATCTACAGCTAGCTGATCTTGGACAGGAATGCCAGAACACACGCACTGGAGACAGAACAACCTCTTCAATAAATAATGCTGGAAAATCCATGTCACAAGATTCAAGCTTGAACCTTGTTTCACTCCTTATAAAAATCAACCCTAAATGGATCAAAGATCTAAATGTAACACATAAAACTACTGAAGGAAAACATATCAGCTCATTGGCATTAAAAAGGACACCATTAGAGCAATGAAAACATTGATGAAAATGGAGCATCCGACAAAAGCTTAACATCTGGAAATAGACAAGGCACACAGAGAACTCGACGGTAAAAGCCATGCAGTTAATGAAAGGATCGTTTCTTTGCAAAAACAAAAACCCACATGAAAATATGCTCAATATGACTAGCCACTGGGGAGCTGTAAGTCAAATCTACCACCAGATATCAACTTTCTCTGGTAAGAACAGTTATGATTAAAAAGTTGCAAATGCTGCCAGACATGTGGAGAGAAGGGACCCCTTATGCAGGAATGCAGATCAATACAGCCATTATGAACAGCAAGGCGGCTCCTGGAGAAACTTAACATAGATCTGTCATATGGCCCATCCATCCCCTTCTGGGGAGATAGTCCAAGCATCTGATAGATGCCGGCACCGCCTTGTTCATCAAAGCGCTGTTCCCAAGACCTGGGTGTGGAACCAACCATACACAGACAGCAGTTCTAAGCTAAAATGAAAGAAGTCCGAGCTGGAGGCACCTGAGACCAGGTATCCGACAGAGCCTTGAGAGGGCCCTGCTATGGTAGAGCAGGATATGGCTCCCACATTTACATGTCATTGAAGCCCCAAGTCGTGGATTATGCTAAATGGAGGCTTGACTCAAACATGCTATCCGGGTGTAGTTTCAGTAGAAAGTCCTAGGTCTTTGGTTGTTCCTGGCTTGCTGTGTGATTCTTCCTAAACACACACACACACACACACACACACACACACACCACCTCCCACCCCAGTTAAGAGTTAGCTGCACCAGGATAAGGTCTCTAGTTACAATTCAGTCTCGCTTTCCCAGTTGCTTCAGTCTCCTCTCACTCCCAGTTCCAGCTAAATCCAGAGTAGGCCAGGCTGTGCTGCTGTATAAAGCAGTTCCAAGACCAGCAGCTTGCTGCGAACACCTGCCGGGGAATGGGCCCTTCAGGGAGGTGCTTTGCAAGGGCTTCTGAGCCTAAACTTTACATTTGTGCCTTTCACATCATGGAGAATTATCCAGATCCTGAAGGGACACCTTATTTATGATGTCCTAAAAAAAGGGCAGATCCCGTTACTTTGGTGTCATGATTCCTAAACTTGCTTCAGGATCAAATGAGAATTAAAAAACAAAAACAAGATGTTCAAACTGCACTGCTAAGCATTGTGATTTGGGGCTTTTGAGCTGAGGTACAGGATGCTAGACTTTTAATGAGATCTCCAAGTAACTCTGAAAATTATCAAGGTTTAAGAACTACCTCCTATTTCGGGCCAAAGCTAGCCTGCCACCAGTTTTTGTAAATGAAATTTGATTTGGAATATCATCAGACCCAACGGGTCATCACGTATCTGAGAAAATGTTCTTGTGTAGGAATAAATGACCCATCTCCCTGGAAATGCTGGGTTGAGTCGGAGTCTTTGAAGAGAAGGAAGTCCCATAGAAGGAAGGGATTCCAGTCCTCCTTAAAATGACCAGCTTCCTTTCAGGCTGCCTAGCCCTGCTCACTTCTTTCAAGAAAAGTCTGATTCCTAAAGTCTATTAAGTATGACTAATTTACTGATTAAGCATCTGTAATTTCACATCTCTGTCACTAGGTGTCAGTATATATCAAGAAAATTTAATCTGGCTGGTAATTGGCGTGTATGGAAAAAAATCATCTCCCTCACCTGAAGCCGATTGTAAAAAGTGTAGCGCAGGTGTTGTTTGCATGAAGGATTCTCTATGTTGTCTCGCCGAATTCCATCACAAGTGGCGATCTGCCTCTGAAAATTGATTCAAGAACCAGCAAGCTCTCCTGTAGATACGCTACGGTACATGCCTTACACAGTGTGCCAGAGCCTTAGGCTCTCTTACTCTGCTCGGCCATGATGGGCTGTAAGCAGTACCACAGAATACACAGGTGGATGGCACACTGCGCTCCAACCAAACACTTTTTTACTTTACTTTTTAAAAAGTATTTTACAAAATCGGACATGAAAATTATAGATATGCATGGGGTATTCCAACAGGAATCACGGCACACTGTAGCTGGGCCATGGAGGGGGTGGGACGTGGCAGGAAACAGGTGCTGGCTATTTCGTTCTCCAGACGTAATGACGAATGTCTTCAGCTGCAGGCACACGTCGAAGCCGGCATCAAGACGCGAAACGTTCCAGAAGATTCGTTTGGAGACCCAGCACGTGACCAATCCTCTAATCTCCCACCCTCAATGAGGACTTACACAAAAAATGGAAATCTAGAGAGTAGAAAGGATTTGAAAGGCCGAGCGTACTTGGGGTGCTGTGGGACCAGGCTGTTTCCTTTCACCACAGGAAACACCTGAACTGCCTCGTGCGACACGCCCTCCCTGCTGCCCCGCCCAGCGATCGCCCCGCCCTCCTAGCCCCGCCCACCTCCGAGCCCCGCCCCATCTCCCAGCCCTGCTGGCCGCCGGCCCTGAGGCTCTCCTAGCCCCGCCCCTCGCTTGGTCCCTCCCACCATAGCCCTGCCCCTTCCGTCCTGGTCCCGCCCCGCCCTCCCTCCCGGCGCAGGAAGCAGCGAGCGGGGAGCCATGGGCACCGCTTCCTCTCTGGTCCGGCCCGCGGGCGGAGAGGTGATTGAGGACACTTACGGCGCGGGCGGCGGCGAGGCGTGCGAGATCCCGGTGGAGGTGAAGCCCAAGGCCCGCCTGCTGCGCGGCTCGCTGCGCCGGGGCGCTGGCTCCGGGCCCGGGGCGCAGGCGCGCGGCGCGGGCGGCGGCGGCCTGCTGGGGGCCAGCTTCAGGTCGACCGGCTCGTCGGTGCCCGAGCTGGAGTACGCGGCGGCCGAGTGCGAGCGGCTCAGGAAGGAGTACGAGATCTTCAGGGTGAGCAAGACGCAGGAGCTGCTGTCCATGGGCCGCCGCGAGGCCAAGCTGGACACGGAGAACAAGCGGCTGCGGGCCGAGCTGCAGGTAACGGGCCCGGGCCGGCGCTGCCCCGGTGCTCGGGGAGGGCTCCTCGGCTTCTCGTCCGCCTCGGGGTCGCCGCCAGGCCCTCAGCCTCCAGGTGTCCTGAGGCCGCAAAGGTCGAGCCCTCGGGCCCGGCCCGCACCCCGAAAACAGACGGCACCCCTCTGATAGCGTCCTCCGCCTGTGCCAGCATCTCCTGGGGGGCTCCTGTCTCCCCGACGCCCCTCTGATAGCGTCCTCCGCCTGTGCCAGCATCTCCCAGGGGGCTCTCCCCTGCGTTGCCCCTTGAACCACCTGCACCTGAGTTTTCCTGGAAGCCTCGCTGTGGTCCCTGTAGACAGGTTAATTTGCTAACTCGCTCATTAAGGGTATGTAGTAGATCCTGCTGTGGGGAAGACCTCCCGTGGCCCTGTGGCTTAGCAGTTTTCCTGTACTTGCCTGTGTAAAATAAACTTGTACGCTTCATGTGTTGAAGTAGCCGACCAATGGGCACTACACACTGGTGGAAACCAACCAGGCGTCCGGAGTAAGAGCTGCCCCACAGTCGCATTCCCCGACGGCTTAGGAAACCCATTCACTTCCTTTCTCAAATATGTATGAAGGAAGGCCCTTCCAGCAGACCCTCGCAGAGGGCCCGACACTGCGGGAAAGCAGCATGGGTTAGATGTGGTGCCAAGCAGTGGTGGGTCTCCCAGAATTAACCCTTCTTCAAGTGAAGCCTTACAAATTGCACTTAGAAACAAAAGCCTTGTGCAGGCAGGACCCTGAGGTGTAGGCAAGTCCCGGATCAAGATTCCCCAAGTATTGATCTCCCCTGAAAGCGTTAGCTGAAGTGTCTTCATGTGTAATACAATCTGTTTTCATTTTCTGTGTTTGGATGCAATAGCAACGTACAGTTCTTTCATTTGTGGTAAGATAAAAGATTGTTAAACATTCTAGATCAGGTCTGGCAGTGAGGCGCAGAGTAAAAGCCACTGCTTGCAACACCAGCATGCCGTGTAGGCGCTGATGGGAGTCCCAGCTGCGCCAGTTCCAATCCAGCTTCAGCAGCGGATGGGCCGAGTCCTCGGGCCCCTGCACCTGTGTGGGAGGAGCCTGCTGGCCTCGCCCCTGTCCAGCTGCAGCCACTCGGGGACTGAACTAGCAGATGACCACTCGCCGTAACTCTGCCTTTCATGTTAATGTTTTAAAAACAAATTCTAAGATCTGTAATGTCAGAATTTAAAATTTAGGAGACTATTTCTGTTGAGCAATAACAAGGTAAATGATTTCCAGGCGCTTCAGAAAACTTACCAGAAAATACTTCGGGAAAAAGAAAGTGCTTTGGAAGCAAAATGCCAAGCCATGGAGAGAGCCGCTACGTTTGAGCACGACAGAGACAAAGTGAAGAGGCAGTTCAAGGTACGGTCCTCCGTCGTCACCCCAAAGTGACGTGGAGTGGGAGTAGTGTCTGCACGGTTTCTATAGCATTGTGAGTACACAGAGAGAAGTCACGCCTGATTCGTGCAAGTTAAAACAACTGAGTGTGTGTTCCTGTTTTGAGTTGGCTGTGATAATCTTGAGATCGTTTGAAGCAAAGGTAGAAAAGCGAACTTTTGAGAAGGGATTTGGGGGAAGGAGTGTCTGTGTGGGGGAAGCACCGGAGAATGTTGAGGGGACATTGGGTGTTCAGTGGGAGGCAGTCTGCTACAGCCCCTGCCAGTGTCTCAGTGGGGTACCCCTCCCAGAGCCTGAGCAGGTGTGGGCACCCCTCCCAGAGCCTGAGCAGGTGTGGGCACCCCCAGACCCTGAGCAGGCTAGCAACAAGTGCATATTGGTTTTATGAATGATTTTCTTTTCCTTTAAGAAGTTGATGTTATGATTTTTTATCCAGAACATGATTCCAAAATTAAGAATCTTCCTTCTCAGATTTTTAGGGAGACCAAAGAAAATGAAATTCAGGACTTGCTGAGGGCCAAGCGAGAGCTGGAAAGCAAGCTTCAGCGGCTGCAGGCTCAGGGGATCCAAGTGTTTGAGCCCGGGGAGTCGGACTCCGACGACAACTGCACAGATGTCACCGGTAAGCCTGCTTCCTGTCGGCGGTGTTGACCTGGTGACGTTGCCGACACTGTCCTGCTGTGCTGCCCCCACCGGCCTGCTGGCTGGACTGCTGCGCTGCCTGCTCACGCTGTCTGTGGGTTGCTAGGCCGCCTCTTCTCTGAGGGGTCAGAGGCGGAGGGTCACTCTGTCCTGGTGCCCTACCGGGTCCACCTCACCGCTCTTCCCCCTGCTCTAAGACAAGAGGAAGAGGGGAAAACACCTTCCTCTCTTTGAAGGCACATCCTCAAAGATAGAAAGTGCTTCTGCTCCAGTCCCGTTGGCCAGAACTGTACCTAGGAGACTCGGCCAGTGTAGTCAGTGTTCAGCTGATGGGAGCAGTTCCGGTGCCAGGGGGGATGGATGTTGCAGCTCGTTGTCTGCAGCACTCATTTTGCATACACTGATGTATTCTTTGGTGTTATCATTTAACTATTTTATATATCTGAACGGCAGATGGAGACCCACCTACTGAGTCACTTTGCAGACATGCACAGCAGCCAGGGCCAGCTCAGTCCACAGCCTGAGGCCAGGGGCAAGAACCCAACTAGCTGAGCCACCGCCTCGTGCCTCCCATGCTGTGTACCAGCAGGAAGCTAGCCCTCGTCCTGGGCACTGTGTTGTGGGACCCGCACATCCCAAGCAGGGTCTAACTGCTGCCCCCGACGCCTGGCCCACAGCTACACTGAGTCATTTCCAGTGTCGTTTTGGGAAACATTCAGAAATGTGTTGTTCTGGGGCAGACGTGTGGCATGGCAGTGAAGAGGTGGGTAGGCTGCTCGTGTCTCCACTCTTGGTTCTGACTGCTGCTGCTGTGAGAGCCTGGGACGCGGCGGTGCTGGCCCGTGCCTGGGCCTTGCTGCGCTGCGAGAGCCCTGACTGCGTTGTCTCCTGCTTCTGCCTCCACGCTGGGGTCCGTTCCCAGTGCTTGAGGAAGAAACCGGCAGCGCGTGTGTGCTATCTGCTTGCCTGCTCACTCGCTCTCTACCTGCCTTACAAACAGATTTTTGGTATTTTATGTGGTAGCATACATAAGATAATCTTACCAGAAATAAAAAAAAAAAATCTGAAGTCAGAACAAAAAAATTCATCATGTTGCCAGAAAGTAACTAATAAAATGTATGACTGATTCTGGAAAAGATATTTTAAATGCAGTGGGGAAATGCAGTTACTCTCCCACTTGTAGGGAACTATAATTCTCACTGATGCATCGTGGAGTAATATGCGATAATGGATGTCTTTGTAATTTCATTTTTCGTCCCGTCAGAATCTGACTAGCATCTTGGCATTTAATCATAACTTCCAAGGAAGAAATGAAATGCTTTTTACCGGCCAAGAGTGACGGATACAAATGCTTTTATGGCCCCGTGTTAGTAGTCCTAGTAATCACTGGTGTTGACATTTGCAAATGCATCATTTGAGGTCTGTTGTCATTGTCTTGGCAAGTCCACCAGAACTACTCCGTATTCTCTGTATTCTCTGCTGTGTCTTGCTTCTTGCCAGCAGTGGCTCAGGTCTGATGGTGAGATCATGCCAGCAGTGGCTCAGGTCTGCCCGGGGCTTGGCGCCTGTGGTGGTGTGTGCCCAGCAGGGCATGGAGGTACCCTGCCAGTGTAACTGATGGTGAGATCATGCCAGCAGTGGCTCAGGTCTGCCCGGGGCTCGGTGCCTGTGGTGGTGTGTGCCCAGCAGGGCATGGAGGTACCCTGCCAGTGTAACTGATGGTGAGATCATGCCAGCAGTGGCTCAGGTCTGCCCGGGGCTCGGCGCCTGTGGTGGTGTGTGCCCAGCAGGGCATGGAGGTATCCTGCCGGTGTTACTGATGATGAAATCATGAACCTGTTGGTCAGCAGCTGTTGATTTAGATGTTACTTTTCCGATTTAGAAGACTTAAAGAGCAGTGTGTTCCTTGCTGCAGAGAGCTTGTGTCCTAACAAATTACAAAGGTTGTTAGTGTGCTGGTGGAAGTATATCTGTGCAGTTCTTTCCCTTCGATATGAGTTGGTGACTAAGCTGTTCTGTTCAGGGTGGCTTGTAGAATTTCTTTGTGGCATGTTTTTAATGGCTCTGCTATTCACATCATTATTTCTTTTCGACTTTTCTCTAATTGCCTTCTTGAACTTGATAATCAGAATTATGCCAGCCAGTACCTTAGAACTTTGCCAGAAAAGCCAAAGGCAGGCTGATTTTTAAGCCTTCAGTAATTTAATTTTCACAAGATAAAAACCTCTTGTAACAGCTGCTGGGACCCAATGTGACTCCTGGAGTGGCGGGGCCCTGGGCAGCGAGCCCTCCCTGGGCAGTATGATCCAGCTCCAGCAGTCCTTCCGAGGCCCCGAGTTTGCCCACAGCTCCATCGATGTGGAAGGCCCCTTTGCAAACGTCAACAGAGGTAAGTACAGTCTGCCACTTACTCACCTAGAGTGATGACGGTGGGTTGTGGCGTCTGTGTTCTGGCATTTGCACTGACAAAGCATCGCACACTGGTGCTGTGATGAAGTGACACAGTCCATGCCAGAGTCTGAGAGTGCTCCAGGCTGGCCATCCGGGTTTCAGTGACTGCCTTTGGTGTGAATTCTCGGTGTTTTAGTTGCACAGGAAAAGTCTGATATATATTAACTGAGAAACAGGGTTATAGTCTTTCCCTCTGCTTGTGTCATTGTGTTGAAGGTTAGAGTAGGTTATGGAACAAAATGCACAAGGGTTTCCATGGAGACTGGGCTGGCACTGGGGTTCAGGCGCCACGCATGATGTCCTCACCCCATTTCTGGAGTCTGCAGTGCAGCTCCCCGCGTGTGCCCCTGGGAACGCAGTAGGGGATGACCCAAGGACTTGGGGCCCTGCCACCCATGCGGGAGACCCACATAGAGGTTGTGGTCCAGTTCTGGCTTTTGCAGCCATTTGGGGAGCAAGGGGATGGAAGATTCTCTGTGTCTCCTCCCTCTCTGTTATTCTATCTTTTTGCCTCAAAGAGAACATTTTAAAAATGATTTTTCACTAAAAAATAGTTTTGTAGCCCGAGGATCAAGAAGTAAAGCTTCTAACTTCCTAGGTTTACGCTGATACTGAAACTGGAACCCCACACACATACTAGTGATGGTAGTGAGTTACCCCAGCCCTGGATCCCCACTGACGGGTGGTCCCTCACCCAACCCAGCCTGCCACAGACCTGGCCCTTGTGCACACCAGTGGGAATTGCAGCCTAGCTGGGACAACCTCCAGTAACCTTCACCAGGCCTGCCCCAGGCTCCTGCATGAGCCAGTATGTACGCAGACTAGTCCTGTCCATGCCACATTCCAGTTGGGCTTTTGTATGCACCTCTGAGGGTTGCAGCTTAACTTAGTACACCAACCCCATGACCCAGGCAGCATGTTTGGGTGGGTGCTGTGCCTTGTCCAGCCTGGTCTGCCCCCAGCCTTGCTCTCATGCACACCAGTGGAATTGCAGGCCAGCAGAAGATATGCAGAAGATATCCCTGCTAGGCCCAGTCCAGTCCTGGATCCTGCACTTTGGTCCATTCTGATAGGACTCATACCTTCTTCTCCCACCACATTAAAAAAAGTAAGCAACTATGCTGGCATACTGGTATAGTTAACTCAAATTTGGCCCAGAATGCCTGCCAGCTATTGGCTGCTTTTCTCCCAACTGTGTAGCATTTGCCTAAGTACAGTGCAGCCTAGACAGTTGCCTAAAGCTAGGGCTTACATTTTTTTATTTTCGCTGGCAGTGTGGCACAGTCAGTTAAGCTGCCACCTACAATGCTGGTATCACATGTCGGAGTGCTGGATCAAGTTCTGGCTGTTCTGCTTCCCATCCACCATCCTACTGATGGGCTTGGGTACGCACTGGACGATGGCCTGAGTCCTTGTGCCCCTGCTGCTCAGGTGGGGGACCTGGGTGGATCTCTGTGCTGCTGGCCCTGGTCTGGCCCAGCCCCAGCTAGTGCAGCTGTTGGAGGAATGAACCCTTGGATAGAAGATCTTTTTCTCTGTCTCTCCCATTATGTCAGTCAGTCTTTAAAAAAAAAAGCTTAAAAAAAAATGTATTCTCACTAAATGGCATTGAGTTACTTTGTTCAATCTTGAGCTTTTTTTTTGATTGTTTCTCAAGAATAGCAAGGTGACTCTCTGAGCCCAGGCCTGTCAGCTGCCCTCGGGTAGCGGGCTGAATGAACAGTTGGCGTGCAGTAGTTAGAGAAGCCGCAGGTACCCGCAGGCTCACTGGGGACAGTGATCAGGTGTCCAGTGGGCGGTGAGGTCAGGGAGCTGGCTGCTGCTGTTACCTGGAAGCTAAGTCGGAGTTAGCAGAGTGCCTCCTCAAAACCCTGTTGTGGTTTTCAGACTTTTTTGGGGAATCATCTTGTCTGCTTCACTTGTAATACTTCTCTGGTGAACTTGACTTTTACTTGCAGATGACTGGGATGTTGCCGTGGCTAGTCTGTTACAGGTCACACCCTTGTTCTCACACTCCCTGTGGAGTAACACAGTCAGATGTTACCTCATCTACACAGATGAAACCCAGGCCGAGATGGAGCTCTTCCTTAAGGTGAGGCGATTTGTGCATCTTATCTATCTGAAATAGAAATGAATGTTTCCTGCAATGATACTGTACTATCACCAGAAGGGCTCATTTCCTGCTTGACTGAGCATCTTCAAGATCAGGAAGCCTCTGGGGCTTTTCTCCAGGGATTTTTTTTTTTAGTGTTAAACTTGCTCTAGGATTGAGTGTTCAGAGCTAACTGAAAGTTTCTAGCTTGTCAGTAGTTTTTGAATATCATGTTAACATGGCAGAATTTTTTTTCTGGGTATTTCTGTACGTATTTCTTCCCGATGTTGGTCATACCTCAAGGGGGTTAGTTCTGCCTTTTAGTCCTGACCTTGAATTGGTTCCAGGTAAAACAAAGTGTGGTCCTAGTCATGGTTTCTGATTTTTTTCATGGTAGTCCTTGGAGTGGTGGTAAGACAGGGGTCTCCAGGTTCCAACCTGCTGGCCGACCTGACCTCTGCTCTGTGTTTGTGTTGACCCAGAGCTAAGGTTAGTTTTTGTGTCTTAAATGGCTAGGGGGAAGAAAAGGCAAATGAAGAAGATTATTTTGTGACATGTGAAAATTATATGAAGTCCAGATTTTCATGTCGATCAATGAGGTCGTATTTAAGGCATTGCTACACTTGCTCACTTAGGTACTGCCTACAGCTGCCTTGGCATTTTAAAGGCAGATCAAATTTTATTAGGAATCAGGTAGACTGCAAGACCTATGCTAAGGCAGCCGCGTCAATCAGCTTTGATTTTTGTAAACTTTTTTGCCACGTGACCCTTTATAGAGAAACTGCTCTATTACTGTTTCCAGTGAATTTTAAGTAAGTCTGTGTGTTACAGGCAGCATCTGCTATATTAATACCCTCCAGATTGTTGGTTAGCATTTTTTTGTGATATTACCTGCTCTGGTAAAAAGATGTTTTAAAGCCCACAGCCCATTTAGTGATGGAGTGAGTTCCTCCTGGGGTCTGTGAGGCCCCAGTCATGTCTTGCATAAGTGCACTCCTTGTGCCTTGGGAAGCTGTGGACCAGCACACTTGGACTTGCACTTGCTTCACTGTTGTAATAGAGCATGATGCTTTTTCTATACAGATCTATAAAATGTCCTGTTTTAGGATGTTTTATGAAATTAATACTTTGCTGAGCTAGAAAATGGCCAAGTAGTTAAGCTGCTATTTTTTTTTCTTTGTGAGAGAAATGTGTCTTTTTAGGATTTTCATTAAAATTGATTGTATCATTATATTTTAAGTTTTATGTTGGAAAACATACAACTGTTCTGATATGTGCTTTGCTTTTAGCTCATGAGATCTTTACTTAAAGATGTTATACTTTTATATATATTAATTTGTTTTTAGGACTATTCACCTAAACTTAAAAGAATGTGTGAAACAATGGGATATTTTTTCCATGCTGTTTATTTTCCAATAGATGTTGAAAATCAATTCCTCACAGTGAGAAAATGGGAGATTGAGAAGAGTTCATTAGTGATTTTATTCGTTCACTTAACTTTACCAAGGTAAGCTGAAAAAAATCTATGGTTTATTATAGGCAGTGAGCTGTAAATAGAACCAAGATTTCCAAATGAAACACCAGAGAAGTCCTAATTATAACCTAATCTGAAACAATCTAAGATTCTGTGGCAGCTGGCCCTGCCGCACTGCCCGTGCCCTGGGTGGGACAGGCTCGCTGAGATCACGAGGGCCTGAGTAAAGGCAGGCTGCTGCTTTCTGCTTCTGGCGGCAGGTGCAGGTCCTGCCGAGGGTCCGCGGGGATGCTGGTGGTCCTCTGCAGGGAAAGGATGTCAGGGCTGGAGTATAACTGTAGCATCTTTGGTGACTTCCTGGGCCCCTTCTCTGGTGTCTTCAGTTCTCTTTAAGTAAATCTCTTGTTGAGTTCCTCAAAGAATTTGGTTTGGTGGGAGCTTTTGTTTGTTCTGTGCCTGAACCTTCTTGGTTCTTCATCAGCCTCACAGTGTAGTGGCCTCTCCTCCCCTCCATCTTTGTCCACTGCAGTCACTTCTAACTGGGTGCTGAAGCACAGGTCACCCACGAGTTCGCTGGCCTTCCATTCTAATGACTCCAGCAGCTCCAAGTCATGACCAGCTGGTTTCTTCTCCACCATCTACTTCACTTCCACGGAATCATTTTGTAATTAATTTTTTTTTTATTTGAAAAGCAAAGTTACAGAGAAAGAAGGGGAGAGAGAAAGGGGAAATCAGAGAGAGAGAACAATCTTCCATTTGCTGGCTCACCTCCCACATGGCCACAACAGCCAGAGCTGGGCCGGTCCAAAGCTAGGAGGCTGAAGCTTCGAGTCTCCCACATGGGTGTGCAGGGCCCGAGGTCTTGAGCTCTTCTCTGTTGCTTTTCCAGGCTGTTCGCAGGATCAGAAGTAAAGCAGCCGGGACTTGAATAAGCACCCAGAGGGGATACCACCACTGCAGGCAGAGGCCTGATGTGATTGGCTATGATCCCCACCGCCCACCACCAGAATTTTTGACCCAAGTCCCAAACAGCACGTTTTGTTTGATTCCCAGGAGTCCATTTTGTTAGGAATGATTCTGTAATATGTCATGGGGCTGAACAGATGGTGTACTTTCTGTGTGCAGCAGGCCACAGATTTCTCTCAATAATGAAAGTCCATAGAATGTGCTCAAAATGATTTGAACATGGAGAACTGGTTTGGATAGATTGAATTGGTACAGAAATATGTTTAAAAATTTTAAATGCTGTTTTTTGTTTGGAATAGTGTTCTTTGTGAATTCTGAATTGTGTAGTAGCTCTGCCTTCCACCCAACACACACAGTCCATCTGACAGTTTTCATGTAATGCGTTGTAGAAAAGACTTGATTGCAATGTTCCTTGTGACATTGAAAACCCCAGTGAATTATTCCAAGATTTCTCTAGAACTTTTCTAACAAATACGACTGATTCCTGTGGCAAAATTTTTAAACTTGTAACCTGGAAATTTTTGCTAGATAGATAGTTCTAAACCACGGGTAGTTCTTAAGATACTGGATATTTAGATCATTGATTAGATGAGAGTAGGCTAAATGATTGGAGACAAGAAAAATGTTGAAATTTGGGGATGATAATATTTGTGTTTGAACTTGGAAACTTTGGATTTGTAAATGAAATTTTATCTTGCATTACTTTGCAAAGTCTTATGAGTGCAGTCCATTATTGGGAGCTGTGTTTGCATGATTCAGTTTACTGGCTCTCCCTGTCAGTGAATGAGTACAGTGTGATTTAAGACCAAGCTAAAGCAGAGGAAGAAGGTGGTCAGACTTTGGAAGGCTTCACTGTTTTTGAACACTCGTCATGGTAGTAAGACCCACCAGGTTGCAGTTTGCTGTCACACCGCAGAAGTAACGCAAGGAATGCTGATTTCCAATCTAGCCCTCTGTTGGAAGACTGTGAAGAGGCTTTTCTAAAAAACTCTGAAGGAAAACCACGCCTCATTTATCATCGATTGAAGGAGGGGGAAGTCACTTCTGACTCTGTCCAGCAACTACTTGACCAAGTTTCCAGTGTAAACAAGACCAGCAAAGCTAAGGTAAAGCATGGTTTCTCAGTGTGCGTCTGGCAGAGGGAAGAGCTGGAGCGAAGACGTAAGGTGTGTGTGTGAACCTGCTGTGTCTGCGGAGGCCAAGGAAGCCAGTCCGGCTGGAACCGAGGCAAGGGGGAGTAGGAGAGGTGCCCAGCCCATCCTGAGATGGGGAGCGACCCCAGGGAGGTGGGCAGGACCAGATGTGATCCACCGGCAGGGAGGTCGCTGCCCACTGCGTGAGCGTGGAAGGTACCGTGGGAGCTGCTGGGCAGTCTGCTGCCGCGTCTGGATGGGAGCTCCTAGTGGCTCAGACCAGAGCGGTCTCAACTTGAATCAAATATGAATACGAACATTTTCCCTTATATTGTTTAGTACTGAAAAGAGAGCTTAAAATAAGCATGCCATTGAACCAGAGTCTAAAGGGAAAAAAAGCTCTTTTTCACAATCTTCAGTGCCTTTCATTTTTTTTTTTTTTTTTTTTTTTACTACTAGCCTAGTCTGCTAGATCCCACAAGAGGAGATAAGTTCATTTTTTCTTCGTTCTATAAAATAGTACTTTAAAAATTTAGTACACTAGAAGGATGAATTTACTTCCTAAAAATAGGAGTAGAATAAGCTGTCCACGGTGATTATAAATGAGAGAGAAATTTACCTGCTTGTTTGGTTGACATTCTGTTTGAAATTATTGCTTTTTCTGACTTGAACAATTATTAGCCATTTGCTAAAATATCTATGCTTTACAGCAGGGCATTTATAAATTTATTGATTTGAAAGGCAGAGTGATGAGAGATCTGTCTTTAGCTGCTGGCTTGCTTCCCAAGTGCCTGCACTAGCCGGGGCTGGGCCAGACTGTGTTCCCTTCAGGCCTCCTACATGCATGGCAAGAACCCAGCTGTCCTCCGTGTGCTCCGGGAGCGTTAGCTGGAAGCTGAATTAGAAGCGGAGGTGGGACTCCATTCCAGGCACTGCAGCATGGCACATGGGCATCCCAGGTGCTGGCTTACTCTGCTGCTCCACAGTGCCTGCCTCAGGGCCGCCTTTGAACCA
The DNA here is from genome assembly GCF_017591425.1 of Ochotona curzoniae. Lineage (NCBI taxonomy): Eukaryota > Metazoa > Chordata > Mammalia > Lagomorpha > Ochotonidae > Ochotona > Ochotona curzoniae. The sequence goes on from NW_024465035.1 coordinate 4,269,925, forward strand.
ACTCAGGACTCCTGTCTTATATAGCCAAATGAAAGTTTGCTTTCTTGTTTTGTGGAGCTACAGCTTTACTGACATAAAAAATGATTTTGGGAAACGGGAGAGGTATTTAGCCCAGCAGGTCAGATGCCTCCTCATATATCTGAGTGCCTGAGTTCAAGTTCAGCTGTGCAGCCAATTCTAACCTCTTTCTAATGGGCGCCCTTGGAGGCAGCAGGGCCTCAGTGGCTGGGTCCCCCCACCCCTTGGGAGACCGGCGTCAGCCTGACCCAACCCCCATTGCTGCAGGAAATGGGGGTGCAACACCACATAGGAGGGTGTTCTCGCTGCCTCCCAGATACATACGTTAGTTTTAAAAATTGAAATTTATGCCTTATTAAGGTATGATTCTCAGTATAGAAATATAGAAGATGAAATTTGGATGCAAATAATAAGCTTTTGGTTTTGTGGCATCTAAATCTCCACGTGAGCATGGATAGGTGATTGTCTGTTCCTGTCTGTGAAATGGGCATGACACAGTGTCTCCCTCCAGGCCGCTGTGGGAATACAGGCGCTCGCGCAGGTTCTTGGACTGGTGGGCCCTGACAATGACCAGCGTCTCCTGCAGCTGTCGTTGTCGTCATTGCTAACCTTTTTGTTACTCTCAGGTCATTGATCACCAAGGGGATCCTGCAGATGGAGTCCACGAAACTTACATTTGTGTGGAGAAAATTATTAAACAGGTATACAGGCATTCTTTGTTAAGGTTTCATCTGAAGTATTTTAAGATTATTTTCCATAAAATTGGAAGCTTTTCAGAAGAAAAACCCTGGCCGGTTTCCTAGAAGACCTGGTGGCTGTGGTGGGGGCCCTTGGCCTCACAGAGCCTGTGCTCAGGCAGCTGCTCAGTGCGGAGTGTGACAGCTGCCCGTTAGGTGCTTCCAAGAACGGGCTCCCTGAGGGAAGGGCTGCCCCTTAGAAAGCAGGTGCTCCCTGATGGAGGGGCTGTCCCTTAGGAAGCAGGTGCTCCCGAGAACGGGCTCCCTGAGGGAAGGGCTGCGTGGGTTCTAGTCTGCTAGGGGTGTTAGAACAGTGTGCCTTTTCCCCAACCACGTCGTCCTAACAGCACGGGAACACACTCCGCCAGAGGGCTGAAGACACGGGCAGGAAGTGCGTGCAGCTCGAAGCCTCTGGAGTGTGTATTACAGCTGTGCTTGTTAGTGTGCTATGTTCTAAATATAAAAAGCCATTTAAAATTAAGTATCAGCAAAAATCTAAGGATAAAAAGAAAAATGAGCCCTGTATGTTTAAGTAATGGGACACAGTGGGAAGATGTCCTGGCCAAGCCTGTGGTTGCCTCTCTCCCCTGTCTCTTCCTCAAGGGACTAAATCTAATTATATATGATGGCAGATTCTTAAGATCAAGAAAAGCTCTGTTTTAGTAAATTCTTGCACTGTAAATATTTCTTAGTCATTTTAAAAAAATTAAGACTCTTCACCAGCCAGACTTCATTAAAGAAACTATGTAATGTTTTTCAGGGAATAAATCCCATGATGGCCAAATATCCCTCTTATTTTTAATAAGCGGAGATCTGGTTTTTATTAATTTTTGTAGTTTTCCTGTAAACTAGTATTTATTTGTATGCTTTACCAGCTAGTTCTTGTGGGTGTCCTGCCTGTGTGCTAAGCCCAGCTACAAAGTCTGTTGATTTGTTCTTGTGTTCAGGACATACTGGGGCTCGAGAACACAGACCTGGAGTGGAAGGGTCTGGACAGCGGAGAGGCCGTTCCCGAAAAGGCTGACTTTGGTGATGTTCTGTGGGACATACACGACGAGCAGGAGCAGATGGAAGCGTTCCAGCAAGCCTCGGATTCCGCGCGTGAGCTGGGATTTGAGAAGGTAATGTTTGGACTGTTGCTCCGGCAGAGACCTTGTCGCCACGTTTATGAATGTGTGCCCTGCCTGCTCTCATGGCGTGTTACCCTGGTTGAGACGCGCTGTGAAAGATGGGAGAGTCGTGAACACTTGGTTATATGTTCATTATGTCACCATCGTGGCTTGCTCTGACCAGGCCTGGGATGGCGACATTTGCCAAGGATGAGAAGGGTTCTTGTTCAAATGTGTCACGGAGTCGAAGTGTCAGTGGTGCAGAAAGCACAGTAGGTAGTTTACACAGTGTTTGGATCAGTGCTTTATTGCTCGCATCAGCATTTTCAATGCCCAGACAAATCAACAGAAATTTAAGTGCAAGTTTAAAAAAGATACTTAATAGTATTTGAAAATTAATGTAAAATCAGTGTTATAAATAGTAGTACAGCAGCTAATATTAATAGTCCTATTTTAATAGAACAGTTGTAGTTTGGGTTATGTACGAAGTTTCTTGGATATTGCCGTTCTTGGCCAGGAAGTAGCAGTACCTCCCTCGTAAGGTTGTTGCAGGTGTTAAACTAGGGAGTGGTGCAGCACAGTGCCGAGACATGATCAAAGACACCAGCAACTCGCTGTTCTGGAAGGGACTGTTTGTTTCCCGTTGATTTAAGGGAACCAGATGTAGGTTGCAGATCTGAGACCTGAGCCTCTGTCCTCTGGCTCTGAGCAAGGGCTCTTGGAAGCCGTGCTTCTGTAAGTGAGCTTTGCATGTGGCCATGAACTGAGGTGTCAGAGTTTGTGAGGTCGTGAACACATCAGTCAGGCTGTCCCTGTCTTTGCTGTTGGAGTTATCAGAGTTTTTTGAGAAAATATCCTGTGCTAGATACAGGAAGAGAACAGATTGCAAACTTCTTCCTAGTAATGTTTTGTTGGAGTTACTGGAGAATCTTGCTGCTACAGCCATCCGCAAAGTGCACGGCTAGCTGTTGTTGGACCACTGAGACACTTAGTGAACGTCTGGCAGAATTCCTCCGGAAACTCCGTGATCAGTGCTATGATGCTGTGGCTTTCTAAGTGTATTTTCATCTCCTGGCCAGCTTCGAATGTCTGGGGAAGCTTGGGAGATGGGCTTCTTGGCCTTCAGAAGCCCTGGCTTGGTTGCTGAATTCAAGCAGCCTCTGCTGACTCTTGGGCAGGTCGGAAGAACTGCAGCCCTGGCAGCCGTTCTCAGCTGAGCTGGGCCCCACGGCAGAGGGCCCCTCTGCTCCAGCCAATGACCGTGGGGGCGAGCTGGGCTCCGTGGGCAGAAGGCCCCTCTGCTGCCAGCCAATGGCCGTGGGGGTGAGCTGGGCTCCGCGGGCAGAGGGCTCCTCTGCTGCCAGCTGACGGCCATGGGGGTGAGCTGGGCTCCGCGGGCAGAGGACCCCTCTGCTGCCAGCCAATGGCCGTGGGGGTGAGCTGGGCTCTGTGGGCAGAGGGCCCCTCTGCTGCCAGCCAACGGCCGTGGCCTGCCGGGGTCCTGGAGGCTGTGGGAGCGGTGCAGGGCCACATCCTGCTGAACATCTGAATGTCACAACCCCACGGGATCTGTTGGAATGGTTGTCTGTCACCATGAGTTGGCAGCAATGCCCCCAAACTTTGGAGTGCTTCTTTGCTGTTGCCAGTGCCTTTCATCAGCTGTGGAAGCAGGCGACCGGGAGGCTGCCACTGACGCACAGTGCAGGGTCCATTGTTTTTCTCATGCAGCTTTTCTCTAGCAATTTTAGAATGTTAGAATAAGAGAGGCACCTCTTTCCTCACAGTTCATACTTGATTTTTAGTATTATCAGCGCCTGAATGACTTGGTGGTGGCGGCAGCCCCGATCCCACCCCTGCTGGTGTCTGGAGGACCGGGTTCCGGCAAGTCCCTGCTTCTGTCCAAGTGGTACGTGTGCCGCAGTGCAGTGCGGTCATCTTTCTCGTTTGTTGAATTGCTGAAGTCACTCAGCAGCGTGTCTTCAGTGTCTGCCTTCTTGTGTACCCTCTGCCAGATGTTAACAAGAGCACAGAGGAGCAAAATGATGGGCTGAGGCCCTGAGATGTGTAGGGTTTCACAGTGTTAGAAGAAAGACGCATCCCATAGGGGAGGGTGGGGGCAGTGCAGAGCGAGGGGACAGTTGTCTTGGACCTGGATGCGTCGTGGAGGGACCGGCCTTGATTTTCAGTTAGTGACCTCATCTGAAACATTTTTCAAGACTTGGAACAAAGCAAAAGGACATCAGATGAAGGATAGCCTGCACTGTGAGAATAATCCAGCTCTCCAAGGTGCAGATGAGCTAATGAACTTACCTTTGCTGTGCTATTGAAAAATAACTCATAAGCAAATAATTGTTAACAAGCTATGTTTTGTTTATAACTATTTGCATTGAAGAGTTAGTGTAGATACTTCCCTTTTGTCCTTTTCTTTACAATGATATGTAGACTTTTTTTAGACTTATTATTTAATTTGAAAGGAAGAGGGAGAGTCGGAGATGGTGATCTTCCACCTGTTGGTTTACTTCTCTTTCCCAAAATGGCCACAAAGACTAGGTCAGGGGCCAGGTGGAAGCCAGGAGTTTCATCCAGGTGTCCCACAGGTAGCAGGGGCCCCAGTTCTTGGGCCGTCTTGCTCTGCTTCCGGGCACATTTAGCAGGAAGCTGGATGGGAAGTGACGTGGCTGGGGTGAACTGACGCCCACATGGATTACCAGTGCTGTAGGCAGCAGCTTCAATCACTGTGCCACAGACTGGCTCCGGAAGTAATGTTTTCACCTCCCATTTTCCTTTGGGTAATATATTTGCATTTAAAAAGCAATGATTGTTTTATTAATAACTGATGCCAACATAAAGCTATTTTGGTTTACATTAATTAGCATGCACTCATGTTTTGAAGTTGATTTAAAAGAATCTACAATGGGAACCCCCATATATATTCACAAGGGCACTGTGGGGGGGGCACGTGCAGTCCAGGGCACCGCTGTGTCTAGGCTGCTGGTGGTCCAGGGGCTCCCCCGGCTGTGTAGGAGTGCCGCCTTTCTCTTTCAGGATTCAGCTGCAGCAGCAGAATTCGCCTCACACGCTGATCCTGTCTCATTTTGTGGGGAGGCCCATGTCCACCAGCTCCGAATCCTCCTTGATCATTAAACGACTCACTCTGAAGGTACAGTACGTGTGGGGATTCAGAAATTGTCAGGACCCACACTGACCTGATGGCAAGTCAGCTTTCAGTGTCCGTCCACTTGTTCGGGTTCTCCAGAAGGTTGACAGGAGTACTTGGCACACTTGGTCTTCTTGGTGACTCAGTGTCAGTATAAGCAGTAGGGGACAGAAAGACTTCCCACCTGTGATAAAACTGTCAGCTTCCTGTCCACGTTCCTGTCTTATAGTTGATGCAGCACTCTTGGTCAGCATCTGCACTCACGCTGGATCCTGCCAAGCTCCTGGAAGAGTTTCCACGTTGGTTAGAAAAGCTCTCCGCTCGTCATCAAGGCATCATCATCATCATCATTGACTCTATAGACCAAGTTCAGGTATTGACTGTGTAACCCGTTGACACACTGCGAAGCAGGCAATGGTCAGTGGTGGCGATGGCAGGCATGTGTGCAAGTGGACCATGCCGGATGGTGGTGCTTTGGTTGCCACTTCATTTTCGGGAAAGAGGCAAGTGGATTTTAGAGAATAGATTCCATGTGAGCAGGTGCGTATCTCTGAAGGGGAAAGACTACCTGAAGTTATACAGTGAGCATGCGCTGTTTTGATATAATGTTAGGGCCTTCACATTGCTTGAAGCGTCCAGGATTCAAATTTGAAAATAAAGCCTTACAGCAAAAAAAAAAAAAAAAGCAAGATAAATCAGTCAAAAATGAGATGTTTAGCCTTAGCAATAATCAGTACAATGAGAATTTCATTTTGCCTGGGTAGCTATTGTTGGGTGGTTTTGAAGACTTTGACTAATAGATTAACTGCTTTTGTGTCTTTTTTAAGCAAGTTGAAAAGCACATGAAGTGGCTGCTGGATCCTCTGCCGGTGAACGTGAGGGTCATCGTGTCTGTGAACGTGGAAACCTGCCCTGCAGCCTGGAGGTACGAGGTGGGCGCCAGGGCATTCCGATCGTGTGGAGCTAGTGGAGTGCCAAACAGGAAAGGCTTTGATACACTTTAGTGTTTTTTGTGTAAGTGGCAGTGAGGATGGAAAGGTGAGGGAGGACCCGCTCCAGAAAGAGCTAGAATCTTTAGGATCTGATGGGAGGTCAGCTCTGGGATGTGCCGGGAAAGGAGCAAGTTGGGGCGACTCCTGAGTTTCATCTTAGGAAGTGACGTAAATTGTGATTCCCTGAGCTGAAGGTGAGAAACCCACAGCCCAGGGAGATTTACGGGGGAAGGTGAATTGAGTTTTTGTACGTCAGTAATTTGAGGTGCTGTTCATACCTGCAAGTGACCAAGTCTAGTGGGCCCTTGGATTTGTAGGCGAGGACAGTGGGGAGCTGGCTGGGCAGAGAACAGACACCTGTTACTGAGCAGGCGGTGCCCTTAGCAGTCCCCCCAAAGACGGTGCTCCAGTTCTGAGGGGTGGGGTCTCGCAACGTGTTTTTGCCCTCCCCCACCACACTGGTCTTTTAAACATTTTCTAATCATTCCTCCTGAGAAATGGTAATATGCATGTGACTTCATGTAGAGAAGCTGATGTGTACATTTGCGCTTTACACATTTACAAAGTGAGGGTTTTCCACCGACCCCAGGAAGCCGTGCTCACTGCCGTGTGCAGGAGTGTGTCGTAGTGCTCTGACTTGGGAGTACTCGGGGCCTGGTCTCTTCGCCTGTACTGTTGCTGGTTAGGGTTATTTATGGTGTGGAAAACAAGATAGAGCTGTTTGCCTCAACTGTAGTATGCATGTGCTGTTTGCACTCGATTGTGATTCATTCCTGAAAATAATTTGCATTAGGGCGAAAAAAGATTTAGTATAGTTGGCACACTAGTTTTTACTCATTTTATAAAGGCGGTTATTAAAGGTTATTCTCGTGATGGCTTTTAACTGGTGGGTAAGGTTACAATTCTTAATATATTGTTAACATTTCATTTCGTTTCTTTCCATTAAAGGCTGTGGCCTACACTTCATCTTGATCCTTTAAATTCAAAAGATGCAAAATCTATTATAATTGCAGAGTGCCGCTCTGCAGACATTCAGTTGGATAAAGAGCAGGTAAGGTTGTTTGAATTCTTTCATTTTCTTTCAGCTTCCTATAAAATATCTTGTATGAGGCTTACAGCTCAACACAGGAGTCCTGCTGTGTGCAGTTAGCGTCCTTTGTAAATAAACACCACCTGCAGAAGCAGCAATAAGCGCTTTGGGGCGTAGCAGTCACGCTGTGGCATCTTGCAGGTGTGTTCAGGCAGGCTGCCGCGGCTGTGGACCTGCCCCTCCACAGGGCGGCGCCAGTAGGTCAGCGGGCATCTGCAATGTTGGTTGGTGGCTCCGTAGTGATTCCACAGTGGGTCTTGCATGTTTGTGTTTTTTCGTTTTGGGTAAACTGGTACAGGAGAAGAAGCTGGAACGACACTGTCGTTCGGCTGCAACCTGCAATGCCCTTTATGTCACGCTTTTCGGCAAAATGGTTGCGCGGTAAGTACCGCATGCTTTGTGTTTGCACGACACTTCCCCACTGCATGACGCCGAGAACGGATCATTCTAACAGCCTGCCGGGCCCCTCGGAGTCTGTCCTGATAGTGGTAACTAACATCCCGTGAGATGGCAAGATCGTAGGCCGTGGGTTGTCAGAGCTTGATTTGTCTCGTGCTCCTCACGTGCTCTCCCTGAAGGGGGTGCCGGAGGACCTCTTGAGCCTCACGTGGGGCACGGGGAGACACTGACCCCCAAGAGGTGTTCAGATGTCTGAACATGGGCAGCTAGGGATGCAAGGGGGGCTTTCTGGGCTCTTGCACAAGTCCTGATGATCTTTCCATTGTAAGGCAGTTGTTACGTGTTCGCTCTCCGTCAGTGCCCTGCACTAGGGCATGTCAGTAGAAAGCGTTTGGAGTCTCACTGTGTTTATACCTTCGGTGTAACTGCGGGATCTGCTCCCAGCCGGAGGAGCAAAGGCGCGCTGTGGCAGTATTCAGCTCAACAGCTCTTACTCCAGACGCGGAATCTAATGTTCTTGTCTCTTAATTGCACATTCTTCTCTTGAGCGTCAAATTTGAATGTTAAAAAAAAAATCTTTAAAAAAATTGCTTCTATTGCCAAGTCAGATATACAGAGAGGAAGATCTTTCATCCAGTGATCCGCTCCCCAAGTGGCCAGAATAGCTGGAGGTTCAGCTGATCTGAAGTCAGGAGCCAGGAGCCTCTTCCGGGTCTCCCACAGGGTCCCAGAGCTCTGGGCCGTCCTCCACTGCTTTATCGCAGGCCACAAGCAGGGAGCTGGAAGGGAAGCAGGGCTGCCGGGATTAGAACTGGTACCCATATGGGATCCCGGCGTGTACAAGGTGAGGACTTTAGCTGCTAGGCTACTGCGCTGGACTCAAAAAAATCTTTTAAAACTAAATTGTCCCTGGTGTTTTCACTGTTAGAGACGTGGTGATGCGCCTGGCCTCAGCGTGAGTCAGCTGGTGTGGTTCGAGAGGATGTTGTTTTCTACTGCATAATATTTATTCCAAGTCTTGTGGGGGACTATGGACCATTATTTAGCTTCTTCTTCTTTTTTTTTTTTTTTTAACACATCTTTGTTAAAGAAAAAGAAAAGAACCTGCTGGCAAATATTTTGATAACTTAAAAAGAATCTTACTCTGTGTCTCTGAAGTGCCGGCGCTGCACATCTTTAATTTGCATGGCTGGGCCCGGCGCGGTGGCGCAGTGGTTAAGGTCCTCACCTTGCACGCCCGGGATCCCATATGGGCGCCGGTTCTATCCCCGGCAGCCCCGCTTCCCTTCCAGCTCCCTGCCTGTGGCCCGGGAAAGCAGTCGAGGACCACCCAAAGCTTTGGGACCCTGCACCCGCGTGGGAGACCCGGAAGAGGCTCCTGGCTTCGGATCGGCATAGCATCGGCCGTTGCGCTCACTTGGGGAGTGAATCATCGGATGGAAGATCTTCCTCTCTGTCTCTCCTCTCTGTATATCCGCCTTTCCAATAAAAAAAATAATAAAAATAATTTTTTTTAAAAAAAATTTGCATGGCTAACTAAGCCAGCTGCTTTTCTCCTGCCTCTGGCTGTCGGCTTGCTCCTGGAGGAGGAGGGCCGTGGCTGAGACAGTCCTGTCTTGCGGAATATGCGGTCCGTGCTGACACTCGGCATGTGCATTCATTGAATTGAATCAAATCGTATGCTAATGCAGACACAGCGGCTCGAGCTTCGTCCCGGATCATGTTTTATTGAATTCGTATGATCAGTTGCAGAAGTAAAGTAGATGGGATGTTATATTCACTCGCCTGAAAGTTGTCAGCAGTGTTGGCAGTTTGCAAGAAACTCCGTGTCTTCTCGGTCCCAGCAGTGCTAGGGAGGCAGGCCACCTGGACACCACCCTGCATCAGTGTCTCCAGTGCCAAGACACCGCGTCACTGTACAGACTCGTCCTGCGCTCCGTCCGCGAGTCGGTGGCGGCCGACGGAGGCCAGGAGCTGATGACGCAGGTAACGTAGTCAGCAGGTGAGGCTTGGTGCGCCCGTTGGCATCTGTGTGAGCTGCAGCAACAGTGCTCCGCTCTCTGCCCGTGCGTAGCCGCGTTCAGTCTGCGTTTTCATGATGACCAAGGAGCTTTATCAGCTTCTCCTGCATATTGGCTGTCCTTCGCTCCTGTATGGATTGCAGGTTCTGTTCCTTCACCCACTAAAAAGCATTTAATTCACTTTAATTTTCGTTGAGAAGCAGAGAGGTCTTCCTCCTGCTGGTGAACTCACCAGATGCCGACCCCCGCGGCCAGGAGCCAGGAGCTCAGTCCAGGCATTCCGTGTAGGTGGCCAAGGGCTGCCTCCTTCCTGCCGGGACTTGCGCTGGGCACTCCTGTACGGCTGCAGGTGGCCCAGGGCAAGCACACCGCTGTGCCGCCCACTCCCTCCCACTTCGCAGCCTGTCCTAACCGGACTGTCCTTGCGAAGTGGGCGCTAGTCATTAGATGTGCATATTGAATACAAATGCTTGTTGCAGTTTGCAAATACAAATGTCTTCCTTTTTAAGTTCATTTTAAACTCAGAATTTTACATTAATAAAACAATGATTATCCATTTTTAATGTCTTAAAATTATAAATATTTCTGTGTGAATGTCCTTCAACAGACTGTAGACTTTGAATTAATTTTTGCCCATTGTATAAGGAAGCATTCTGCCAATTTGAATCTTGTCCTACGGCTGCCGGTTCTTGCTGCTGAATGGGGCATCTTTTGTGCCACTGGGCAGCACTGCCCGATGAGCAGCAGGCTCCTCTCTCGCTTGGTCTTTGCTCTACCTCACTGCCCTGCTTGTTAGAACGTAAAGCTTTGGCAGCTGCTTTGAAAAGGCCCGGTGATGGTTTTTTACAGCTGTTCTGGTTCATTTTCCAAAAACAGTTTTAGAACGGGCTCCACAAGTACCTCGAAGGCTTCCAGCACTATTTTCTCTTTTTCTCCATAAAGTTCAAGTGTATCTATGGTTAAGATTAGCTTCCAAGTACTTTATAATTAAAGTAACACTTTTAGTTATGTATTCAGCTTTGACATTTGAAACTTTGTTGTTGATCCATTTTTGCTTTTTGCTGGACTCTGCGGCTTGGATCCGGTTGGTGCTTCTCCGGGTGCGTGCTCGCACATTCCACTGGCCACCCTTTCCCGAGGGGTCCTGGTGCTGGAAGTTCTAGTCCCTTCTGCCTTTCTGGGCGGGGGGACAGGGGCGCTGACGGCCCTTCCATCCGCAGCCTGTGGCGTGAACACCTAGGCCCGGCAGAGGCCCGGCAGGTCCTGGGCTGCTGTCTGTCCCACGGCAGCCCCAGCCTGTCGAGCTCTGATCGGCGGTTTCCTGTTGTCTGCAGCGCCTCAACAACAGCGTTTTCTTTGTTCTGTGAGGTCACTGTCTTAGAAATGACTTTCAGAGGAGATCCGGGTGTCCTAGGACTTCTTTTCCCCACTGTCTCCGCGGAAGTAGAGTTCTGGCAAGGAGTGCTAGTAATACATTTTATGGGGCTTAATTTTTTTAAAAAAAGATTTATTTTTATTGCAAAGTCAGATATATACAGAAAGGAGGAGAGGGAGAGAGGAAGGTCTTCTGTCTGTTGATTCACTCCCCAAGTGACCACAACGGCTGGAGCTGAGCCAGTCCGAAGGCCAGGAGCCAGGTCTCCCATGCAGGTGCAGGGTCCCAAGGCTTTGGGTTGTCCTTGACTGCTTTCCTGGGCTGGATGGGAAGCGGTGCTGCCGGGATTAGAACCAGTGCCCATATGGGATCCCGGTGCATTCAAGGTGAGGACTTTAACCACTACGCTATCGAGCTGAGCCCCTGGGGCTTAATTTTTTGACATGGTATATGGTGAGCAAAGTTTTATGTATATATATATATACACATTATCCTATCCTTGATTAATACCTTTTGACAGTGTTTTATTGTCAGAACCTGTTTCTTGGTGTATTAAACTACAAGTACGTTTGGAGCGCTGGAGGTTGATTGTGAGTTCCGGGTGGGCGGTGTGCTCATGGCGCCCTGCTTGGCTTCTCCCCAGATTCTCTGCCTCGTCAGTGTGAGTCACAACGGCGTGAGTGAGTCAGAGCTCCTGGAGCTGTACCCGCAGCTCCCCAGGGCCCTGCTCGCCTCCCTCGTCCACAGTCTGCACAAGATGCGCTTGCTCACTTACGGCTGCGGCTTGCTCAGGTTTCAGAACCTGCAGGTAAATGGTTTAAACATCTTCTAATCAGATATTGTGCTTAAGAAATATGAACACAGTCATTTGTGTTATATATTATTATAGTTAAGATGCTTCAGTTAGAAGACAGTGTTGAAACCTGAAACTATGGGGGGGTGTGTGTGTGTGTGTGTTGACTTGTAACGCTTCGGGTAACGTGTGGCTGAGCTTGGGCTCATCTCTGGAGTCAGTGGCTTCTACCAGAGAAGTGAGTTCTCGGGCTGTGCTGTACAACACCATGCCTCTAGCTACTTCTGCTTATAGATGTATGAAGACCTGGGTCTCGTGTTGAGTGTTCTTATGATAGGTTTTAATTGGAAGAAATCGTTTCTTTGTGGAAGAGAATGGTTTAACTGTGTCCTTGACCCGCAGCTGCATGATGCACCGAGAGCCTGGGCGCTCGAGCAGTCAGCCCCTCTCTCTCCTTGCTCCTTCAGCTTCTGGGCCATCTGACCTTTAATAAGCAGTTTAGTTTATTACATAAATATATTCTGAATTCTAAAATATCCTGCTTTTTCTGTCATACAGCTAGGAAACTGGAGGGATAACTGCCTTTTTACAGATTGGCAGTAGATTGGCAGTTGTTGGGTCTGGAATTTGTCCCACCGCCTTGGACAGAGGAGTTCCATTCGCAGTCATGCAGAAGCAAAGGAACTTGATTGCTAGCGCGCTGGGGTGCGAGTCTCCTCGAGCGCAGTGGAGTTGGACAAGGACCCCGACCCGGCACTCCACAGAGCTTATGATAGGCTTTGGCTGCAGTTGCAGGGATGGGCCGTTGATTCACAAACAGGCATTGGCAAGATTGTAATTGGTCAGTTTCTGTGACCTGGGACCGCTCTGGTGGTCCATCTCTTATCTGTGCCCACGAAGGGTCAGTCTCTATCGCCATGACAACCTGATGGCTAGGAACCTTTCAAGTCTCCTCTGGTCGGTTCTGTTTAGGGCATGTGGCGGCCCACTTTGGGGAAATGGGTGCCTCGGTTCTAGGGACTGAAACAGGCCTGGTGTGTCCGAGGCCTGCCCAAGGCCTGCATAGCTTCACCTTGGTTCCCCTTGTAGCAAGCAAAGCTCTCATCACAGAAGCCAGACTTAACAGTCAGCTGAACAATCGATCAATCTGCATCATTCTAAGCTCATTTAGCCTATGTTCTAATTACCATTACTTCTCCAACCCTCTGCCAATTACCGTCTCTTAACACCTACACTGTATTATTACTAGCTACTTATTTAATGCTATCCCTTGACCTTAATCTCTTTAACCACCTAATGTTATCTTTTAACTTACATATTTTTGCCATTAACCTAACTTTATTTTCTTTATTGCTAAACATTCATTTATTATTGAACTATTTCTTAATACTACTCCCTAAGATGTCTTATTACTGTCATTCTAGTACTATTTACTGCCTAACACACTGTTCTCCTGCCTCCTCCGTCACCCTGCACTCCTTCCGACTGCCAGCTCTTCCTTCAGTTCAGTCTCGCACAGTGACGTCAGGAACAGAGCTCGTCTCTTTCCCCCAGGCTTGGGAGACCGTGAGGCAGGAGTACCTGGAGGGGCCGGCGCTCGTCTCCGCCTACCGGCAGAAGCTGATCCACTACTTCAGCTCGCAGCTCAGGTGATGGCAAGGGCCTGCGGTGACGGCCACAGCGCACGCTCCCGTCCCCTGCTCTCTGCTTGGCTCACACCCAATGTATGACTCTTCCTTGCTACGAGGAGTAAACCCTCTTCCAGTTCTGTTCATGTCAAAAGAAGAAAAGATGGTTTTGTAAGCCTTGTATGCTAAAGGTTTGCACTTCACTGATGCCAAATCATTTTTATTTCAACCCAATAATTTAAAACTTTTGTGCATGTCTTGTCAATGTACTTGTGTCCATTGAAGGCTTTTGTTTACTATTTCCATTTGTCGAAAAATACCTTTGAAGTGTATTTAGTTAATGGTCCTAAATATTATGGAATTGATTTTCATAGTTGAGTTGGTGAAGGTTGGGATGTTGACCCGGCTTCGCTGCAGAGCGTCAGAGGTGCACACGCGGTGTGTGCGGGGTCCTGCGGCTCCTGTCTGATGTCGCGTGCTCCCTTGTCCCCCTGCAGTCAGAACAGCGTCACTTGGAGAAGCGCCGACGAGCTCCCCTGGCTTTTTCAGCAGCAGGGGAACAAGCAGCAGTTACATGATTGCCTGCTCAATCTCTTCGTGTCTCAGAATCTGTATAAGAGGTAAGAAACTTGCCCTGCGACATCTTTCCCCAGAGACATGGATTTCGGCAGCGTTTAGCTTAGTGTGCTGTAGGATGCCCAGAAGGGCTCAGACGCACTGCCTGTGCCAACAGCAGCCAGTGCCAAGGAGGGTGTGCTGTGCGCCGGCCTCTGCTTCCGTGTCACCTGGTGTCCCGGAACAGGGCAAGGTATGAGAAGTGACGCCTGCTGAGGAGACACAGCCAGCCGGTGTTGGAACTCGGATCCCCGGCAGCTCCGGTTCGCTTTGTGCTGAACTGTCAGCGACTTGATGTGAATGCTGCCGTTCTCATTGTGTAGAGCACATAAAGTTAGCTCATCGTCACATTCCGGTCCTGTCTTGAAACAGAGGCCACTTTGCGGAGTTGCTGAGTTACTGGCAGTTTGTTGGCAAAGACAAAAGCGCGATGGCGACCGAGTACTTTGACTCCTTGAAGCAGTACGAGAAGAGCTGTGACGGCGAGGAGAACGTGGTTTGCTTGGCTGACCTTTATGAAACCCTGGGGCTGTTTCTGAAGGACCTAGGCCTTCTCAGTCAGGTGGGTGGATGCCAGCCCGTGCCCCAGCCAACCCTGCTTCCCTTCATTTTGCATTTCCTGCTTGTTTTAATCGGCCTTTCACAAAAACTTCACCCCTCAGGCTGTGGTGCCTCTGCAGAGGTCTCTGGAAATTCGAGAAACAGCTTTAGATCCGGATCATCCGAGAGTAGCCCAGTCCCTCCACCAACTAGCCAGTGTCTACGCGCAGTGGAAGAAGTTTGACAACGCAGAGCAGCTATACAAACAGGCCCTGGAAATCTCCGAAAATGCCTATGGTCCAGACCATCCTCACACCGCTCGTGAACTTGAGGCCCTTGCCACTTTGTACCAGAAACAAAATAAGTAAGATGGAGATGAAGCCCTCTGGCTTTTGAGGGGTTAGAGTTTTTAATGGCCTCATGTGCTAAGCTTGCTTTTATGGCTGTATACTTTGCCTGTTCTGTGCATCAAGTTCAGCAAAAAGTGCTTCTTGGTTGCAGTCTTAGTAGGGCAGAAGAAAACAATTGGGACTGCAAGATTCCTTTCTAAAGACGCCTACAGGGTACAGTGTGGACCTTGGAGTCTGCAGGTCTGGCTTGCTCACTCACTGGCTGTCTGTCGCATCACGTGCCGTGTCAGCACAGGTTCCAGATAACCTTCGTCCCAGGGCTGTTTTGGGGACAAGGTTGCCTGGGAACTGAGCCACATGTGTTTCCATTTTGATGGCTGGTGCGGCCTACCGGCTTCTGTGATGCAGCTGCTGGAAGCCTGCGCCGCTGTGTGGCTGCTCCCGGGAGCGGTGCGCTGGTCGTGGCTGTGAGCGCCTCTCGCTGCCAGCACCCACCCATAGCGTCTCTTCCTCTGTGAGAAAGTATTTCTTTGGCTCTGTGACTGCTGGTGATACATATTAGAACATTCCTCTTAATTTCTTGTTTTGCACCAGTTTTGTATGAATTTCATGTTTGTATTTAGCCAAAATCATACTGAAAAAATGCTATAAAAATAAGCTAAAATTGTGGATTCCCATTTAGGTAGGTAGCCCTGTGGAGACTGAGAATAAATTAAATCAGAGTAATCTTCCAAGTAGCTGATATTTAATTCGTTGTGATTTTTTTTCCAGATTTTTGGTAAAGATTTTGATTAGTTTTTAAATTATATGTGACTGCCACTTGCAGGCTGATGCTGTACGAATAGGTTTATGCTGTATAAGTATTACTTTTACAACATTGTTTGACTTACTGTATCTTGCTTTTTTATATAAGGTATGAACAAGCTGAGCATTTTAGGAAAAAGTCCTTTAAAATCCGGCAGAAAGCTACAAGGAGAAAAGGCAACTTGGTAATGAGCTTCCTTTCTGGTTTGGCTTGTTTTTAAGATTTATTTACTTATTTAAAAGGTAGAGTGCAAGAGATACACAGATCTTCCAGCCACTGGTTCATGCCACAGATGGCATCTGCTACGGGATGCTGGCGTCACAGGCGGTGGCTTAAGCCACTGTCCTTCGGCACCAGCTCCTGCCCAGGCTCCGACCAGGGGAGAAAGAGCACGTGTGAGCCTCCTGACTGTCTAACCCTCCTGGGCTGGGAGCTTCAGATTCTGAAGTGACTTCCAGGAAAGCTCCGCTTCACCGGGTTTTATCTATAACACCTCTGTGAATAGTATTACAACAAGTTCAGTTTGTCCTAATCCACTTTGAAGCATTGTGGAGACAAACTTTGCTGAACTACCTCAGAATGAAATAGTTTTTAACAAATTGTAGAAAGTCATGCTATTTAGCAGTATTTGTATTAATAAAAATTCATTGTGACTCTTGTCATCTACAATTAAAGGAGAAAGGATTTTTTTATCAATATGTTTTTATTGGAAAGGCAGATCAAATTTACAGAGAGAAGGCAAGACAAAGAGAAAGATCTTCAGTTTGCTGGTTCACTCCCCAAGTGGCTGCAAAGGCCAGAGCTGAGCTGACCTGAAGCCAGGAGTTTCCTCTGGGTCTCCCACACAGGTGCATGGTCCCAAGACTTTGAGCTGTCCTCTACTACTTTCCCAGGCCACAAGCAGGGAGCTGGATGGGAAGTGGAGAAGCTGGGACACGAACTGATGTCCATGTGGGATTCTGCCACATGCAAGGCAAAAATTTAGCCGCTGAGTCATTGCACCAGCCCAAGAAGAAAGGGATTTTGGGAACCGCAGTGTAGTGTTTGAGGGTCAAGGATGGCACCTACTCAGATGTTCCCTTCTTGTGTTTGCTGCAGTATGGATTCGCCCTTCTGCGCAGGCGGGCCCTGCAGCTGGAAGAGCTCACGCTAGGAAAGGACACCCCGGACAATGCTCGGACCCTCAACGAGCTGGGTGTTCTCTATTATCTTCAGAATAACCTCGAGTGAGTACGTGCTGGCACAGCGAGATTAGTGTCTACTGATCCAACACTGGTCTGTTTCCATCAAGCCCAAAGCAGGAAAAGTTGTAAAAGAAAAAAAGCAGGGAGGGGGTAAATCTCATGCATGATGGATCGTAGAATTTTTTAAATTTCCTTTATATTGCTCTGAACTAAAAAGTTATTTTGTAACCTCCCTACTATGGTTTCTGCTTGTGAAGAACAAGTCTGTAGGTATTGTACTTGGGACGACACCTGGCGTTAGTGAAGATGAAGGAGTGTAGATGGTTGCCAGTCTTATCATTTGACTAGGACATGTAAGATCCAAATTATCAACAGTGTTTATCTAGGTCATTTAAAGTAAAGATAAAAATATTGACCCGTGGTGCCAGAGGCTGCCAAGTCAAGGCCACCGAGCCGGCGTCTGGCAGAGCTATTCCTGCTTTGTCATCCCGCGGTGGGAGAGCAGAGCGAGCAGCTGCACCTGTGGCCTCCAGCGCTTTCCTAATCAGCATGTCACGGAAGTACAACATTTGAAATGTCAGGTGTCAGAAAAGATGACATATGCTTACCTCACAAAATATGCTTTTATTGAAAATCAGTACTAACTCTAAAGGGAAAAGAATAGAGACCAAGTTGTCTATTGGCTTACGTTTAATAATGCTTAACATTTAAAAAGCTTGTTTTGGAAAACAGGAATTTGTCCCTTAGGAGAAGTGGAGAAGGGAAGCTGTGGTCCTGTGTTCTCCCTGCGAGCAGCAGGAAGGCCTGGGCGGGGTGGGGGCAGCGGACTGCGAGCCTGAATTCTTCATTTTAACCATTTTCTACCTAGCTAAACCTTGGAATCTAACCTCCAGGGAACAGTTGTTTAAACTGGTGTGGGGTTTTGTTCCAAGAACAGCTGAGCAGTTTCTGAAGCGGTCCTTAGAGATGCGGGAGCGAGTTCTGGGGCCCGAGCACCCCGACTGTGCCCAATCCCTGAACAACCTGGCGGCCCTGTGCAATGAGAAGCAGCAGTACGAGAAAGCGGAGGAGCTGTACGAGAGGGCGCTGGGCATCCGCAGGCGGGCGCTGGCGCCCGACCACCCTAGCCTGGCCTACACTGTGAAGCACCTCGCCGTCCTGTATAAGAGAATGGTAGGTGAGCCACGCTCACGCGGCGCTGTAATAAACCTGCCGAGCCACACTCACTGCCCAAAGTGTCTCCCAACACAGATCCTTTTAGATGCAGATTGTAATGATGCAAGTTTTAACAAATAGCTGAGTAGAACATTTAAAATCATTACCTTAAGGAGGTTACTGGTTTGGTTGTGTTAAAAATACATTGCAGGGCCTGGTGCAGTGGTTAAGGTCCTCACCTTGCACGCCCGGGATCCCATATGGGCGCCGGTTCTAATCCCGGCGGCCCCTCTTCCCATCCAGCTCCCTGCCTGTGGCCCGGGAAAGCAGTCGAGGACGGCCCAAAGCTTTGGGAACCTGCACCGGCGTGGGAGACCCGGAAGAGGCTCCTGGCTTCGGATTGGCATAGCATGGGCCATTGCACTCACTTGGGGAGTGAATCATCGGACAGAAGATCTTCCTCTCTGTCTCTCCTCTCTGTATATCCGCCTTTCCAATAAAAATAAAATAAATCTTTAAAAAAAATACATTGCAAATACAAATGCATATATCAGCATTCTGATATCAAAGAATGTTTGTAGATTCAGTGTCACCTCACCTACATGTTACAGTAGGTTTTTAGTTATCGGCTTGTCCATCTGTCCTGGAGAAAATGCTTCTGAGATGTTTTTCTTCAGAATTATTTAATATGAAATTTTATTTATTTGAAAAGCTCTTATCAAAGCTGAATACCTTATATTTCTGTTAGATTCTACTTTTGGCTTTTGTTTTTTTAGGGAAAACTTGACAAAGCTGTGCCTTTGTATGAATTGGCTGTTGAAATTCGACAGAAATCCTTCGGGCCAAAGCACCCTAGTGTGGCCACCGCCTTGGTGAATTTAGCAGTCCTTCACAGCCAGATGGTGAGTACCCGCAGCTTACTCTGCACGTGAGGGATTTTAAGGTATAAATTATAAACCTGCGTTGATTTGGCACAGTACAAATACATCGGGTTTAAAGTGATTACCTAGTAATGCCTCCTTGAATATTTGAGCCAGTACCCGAGTTAAGAGTTGTAAAACGGCCCTGTCCCTTTGTGGGCGTCCAGAAGATAGACTTAATTGTTTGAAATCCCAGACTCCTCCATCTCTCTCTCCTGTTTACGTTTGTGGCATTTGCCAACTCATGAACTGAGAGGTGCGTGGTGCCCATTGAGCTCACACCAACAGATTTGTGCTTATTTCAAATAGTTGCCAGGCGAGACCCACAACGCAGCTGTCTGGCTTTATATTATGTTGCTTCTCATTTTGATTATTCATAAATTAATGTGTTTATTCATGTTTGTTTATTCATCTTTTAGGAGGCTACTCACGTTCTAACTGTGCTTGCCAGTGTAGGTCAGTCAGCTTAGTACAGAATATTCCAGTAGTTTTAGACACTGTGTGTAAGTGAATATTTCCTTTTCTTAGAAAAGACACAACGAAGCTTTGCCACTGTATGAAAGAGCGTTAAAGATCTACGAGGATAGCTTGGGTCGGAGGCATCCCCGAGTCGCAGAAACACTGAAGAACTTGGCTGTGCTGAGGTAGGAGTTTCTGCCCTTGCCTGTTGCAGCCTAATGCGTTAAAAAGGATCTTGGATTCATGTCACAAAATCCTTCGTGCTGGGCCCGCGTTTCCTGGAGGGAAGGGGTGGTTTGGTGTGCTTGCTTGCTGCTGTTCTGCCAGGCTGATTCCAGGGTGGTAAGGGAGCTGAGAGGTGAGGGAGCATTGCATGGTGTGACTGCAGAGGGGCCTGGCCCAGCGCATGGGGAAGGGGGCATTAGATTTGTCACTTGCCACCATCATGGTGTGTGACACTGCAGTGTGATGCCGTACAGACAGGTTCTGTCCCTTGAGCGCAGGGGGAGTGGGGACAGCGAGCCGTAGTCTGCACTCTGTCCCGGAGGCACTGGGAGTTGTTAGGGGTCGTGGTGTCATCCAAGCTGTTCCCCTTTCAAAGCTATGAAGAAGGGGACTTTGAGAAAGCTGCTGAGCTGTACAAACGGGCCATGGAGATCAAGGAAGCGGAGCCATCGCTGCTGGCTGGGAAGGCTCCTTCGCGACACTCGGCAGGTGGGGACACGCTGAGCGTCAGAACGGCCCATTCCGCTCAGGGCTCCCTCCAGCAGGGTCGGCGCTAGCAGCTGGCATGGCAGCCTCGTGCCAGTGTCCCCGAGAAGGGAAACGTACAGCAGCCTCGTGCCAGCGTCCCGAGAAGGGAAACGTACAGCAGCCTCGTGCCAGCGTCCCCAGGAGAAGGGAAACACTTGAAGCGCAATTCGAAACAAAACTCAAGAATATTTTGTACAAAGTTGTGTTGGACTCGTGGTTGGTTAAGCTGGAGTGGTTTGCCAGTTCGTTGTTTAAAGAAATGAGCTTCCCTGCCGAGAGCCCAGGAGGCACACTGGAGCTGCCCAGCACTGAGGGGTCCTGAGCGCAGTGGGCCGAGGACACGCCATGGCCTCTTCCTGCCTCACGCCCGGTGGCCCTGCAACCCTGCGTCCCAGCAGCGCTGGGCCCCATCTCTACCTCAGAGGGTTCGTGTTTAGGAAGCTCTCACTCATCCTCAGCGGATCGCAGCCCTTGCTGAATGACCTGTCCTTCAGCAGCTCAGCCCCGGCTTCCTGTGCTCCGCGTGCTGCTGCCCAGGGCGGTGCGGGCAGCCCAGGCGGTGCGGGTGGCCCAGGTGGTGCAGGCGGCCCAGGCGGTGCCGCAGCCGGCTAACCCACAGTCAGCAAGCAGCAGCTTGAGCACTTGCACCCTCCTCAAGTGGCCGAAATCCGCCTCGCTGACCTCAAACTCAATATTTTTCAATATGAAAGTGGAGGACTAATCTGAGTATTACCACACTTTGGATATTTCATTCCATTTATGTATTTATACATAAAATCAATTGTAAAATTACAACATGTATTATAAAGGTGAAACATGTAATAACTACTTTGCTATTTAAAATAAAATTGCATTCCGTGTTCTTTTCCCTGCTCTGGTTTATACAAAGATTGTTATTCTGCATTGTAATTTAAGAAATACGTCCAATATTTTTTAGGAAGAGGTGTGTGCCTTTGACACCCAGGGAGTAGTTTGCTCCGGGTAAAGACGCACAGGCTTTTCTGGGACTGTATTTCACCGACCGCCTTGGAGAGGGTGTTTATAGGTTAACTTTCAAATCCACTGTGGGTCAAGTTAGTGGTCACCATTTTCTTGCAGGAAGCCTTGGCCTCCCTGTGCCTGTCCAGGTGACTGTCCTGCCGCAGGACTGGGATACGCAGGGTCGCTGGCTCCGACGGGGCTGCTTCCCATCAGCAGCTGCCTGCACTAGGCCTTGGGAGCTTCTTACCATAACCACACACCTACTGCAAGTTACTCAGCTGCAGGTGGGGGCTGAGAATAGTATTTTCAGTTGAGTATAACAAGTCAGTGAAGATTATATACATCGGCTGATGTTGCCCTAATTTTTATTAGATTAAGGGGAAAATATCTTTAATATCAAGGGACTAAACTTAAATACCAGATACCAGCCCATTGTCTATATATTCTTCATCTTGGCCATAAGTTCTTCCAGGCTTTCACCAGAATCTTCCACTGTTACTGCAGGTGCAGAATCTTCTTGCTAACAACAAGTAAGGGAAAATATAGTTTAACAAAATAACCATATAAAACTTAGTTCTTAGGAATATATGATCCGTAGGCCTTAATCATACTGTTTGAGGTAAATTCTCAAACACCCATTTCTAAGTGTCAGAAGTCCTTTCCTTGCCAGCTGGCACATATAGGCGGGAATTCCAATATCTTGACACCTCCACTAAGGTATTCTTTAGATGGTACTGTGGCTAGGCCATCACTATAAACAGCCCCCGTCACTTAATTAAAATCAACTCTCGTGAGGAGTGGCCTAGTGGTTAGCATGCCTGCAGTGGAGTGCCTGGGTTCAGTCCTGGCCCCAGTCCCCACGGAAGGCAGTAGTGAGGGCTGAAGTAACTGGGTTTCTCCCACTCGTGTGGGAGACGTGGATCGAGTTCCTGTGGAGGTTTCGGCCCGAGCGAGGGGCAGCTTCAAGCATTTGGGAGTAAAACGTGAGATGGGAGCTAGCCCTGCCTGCCAGTTCTCACGCGTGATCCACTGACGAGTAAAGAAAACCATCTCCCCGCACTTGGTCAAAGGGCGCGTACTTGCATATTCACACTGAGCACCCTTCCCTTGCTCACGTCTCAGTGCCCACTGTGTAAAACAGCTAAGACAGGAAAATGCTGCACTGGCATTCCAAAATAGGATGGAGGTGAAGGAAGATGGTTCTCACGGGACAGTCACTTCTCGGCGAAGCAGCTACTGGAAGTACCTTTTTGGGAACCGTGTATGCCACTGTGATTCCCTCCGGGAGGTCAGGGACGGGGCCTGAAGAATCCCTCAGTTCTTCTTCGGAAACCTCTGACACCAGCTCGATCCCTGCAAAGCCCAAGTTGGTCCTGCTGTAATTACGGATCCACTTTAAGGAATTCACCAAGCAGTAAGGACTCAAATGTGCACCCTCCCATCCTGTCACAAAAATACTGAGTTTACACAATTCCTACCCCATTCATTATCTTCATGGATGATCTCTTCCTCCTCCGGAGCCACTTCCTGTCTGGGTAGGGCTGCTTCCTTTCTCTGTAGAAACCAAACAGCCGCTTAGCAATTTGCTCCTCCTCGCTTACCGGAAGCATTCCTCAAAGATGCAGACGTGTTTATCTTACCAAAAGCCAGAAAGGACTCTGATTTTCAAGTGTGATGAATGAGTTAAAGCCATTAAAATCTAGATCCGTGTATTTTGTACTGCAGAGCTGTTCCTGACCTCTGGAATTCCTGTCCAGTGAAGCTGACCCCTTCAGCACCAACAGAACGAGCCATACCTTGTACTCCTCCTGCTGCTTCCGGCAGTGTCTGTCATCGCACTGGGGGTTCGGCTTCATGGACATGGTCGGGAAGAAGTCCTGCATGGCATTGTAGCCCAGGTAGAAGCTAACTTTACCGAAATTTAACAGGAACCTCGAGAGACCAGGTAGAACACAGTCAATAAAACCGTGCAAATGGAAGTCATGAAATTGTTCAAAGATGCCTGCATGTTCTTTAATATAGAACAAGGAAAGATAGTCGCAGGCAATTCAGAGAAATACTAGTGCTCATTCCTCTTACAAATAAGTGTAAGACTGAAAAAATAAAGAATCAGGTGACAGCCAGCGTCATCAGGGAATGAGTGAACCAGGAGCTCCTACACGGCCAGGCAAGTTCTCAGTCCTTCAGGGACGCAGATTTAGTAACATCGAAATAAACACTGCATAAACCCAAACTCCACTAACAAAAACATCCCACACAGTAACCCGGGGTACTTGGCCACATCGGGGACGCCTTCTGCAGCAGCCGACAGTCCCAGGCACTGGGGGCTGGCTCCACTTTGCTGCTTTTGCACTGTGCTGCCAGTACTGCCAGTTGTTTAGCCAGAGCCTAGGGGCTATTTTGCTGGGGCTAGTCGCTCCTCAGCCCTGGCCTGTTCGTGAGACCACTTAGGGAAGCTTCCAGAACAGCTGTGCCAGCAGCTGCCGTTCCACTGCCTCTGGGTGCCTCCTGACATTGTGCAGTTCATGCTTGCTATAAACTGGAACCTTAGTGAATATAACTGAGCTTACAGAAGTTGTAAAGTGAGAAGAAAAACTGGCCTGAGTAAGGGAACACCTCCGGCAGCTCCACATCTATAAGGAGTGGTTGGTTTGACAAATTTCACATAAATTCTACCAGCACAGAACACTTTCCCCCTTCTTTCTAGCTGTGATAAACTGAAACTGCTGCACAGTCACTTTGGGGTAGCAGAGTTCACCCTGGTTAACGTTTAATCACACTAAATTACAGTTGAATCCAAATGGTGGGAACAGGTGTCTTCATGCCTGGGTCTCCACTGGAATCAACTCTGCAGGGATTTGCTTCACTGGACACACACTGCGGTAACACTGTAAACACAGCAGCAGCACCACGCTGCTTAACAAAAGGGCTTTCACCTGCAGAGTAGCTGATACTTCACAGGTAAAGTCACATGTGTGTTAATATGAAAACATTTAAATTAACTAAATTAAAGTACACATATGCAAAAGTACTTCGAGAAGTTCATGACACTGAAATGAAGAGCTCAACTTAGAGGCAGGCATGTGACCCAGCGCTGAAGGCGCCACTTAGAAGCCTGCCCTGTCGCAGTGTCTAGCCTCCAGCTTCCTGCTGACATGCACCCTAGCCAGCAGCTGGGGTGGACCAAGCGGCTGCTGTCTTGCAAAGGAGACAGCTGAATTCCCAGCTCCGGGCTCTGGCCTGGCTCTGGGCTTTGGGCTTCGGCCTTCCTCCAGGTGCCTGGCCTGGCTCTGGTCTTCCTCCGGGCTTTGGGCTCTGGACTCTGGGCTCCGGGCTCTGGCCTTCCTTCGGGCTTCGGGCTCTGGGCTCTGGGCTCTGGCCTGGCCCTGTTCTGGCCTTCCTTCGGGCTTCGGGCTCTGGCTCTGGGCTCTGGCCTGGCCCTGCTCTGGCCATTGTAGGCATTTGGCGAAATGAAGCACAAGATGGGAGCTTTCTGTCTACATCTTCCTATCTCTCCACCTTTCAAATAAATTTTTTTTAATCTTAAACTTTTAAAGATAACTTGATAAAAAACATTTTGAAATCCATGTAGACATGGATTTCACATCTTCCAGGAATTTTCTAAAATGTACATAAAAGCATACAATATAAAAAAAAACATACATACATAACATATATAAAACATGTAAAATATTTTTAAAACTATTTTTAAAAAGTAATGTCAATTTTTTAAAGTATTTCATAAAAAGTTTTTAAAAGCATCCAAGACTGTTCAGAAACAGCCCTCACTCACTTTAACACATTTTGTACCAAGATGCCAGCCACTACTCCCATCGTGGTGGGGAGACTGGCTGCACAGACACCTTCTCGTTTCAGAGTCTTCTCGTCGATGTTGGCTGCCACTACGAGAGGTGGGGCACACTGCATGCAAAAAAAAAAAAGTCAAAATTACACAGGGAAAAAGCATGAGATGTTCCAAACAGTATTCCTCACATTCAAGTTTGCTTTTCCCTTGAACTGTAAAACATGTCCAGTGTTCCTGGAACTCCATGACCTAAGAGGAAAGTTACCCCAAATGCCGCATACCGCAAAGCAAGCCGACTCTCCCGGAATGATGAGCTGGATGTGCCCCGAAACGGCGTTCTCACTGACCCCGGACTCCATCCACGTTTGTCCAAGTTCATTGCAAGCCTTAGAAATAAAAAGGGCAAAATGATTTACTCTAAAATCTTTTAATAAAGAGGGCTTTAATAATAGATCGCCAAGGTCAATTTCTGAAATAAAATAGGAAGGCTGCAACTAGGAAATTCCTTGCCGATGACACTATTCAAAGAATAATTAGGCCTGGTGTTGTGGCGCAGTAGCTCTGGCCACACCTGCAGCACTTCCCAGGAACTCCACTTCTCATCCAGCTCTCGGCTGCTGCGCCTGGGAGAGCTGCGGAGCGTGGCCCAAGCCCTGGGCCTGCCGCCCACGTGGCAGGCCAGGATGAAGTCTGCCTCTGGCTTTGGCCTGGCCATTGTAGCCATCTGCGGAGTGAACCAGTGATGGAGGCTCGCTCCTCCTCCTCAGAGTAAATCGACATTATTCAAAAATCACTTTATTATTAAACTGAGCTACACTTTGTTGGATTTCTTATCAAATGAAAAAATTCATTTAAAAACTTTTTTCGGTGACAAAAATATGCTAAGAAAGTTTAACTCGTAAGAAAAAATTTTTCCGAAATATTTTTTAGGCAATTTATGTATTTTAGATCTTTCAAAAATAAAGCATCAAAAGTTAAAACCAATGCTGACCCACAACAAGTGGTAGAAAAATATTAATTTACTTGAAAAATAGACATGCCAAGTATCTGCTGTGGTCTGGCTTCCCTTGTGGGTGTTAAGAGGTTTTCTAACAGGTCGCAGCACAAGGCTGTGGGCCACATCTGCTAGAATGTTCTTTTTCAAAAAGATGCACTTACAGAGTCTGAAAGAGTTACAAAGAACAGGGAGAGACAGATCTTCCACCTGCTGGTTCACTCCCCAGCCAGCTGTGATGGCCAAGGCTGGGCCCTTGCAGTAGCCAAGAGCCAGGAGTCTCTAGTCTCCTGTGTGGGCAACAAGGGCCCAGGACTTTGGCCATCTTGGGCTTTTTTCCCAGGCCATTAGCGGGGAGCAACGGGACACACCTATGTTCCTCTGGGGTGCTAGTGTCACAGGCTTTACCTGCTATGCCACAACACTGGCCCCCTAGAATAAATTCTAAATGTAGGCTAAGAGAACATTTTAAAAAATACGTAAAAATGTACATTCAGGGGCTGGCACTGCCACAGAGCAGGCAAAGCTGCCACCTACAATCTCTGCAATCCAGGTGGGTGCTGCACTTGGGACCCAGCTCCCTGCGGAGGCACTAGGAAAGCCGCTGGGGATGGCTCAGGTGCTGGCCCTGCCCCCGCATGGGAGACCCGGCAGGAGCCTCAAGCTTTGATCTGGCCCAGCCGGACTGCTGGGAACATTCAGACAGTGAACCAGTGGATGTTAGCACGTCCTCTGTTTTTCTCCCTCTTTCTCTGTAGCTGTGCTTTTAAAATAAATAAATCTCTTTAAAAACAAAAGTTGAAATTCAGAACTATTTTTAGGATGGAGAGCCTACACCAACAGGAATACAGTGGGTAAATGCATGAGAACAACATCTTACACACCAGGAATACTCACTGTATTTATTGCCATTCGAGCTTCAAAATTGTCCACACAGCTAAGAACTAGATCAACAGGTTTTCCTTCTTCTAATCCACCATTACTGGTCAAAGAAAGTAAATATATTTTGAAAAAAGTAAATACACAAGACATATGCTAATTAGTCTATCTGTTTATCACATATTCTTTCATTAAATGTTTTACTTATAATAGTATTAACACTTAAAGACCTGGGGAATGTGAATGGCTATTATGAATGTAATTCAATGCTACTTGGCAGTGCCTTGACTGGCAGTACAGGGTGAGGGAAGTGCAGCTGGCTCAGACAGAGGTAGTCTAGAACACACAACTTGAACTTGAGGCTCCCTTGTTACATTACTGCTGTTTTCAGGGGTCTCTCCCCTTGCACTAACTGTGCTTTCGTGGTGATGGAGTGGCAGAGAAAGGCAGACAGAGGTCCCATCCGCGGGTTCACCCTCCAGAGGCGCACGGTGACCAGGGACCCAAAGCCAGCAGCAGAGAACACA
This sequence comes from Ochotona curzoniae, assembly GCF_017591425.1. Classification (NCBI taxonomy): domain Eukaryota; kingdom Metazoa; phylum Chordata; class Mammalia; order Lagomorpha; family Ochotonidae; genus Ochotona; species Ochotona curzoniae. Next base: position 4,297,211 of record NW_024465035.1, read on the forward strand.
CCCCGGGCTCGCTCGGGGCTGGAGCCATCACCGCTCCCAGGGCTGCACCGGCAGGCGGGCAGAGCGCAGCAGGGGAGGCAGAGACTGAACCCCAGCACTGTGATGGGACAGGCAGGTGTCCAGCATCTTAACCACTCGGCCAACTGCCCCCCCTGGACGACAACACCTTGTGTTCAGATTCAAATCATAAAAATTACATGAAGAGTAGTATTAAAAAAAAATAATTTAACCTGGCAATACACTGAATTAACATTTTCAAATAACAGATTTTATAGTTATACTTGCTTACCTGACCTGGATATTGTACAAGACAGCTATAAGCAAAAACTTTTACCTTATTCTATCCATGAAATGTTGGAAGTTGTCCACTGTGGTGATATTGTAGTTGTGTACTTCAAACAGAACATCAGGGTTAATGTTCCTAAGACGGAAAGGGGGAATGATTAAAGACTGCTAGTAACTGAATAAGTAAAAGCAGAAAGAAAGAAGGGTTAAAGAGCTAGAGAACAATGAATATACATCAAAAAAGTGAAATCCAGGTTGCTCAAGGGAAAGCCCAAGTCTTTTCCTGCCTGCCTTCTCTCCTTCAGGACTAGGGTCCAAAATGAACAGAATCCCATAGGAATCTTCTTAAAAGCTCCCACTTCTGCAGAACCAGCACCCCATATGGGCAACAGCTCAAGTTCCAGCTGCTCCACTTCTGACCAGCCCCTCGCTAACGCATCAGGAAAGCAATGGACGACGCCCAGTCCTTGGGCGCTGGAACAGCACTGACACTTAAAGCCCCTATGGGGAGTGTGAGGTATTATGAATGTAACATCAATGCTACTTGGCCGTACGTTGATCGGTACCTTGAACATTTCATGTGTAGTAAATGTTCCTCACCCATGTGAGAGATGTGGACACGCTGCAGAAGGCTCCTGGCTTCAGCCTGGCCCAGCCCTTGAGAGTGAACCAGCAGATGAAAGCCTCAACTCCTATCTAATTCCTTCAAATAAATACTTTTTAAAAAAAATAATAAAACATTTGTCAATGTAAGTATAAGTGCAAGAATTCTCTGTATAAGTGGTATCCCAATTTTTACAGAAGAAAATGTAGGCCACTTTTGTATTAGGTGAGTTCATGTAGCAGATCCACAGACTACGAAGCTGGTGAAGATGGACCGTGTTATTCCGCTTACCTCAAAGTATGTTCCGCTGCTTGGACTTTACTTAATCCTGCTTGATGAGGCTGGAAGAAAAGTCTGTTCATGTTGGCCAGTTCCACCTTGTCGTAGTCAAAGAGTAACAACTAAAATGAAAATAGAATATTATTTCATTGAAAACCAGCAGCACAGTACAAACACCCGGGTGGACTTCACACGCATGAGGCCGACAACCCCGACACCTCCCAGATCCGTGTGCTGATGGCAGCATTTGCTGACTGCTGTTCTAGGCCTTTCTTGATTAAAGCGCGGCCTGCTCTGGCAGCATTGGCAGCACCGGGAGTCTGTCGAGCTGCAAGAGCCCCTGACCTGCCTGGGTATCTTGTTAAGACACACATTCAGACTCGGCACTTCCAGGGTGTAGCTCCCAGATGCCACCGACGCTGCCACTCCAGGCACCGGACGAGGATGAGCAACACTCCGAGGGTTCTCATCTCGGGCTCATCCGGGAACTTGGCAGAGAGGACACCATGGCAGCCAGCAACGAGGGCAGGCTCTGGCAATGCTTACCAGTGAGGCTGAACGGCACCCTGGGAGTCCCTGGTCGGCAGTGGCTCCAACATCCCTTGTGGGGTAGGCCAAGGCACATGAAGCCATCTGTACACAGCCCTGGCCTGCTTTCTCACACCTCTCAAAAGGTGTTATAACTTTAATACACGTTTTTGTATTTTGATGTTTTCTTTTTTATGGAGAAAGCTGACTGCCAGGTTTGAAATCCCTTTAAGAACCTGGAGTGAAGCAACATACTGCAAGTCCATGGGAGAATGCTGGCTCCAGCAAGACGACCAAGTGCAGGGCGTGCAGGCAGGGACAGCCGCAGCTGCAGCGTCTCTACCCTGAGACCTCGACTTTACAAACTGAAGATTACTGCATGATGTTCCGGTACGAGAAAGCCACTTCCTGCTATCCACAATCCAACTCCAGACTGACCGGCCAAAGAAACACGACTTACCTTGCCAATGCCACATCGCGTGAGCATCTCCGCGGTCACACTGCCAACTCCGCCAACACCTACGACTGCCACTGCAAATGTCCGGATTTTCTGAGAAGCGACACAATTGTGTACATGTTTGTTCATTACTTTTTATCAAACAGATCTCCAGACATTACTTATTACAGAAATCTTTATTAAAAACTTGGAAAGATTCATCATACCTCATAGTCGCTGACGATTCCCATCCGTTTCAATGCCATCAGGCGGCTGAAAACAGAGGGAAAGAAGCATTCTAAAGCCAACAGTCAGGTAGGAGCAGAGACAGCCACAGACGGAAGCCTTACAGCACTGTCCAGGGACAGGAACCTTCCAGAACTTCAGATCAAACACATCACCTGGGCAGGTCTGAAGGTACGGACACGCACGCGTGGGGTAGCCTGGGACACGTGGCTTTTTTTAAGCTCTTTAAGATTTGTCTTTATCATTTGAAAGGCAGAGCTACAGAGCGAGAGGGGGCAGAGCTATCCACTGGCTCATTCCCTAAACGGGCACAACTGCTGGAGCTGTGCCAGGCCGAAGCCAGGAGCCCAGAGCTGCTCGCATGTCTCCCATGTGTGTGAAGTGTCAGGTCTCAGACCTACACCCACAGGACATGCTAGACTGCAAACTGTGGCTTACCCTGCTACACCACAGTGTCAGTCCTAAGGCACAGCCAAGACTGGGACTTCCTGACTTAAATGTTAAGGGTCAAAGCAAAATTTTGACATTTTCCAAGCTTTGTTAGCTTGTGTAAATAGTTAATGTTTAGCATTCAAACCTCAGCAAGCTCATGGCTGGAACACTTGTTGCCTCTGACAACAATGGATACTGTATTTTTTTAAGGGTTACCTATTTTTATTTGAAAGATCAGATTTTATAGAGCGAAGGAGAGACAGAGGGAAAGATCCTCCATCCACTGGTTTACTCCCCACGTGGCTGCAATGGCTGGAGCTGAGCCAATCTGAAGCCAGGAGCCAGGAGCTTCCACATGGGTTCAGGGTCCCAAGGCTTTGGACCATCCTTGACTGTTTCCTCAGGCCACAAAGAGCGAGCTGGATGGGAAGCGCAGTAGCTGTGACAGACACAAACTGGCACGCATATGGGATCCTGGCACTTTTGAGGATTTAGCCATTGAGCCACCATGCCACGCCCAACATTGTCTACTTCGAATAAGCACTTATTCTAAGTCAAGGTTACAGTTACTTTTGGTTTTACTACTGTATTAGCCTCATAAATTTTAAACTTTATATACACATACACACATTTTAAAATCTCTATATAAATACAACCATTTGTTCACACTTCAAAGTTATCAGGAAGCTTTACCAAGAGGTCAGCATTGGCATAGAGCCTTATGCGGCTGCCTACAATATTGTCATCCCATTTGGATACCAGTTTGTATTCCTACTGCTTCACTTCAATCCAGCTGCTGCTTGTGGCCTGGGGAAGCAGCCAAGGATAGCCTTGGGACCTGCACCCGTGCGGAAGGCCCAGAAGAGGCTCTAGGCTCCTGGCTTCGGATTGGCTTACCTTCAGCTGCTGTGGCCATTCGGAGAGTGGACCTGCAGATGGAGAACCCTTCTGTCTAACTCTCCTTCTCTCTCTAACTCTGCCTTTCCAATATAAATAAATAAATACATATTTTAAAAAAAGAACAGCCTCTGCTTACATTATGACAACCCAGTTTTGAGCCACACTACCCAGTGGCTTACAGCTTACTTCCAGATCCACCATCCCAGACAGCTCTCCCTTCTACGATGGGGTAAGTAGCCTCGGGCCTCTGGGGCAATTAAGAGGAGACGATGTCCCCAGGCCTGGGTACCAGCTCTGCTAACGTGCATCGAGGCAGGCAGCCAGGAATGGTTCAAGTCCGCGAGTCCCTGCGTCCCGGGCTGCACACGTAGACCTGGTCTAGCCTGCCTACTACAGGTGGGGAATGAACCAGCAGACGGGAAGGTGGGTCTCAGCCTGTCGCTGTGTCTCCCTGCCTTTCACATAAGATGTGAAGGAGGGTGAGGCTTCGCAGCACTCCGGGCGGCGCTGAGAACACAAGGCAGGATAAGGGCTTAGCACGCAGTGAAAGCTCGATTCCCCACTTGCCGCTGAGCACTCGGGCCTATCAAGGCTGCTGCTGCACAAACGCTACTCCAACAACCTGGCCCTGCTCTTTCCAGCCTCACAGCTCTTAAGGTACGACAGCAGCTGGAATGCAGGAGGCTAAGCATGGCTTCAACCGACCCAGCTGCCACCATAAACCCAAGCAATCCGTCCTTGAAGTCCTCACTCTTACAACCGCACTAAGTCCACCTGCTCCACTGACAAGACTTCTCAGGATAGAAGACAGGACAGCTGCCCAACCGTCTGGGATGCCCAGGAGCACCCCGACATCTGGAAATACGGCTGACCCGGCTCTGCGTTAAGAAAACCCTGATGAAACCCCGAGCTATACCGGGCGGGTTGGCCAGCGGATGATGTCATTTCCAGGTTCTTATGTCCGTCTCCCGTGGAAGGAGGCAAACGAAGAGGGGCCAGGAGCTACGGGGAAAGCAGCCCACGCCCTCCGCAGGCAGGAGGGCAGCCCCCTGGGGCTGGACCAAGCACGTGCCGGTCGAGGACGGGAACCCCGTGCCAAGAGAAGCGCCCACCCGGGCCCACGCGGGGACTGGGGCCCTCGGCCCTCCGCCCACCTGTAAGGGTTGGAGTCCACCACCTCCGGGCTCATCTTGTCGATGCGGGCGCGGCCGCCGCCCTGCACGCCCCGGCTCCTCTCCTGGGCCAGCTCCCGCTCCAGCTCCTGCACCCGCTGCCGCAGCAGCTCCACCGACTCGGCCATGGCTGAGCGCCTCTCGCACCTGCCCACCCACGGCCGCCGTCCAGCTCGCCAGGGCCTGCGGAAGCGCCCGGCGCCTCACGAACCGCCACGTCTGCGAGCTTCCGGGGCGGTGCGGGCCTCGGGCCTCGGGCCTCGGGCTCGGCTTCCCGCCTGGCCGGCTCCGCGGGGCCAGCGGGCGGCGACGGGGCTCCGACCGGCCGGGGAAGACGCCAGGACCTGTTATTTCCTGGGCTCGAGGCCCTGCCGGGCTCTTTTCTGAGACGGACTCCGAGGGTCTTCCGGCTGCCGGTGCTCTAAAGGCTGCAGCGGCGCGGCCTCTGCACTGTCACTGATGGAGCGCTAGTTTCCTTTAACATCAGAGTGTCCGACTCATTTTGAGCAGTTTAATTCGAATACACCCGGGGCGCCGCCCACACTTCCAGATCAGAACCCCGGGTCCGAACATCCGGCGGGTCTGTGTTGCCTAGCAACAGAGTCAGCCCTCCGAAGTGATAGGCTGAAACAGGGCCCCGCCCATCTGCGCGGACCGGGAATACCGCCCCGCCCACATGGTAGCTCCGCCCACAGAGATGGTGTGCCCGCCTACAGGGTCGCTCAGTCCATAGGAACTCCCGCCCCGCCCACATGGTCACTCCGCCCACCGGAACTCCCGCCCCGCCCACAGGGGGTGGCTCGGTCCACAGAAGGGACTTAAGAAGCTGCGTGCTGGCGAGTGTCTGCTGTGACAAGGATCGCAGCCATGGAGGGCAGAGCCACCATGGAGCCCGACACTGTCGAGGTGCTGCCTCAGCACAGGTTCGACGTCGCGTCCTTGGAGACCTACCTGCACCGACACCTGCCCGGCTTTGGGGCCGAACCCGGTGCCTCGCTGACCATCGTGCAGTACAGGTATCCGGCGCCTGCAGCAGAAGGCGGCTGTGCTCCGTGCTCGCTTCCCCTCGGGACGGGACTGGGTGGGCAGGGCGTCCCCGGGCCCCGTGGGTGCGCGAGGACGAGGAGGGTGGCAGCTGCGTGGGCACGGTGCTGCAACCGCTACAACTTTTTTTCTGAGAAGCTGTGATAGTAGTACTTGGCTGAGTTCTTGGTCCCTGAGGCTTTCAGATTCTAGCTCTGTGACTTTCAAATGTGAGCGGCTTTGAAGGAATGGAACTGGTTGAGCCAGTCTCTGGCTTCCGTCTCATGTTTTAGGATGAGTGATGGCATTCTAAAACTTAACTCTAGAAATTGTACAAAACAAACAAAAACCTAGGACTTTGGAGTCCCAACTCGCAGAAAACGGGAATCATTGTGTGCGCTGGAGGGATGGGTGATTATGTTCTAGAAACTCACGGAACAAGGTAACAGGTTGCGCGTTTGTAAGATCTGCTTGGCCTTGACCCATGTGGGTGAAAGGTCTTGCACTCTGCGGAAACACAGTGGAGTAGTTATCATGGGCCTTTGTGTTTTGGGGCTTGCTTTCAGCGAAGCTCGTGGTGAAAAGAGATGGCTAGCAAGGTGTTCTGGGCTGTAGAATTTAAGAAGCCCAATATCCTAAGAAAGAGAATGAGGGGGGAAAAAAGTGGAGTCCAGAAAGGCTTGTTCTGTCAACAGCCAAACCGATCGAAGTTCAGATTCCAACTGTCCTATGGAATTTGAACTCGCTATCTTGGGAAATTGAGGCTCTGCTTTGCAATAATATCTTCTGGGGTTACTGGAGAGTCATCCAAGTGAAAGGCTGTTCGTTCCGAACCAAGTCACGTGTTAAATAAGCTACACTCACGCTCAATAAATGAAATTCCTTGTAGCTTCTTTCTGAAACATTAATGTAAGCTTCATTGCATGTATATGTGTAGCCCTGCGGATCCCACAGAGAAAATACCTTCATTTCTAAGACAAATAAAAGAACTCTGAAAATTGACAGCACCGTAGGCCACAAGAACCCTAGCACCCATCATGGCAAAAGCAACATGCTTGGAACATCAATTCCAAAGACTTACCAGAATAACAGTGCATGGACCTTGCCAGCCGCATGGAAGGGGCACAGTGCATGGACCCTGCCAGCCGCATGGAAGGCCCAGATGCGGTTCACTCCTGGGTTTCATCTGGCCCAGGTATGGCTTGGTGCAAATACTAAGGCAAGGACTAGCAAATGAAAGATTTCTCCGTCGGCGGTTGGGACGCTGAGTGGGTTCTGCCCTTGTCTCCCCCTCCCCTGGATAGAGCAGGAAGAAAAAGAAATTTTGGAAACAACCATCTCACACACTTTCCCCTAAGCTTTGATCCTTTCTGCCCTGATCAACTATGTGAACATCATCAAGGATAAAAATAAATTAAAACAGGGCCCGGCGCGGTGGCACAGTGGTTAAGGTCCTCACCTTGCAAGCCCGGGATCCCATATGGGTGCCGGTTCTAATCCCAGCAGCCCCGCTTCCCATCCAGCTCCCTGCCTGTGGCCCGGGAAGGCAGTGGAGGACGGCCCAAAGCTTTGGGACCCTGCACCTGCGTGGGAGACCCGGAAGAGGCTCCTGGCTTCGGATTGGCATAGCATCGGCCGTTGCGCTCACTTGGGGAGTGAATCATCGGATGGAAGATCTTCCTCTCTGTCTCTCCTCTCTGTATATCCACCTTTCCAATAAAAAAAAATAATAAAAATAAATCTTAAAAAAAATAAATTAAAACAAAGAAAAATCTATCAATCTGCCTTTCAAATACATACGTGAATCAATAAATCCTATTTCTTAGAAAACGACCCATGCAATCGATAAGAATGTCAGATATAAATTATCTAATCTAATAAAATTAATCTAATAAAACTATGCAAACGTTTTGTAGTAATTTTGAAAATGGAACTTTATTGGAATCGTAAAAGGAAGTTCAGATAGACAAGTGTCATGACGAGGAAAAGTAAAAGGAAGTTCAGATAGACAAGTGTCATGTTCATGACGAGGAAAAGTCAACAGTGGGCTTTTGTTTTCTTCTAATGGACCTGCATATTCAATGCAATGGGAATTAAAATAACTTTTTTTCTCTCTAAATTGAAGATTTTGCTCTAACTGTTGTGTACAAGAGCTAAGGACTAACAGAAACATGCCTGACACACAAGGACTTGGCAGTTCGTCACCTGCACAGCAGGATTTCAGCACAAAGTGAACAGTCAGGCCAGTGACTTGCTCCCAGTGAGAGCCTCGTTCTGGAGAGCTTGGATGGGTGACAGCCCTGGCGCTGAGAGCCAGGACGAGAAGCGCTGCCCAAGGAAGGCGGGGGAAGCTGATGGTTCCACACAGTCCCGCAGTCTCGAACCTTAGCAGCAGAATTAGAAGTGTTGGGAAGATAGGGAAGGTGTTTTCCTTCTGGTACGAATTAAAACAAACATTCTTTAAAAAGACAAAGGAAAAAAATCACCAAGGAAATGGTGAGTAAATTCTCATCGAGAGAATCTTCACGTGAAAAGGCAAAACTATTCCAGTAAATATGACACATGGAATATTACTGTCCGGGTGATAAAGAATTACAATAACCTGGGACTGGCACTGTAACTCAACTGGCTAATCTTGCTCTTTCAAGGGCTGCCGTCCCACATGGTTGCCAGTTCATGTCCCAGCAGCTCCACTTCACATCCAGTTCCCTGCTTGTGGCCTGGGAAAGCAACGGAGAACGGCCCCCGAGCCTTGGAACCCTGCACCTGCGTGGGAGACCTGAGAAAGTTCCTGACTCCTGGCTTTTCTATTAAAGATGATACAAAGGTTTTATGTGGCAAGAGGAATGAGGTCAACAGAAGGCTTTACAAAACTAACAGCCTGTCTGTGTGCTACTGTCAGTCATCTAGACGACTTTTGTAGCAGAGGCAGGGCTGCAACAAGGTCCTGGGGCAGGTAAGAGGCTGGACTCTAACCAGAGGCCAGGAGCTGTAGTCAGAAGGCACCGTTCACATTGCTCAGGAGACCTCCGCGGGAGGCCAGAGGACAGGGGTGGGGATGGCGGGGGGGGGGGGCGGGCGGGAGGCCAGGTGACAGGGGTGGGGATGGCTGGGTCAGCTGGTGGAGACACTCGATGGCAGTAAGGTCAGCTGGTGGAGACACTCGTTTGACCATTTCTGTTTTCCTGATGAAATCGGAGGCTGGGGAATTAGCTGAGAGCGAAGTGCAGGAGGTCTTAGAGGAGAGAAGGGAAATTATGAAGTAGTCACCTAGGAGCCCGGAGGCTGCATCGTCTGAGCAAAGTGGTTGCCAGATGTGGCCGCATGGAAGGGGCACAGTGCATGGACCCCCGCCAGCCGCATGGAAGGCCCACAGTACATGGACCCCTCCAATCACTGGTACCTATTGTTTGGGGAACGGCACCTAAGCTGCTGGAACCACTCCTGTCCGGAACGTTCTAGAACCTGAGATGCTTGCTAAGCAATGCTGATTTGGAAGCAGGAACTCTTCACCATGCCCCCATTCAGGGAAGTGAAACAGACCCTACAGCATTCACCCCGCACTGCCTTCCACACTCGCAGTTTGAGGACAACCTGAAGGAACCTGAAGAAGGCAGCTGACTTTGTATCCTTGCGCAGCTCTCTCCTTCCCTGGCCTGCTTCCCCCGGTTCCTCACCGGTTTCTCCAAGAATTCCCTTGAAAACCCACTTGCATGTACCCTTCCACCTTAGAGAATCTGTCGTTTAGGAACTTAAAGCGATTATGCACAGACTGAAAACAATTATTATCACTATCCCCACCCCCCCATTCAGTTAGATGAATACCAGCCAAGAACTGGATTTAACCGGATGTGGATTTTGTCATGCAGACACTGTGACGTGGAAAAGGCCAAGTGCACGGAAGGTGTGTTCAAGATGGGGGTACATCATTACCACATTCAGACCAGTTGAGGAGGGCTGCAGTGGTGGGAGTGAGGTGAAGGTCAGTGGGTGCGGAGGCTAGGACTGAAGGGCTGTTGGAACTGAGCTGTCGGCAGGAGCGAGCAGAAACAAAGGACAACAAAGAGAAGAAAGCTGAAGATGTGGGCGGTAAGGATCGGACATGCCGTGTCGGCAGCAGTGTGGGTGCCGGTTCCTGTCCTGGCTGTACAGAATCGTTCTTCGGACAAGTGGCTGAGATGGCATCACTCGTGGAGAACAGGCCAGGATACTGACGTGCTGTCAAAACCCATTAAGGTTGTTCACGCAGGAGCTGTGTGCATGAGAACAGTAGTCCATGAAGTTAAACCCTCAGCGCATGGAGGAGAGCAAGTGGCTGCAATGAAAAGGGACAGAGAAGACCCTGTGACCCCAACTTGAACCTCGGGCCAAAGACCCTGTTGACTTCCTGACCCCTAGGTCATTGCCACCTTTCTCCCTGCTAAGAAACCCTGATCATGAGCTGGTGCGAAGGCTCAATGACTAAAGCACTGGGATCCCATATGGGTGCCGGTTCATGTCCCGGCTGCTCCACCTCCCATCCAGCCCCCTGCCTGTAGCCTGGGAAAGCAGCAGAGGATGGTCCAAGGCCTTGGGACCCTGCACCCGCATGGGAGAGCTGGAGGAGGCAGCTGCCTACTGGCTGAAAGCACATCACCTCTGCACTGGCCATTGCGGCCATCCCGAGAGTGAACCTGCAGATGGAAGATCTCTCTGCCCCTGCTTCTTTCTGTTGCCCTTATCTGGCTTTCCAATGAAAATAAACAAAACAGAAAAAAGATTTCTTTAAAAAATAAAGAAAAGAAAGAGGGCAGAAGGTGCTAATCTCGAGACACAAGAGTCAAGCCTGGGAGAGGGGTTTGGACGACAGGGAGAGCGGTGTCTGCACTCAATAGATTGTTCCAATTTTTTTTTAAATGTTCTTGAATGCATCCAATCAGATATTTAACATTTGTAAACATGTTTGTAAGATTCATTGCCACCATTATGGATAGAATGTTTCATGGTCATGGAGACAGCGTAACTTGGCACTGCCGCCCCTCCCTGGCTCAGCTGCCCGCTTGGACCTTGCTCCTCAGAACTGCAGTCTTGGTGGTTCACACAGAGCCCGAACCCAGCTGCCCCAGCGCCCTTCCATTCATCTTCTGTGCCATCACCTGTTATCACTTCTCCCAGCACCTGTTTACTCAGGTCCAGGCATTGATATTTATGACCTGTTTATTCTGAAATTTCAGTATGGTTTGGGAGAGAAGGAAAATACATCTTTTTTTTTTTTTTTTTTATGAGCCCTTCAGTGTGGCGGGTTAAGCATAGCTGCAGCATCAGCATGTAATATGAGCACCAGTTTGGGTCCTGGCTGCTCCGCTTCTGGTCCAGCTCCCTGCTAATGCACCTGGGAAAGCAGAGGACGATATCCTCAGTGCTTGGGCCCTTATACACACATGGGAGACCCAGCAAAAGCTCCTGGCTCCTGGCTTCAGATCAGCTCAGCTCTGGCCATGGCAGCCATGTGGGGAGAGAGCCAGCAACTAGAAGATCTGTATGTGTATGTTGCCTCTCTCTATAACGCTGACTTTCAAATAAAATAAATAAACCTCATTTTTTTAAAAAAAATGTGAAAGGCAGAGACAGAGAGAAGGGAAGAAAGGAGCCAGTTATCTTTTGTCTGTTGGGTCGTTCTCCAAATGCCAGCCGCGGTGGGCTGAGACAGGCTGAAGCCAGGAGCCTGGAACCCGAGCCGCGCCTTGCATGTGGCTGGGACCCAGCTACTTGAGTCATCACTTCCTGCCTCTGGCTGTGCGCATTGGCAGGAAGTGGGATCCGGAGTGGAGCCAGGACTCGTTGCACGTACTCTGATAAAGGCAAGGCAAGCAGTGGCTTACCCTTGCACCAAATACCACCCTTCCAAAAAACCTTTAACATGGATTTTTTTTTTCTCTTTCTTATCTAGATGTGGGCAATCCAATCCAACCTTTTACCTGCAGAAGGGTCATCGGGCGTACGTCCTCAGGAAGAAGCCGCTGGGCCCCCTTCTGCCCAGAGCACACAAGGTCTGACAGAGGGACTGGAGAATTCCCTGCTGGCGCAGGAATGCTGTCTCTGCACACAGACCAGTACACTACAGTACAACTTCCGATTGTTCGAAACGCTCTCTTACAATGACTAGATCATTGCATCCGTGCCTTGGTTTTGAAAAGCTTCGGGCTGACATCTGTCTTTGGGCTCTTCGACCTGAGCAGTCCCAAGTCCTTGTGTGGCTTCGTTTTCTCCCTGAATGATTGGCAGCCGGCAAATCCCTGCTGTGCCACCTGGCTTGCTTCAGTCCTGTCAAGTTTGGGTGACTCCTTTAGAGTTTCACATCTAATAATAGTAGTATTCCAATCTACTCACTGAACTATGTTAATGCGTTTGCTGTGACAATCCCCTGTCGGTGATAAAAAGATTTGGATAGGCGTTGATAATGTACGCTGACTTGGTGGGAAACGCAAAAGCTTTTTATCAAAAGCTGAGTTGCGTTGGTTTGCAAAAGACAGATATTGCTCACAGATTCTCAGAGGAGAGAGGATAGAAGTCCAGGTCCCGGCGGGCCCTGAAGAGGCTGGTCCACTGGGTTTACCAGCTGCCCTCCGCAGGCCCGTTCACTCAGGAGGGGCTCCCCTGGGGTAGCATAACAACAGAAACTGCACATTGGTCCTGCCCGGAGCATGAAGTCACCTGAATGCTTGAAGAAGTTGGATAACTTTTATAAAGTCTCCACCTGGTGTGACTGAAGGAGACTCCTGCACATGCCCATAGGGTCATGCCCGTTCCGCAGTGCGGTCCGGGTCCAGCCCCTTCTTGATGGTGTCCCAGCCAAGCACGTCAGAACCTCACATGAGGCTGTCAGCTCAGGAACGGCTGCGAGGACCTGGGGTGCTTCACCCACTAGCTTCCTCCCAAGTCTTCCCTGAGAAAGCAGGGCTCCTGTTTGGCCAGCTGCCGCCTGTCTCTCCCAAGCCTTTCATCCTTTCCCTCTCCCCACCTCCCACACATTTCCCAGCCCCAGGGTGATCAGAAAGCCTCCTTTCCATGCCCATGGCACTGCCATCAGTGGCTGCTTGGCTCCCTGGCCTGGCAGTAAGTTGCTTGGTCGCCCTTTCTCAGCAGGGCAGGCCCCACAGCCTGTCTGGGCTTGGCATGCGTCATGCAGGCTTCTCTGCCTCACAGCTGTGTTGGAAGTAGCCCCTTGGTCCCGCACATCTGTCTTGAGACAGCAGCTCGGTTTTCCTTGCGTGTCTTGTTGGGCTCCTGTATCAACCCAGTTGACTTCTGGCTGCTTACTGCTGCAGCTTGAGTGCCACAGCAGCCCTGGCGCATCCAACAATCCCCATTCCCTTCCCTTGCAAATGCACAGCTCTTCTGGGCCCCAGAAGGGGTGGGCCCTTCCCCTGTCCCACCACCCTGGTCCTTGATTGCAGCAGAATGCTACAGCCGACACTTGCCTCAGCCCCTCGGGGCCCAGCAAGGAAGCAGAGCAAGCAACTGCTGAGAGTAAAGGAGAAATTGCAGTCGGGAACCATTGCTTCCTCGTTACCAGAGCCAGGATCAAACCCCGTGCAGGTGCCCTTCCTTTTAGCCTAGGGACCTAGTTGTTAATCTAATTTCAGTCAAGATGTTTGCACTGAGACTACTATTAAAGAACAGGGCTGCTACCCTCTGAGCTATTCGCCAACATTGTTTTAGAGTTGCTTTCTCGGCTTAGCACTCGGTAAGTCATTAAATTTGTGTTTCTGGTTTTTGATTCTCATTGTCCCACATAGATTGATAGAGAATTTAGAGTCCAGAAGGCCTTATTTTCCACTGGATTCCCTGTCCCCGAGCCGTTGCTGTACTGCAACGACGCTTCTGTCATCGGGACGGAGTTTTATGTGATGAAGCACGTGCAGGTAAGCAAACGACCTCGTGCACTGAGTGCTTTTATTTTAAATTATTCAATTCATATTTTAGTGGATGAAACTTTGTTACGTTAATAAGTAGCATTTATTCTTTAGCACTGCACATAATCGGCTTGCTTTGCAAGGGCTTCAACAAGTTGTCATTGGAGAAGGCTGGAGTCTCACTACCAGTACTGAAGTAAGGAGTACTGATGTATTCTTGAATTTTCCTCTAGGTGTCACTAGAGGGCCACACGCCGTGGCCATCACCAAACCATGTGCATTCTAGAACCTTTAAGAACAACCATTTCAACCTGCCTTTAAATACATTTTTTGAGGGTAGTTGTAGCCTTTGAGTTCATCTTGATGTTTTCCCTTAGACATACATACTCATATTAGACATGTTTCACAAGTGAATTTTTTTCTGACATATTCTAACAAAGCCCTGGGAGCAAAACAGAGAACTTCTCTACTGTCTTTGCTCTTAGGGCCGGATCTTCCGTGACCTCGGAATTCCGGAAGTGAGCCCTGTGGAACGCTCAGCCTTGTACGTGGCCATGATGGAGACTTTGGCTCAGTTGCATTCCTTGGATGTCCACTCCTTGCAGCTGGAAGGGTACGGAGCAGGTCCTGGGTACTGCAGGAGACAGGTAAGGTACCCCGCAGAGGCCCGCTTCTCCACGCTCTTGCAAATAATATACCCTTCACTACGGCTGCTATTGTATTGTCTCCCGAAACTCGGCTGCGACTTTTAGCATCGTCCTTGTGCCTGACAGGCTTTCAGCAGAAGGAACTTCAGATTCCTACGTCACATCTAGTCCAGCCGAAGCACCTGCTGCAGACGCTCCCTCAGTTGTCTGATGTATCAGCTGTGCCATTCCCTTCCCGGGTGGGGTGCCTTGTGTGAGACCTGCGTGTCTCGTAGACATGAATGCAGAACCACGTGACGCAGCCGTAAATGACTCGGCGCTTAGCCCGGGCTGCTTGCCATCCACTGGCTGCCGATGGGCACACCCCTGCTTGGGCAGGAGAGGATTCTTACAGCACATACTTAAGGAGAGATCCAACCCAGAGTGACGGGAAGCAAAGAGAGCATTTCATTTTTACCCATCTATTTTAAAGATTTATTTATTTATCTGAAAGGGCAGAGTTCTTCCATCCGCTGGTTCACTCTCTGGATGGTCACAGTGGCTGGAGCTGGGTTGGTCCAAGGCCAGGACTCTGGAGCTTCTTCCAAGTCTCCCACGTAGATACAAGGAGTCAAGTACTTAGGCCTTCCTCCTGTGCTTTCCCAGGCATGTTAACAGGGAGCTGGATCAGAAGTGGTGGGATGGGCCCGGCAGCGTGGCCTAGCGGCTAAATCCTCGCCTTGAACGCACAGGGATCCCATATGGGCGTCGGTTCTAATCCCAGCAGCTCCACTTCCCATCCAGCTCCCTGCTTGTGGCCTGGGTAAGCAGTCAAGGACGGCCCAATACTTTGGGATCCTGCTGTGGGAGACCTGGAGGAAGTTCCTGGCTCCTGGCTTCTGATCAGCACAGCATCGGCCTGTTGCGCTCACTTGGGGAGTGAATCATCGGACAGAAGATCTTCCTCTCTGTTACTCCTCCTCTCTGTATATCTGACTTTGTAATAAAAAATAAAATAAATCTTTAAAAAAAAAAGTGGTGGGACTAGAATTGGTGCCCATTTGGGATGATGGCACTGTGGGCAGCGGCTTAACCCACTGTGCCACAGCACTGGCTGTGAAAAGTGAGCATTTCAGCTCAGAGGAAGGCTAGGCCAGGTGTGTAGGATGCTGATTGTGGGGGCTGATGAGGAGAGCGTGAAGATGGCTGTGGTTTAGAGAGGACTCACTGTGAGCTAGATCCCCTGCTGAGTTCTGGAGTTTCTTTGTTGAGCTTTGCAACAACTCTCAGACGTAGATATGATGACTCCCAGTGTGCAAGTATGAAAACTGAAACTTTCACGGATCAAGTAATGTACAAACCAACTGCTGAGACAGGATTTAAATCCAGGGCAATAAAGCTCCAAAGACGCACATATTCTTGAGACGCAGAGAGATGTTAACAGATAAAGAAGGCAACCCACTTGTTGGAGGATTTTGAGACTAGGTTGATCTGTTTGCGTTTGGTATTAAAAACGAAGGAAAGTCTTTGCACTACCAAAACGCGTGATGCGTTTAGAAGATTCTGGATCAGAGGTTGTGGCTCAGTGCATTAAGCCACTGCTTGCAAAGCCGGCATGCTGTGTGAGTGCTAGGAAAGTCCCAGCTGCTCTTCTCGGATCTAGCTTGTTGTTACCAAAAACAAAACAACGAAACAGAAGATGGCCCAGTGCCTGGGCCCTTGCCACCCATGGAGAAGATCTGGACGGAGCTCCAGGCTCTTGGCCTCAGCCTGCCCAGGCCTGGTCGCTGCAGTCACCTGGGAGTGAGGCAGGAATGGGAGGTGTCTCTGTAACTCTGCCTTCCTAACAGGTGAACAGTCAGACGGGGCAGGTAAGCGAACAGTCAGAAAGGACAAGCCTCCCTTCTCCCCTAGTGGTTACCTGCTTCTTGTGACCCTTCCTAGAAATTCTCTCTCTCTCTCTCTCTCTCTCCATTCTATTTTTTCTTTGACAAAATAGTTCCTAAGTGAAGACTGTGACGCACATCTCTCTATGCCTACACTGGTTTTATTTTTGTTTTGTGTTTTCTTGATGAAAAACTAGCTCCATTTTTAAAATGGAGCTGACGGAACCAAGACGTAAGTGCCATGCCCTGAGTGTCTCAGGCTGACGTAGCTCGCTTGGCACTCGCCCGGAGTGCTCAGGAAGACTGCAAACTTTGACCCAGTTGGTTGTGTTTGAACTTTAGAGCTGCCGGATCCTGCATCTCACTGCTGGCTCCATCACTTTCCCTCCTGGTGTGTCTGCAGGTGTCAGTGTGGACAAAGCAGTACGAGGCCACAGCCCACCAGGACGTCCCGGCCATGAGGCAGCTGTTGGAGTGGCTAAAGAGGAATCTGCCAGAAGATGACAATGAGCAGATACTGATTCATGGAGATTTCAGGATGGATAACCTCATATTCCACCCGACAGAGGTACCAGGATCCTTCTTCACTGAACGGGTCGCATGCAGATGCAAGGCAGCAGTGGCTGTCCCAGGGCACACAAGGGACCAGGCCATCTCCGTCCCTGCAGGACCGACCTCACCTCTCTGGTCAAAGAATGCAGGCGTTCAGGCCCAGCTCTCTGCTCATTTGCTGCTTGGAAAGGACCCCTGGGGGTTACGTGCAGGCCCCTGGTTTTTCACATACTGCGTAAAATACTTGGGAAGCCTTATTCGTCTCTACCTTGTGGCTCACGCCTGTTTCTTGGGTTTCTTTTGTTCTAGTCCATGAAGTGCTTTTAATTTGCTTATGATTAGCTCAGAGAAGACAGATTTATGTAAGTCCCTGTGGGAATTTCAAAAGTGTTGCCAGGAGAGTGACACAGACTTGCCGTGTGTCAGTGTGAACACAGTGCCCACTCTACAGAGCGTAGACAAGGCGAGCCGTCCTCTAGCGAGTGCAGGTGGCTGGACCTAGGCTGTAGTGGGCCCGGGGATAGTTCTCCTTGACCTAGGCCTGGGGGCTTGCCCACAGGTCATGATGCAGTAGTGAGGGTTTGCAGTTCCCCAGTCCTACTTCAGGTAGGAGAATGCTGAGACATCTGGGGCAAGAAGAGATTTTCTGAATCCGCGTGCTAAGCTGTTGGGGTTCATGTTGTTTCCCCATGGGAAGACGCAGGGAAATACCAAGATGAGCCTCGCTGCTGTGATGGTTGAAAATACTACAATATTGATGGAACACCCAAAAATAAGATAAAGACGTGTAAGTATATTGCCTAGCAGGAGAGAACCAGAAAAAAAAGTCGATTTGGATGTTAAAATTCACTGTACCTAGTTACATATAGATGCCCCTTGGCTTCCGAGGGTTACATCTGGTCAACCCATTGTAAGCTGAACGTACTGTAAACTGGAAATGCATTTCTTGTGGCTGAACTCCCACACTGGAGATCAGCACCCTGTAATTGCCTGGCTTTGATGTGGAGCCGTGACTCGTTGCCCTGTCCCTAGAGAGAGTGGAAGTGACGGAGGGAGAACAGGGAATCTATTGAGTGTTACTTAATCTGGGAGAGGATCAAAATTTAGGAAATGATCCAAACTGCAAGTATGGATTTCAACTGGAGGCACCGCGCTCGCGGTGGGCAACCGGAAGTTGTACCCTTGTAAGCCTAGGGTTGTATGTGCGTGTATGTGTACCTTATGTGTAACATGTTAGTAGCACAGAGGAATTCTAAATTCAGCCTTCTTGGCTCTCTATTTTTAGATTAGGAAAACACTAAATAATGTTGATTTGTAATCTGGAGGAATTATTAAAGTTTGCACACTAACACATAGCAGGATCTGACATATAATTTGATCTGTTAATATTTTAGGAGTCTGTTTTTGATGAGCCAGAGTCTTCTGTAGCTCTGTAACCACAGGCATTTTGAATTCTTGGGCAATGAATGAGCATTCCACCCTAGCTCTCCCAGTGCATTACACTGTGCTTACTAAGTTGTTGGAGTTTCAGAATTAGTCACAATGTTGTGAAAACAATAGTAAACTACACTAAATATCCTATTGATTTCCCTTTGATATTTAATTATATTAAACCTCATACTTAAACATCATTTTATGTAGAATTAAACTTGTCAAACAGGTATCATTTTCCTTTAGACAAGCAGAATATTCATTTGTTTGGAAATGACTTTTTTTTTTTAAAAAGCCACTAGCAAAGGTATAAACTTTTAGTCATTTATCTGTAATGCCGATTTGCTAAATATATTTTTATCTTGTAATATTTTAGGGTTATATAGTAGTTAATAGAGTGCCTTTGGCCTTTCTGTCTAGTAATCTCATCATTATTAGTCAAGGCTAAGGTAGTTATTATATTCCTCCTGTAAATATTGTAGCAGGTTTTCAGGGTTGGCGGAACTCAAGCCAAGTTACGTTGATTTGTTGCCAACCGTGCGCACTGAAGCTTGGGGTTGGGCAGGAGATGGACCAGCTCTTAATGGTCTCTGGGTACGGATGAGAGCAAAGGTCCCATGGGGAACAGCGAGAGGACAGTCCCCGCCCTGCTGGCGCAGGAGCCAGGCCAGGAGAGCTGGCTGACTGGCCGCCGAAGGAAGGATGCTCCTGGAAGGACAGCTGTGGACTTGCGCATTTCACTTTTAGTTAATAGTTGATCTTTTTTTTAATATCGTAAGTAAATGAGAAGTGAGACCATATTCCTCTTTAAGTATTTGTTTCTCTTTAAATATTTATTTGAAAGATATTAACTCAAGAGAGAAAAGCGAGACAAGGAGAGGGATCTTCCATCCACTGGGTCACTTCCCAGATGGCAGCAGCATCAGGGTTGGGGCATCCCAAGTCGGGAGCCAGAAGCTTCTTCCAGGTTTCCCACTCGAGTGCAAGGGCCCATGCTAGCAGACAGCTGATCGGAAATGAAGCAGCCTGGCCTCGAACCAGTGCCCATATGGGTTCCTGGCATTGCTTAGCCTGCCGTGATGCTGGCCTCAAGAATCAAATTTAGGTAATTAATTGCTAGTTAACAATTTCTAGCTCAAGTATTTATGCTTAATTTTCATTCCCTGGTCCTAGCTATATGAACTTGAAGAAAATTACTCCATTTTTTGTTACTATCTTCAGTTTTTACTTGAACTTTTAATTTTGAAATAATGATTAAGCCTGAACTTGTAAGAATAGTACACAGGGGTCCTGTGTACCCACCATGCAGATTCCTGGAAGTGGTTCTGACAGCGCTGTGGGGCATCTTTAAAGCTAGGCAGCTGACATTGTGTGCACTGTGATTTGGAAGGAAAACAGCACCATGTAGGGGGCAAGGTGCTGAAGATGAGGTTACAGGGAAGCGGTGAGCGGCTGGCAGCTGGCGAGTGGCTGATTTTCAACCCGTTTCAAATCTCTTTTCTGCCATTTCCCGCTATTTTTCTTTTCTATTTTCTTGAGACTGCTTGTCAAATTTTATGCTTTAGGGAAACATTAAGGTTTAAGTAAAGCTTTCATATTATGCACGACAACAGCGGTTGTAGGGGATCGAGTTAAAGGATATGATAATTGTACCTTTCAACAATTATGGAAAGAAAACAACAGAATCATCAGAAAATACAACAATTAAGGAAGGAAAAAACAAAACAGTGTTTCAATGGCAGACCTTCTAGGAATGCGTAAAGTAAACCAGTCAAAGACCACTGAAGTGGACGGCAAAACAAAAGCACGTTGGTTGTTTCATAATCTCGAGTTATTTCCAGTTACTTATTTGTGAAGTATTTGAAGCATGTTGGAGCAAGTTCTCAGTAGTACATCCAGTTTTCCTGGAACATACTGTTGATGTTCCAAATACAAATCTTGCGGTAGAGAAATGGTAAAGGCTTTGCAGTTTGAGCTTAACTCTACATACGGGCCTTTCAACTTGAGAACCGATTCTGTTTCATTAGGAACGAGTGAATGCATAGATGTCCCGTCTGCTCCTTAACTAGGACTCCGGTGAAGCCCAAGAGCAAAGCAGTGTCTGCCCTGCAGACTCATGCTTGTTAACCATGGAAGAAGAACGGGCGAGGGTGCAGACTTGAACTTGTACTTGAATGGGTGCTTCCTTTGATCTCCCCGCTGTCTGAGATGTCTCTGTTGGGAACACGCATTGTTACTGAGTTCAGTTCATTTTACAGATGGCTCTAAAATGCCCTGCATGAACTGGCTCTGATACAGTTCATGCAGAGCCCAGCAGCCGGACTGAGATACTGAGATACAAGTGTCGCCATGCCATGCCCTCGCCCTGTTCCTCCTCATTCCTGCTCCAGCGCCTTGAGGGAGCCACAGCCATTGCAAGTGGGATGCATAGCCTGTCCTTGTGGGAGTATTTACTTACAGCCCTTCAAAAGAAGCCTGGGGTCGCACCAGGCCCGTTTTCCTGCAGCCTGCCTTTTCCTCTCGCAGCGGCAGTTGGATATATTCTGAAAGTAAAGATCTTAGTCACTTGATACGTGCGATTCCAGAGCGAAGAAAGCTTTCTGTCCTGTTGGCTTCAAGTTATGTACTCATTGCTTTAGCGTGTGGATCAGCGATCCTGTTTGACTGCAGCATGAGACGGTTTATCAATGCTGTCAGCATGTAGTCCCTGTTAGGTAGTCTAGTTCCTCAGCGGAGCAAACGTGTGCAGCAGGAAATCCTGCAATGTTAGATGTGGGAGTTTGTTCTTTTGCACGTTGACTCCACGCGGAGGAGTGCCGCCTGCTCTTCACTCTGCCGAGCTGTAGAGATAGACTGCGCAAGGTCAAGTTCAGAAGGCTTGCTGGTCAGTAACGGCGCCAGAGGACCTGGGGCTACAGAATGCGGGCGCTCTGGTTGCCTCACGGACAAGCTGGCAGCTCCCTGGGTAGAAGCAGAGCGTGCTGGGCTCAGCTTGGTTTTAAGAGGGAAGCAGGATCTTACGTGTCTTCTATTTCACTGCTGGTCTTACTGTAGTTGTGTCACATTTTGAACATACTCAAGGCCTTTTTGTTTGTGATTACAGTCTCGAGTTATAGCCGTGCTGGACTGGGAGCTTTCGACCGTCGGCCATCCGTTGTCAGACTTAGCTCATCTTTCATCGTTCTACTTTTGGCCACAAACAGTTCCAGTATTAAATCAAACTTTTTGGTTCCAAGAAGGCAGAGGTACGAAAGTGTAATGTTGTCTAAATTCTTAGTAACACAAAATTCTTGTTATTATGGCTAAAAAAAATTATATTGCAATTTTAAATACTTTTGACTTATTTACTTGTTTCTTTTCTTTTAAAAGATTTATTTATTTGGGCCCAGTGCAGTAGCCTAGTGGCTAAACTCCTTGCCTTGCATGGCCTGGGGTCTCATGTGGGTGCTGGTTCTAATCACAGCAGCTTCACTTCCCATCCAGCTCCCTGCTTGTGGCCTGGGAAAGTAGAGGAGGATGGCTCAAGGCCTTGGGACCCTGAATCCATATGGGAGACCTGGAAGAGGTTCCTGGCTCCTGATTGACTCAGCTCTGACCATTGTGGCACTTGGAAAGTGAATTAGCCTCAGTGGCTGGAGCTGAGCCGATCCGAAGCCACGAGCCTCTTCAGGATCTCCCATGTGGGTGCATGGTCCTAAGGCTTTGGGTCATCCTCTATTGCTCTGCTTTCCTAGGCCACAAGCAGGGAGCTGGATGGGAAGTGGAGCAGCTGGGACATGAACTGGCGCCCATATGGGATCACAGCACTTGGAGATGGAGGATTAGCCAATTGAGCCATTGCACCAGCCCTAACAGTTTTAGTTTCTTAACAGTGTTGGTAGGGGAGGGAGTTTCAGCGCAGTGGGCCAACCTGCAGCTTAGAACAGCAGCATTCTGTATCCGAGTGCCTGGTACGTGTCCCAGGTCCTGGCTTCCAGCTTCAGCCTGGACTCTCCACGTCTCTCTGCCTTTTAAAAAAAGTGTTGAAAGTTTGTAATTTATTTTATTTTCAAAGCTTGACTTTGAAAAAAGAACATTTAGTTGGAAGGCATAGAGACACAGAGAGGGAGAGAGAAAGAGAGAGCTCTTCCAGCTGCCGACTCACTTCCCAGATGCTCTCCCACGTCCCTCGGACTGGGGGCTGACATCTGCAGCTGGGAACTCAGTCCGGGTCTTCCAGCCAGGTGGTAGGGCCCGCTGCGAGAGCCAGGCCGTGCTGCCTCCCAGGGGCACGTGAGCAGGGGGCTGGAGTCTAGGGCTGGGGGCGAGTGTGCCCCCAGCACGTGGGTGTGTGCCACAGGCGTTCTAACTGCAAGCCCAAATGCCCACCCTCATTTGATCCATATAAATGTGTTTGAACTTATCCTCCCACTTTTAGTAATTTACAACAAATCATAAGCCTCTGTATACAGGATTCTTTTTGGATCAAACATTTAAGACATGTTTTATTGTGTGTGTCTTTTATGTGCGTGTGGTTTTTATATTCTGTTGTACAAATCTACGCCTTATTGAGACATTTTGAAATTTCAACATGACATTTTCATTAAAATTTATTTTATATGTTGGTCTTATAGGAATACCAACTCTGGAAGAACTGATCTCAGTATATTGCCGCTGCAGGGGAATGAGTTCTATTCTCCCTAATTGGAATTTCTTTCTTGCCCTTTCATGTTTTAAATTCGCTGCAATTGCCCAGGTAACTTCTTAACTTATGCCTCACCATTATTTTTTTTTTTTAAGATTTATTTTTATTTTTATTAGAAAGGCGGATATACAGAGAGGAGAGACAGAGAAGATCTTCCGTCCGATGATTCACTCCCCAAGTGAGCGCAACGGCCAGGAGCCTCTTCTGGGTCTCCCACGCAGGTGCAGGGTCCCAAAGCTTTGGGCCATCCTCGACTGCTTTCCCAGGCCATAGGCAGGGAGCTGGAAGGGAAGCAGGGCCACCAGGATTAGAACCGGCGCCCATATGGGATCCCGGCGCATGCAAGGCGAGGACCTTAACCACTGCACCATCACGCCGGGCCCAGCCTCGCCATTATTTAACCAACATACCAGTGGCAGTAATTCACTGCCTTCCGAGTGTGTACATTCCTTTTTCTTTGATTATTTTGCTTTTCATAGTAACAAGTGTCAGACATCATAAAATATCAATCCAGAAGTTACAGAATAGGGATTTCATGAGGAAAAAGCAAAGTCCTAAGTCACTTTTTTTGCAGTTGTGTAATAAAGTAACAAGATGGAGGACAAGAAAGAGAAAGGGAGTGACTAAAAGCGGAAGTCGTGGGGGGTTGGCCATTTCTTCACCTGTCAGATTCCAAACCGGCTTGCAGTGCAACGTGGCTTTTCAGGAGCAGGTGCTTGGCCTGCCTATGTCCCATTTTGGAGTTCTGGGGTGGTTCTCTGTTCCTGCTTCCTGCTGGTATGCACCCCGGAGGGGCGGCAGGTGCTGGCCCCAGGGGTTGGTCTTCTGCCACCCACCTGGGAGACCTGCACTGAACTCCTAACTCGGCCTGGCCCAACCCTGGCTGTTGCCAGGATCTGGGGAGTGCTCCACAGACAGAAGCTCTCTCTCTTTCTCTGCTTCTCACGTCGCCCGTGAGCCTGATGCCCCCATGAAGCTGAAGACCTGCGGAAGGAGCGGTGGGAGGAGGTCAGCTCTTCCCGTGCGGTGACTGTTCCGTGTCCGTTTGCTCACAGGGAGTATACAGCAGGTTCATTTTGGGCAACAATGCCGCTGCCGACAGTTTTAGGTTTGCCAATTTTGTGGCACCCCTGGCAGAAACCGGATTGCAGCTCTCCAAAAGGTAAGGGGTGCACCCCTCAGCTGGCTCAGGCTCCACAGTCTTGGGGGGTGATCCCCTTTAGTGGGGGAGGACTCGTTTATATGGCTTACTTCACTGTGTCACTATGTCACAGTAGTTCTCCCATAAACTTCTTATATGCCTAAGTCTAAACTGCCCTAAAATGTAGAGGGTGTCTTTTTTTATTAATTTGAATAAGTAACTTGAGTAAGATAGTGCCAGAATCACAAAAACACCAGGAGGCGTTGCGGCTCGCCGGGAGGGGACGCGTGCTCGCCTGACCACACTGCGGCCATGTTGACTTTGGGCCTGCCCCAGTCCCAGTGTCCTTGCTGAGTGCTTGCAGGAGCCATGCCGTCCCCGCAGGTGCTCGGTGAGCCCCAGGATGAGGCGTGCTGTTACAACAGGTGTTTTTCCCAAGGGATCTTGCAAGTGGATGTCTGTGATTTGACTTCTAACAGCCGTGTTTGTGAGGCACGTGCTTAAAAATGGTTACTTTGTGCTGTTTGCTCTTCTTCAGTAGAGATTCGAAAACAGCGCTCACGGGGTCATACCCATCTTCTGGTTTCCCCCAGCCATGCTGAAAGCCAGATGAAGTGATCTACGCCCACCCCATAACACAAAAGACTTTTAAGAGTTCAAAATGTGGCAATTCCTCTGAGAAATATTTTTGGGGATCTGAGACACTTTGCATTATAATCAGAAATATGTACTAATGATTTTGGACATCTCTGTAACTTTGAAAAAAAAAAAGATTTTTTTTTTTAAATTTCTTTAAAAGGCTGGTGGGGTGTGCAAGAATAAGTAGAGAAAGAGAACTCTCCTGTGTGTGAGTTTATTCCTCAAAAGGCCACAGTTGTCAGGGCTGGGCAAGGCCAAGGCCGTGAGCCGCTACCTTCCTCTGGGTCTCGCACATGGGTGCAGGGGCCCGGGCACTTGGGTGGGTGCAGGGGTCCGGGCACTTGGGTGGGTGCAGGGGTCCGGGCACTTGGGTGGGTGCAGGGGCCCGGGCACTTGGGTGGGTGCAGGGGCCCGAGCAATAGCAGCGAACTGGACTGGAATTAGAGTGGCTGTGACATAAGCCGGTACTCATAAAGGATGCCAGTCTCATAGACAGAGGCTTGATCTGCTCCCCCACCGTGCCAGCCCCTTCTGGTAACTTTTTAGAAGTTATTTATTTGAGCGCCAGAGAGATGAGAGACAAAGATCCGTTCTCCCCGATTCACTTCCTCAAATACCTCCAACAGCTGCCAATAGGCCAGGCCAGAGCTGAGAGCCAGGAACTCAAGCCAAGCCACCCGCGTGGGTGACGGGGACCAAGTGACGGGCTGTAACCGCTGCTTCCCAGGGGCGTGTTAGCTGGGAACGGGAGGCGGCTGTCCAGGTCAGGTGTCCCACCCTGGGCTGTCTGACGAGGGCAGCAGGTGCCTTCAACACGAGGCTGAACCAGCTCTCTGAGACCTCACCTCTCTCTCTCTTATCCATATTTTAACAGAACTTTCAGTACTGAAGCACCGCAGATGGATGCTGCAGGGCAGCTGTTTTCACAGACTAGGAAAGGCCGGGAAGTTCTTAGCAGGGTGAAGCAGTTCATGAAGGAGCACGTCTTCCCAATGGAAACGGTGAGTGGTGCACAGGGTGCTGGCACTGGGGCTTGCAGCCACTCCTGTCACCTCCTCCTGTGGGACAGCAGCTCTGCCGTCGGTCCTCCCCCAAGCTCTGTGTCCGCTCAGCAGAGAGCCACAAGGGTCCTCCCCCAAACCCCCTGCCTGCTCAGCAGAGAGCCACAAGGGTCCTCCCCCAAACCCCCTGCCCGCTCAGCAGAGAGCCACAAGGGTCTTCCCCAAACCCCCTGCCTGCTCAGCATGGAGAGTCGCAGCAGAACCAAGCCAGCAGAATTGGTAGCTTCTAAGATATGCCAAAGGATTGCACAGATAAACCTGCAGAATTGCAAGTCAAAAACAATTACCGGCTTGTGGGTTTGGGGGCCTGGATACACTGGAGGGAAATGTTGCTTTAAAAGCATCTTTTTCAAAGGCATTGACTTAGCTTGGTTGATTTATCTATATATCCATGTCTATATAGATATAGATATATTCCTTGAAAATCTGTATACTCTGCCAGATGGACGTAGCCCAAATTTTATGTATGATTTCAAGTTCTTCACAAATAATGTTATGCCTCTTCCTCCATAAGCTACCATTTCAAGATGTTAAGTTTCGGGCCCAGCACGGTAGCCTGGTGGCTAACGTCCTTACTTTGCACTCAATGGGATCCTATATGGGTGCTGATTCATGTCCTGGCTGCCCTTCCCATCCAGCTCCCTGCTTGTGGCCTTGAAAGCAGTCGAGGATGGTCCAAAACCTTGAGACCCTGCACCCGTGTGGGAGACCCAGAAGAAGCTCCTGGCTCCTGGCTTGGGATCAGCTCAGCTTCAGCCGTTGCGGCCACTTGGGGAGTGAACCAGCAGATGGAAGATCTTTCTATCTCTCCTCTCTGGAAATCTGACTTTCCAATAAAAATAAAGGTTTACCAAAAAAAGAAGAAAGAGAGAGAGTGACGTTAAGTTTCCGCAGGTTCACCGAGGCCGGAGAGGTGGGAGGCCGCACTGTCCCTTCCCTCAGAGCGGGTCAGGCCTGAGGAGCCAGGGAAGGCAGGGTGAACACGCAGCGTGTGCTTGATGTGGTCCGCTCTCCACGGCCCAGGCCGAGTTCTGAGATGCGCTGGTGGCGAGGAGGTCAGTCCCCAGGTGGGCACCCTCACCCTCCGTGTGGCCCCTGGCGACCCCTGGGCCGTAGTGCATGGCAGCCTGGACGGGACCTCCGTGCAGGAGGAAGCGACTCCATCCACCCCGTGAGCCAGGAAGCCGGAGAGCGGGGATGGGCAGCCTGGCTGGTACAGGGCAGCCTGCTCCGCGGGACTCACCGCGGTCCCGCGGAAACTACATTTCATCAAGAAAGGGAGACGTTGAATAAAGAAGAGGAAGCGAAGATAAAGCGCTCCTCAAAACACGTGAAGGAGGCGGGCCGGGGCGGGGCGAAGGAGGACACTGCGTCCGGATCCCTCCCGTGTCAGGAGCTCGCCCGTGGCCTGGGGCCTGGGGCCTGGGGAGCCCCTGCGGGCGCGGGGCTCCAGTCAGCTGTGATTCTGAGAGGCCTGCAGCTTCGGACTTGCAGATATCAAAGAGGGAACTGAAAAAGACCAGATGCTCCCAACTGAGAGGTCCAGAGGCCGCAGGTGTTCGGCAGGCAGCCCGTGTTGCTGGAGTTGCAGGAGCGTTTTTTTCTTTCTAGCAGGTATCTCCCAAGATGAACTAAGTTCCTTCCTTCCTCCTTCCCTTCCTTCCCTCCCTCTCTCCTTCCTTCCTTTCTCTCTCTCGTTTTCTATTTCTCTCTTTCTTTCAATATTTTAATTTTTATTGGGAAGGTAGATTTACAGAGAGAAGGAGAAACAGAAAGAAAGATCTTCCATCCACTGGTTCACTCCGCAAGTGGCTGCAGTGCCCAGAGCTGAGCCGATTTGAAGCCAGGAGCTGGGAGCTTCCTCCAGGTCTCCCACGCAGGTGCTGATTCCCAAGACTTTGGCTCATCTTCGATTGCTTTCCCAGGCCACAAGCAGGGAGCTGGATGGGAAGTGGAGCCGCCAGGACATGAACCGGCGCCCATATGGGATCCTGGAACCTACACGTGAGGGTTTAGCCACTGAGCCATCGCGCCAAGCCCTTGGTTTCTTTTTCAAACTGAATTTTGAGCCTGCGCTTGCTGTGTGATTGACACGTGATCACATATCCGAGTGCCTGGGTTTGAACCCCAAACTCCACTTCCTGCTGGCATAGACCCTGGGGAGCAGGTGATGGCTGCCGCGTGGGAGAGACCCAGACTCTAGGAGCAGAACTGGGACTTGAACCTGGGCATTCCAGTATGTGATGTCTTAATCCTAGTGCCAAATGCTCATCCTTTATACCGTCTCTCTCCCAGAGGATTGATTTATTTATACGAAACGCGGAGTCACAGAGAAAGGGAGAAATAGACCTTCAAGCTGCTGGTATGCTCCTGAATGACTGCAATGGCTGGAGCTGGGATGATTCCAAACTTGGAGCAGCCTTTGCTGCTTTCCCAGGTGTATCAGCAGGGAGCTGAGTCAGAAGTGGAACAGCTGAGCTTTAAACTGGCACCTGTGTGGGATGTCGGAGCCGCAGGCAGCAGCTTTACGGCTGTGTCACAGTGCCAGCCCAACTGTTTTGAAAAAGAATATTGGTTTATTTGTTTGAAGGAAGGATGATGGGAGAGGGGAGAAGAAGAGAGAGGAGGGGAAGAAAAGAAAGGGAGAAAGAAGAGAAAGAGGGACAAGAATCTTCCAACTGTTGGTTTACTCCCCGAGCGCCTGCGACAGCCATCAGCTGGGCGAGGGCCGAGCCAGGAGCCAGGAGCTCATCCAGACGCCCACACTCATGGCAGGAACCCACGAACCTGAGCCTTCATCCACTTCCTGCCAGGCACATTTAGCCAAAAGCTGTGTCAGAAGTGCCGAGTAGCCAGGACTCAGACCAGGCAGCCCCCCAGGCGCTGAGCCTGAGCTTGCTGTGCCAGAGCCTTGGCCTCTTGCCTAATCTGCAAGACAGTTTGATTGTCTATAGAATTAGAGGTTAGCAGTTACTTTCTCTTAGCAATTAAAGATTTTATTGCACCAGTGTTTTTATTTCATCCATGGCTGCAGGGAATTGGCTTTCAATCGTAATTATTTAATTATCAGTGGTCTTTTGGTCTCTTTTCCCTGGAGGGATTTTTCTCACTCTGGCGTCACTGTGCACCCTCCGTTTGCGGAGTGGTGCCTTCTCAGCTCTGAGAGCGCTGTCATTCCTCAACAAGGGCTCTCACCTCCTCTGCTCACCCAGGCCTGCAGTTAGACCCACGTTAGGACTTCTCCCTAAATCCATCAGGTCCCGGACCTGCTCCCATTTCCAGTCTCTCTCTCTCTCTTTTAAAGATTCATTTAATTTTTATTGGAAAGTCAGATATACAGAGGAGTGACAGAGAGGAAGATCTTCCATCTGTTGATTCACTTCCCAAGTGGCCACAACAGCTAGAGCTGCACTGATCCAAAGCCAGGAACCCGGAGCCTCTTCCAGCACCCATATGGAATCCCAGCGCTTGCAAGGCGAGGACTTTAGCCGCTAGGCTACCTCACCTGGCCCTTCCCGTGTCTGTTCAATCTCTGTGCTTTCCCTGAGTAAGGTCATCAGCTGTTTCTTTTCCTTGACTGTTAACGATTTTCAGATGTAGCCAATCTGCCTTTTCCATCCTGAAACCGTGGTTCTTAAATTTCAGAGCATGTTGGTTGCAGAGGGCGAGGGCGAGGGTGAGGGGCGAGGGCCGAGGGCCGAGGATGCAGAAGCCCAGGCTCGGGGTGAGCTCCGGGTCGCTGTAATTAGTGGTTCTGACGCCTGTCGCGCTGTGAGAACTACGGCCATAGTTCTGAGGATTTACTCAGTTCCTGTCATGTTTGATGATGCTTTTCAAGTCTTGCTTTATTCTCGAGATGTGCTGGAGGCAAGCGTTCTCTCCTGGATCTGACGGTAACTTTATGGCCTCTGAGCCAAGACCATGCCAGTTGGTTGTTTGGGGTTTTGCCGGTTCCTGCTGCCAGTGGCCTGTTTCCTTGTGTGGCCAGCAGCTTGTCCTCTTGTTCGAATGCTAGTTAGCTAAGGGGTCACCGAGGACTTTCGTTCACTGCTCTCTGCCAGGGGCGTAAATTCAGATTCCAGACGTGGGCGAGGAGCTGCTCCTGAGAAGCCTCGTTCTCTTTCATTCCGAAGGAAGCGCTGCGTGTGAGCCAGTGTCCTCGTGCTCGCCCCGGCAGGGGTGAGGGCTGCTTTGTTCATGTTGGCTTTGGTGGAGGAAGGGTGGTCCTGGAGCCCTCCCGTTTGCCGTGTGGGGGCACTCAGCTCTGTCCGCGACATCTCCAAGGCCAAGGCTAGCACAGGTCACCCCAAACCCCAGGGCACGCTCGGCGCCGGTGTCCGCTCACACCTGAGAACTGGAACCCACCTGCCGCTTGTGAAGTTCCCTTAGGTTTCCTACCCGCACAGCTGTGCATTATTAAATAGAATTTGTTGATTAGCTGTATTATTTTATTTGGCTTAGCGTTTTCCTTTTCAATGTGAATGGTAGAATGACAGGTCTTGTATCTGGTGATTCACCCCCCAAGTGGCTGCAGCCACCCAGGCTGGCCAGGGGGAAGATGGGGTCTCCCCTGTGGCTGGCGAGGGCGCCTTCCCGTTAACAGGGAGCTGCATCAGGAGCAGAGTGGCCAGGATTCAAACTGGGGGTCTGGGAGATGCCGTGTCACAGGCGAAGGCCTTAACCTACTGTGCCACAACACCCCAGGTCCCAGCTTAGCATTTCCATGTCGGAGATGTTTGTTCACCAGGGAGTGTGCTGCATTGCTGGAAATGGCATGTTCAACTTTTGGTGTGAGATTCGGAAGTTTACCTTCTAATGTTGGGGTGTTCGAACTTGGCCCAGCAAGCTCTTCAGGATTTGTATTATTCTGGCTCATGTCTGACTTTAAAGATACACATTACTACTTTTGTAGCAGCTGATCCTCACCTGAAAACAGTTCACTTGGAGATTAGCAATTTATAACTTTCTTTTTCAACTTTGAATTAAGCTTCGCTAATAAATGCTTTTCCTCTAATTCTTTTAAGGAGGTGATCAAATTCTATGCAGAAAATGAAAATGTAATGGATAAATGGGAAAAACCTCCAGTGATTGAAAAACTCAAGGTAAGAGAAAGCAAGGCCTCTTACATCGAGAAAAAGGATCCAGATACAAGTTTTTTTTTTTTTTTTAAGACCTTGAGTTTTTTTTGTTACACAACTAGAGGGCAATTATATCAGTAATAGCTATTTTAAAAGCAAGTTAAAAATAGAACCAGTGAAACGTCGGTCGGGACACTAGGGTTTGGTGACTGGTGAAGCGTCATGAGGACAGCTGCTTACTGGCCGTTGGAAGCAGCAGCTAAGGACAGAACCACCCAGCTCGGCTCACCTGTGCCGCATTCGAAGGGAGGTCAGGGCGGGGCGCTTGTCCCCAGGGCCTACTCGGACCCCACGTTTTAAGGCAGCAACACCTGGAAGAAACGTCAGAAGTAGTACTTCTATTTTGTGAAAGTTATGCTGAAACTGCTGCAGTTTAATTGGCAGTTTTAAAATAAGCAAGCTCAAGTTTTTCAGCTGGAATCCAAGGCTTGGAGGAAAAGGCCCTTCGTGGGAAGCAAAGTGGTGTTAGGAACCACTTGGCTTGAGCACCAAGAAATGAGTTAACTGCCTGATTCTTTTAAGTTTCCAAAGACATCAAGCTCAATTGCTATCTTTTCCAGGCTAAGTTGTCTGGGGTCGTGGCTCGTCTTGACCGCCCTGCCCTGTCTGTCTCCCTGACAGGAAATGGCCAAAGCAGAGGGCCTCTGGAACCTGTTCCTGCCAGCTGTCAGCGGCCTCAGCCAGGTGGACTACGCCTTGATCGCAGAAGAGACAGGAAAATGCTTTTTTGCTCCAGATGTCTTCAACTGCCAGGCTCCAGGTGACTGCTCTGCTGAAAAGCAGGAGTGGGTTGCTCTGTGTGGGCTTCAGCATTGCTTTTTTTTTTTTTTTTTTTTTTAAACCAGAAAGTTTTTCTGCCAAAGTAAATTTATAAA
This sequence comes from Ochotona curzoniae, assembly GCF_017591425.1. Taxonomy (NCBI): domain Eukaryota; kingdom Metazoa; phylum Chordata; class Mammalia; order Lagomorpha; family Ochotonidae; genus Ochotona; species Ochotona curzoniae. Next base: position 4,329,044 of record NW_024465035.1, read on the forward strand.
ACAGCTGTTTTGTTTTTTAGTTACTGTGATACAAAGATAGTGTTGGTTTTGTTGAGTGGAAACTGAGCTGGTGGTATTTTATTTAGAAGCTTTCTGATTGCTACACATGGTAAGACTTTTTTAAAAATTATATTTATTTGAAAATCACAGTTACAGAAGGAGAGAGAGAGATTTTCCCTTCATTGGTGCATTCACCAAATGGCTGTGAGGGCCAGGCCTGGGGTGGCTAAGCCAGGAGTCGGAAGCTTCTCCCAGATCTCTCTAAATCGGGCAGAGGTCTCTGCTTCCCTCCCCGGCCATATGCAGGGATCTGGGCTGAAGTGGAGCAGCTGAGACTCAAACTGCTGCCCACGAGGCATGCCAGCACCACAGGCAGTAGCTTGACTTGCTGTGCTACAGCTCTGGCCCAAGACATATATTTTCTTTTTCCTTTTTTTTTTTTTTTCTATTTTAGTTCTCCCCAAAACTTTGAGCAGTTATGTTGGGTATGAACTGAAGAATATAAAAACTAACTTGAACTATGAGAAGAAATAGTTATTTCTTGGTGAGAGCTGAAATCAATGCATACTGTCTCGCCAAACACAAGGCATACATTTTCTACTGTGCGTGTAAGAGTGTGTGTGTGCGTGTGTGTGTGCACACGCTCATTGAGGAATGGAGGAATGGATAAGTAGCTTCTGACGTGTCTAGGACAAAGGTGTCATGAGACTTTCCCTTCCTACCTGCAGTATATTCAGATATTTTTTTATTGTCTGAGCTACTGTTTTCCACTTTTCTTTAAAAAGATTTATTTATTATTGGAAAGTCAGATTTACAGAGAGGAGAGCAGAAAGATCTTCCGTTTGCTGGTTCACTCCCCAAGCTGCCACAATGGCCCAGAGCTGAGCCAGTCCGAAGCCAGGAGCCAGGAGCCAGGAGCTTCTTCCTGGTCTCCCACACAAGTAAACGGTCCCAAGGCTTTGGGCCGTCCTCGACTGCTTTTCCAGGCCACAAGCAGGGAGCTGGATGGGAAGTGGAGCTGCCGGGACACAAACTGGCGCCCACATGGGATCCCGGTGGATGCAAGGCGAGGACATTAGCCACTAGGCCACCATGCAAGACCCTCCTGTGTCCTGTTTGGTTCTGTTCTGTGTCTCAGGGAATGCTCTGCATGGTCCATTCACTGTAACATGACAGGCAGGTCTGTGGGATGCCTTCCCGGCTGCTGCCCTTTGACCTGTGAACTCAGCTTTGCAGTGGATTGTCAGGGAGAACTTTCTGGCATGAAAACGGCACCAGTCTGTCCCTGTACTATCTCAGAGATACCATAGTATTGTTGCAACTTTGGGCAAGGAAATGCATTTTTCTTTGACTAGCAACTCTCCTGAGCTAAGAAAGCCTGAAGGACAGGAAGTGGGAAACTGGGCGTCTTCCCTTTGGGGTGGAGATCTTCATGAAGGCCTTGGCGTGCTGTTTGCCAGTGCTTGCAAAGCAGATAAAAATGGAAGGTCGCTGATAGAGTAAACACTTTGGAAGGATTGTTAAGTATAAAGAAGAATTTCCACTTTGCCTGTCCAAACCCCCTCCCAAATACTGTAGTTCTGAAAGCTAATGGGAAACACATGTGGTCTTGTAATTTGAGTTTTTGAAAATAGCTGTTTTAATTCAAAACTGATTCCTGGAGAACTGGAGGGCTTTGGGTTGAGTTCTTTTTTCTCAAATGGGAAAAATGTTTTGTGGAAGTAATTCATCTGAGCATGTTTTCCTAACCCGTAAATGATAACTTTGCTGACTTCTCAGGATAAATGAAAAACTTTTGGGCGTTTTGTTTTTTGTTTTTTGTTTTTACTCAATATTTATGTTAATGGCTGAGTCTAAGATGAGCAAAGAAAACAAACAGTAGGCTTCACTAGTTATAAATCAGGAGTCCTTACCTCCTTCCAACAGTGTTACGCATGGGTTCATCCACCAGGAACCTGTGTGTTCTGAGTGAACAGAGCACAAACATAACTTGAAATGCTCACCTTCGGTTTAGCTCGACTCCCCCAGGCCGTTCACCAGTGGCCCTTCAAGTCATTGCAGGCGGTGAGAAACCCTGGGGGTGGGCACTTGAGATAGCCACTCGGGAAGCCAGCACCCCTCTTGGGGTCCCTGGGTTTGAGTCCCAACTCTGTTTCTGCTTTCCGCTTCCTGCTCACGTACCACCTGGGAGGCAGCAGGTAAGGCCCGAGTAGGGTCCCTGGCACCCCGTTGGTGGCCTGCCCCAGCCCCCAGCATTTGAGGAGCGAACCTGTGCATGGGAGCTATTCTTGCTCTCTTCCCCATTCCTGCCTTTCAAGTAAAATAAATAAACCTACTTCTTGAAGAAGGTGAATGGGGTATCAGAAGCATTTGTGCCAGGGCAGACTGTTCTTTCCTAGCTGAGGGGACAGTGCTGTGTTCCTGTGTGACCCGCAGCCCCCAAGGGCTGGGGAGGGATGGTTATTGTTTCCAGAGGAGATGTCCTACCCCCAGCATCCTCACGGCATCCAGAGCAGATGCTGTATCTTCAGCATCCTCGAGGGGGCGGTCTGCTGCTTGTTCAGGTACTGTGAGTTGCACAAAAGGACGCATGTTGGGGGTCAGCAGACCGTTACTGTCAGGTGAGAACAGAGGAGGACTGAGTCTCTCTGGGCAGTGAGCGATGCTTTCTAGAAGAGCTGGCTCCCAAGTAGGAATGTCAGTCGGGAAAAAGCCTGTTCCAAGCGAAGCTGTAAATGTCAGACAGCACAGAGGGTATTTGCAGAACAGCTGATGGGCCAAAGAGCTGGAGAGCCCGTGGGGCAGGGGATGCTGACTGCTCTACAAGCACTGTGGTGCTCTGAGCAAGACAGAGTAGTTGAGGTGAGTGTCTTGCTTCCCTCAGCCCCAAGCGTGCTCCGAGCCAGGCACCGTCAGCATGAGTGAGTGCGTCTGCGGCTCAGGATGATGAGTGAACCCGTGCTGAATGCCTCGGGCTTAGAACCGTGTCGTGTCGTCCTTGTGTGTTCAGTGTCCATCTCGGAATGTTCCTGTCAGCAAACACCTGTGGGGATGTATTATGGGTGAGTGTGTGCTCAGAACGCGCTTTTTCTTGTGTAGACACGGGGAACATGGAGGTGCTGCATCTGTACGGAAGCGAGGAGCAGAAGCGCCAGTGGCTGGAACCTCTCCTGCAAGGGAGCATCACGTCCTGCTTCTGCATGACAGGTGAAGGCTCCCCGCCCTAGTCCCCTGGGCCGTCACAGCCAGCTCCTGTCACGTCTGCCCGTGGCCAGAAACACCAATGTGTTAAGCATGGTTGTGACTCTTGGCCTTTGGCAACGTGCAGGGTAGCCTTTTGGCAGGGCATACCTGATGAGCAAGCTGGTGGCTTGCTTTAGCTACAGGAGCAGAGTAAACTTAGTTTTCACAAATTTTTTTATTTGCATTCCTAAAATTGCCAGCTATGAATATTTAAGATCACTTTTGCTGTTATGTAGCAAAGTGTAGATGATTGTGGTAATTTTACGTCAGTATTTACCAAATGTTCAACTTTCCCAAGAGAAGGGGTTTTCAGAATTGTTACACATGTGGCTTAAATTAGAGTCATATGGGAAAATGGAACTAGGACCGTGTTCATGGAAGTGGGTTTGAGGAGAGAAGACGGTGTGGGCGGTGCGGTGGGCGTCCTCGGAGCCATGAGGACATGGCTGAGCACGGCGCTGGCTGGACTCCTCGGCCGCCGCCCTCCAGGCTTCCAGTGCTGCCACATCTTGTCTATAATGTGTGTATTTATGATGACAAAACTGATCCCCACTTAAGTCAGTGAAAGACATCTGTGGAATGCCAGTAAGGAGATGTGTTCCTGACAGAACAGAGTTACAAATAAGCACACAGCCCCCTTCCTGTAAAAGCAGCTCCAGTTGAGGGGATAGGATACCCAGCATGCCTGAAGGGTGGCGTGTCGCCAGGTTGCTGTGTTGGGGCTGGCTGGCCCTGATGAGCCACACAGCAAAGTGGATCTTAAAGGGGACAGTACCATGGAAGGCTTTCTGGGGGCCTTGAATTTGAGCAGGCTCCAAAGAAGGCAGCACCTATGAGTTGGTGCAAGCGTTCTTGCTGGGATGTGTAAGCTAGAAATGGCTTAGGATAGCAAGCAGCCGAGGAGGTGAGGACATCCGGCTTGTCGTGACTTAGAGATTTTCCACTGGGAGGTAGGAAACGCCCTTAACTGAGCCCTGGTGACTGGGAGGAGGGCTGAGTTAGCGGCACCCCAAGGCTACGTGCATGGGAAAGCCAGGAAGACGTTCAGAAGGCTGACTCGGTGGGCCAGATACTGCAGTCTTCCAGTGTGTACAAACTCGGCACTTACTGTTACAGTGTCTGGCTTTTGGCCTGTGGCTAGAAACGCTAAGTCACTCAAGGTCCTTGTTTCAGTGGAGGAGGTAGCCAGGGGCAGAGAGAAAGTGGGAGACAGAGAGCACTCGGAGAGGAAGCAAAGGGAAGGGCCCCTTATAGCCTGCAGGTGGGTGGGGGGATTGGGATTTAGGGCAGCAGGTGGACACCTGGGGTGAATGCCTTGGGGGATCGGTGGAGTGCAAGGTTTGACCCTGAAGGTCACTAAACTTAGGCAAGTGGGCCTTAAGGGGGCTGAGATCTAAAGGACTTAAGGTAGTGGGGTCTGCAGGCCTTCGAGGTGGCGCTGGGTCACTCCTTACACTCAGCACACACAGAGTGTGGGGTGACCAGAGTGGGATGAGGGTAAGGATAGGAAGGAGAGACTGCCAAGAATGCCTCAGAACTCAAGCGCTTACATTCTCTTCTTTAATCCCGTTTTGGACACCAATGGCATCCGTGTAAGCTCGGCCTGTGTCTCCCTGTAGAGCCGGATGTGGCTTCCAGTGACGCCACGAATATTGACTGCAGCATCGAGGCGGACGGCGACAGCTATGTCATTAACGGCAGGAAATGGTGGAGCAGTGGTGAGTTTTCGGAGTGATATTTTCCCTCCATTTAACAGATCTCGTTGCTGGCTGCTGTGCTAGAATGCTAGCGTCATCACTTTAAATTCTGCCTTTTCAAAATTTAGATATAGGTGGAATTTTCACATGCCTTGATTCTGTGATGTTGATTTTTAAGCAGAAGATGTGTCTGTTTTGAAAGAGAACTTTCAAGAGAGCTTTTTGACTTCTATCACTTCTGTCAAAATTCAGTGATTCATGAGGCATGAGTTACAATAATTTACATGTTATTGTTTTAAAAAAGATAAGCTGTATGTGTTATTAGAAATAACTTATTGCGCCTATTCTTATTGCTTGAAAACACTAGTGCTTCTGGGTGGGCATGTGGCACGGTGGTTAAGGCTCTGTTTGGCATCCCCATCCCGTGGGCGCGTGCCTGACTTGTGGCATGGTGGTTAAGGCTCTGTTTGGCATCCCCATCCCGTGGGCGCTTGCCTGACTTGTGGCACGGTGGTTAAGGCTCTGTTTGGCATCCCCATCCCGTGGGCGCTTGCTTGACTTATGGCACGGTGGTTAAGGCTCTGTTTGGCATCCCCATCCCGTGGGCGCGTGTTTGACGAGTCCCGACCCCCCACGGCCTCTCGTCCGGTTTCCTGTTAGTGCAGACCCCAAGAGGAAGCACGTGACAGTCGAACCATGTGGTTCCTGCCACCCAGGGTTCCTGGATCGAGTTCTGGGCTCTCGCCTTTGGCCTGGCCCACGCTGTGGCTGGGAACCAACAGCTGGAAACCTCCTGTCTGTCTTTCAAATAAGTCAAACCTTACAAAAATGCAGTGTTTGAAAAACAAGAAACTTGAGATACAGGGTGATACATTTTTAATTAACTGTCAGCGAAGTATTAAAAAATGGATGGGTTCTCTAAGGAGCTATAAAACCGGCACAGAATAAGACGGCAGTGAGAAGGCCGCTGCCAAACCATGCAGGCTCATTCTAAGTTACCAGGATTACCAGTTGCCAGTAAAACGCGTGGACGCTGGAAGCAAATAGTGAGCTCAGATACTCAGAGGGAATGAAAGGGCCGGAACAACGGATGGAAGTGCTTGTTGGTAACTGCTCTCCTTTCCATGATTTTACAAAAATTACTTGAAAAATCAAGAAATGGGAAAAAGATAGTTTAACTGCATGGTTATTCAAGAATAAAAATTATACAAGGAAATCACGTTAAAATCACGAGCGCCTCTGAACGTTAGCATCTTCATTAAACTTTTAGATGATCTAACTTACGGCGGGGTGTGCTAATTTTTATTTTTGAAAGCTCCCTTTATTTTGAAGTTATAAATGTATAGCAAGCTTCAGTGACAGAGTGGAGTGGCCCAGCGCACCTTCCCCCTCCCCGCTTCTCCCCGCAGAGGTTCCCCTGTTACATGATTCAGGTACAGTTAGCAAAACCAAGAACTTGACCTTGATACAGTGTCTGTCATTTTTATCACCTGTGCGAATTTACACACCTACAGCTGCCATCATGACACCAAACTGTCCCATTGCCGCAGCCCTTCCCCTGTATAGCCCGTGTTTTGATTGCCCTGTGCCTGCTTCTACCTTCCTGCCTCGGCAGGGTTCACTTTGATATTCCCCACCGCTTGGATCACGTTTCCTCTCCTTGCCCTCCTTCCCCTTCTCCCTCCACTGGGTTCTTCTTTTCTATTTTTTTTTTAAAGATTTGTTTTTATTGTTTTTTATTGGAAAGGTGGATATACAGAGAGGAGAGACAGAGAGAGCCTCTTCCGGGTCTCCCACGCAGGTGCAGGGTCCCAAAGTCTTGGGCCGTCCTCGACTGCCTTCCCGGGCCACAGGCAGGGAGCTGGAAGGGAAGTGGGGCTGCTGGGATAGAACCGGCGCCCATATGGGATCCCGGTGCGTGCAAGGATCTTAACCACTTGTGCCAAGTCGCGAGGACAGAGCCAGGCAGGTGCACAGGCTGAGGGCGCTCCATCAGAGGTGTGTGTCCAGGCAGACTCAGCGCCCCCCAGTGGTTAGATGCTGAAGGTGCTGGTGGGCTCCGTAGGCTCCTCCGAGTCGAAGGGAATGTCTTCCACCTGTCGCTGCCGCCTTCTCCAGGACCCGTATTTCTTGGCCACTTTCATGAGGTGGTTTTTGAAAGAGGCCCCCATGAAGACGTAGAGGATCGGGTTGAGGCAGCTGTGGAAGAGCGCGAGGCTCTCTGTGACCTGGATGGCCACATCCATGCGCTTGCTGGCCTCGCAGTCGGTGACCAGGGCGTAGATGATGTCCACGGCCTGGCAGAGCTTGACGATGTTGTAAGGCAGCTGCGTGGCGATGAACACCAGGACCACGGCCAGCACCACTTTGAGGGGTCGGGACTTCTTAATGTCCGGCGTCCTGATGAGCGTCCTGGCCGTGATGAAATAACACACCCCCATGATGAGGAAGGGGACGAGGAATCCAAAGCAGATCTCCAGCAGCCAGATGGAGGCTTTGACTGAGGTCCCCAGGTGATGGGGGAAGATGGGGATGCAGCGGGCCTGGCTGTTGACCGTGTGGAACAGCAGCTGGGGGATGCTCAGCAAGGTGGCAGCCAGCCACACCCAGAGGCAGATGAGCCAGCTCGGCTTGCCCGCCCTGGACGGGCCAGCACCTCTGGTGACCGCCAGGTACCGGTCTACGCTGATACAAGCCAGGAAGTGCATCCCGGACACGAAGTTAACGGTGTACAAGGCCGAGGTCACCTTGCACATGGCTTTCCCCAGCACCCAGCCGTGGACGGCGTTCACCGCCCAGAAAGGCAGAGTAACAAGCAGGAGTAAATCGGCCACGGCCAGGTTCAAGATGTACACGTCGGTTTTGGTCTTCTGCTTCTTGTAAAAGGCGTAAATGGCCACGACGACAGAGTTGCCCGCCAGGCCGGTGATGAAGGTGATGGTGAAGAAGACGGGCAGGAAGATTTTTGCAAACTGCCTGACCTCTTCCTTAATGCAGATCGCCTCGTACAGGCTGTAGTCGTGCGTGCTGTTGAGCTCACTCTCCTCGTAGTAGTAATCCGCGGACTGGTTCTGCTCCCACGCCATGGCTGCACCTGGGCGGCACACTCCTCACGCTGCCTGAGCGGAAACAATGGGGTGGAGGAGTGGGCGGCTTTTCCCTGGGGGCCACGTGAGCCTGCACCTGCCACCCAGTGGGAACCCACAGGGGAGCATGCCCCTGTTTGTTCTTGGAGTCCCTGTGCAGGGTCTGGGGGTGGCAGCAGGACAGCTGACTACGGGGGGGGGGAGAGGTGGAGGCAGTGCTCGGGTCCTTATGATGCCGAAACATTTACAAATGGGAGCATTTAGTCAGACTTCAAGTAAAGACAACAAAAGCTACAGCTTTTCCCCAAGTACGTGATGGTGAAAGAGGTGGCTGGACAGACCAAATGCAAAATCCTTTCAAACATTTCTCTTTGATGCTCATGTTCCTTATGTATAAAGGCAAATAGCCTGAGTGCCTTGCATCAGCACCTGCGCTGCCCGTGCCTGGCCGGCCTCTTACACAGGGCGTCGCCGACTTGCTTCCCAGGCCCGTTACTACTTGCTTAGCACATGCAAACTACCCACGTGTAAACTGTGTCTTCCCCAGCACGCTCCTGGTCGTGCGCCAGCACCGTCTCTGACTTTGGTCTCGTCCTCCTCTCTGAGTTCCAGTCAGATCCTGGGATCCCCATGTGCGCCTGCCGACCTACCTGCTTCTCACCTGGCTGCCCGTGGCACCTTTTGACTAGCCCCGCTGTCTGTCCTTGCTCCCCGCCAGCACTCCGGCATTCCTGCTGTGTGCATTCCTCTTACGAGCCTGTCTACACAGCTAACTGAGGTTTTCTCCCCCAGGAGCCTCTGCTGATCCGACAGCACTGTACACCTGCAGCAGAGGACTGACCCGAAACCCTGGGAACACTGTTTCCTGGATTGTCCCTCACAGCATGAGACTCCCCCAAGTCAGATCCATTTGGTTTGCCTTTGTAATTCAGACGATACCAGCGTGCCTGGCACACGCCAGCTGCCCTGGAAATGCTGGTCAGACTCCCCGGTTGCTGCAGAAGCGCGTCTGTTGTCTCGGTATTAGGTTTCTGGATTGCATTGGCTCCGGCACCCCATAATACTCAGATACACTTGCCAGGATTCACAAGCTTTAAAATGTGTATGATAATGGCTTTCCATGTTCTCATTACCACATTGAATTTTGTTTTGCTTTTTCTCTAGTTTTTTTTTTAACCTTTATTTTTATCCTTTGGGGGAAAGTAAAGCTCAAATTATCTTTCAAATATTCTTATAGATAGTAAAAGTATTTTTTAAGAATGTGGCCATTTTATGGTACACTTTCAAAATGCCATTCTCCTAGTTGTTGACTAATCCTTCTAGAGGGAATACAGCTGAATGAGGGGGCAGCCAGGAGCCCACCGCGCACACCTGCTGCGGGGGTCTTTGAAGGCCGAGTTGCCTTTCACTCTCTTAGGCATTCGTCACTAACACCACATCAACTTTGGCCTTCCTTTCCCTTTCTCCATGGAGCTCTCGAATCTGATAAGTGATAATACGAATCTGATAAGTGATAATACGGCCAATAATGTATTAGGGAGTTAAGTGGGAATGAATCGCACTAAGAATGCGAATTCAAGGTGGAAACGATTTGCAAGATACACAGGAGCAGTTATTCTGCACAAGAACCAAAAATCAGCATTTGCAGAAAAGAGGGCGCAAAGTCTGCTCATCATGAAATTTTGTGGCATGTAACAGGATTTAAAATAAAACTTTGTTCCGACCACATTGAGGTTTTCATTTTAAGCTTAAACTGTAGAGCAGTTTTCAAATAGATCTTTTTCTTGGGCATGCAGACATCTAAGATTTACAGAGGAAATCTCCCTCCCTAGCGGCAAACAGGCTTTATCCGTGGCTGAAACGCGATCCCCTGAGGCAGAAGGAGCGAGAAAAGGAAGAACTGACCTGTCCCGGCGCCGGAGAGCCAGGCTGAAGTGCGGCGACTCCTCCACTCGCGTCTCACACCCTCCTGTGTCTCACACCCAAGAGGGTTTCCTGCAATTTAAGCTTGCAGAAACTAGGGGTGTGTGTGTGTGTGTGTGTGTGTGTGTGTGTCTGTGATGAGAAGTTAATCCTGCAATGAAATCAAACCCAAGTTCTTAAGCATGCCAGCAGATGGATTGTAAAGATTACTAGCTTGTTTCCCAAACCGCCCGCCTTTTCATAGTTCCCACTCCGCGCAGGGGAGGGGCCGGAGTGCCTGGCGCCCAGCAGGACCCGGGCATGCCTCCAAGGAGAGCCTCACCCACGGAGAGTCATCCAGGAGTGGGAGCTCTCCGAGACTGGCATGGCAAACGGCGTTAGCACTTCACGACTTTTTATGCCACTGATGCTTAATATTTACTTAAGCTCTGAGACTCTCCTGCCGGCTTCCCTGTTCACTGTGTGCCTACGCTTTGCCCCCGGCCCCCTCCCCAGGGCCTTCAGCTCCTCTGGCTCCTGGCACACCGGTGTAGCACAGGAGGGGAAATGAGCACAGGCTTGGCTTCAGGGTCTGTTTGCACTGCACGCTACCCCTCATTTGCATGGCAGTTGCTCTGTTTATTTTCTCATGCAAAGCCAGTCTGGTATCCTTCTGCACAAGTTATTTCAGACCCCAGGCCATTTTTGGTGTTTCTCCAAGCAATTAGTCTCCCTCCTGGCTGAGGGACAGGAAGGCAAGTCAGAGGGGTTTCCTGTGGCTTTATTTTCCCTGTGTGTCTGGGACAGCTGCTGTCTGTATCTGCCACTTTTTTTTAAAGGACTTAATTGAAAAGCTGAGTGAGAGAGAAGTGCTTTCTGTCTGCTAGTTGAACCCTAAAAAGCCTGCAGCATTTGGGGACGGACCTGAGGCTGGGAGCAGGGAACTCCATCCCCCATCTCGCACGTGGGGGCTCAGAAACTTGGGTACTGCTTCTTAGGCACTTTGGCAGGGAGCTGGAGCAGAAGCTGAGCAGCTGAGACTCGAGCCAGCATTCCCAAGTGGGATGTGGCTGTCACAGGCAGTGGCTTCACAGGCTATGCGTGGTTCCCACTTGCCCCAGTCCCCTGTGGTGAAGCCAGCTCACCCAGAGGAAAAGTTCCTAGATTGTACTGCTTCCATCTTCGGTGGGGTGAAAACTCCCACTAGCACAGGGCCAGCTAGTGCAGGTGCTGAGAACAGCGTCCTGGCGGTCAGTGCATCCTGGCGGTCAGTGCATCCTGGCGCTCAGTGCATCCTGGCGGTCAGGGCATCCTGGCGCTCAGTGCATCCTGGCGCTCAGTGCATCCTGGCGCTCAGTGCGTCCTGGCGGTCAGTGCGTCCTGGCGGTCAGTGCGTCCTGGCGGTCAGTGCATCCTGGCGGTCAGTGCATCCTGGCGCTCAGTGCAGGCCTCTACACAGCTCTTCCCCAGGAGGCAGCTCCCTGCTGGGCTACCTGATCCATGCCGTCCCTTCCCTGGCCAGCTGGGCCTGGTGACCACAGGGTCCAATCACAGATCATGCATTAGGTGGTGGGCGGCTGACAGGCCCCAGCGAGCTCTGCTCTTGCCTTCCCCCTGCTGTGCTGTGGTACCGGGCTCCTTTTTGCGCCAGGCACGGCCCTGACCACGCCTTTTGTGCTGGCTCCTCTGTTCACCTGGAATGTGCTTCCTCTTCATACTTGGCAGGGCTAAAACTTTCTTCTCCTTCCAAGTCTTGGCACAATTTCCACTTATTCCAGAAACAATCTCTTACTGCTCAGAATAACCCATGCCCAGCAGCGCTGCCCTATCCACCTCACCCATAGCACCTGCTGGGGCCTGTGCAGCCTGTCGTGTTTGTAGTCTGTCTCTAACCCCGGGTTAGAATATAAACACCAGCTTTTGTTGGCTGTGGTCAGTGGAATCTCCCAAGTGCCAACCAAGAACAGCATTTGGCGTATCACAGGTACTTAAGAAATATTTTGAATTAATGAAGATTCATACTGTCCTTTAAAAGATTTGAAAGGTAGAGAAGACGAGAGAGGGAGAGCGATCTTTCAACTTGTTCGTTCCCGAACTGGCTGTGACAGCTGGAGCTGAGCTGATCAGGAGCCATGAGCTTCTCCTGGAGTGGCACGTGGGTCGGGGGCCTGAGGGCATCCTCTTTGGGTCAGAGTGGAGCCCATGTGAGATGCTGGCAACGCAGGAAGAGACTTCACCTGTTAGTCCACTGCACCAGCCCCAACCGTCTGTCCTCAACCATTCCTTTTTCCTTGGCTTGGACGCTACACGGAATGACTGTGCTGTGTAACCTCCGTCATGGCCGATCCCCTCTTCTCTTTGAGCTGCCTATAGAATATACAGCACTGGCGCGGGGGCCTTTGCAGGCTTTTCTGTTTCTTTTTTTTTTTTTTTTGTCCAGGATACGCCTCTACTCCATGTTCAAGTCCAAAGTGCTTTTTAAGATTCAGGTTCAGGCCTGACCTTCACATTAGTCCAGGAAGCCTTTTGTAACCATCCCAGATTAGCTCAGACTTGCCTGCTCTGTTCTATAGAACACCTCACTTAGAGCTTCCTAGCATGTTCTGTCTGCCCGGGCTGGCATCGCGGTGCAGCACGTAAGCCATGACTTGCCACCTCTGCCACAGTGCTGGTTTGAGTCCTGGCTGCTCCGTTTCCAATCCAGCTCATTGCTTATGTGCTTGGGAAAGTAGTGGAAAATGACCCAAGCATTTGGGCCTCGGCCACCCCTGTGGAAGACCTGCATGGAGTTTCAGGTTCCTGGCTTCAGCTTGGACTGTTGTGACAATTTGGGGAGGGAACCAACAAATGGAAGATCTTTTACTTTTTAAAAAGAGGATTTATTTATTTATGTGAGGACAGCAGATTACAGAGAGAAGGAGAGAACAGAAAGATCTTCCATCCTCGGGTTCACTCCCCAAGTGACCACAACAGCTGGAGCTGAGCTGAGTTGAGCTGAGGGCAGGAACCAGGAGCCTCTTCCAGGTCTCCCAGATGGGTGCAGGGTCCCAAGGCTTTGGGCCATCCTCCACTGCTTTCCCAGGCCACAAGCAGGGAGCTGGATGGGAAATGGGGCTGGCGGGATTAGAACTGGTGCCCACATGGGATGCCGTGTTTGAAGGTGAAGGATTAGCCAGCTGAGCCATCGCAGCAGATGCAAGCTCTCATGCTCTGTCCCTCTCTCTGTGGCTTTGCCTTTCAACATCTTAAAACAAATTTTTGTTTGTCACGACTATTGTGTACTCTACTGTTTATCAACACTTAGCTTGGCGCCTCAGTCACGGTTCCAGCTAAGGGGACAGCTACTAGCTGCATCAATGAGTCACCCCATGCCTGAGTAGTTTACCTTCCATGGAAGCTTAGCAGTGGAGTGGAAGTTGGACGGAAAACCTCATTCCTCCACTAGCCCTGAGCTGCCTCTTGAACAGCTTTGTCTCCGTGCTGCCACCTGCTCTGGGGTCTGGCTGGCTGAGTGTGTTTGCCCCACCAAGCACACCCTAGCTTGTGAGTCGGCTCTAATGCTATCATCTACACTTCTCCTGTATCTGCATATCGCTGCGTGCTTCCTGGAGCACACGCCCCACCTCGGACGGTCGAACTGCTGCTGCCATCCTCCGGGTCCCACCTGTGCATGAATCATGGTGGCACTGGCTCACCGGGGCTGGCCTTCGCCTGGGTTGTCGTCTTCAGGGAGATGTCAAAGAGCGGGTGATACCAGGGGAGATTTGGAAGCACGAAAGGCAGTCACGGGGCTTGGAGGAGACGGAGAAGCCTCCCTCGCCGCAGGCTGCTTTTGAGCTCAGCAACTTGCTGCGTGCTGTCTTTCCTTTCCACCTCTCTTCTCAAATCCCTAAGAACGTAGTTCTGGGGACTCCAGTTCGCTACCCGCCCTCACTGCTCTCCTGCCCTGATAGAACAGTACTCCTTACTCGCAAAGAAATCTCTCTCCCCTTACCCACTCTCCACTGCCCCCTGCTGGACGGTTGAGAAGCAGTCTAAGCATAAACTCCGTGATCCCTGAAAATGCCATTTGATACTGAGAAATGTTTGAGATTTATCTAGATAATCTTATGATTTTTTTTAGGGTACATTCACCTACTATACATGATTTTTTAAAAATTTGTTTTTATTGGAAAGGCAGATATACAGAGAGAAGGAGAGACAGATCTGCTGGCCATAACAGCCAGAGCTGAGCCTATCACAAGCCAGGAGCCAGGAACTTCTTCCAGGTCTCCCACGTGGATGCAGAGTCTCGAGGCTTTGGGCCATCCTCTACTGCTGTTTCTCAGGCCACAGGCAGGGAGCTGGATGGGAAGTGGAGCAGTCGGGATTAGAACTGGCACCCGTATGGGATCCTGGTATGTGCAAGGAAAGGACTTTAGCTACTAGGCTACCATGCTGGGCCCTATGCATGATTCTTAAAAGTTTACATCTTTGCATAAGTAAAATGTTCTAGTTTTTCCAAGTTCACTGTAAGTGGCATTTTCAGTAGTTAATATTTGATATAGATCATGGTTTGTTATGATATGCTTCATCTTTTCTTCTGATGAGATGTTTAGATAGCTTCCAGTGTTATTACAAGTGTTCCCAAGATCACCTTTGTGTGTATCTGTGTATATATTACACATGTATAAAGTTTTCCTTTGTAGATATTGTAGGGAACTGAACTTAATCTAACCCCACAGAGAAATGTTAAGAATGTCCCCTTTGGAGGGGGCCTGTGAGGGAAACTGTGGGTGCTACCTGACGGGCTCCAGCTCCCACTGGTGAGCACAAGAAGCAGGGCCAGGTGGGCCTGGCCGGAGAAGTGGCACCACCCACCTGCATGAGTGTGGGCTGGATAGTGGGGTCAGTTGGGTTGAGCTGGGGTTTAATGCCCATTGATTGTATGAGAGCCGATGCAGGACAGACTGGGCCAGTCTGCTGCACTTACTGGCAAGCATAGGAACCAGGGCTGGGATCTGGCCTGCTGGGGTTACTGGGGGTCACCTCGACTAGGCTACAGATCCCGGTGGTGAACGCGAGTGCCAAGTGTGTGGTGGGCAAAGTTGGGCTGGGTCACAACCAATTGGTTTATGGGCTGGGGATAGAACTGATCCAGCAGTTGCAACTACCAGTGCGTGTATGTAGGCTGATGTGGGTGATGGGCAGAGCCAGACCCCGTACTGGCAAGCACACACAAGTCAGGTCTGGGATCACATCAGACTGCGTTTCTTGGGGCCCTGACTGAAATAGTGGACACAGAACTCCAACTATGGGGAGCATCGTAGGATCTGTGGTCTGACTGGAGTGCATGTGTTAGAACCGGACTTCCTTAGTGGCTAAGACGGAGCAGTGGACAATACGCCCAGACGCACATAGAGGATATGACAACCCATTAGACCTGAATGCATGATTGCGTCTTCTGGTTCACTCTGCAAATGCCCACGACAGCCAGAGCCAAGCCAAGCCGGATTCCAGGGAGCTTCATTTGGGCCTCATTTGTGGTCGGTAGACACCCAAGTGCTTTGGCCACCATCCACTGCCTTCCCAGGCACACTGGCAGGAAGCTAGGTTGGAAGTGGAATAGCTGGAATGGAAGCGGAGTATCTTGGATCTTGAACTGGAACTCCGACAGGGATGCAAGCATACATCCGCAGCAGCAGCTTAACACACTACTTGATAATCCCTGCCCCAGGGTTGTTGCTGCTACAGGGAAAACCAAAGGCAGCTTAAGTATTTCAACTTAAGATTCAGCATTGATAAAAGCAAGAAACTTTCTCTTACGTAACCATGTACAGCACTCTTGCTGTTGCACAATGTGTCTGCATCCGCCCATCTTGTTTCTCTACTTGAATTCTTGCTTTTTGCCAGAAATGACCTTGTTTGATAACCATGTAGGGTGTAGGACACTAAAGTCATCAGCGTGTATCAGGGAGGCTAGGTTTTTGTTCTGACTTAAACTTGGCACTTCCACAGTCTTGAGATATTGCAAACTCTAGATTAAAAATGAAATTGTTTCTCCATTAAGAAAAACAACTGAACTTGAAGGTGAGATTTGGGAAATTCTGTCTATAAGGAAATGTTAAGTGCTTAAAAGGCTCTATTTTTGTCCGTTGGCGTAATCGCGCAGTTCTGCAGTGATTTATCTGTGCCATCTGCTTTCAGATGGTCTCCGAGCTCACAGGTGTCTTCGCATCTCCTCCGCTGTACTGTGCACTGCTGTATTGGGCATCCTGTGAACACATGCCTGGCAAGAGCAGGAGCTCTTGAAAACGAGGATGTCTCGCTGCTGCACCTGCCAGGCTCTCCTTGTCGCCGAGATGCTGATGTATTTGCGAGGGGGTTTTCCTCATTTCCATGAGTCACTGGGTTAAACCTTAACATTTCTGTTTTTTTCTTTGCATAGTATGCATTCACCTGTACTTCCCTTACGTAAGAAAAAGAGAGCCAAGTTGGATGTTTTATAATTCAAAATCTGAATTGTTCTCCACAGATTGAGTCAGATAGAATCCAAAAATGACTTTTGTTTCTGGAGTTTAAACAAACCTGCACTCTAAAATCTACTGGTGTTTATATAAGAATGCAGTCATAATGTTATGAGAAGGAACAAAGTAAGAAGTGATATTGGGAACTATTGCAGGAAAAAATATATGTAATTTGAAGTTATAAAAATCAAGTTTTGGATCTGAGATCATGGGGATTATATAAAAGTCTTTATTTTTTTTTCAAAGATTTATTTTACTTTTATTGGAAAGGTGGATATACAGAGAGGAGAGACAGAGAGGAAGATCTTCCGTCCGATAATTCACTCCCCAAGTGAGCATAACGGCCGGTGCTATGCCAATCTGAAGCCAGGAGCCTCTTCCGGGTCTCCCACGCGGGTGCAGGGTCCCAAAGCCTTGGGCCGTCCTCGACTGCTTTCCCGGGCCACAGGCAGGGAGCTGGATGGGAAGTGGGGCTACCGGGATTAGAACCAGTGCCCATATGGGATCCCGGGCGTGCAAGGTGAGGACCTTAACCACTGCGCCACTGCGCTGGGCCCTCAGGGACACCTTTAAAAGGTTTGTCCAAAATGTCCTGTTTTTAATGAAAGGCTGGGGGGAGAGAGGTAGAGATGGAACTTCCTGCTGGTTTGCGCTCCGAAGGCTCACATGCGCCACTCTTGGGCTGACACTTAAGATTCCAGGCAGGTCCTCACCTGTCCCGTGTGGCTGCCCGGGACTCGAGGACTGGAGCCGTCACTGCCACCTCCAGAGCTGGGGCCAGTACTCAAGCCCGGGCATGGACAAACCTTTTAAAGGTGTCCCTGAGGGCCCGGGCATGCTGACGGGGGCACGGGCATTTTAGCCAATGTCTTAACCGAGAGGCCAAACCCCATCTCCCCAAAATGTTCTTAACTGCCAGGATGAGGAGCAGTGCAGGGAACTATCTCCCATGAAAACGAACCCCAAGTTGTATCATCATGTCCTAAGCTGACTTTCAGAAGTAGCCCAGTAAGGGGACAGTGTGCTACATAAGGCAAAGAGTCACTAGAATTTTGGGAATATATGGATTGGAACTGGAGCAGCCAAGGCTTGAATGGGAACCCACTTGGGATGCTCAAGCTACAGGCAGTGGTTGTACTTACCACAGCCCAGTCCTTTCTACAATGAGTTAATCAATTTCATTCATTCATTTGTTAATGGGAAGTCAGCTTTACAGAAAGAGGAAGAGAAAAAGCTCTCCCATCCTCTGGTTCACTCCCCAAGTGGCTGCAACAGCCAGAGCTGAGCCGATCTGAAGCCAGGAGCCAGGAACTTCCAGGTCTCCCACACAGGTACAGGGTCCCAAGGCTTTGAGCTGTCTGTCACTGCTCTCCCTGACCGCTGGCAGGGAGCTGGCAGGGAAGCAGAGCAGCTGGGGTGTACACCAGCACCCATTTTGGATGCCAGTGCTTGCAGGTATTACTCAATTGAGTTATCACACTGTCTTCTCCCCCTGCCCCACAATCCCTAATTCTGAAATTGCAGTGCATTTGTCAAACTTGAGCTGACACATTTTTCATGAATTTTTCATGAAATACAGACGTATACTTATATTCTAACACACCAAACTGCCGCAGTGGGTAGACAAGACGCAGTTTGGGGTGGGAGAGTGAAAAGCAGCAGAACTCGAGGGAAATTTTGCTTCTAGCATGGCTGGTCAGCGATCGGGATCAGTCATGCTGAATAGTAGCTACCTGAGTTCTCTGGGGGGGGCCAAAGGCGAGCTGACTTTCCAGACTGCCGACATCTGGAAGGTGAGGTCGGCCCACGCTGAGTTTTCCAAAGGTATACGGGAGTGTCGGGATGCTGTGTGGGATGGGGGCGGGAGGCCTGGGAAACTCAGCTCCCAGGCCCAGAGCTCCGGCAGACAGCTCCGTGAGGAAATGCTTATCGTGCATTGTTTATATACAAATTTCTAAATATATATAAACATAAGGATATATATATATAATCTCTAAGTTTCTATGTAATATATAACAGATTTCTATGTAATTGTCTGATTTCTGTGGACGTGTTTAACTGGGTGTGATCCAGTTGTCTGGCCTTGCAAGTGGAACATCGGGGCGTTGGCTGCTCTGCCTGGTGAACACAGCTTGAGTTCAACTCTGAAGAATTGGAAACTTTAGGGTAAAATGTCAAACTAGAGACTTTTTAAAAAATGTATTCTGCTCTCTCTCCCCACGCTGGTCTTAGGAGCTGGGAACCCCAGGTGCAAGATTGCAATTGTTATGGGAAGAACCAGCTCGGCCTCTGGATCCAGGTGATCAAATAGCTCTGATTGCAACAGCCACGTAGGCATTAAAGGAGATCTTTCCAGCCATTTAACTGACTTGATGTCCACTGTTTGGTCTCAGAAATTGTAAGATAAAACACAGCATGCGGTGAAATGGCCCGTGTTGTGTTTCCAAGGGTTTTGCTGGAAGATACATTCAGGAAATACTTGGGGGCGTGCATGCAGCTGCACACTTTCCACTGTGGCAGCACCACTGTTAGGAAGTGTCGCTGAGTCGTCACTTCTCTCTGGCTCCGACTATTAGCTGTACGTGTCTCAGCACTCTGGGGGCTGACCTGAAGAGCTGCTGAGATTCTAGGCAATGGCACCAGAATGCTTGATGAAGCTTACATCGGTGGCCTTCGGGGAGCCACACGAACGGCTGGCCTTGGTCTGCTCTCAGCCCACCTCCGACCCTGCCAGGCCCAGTCCCCTGGGCACTTCCTGGGCCACACGAACGGCTAGCCTTGGTCTGCTTTCAGCCCACCTCCGACCCTGCCAGGCCCAGTCCCCTGGGCACTTCCTGGGCCACACGAACGGCTAGCCTTGGTCTGCTCTCAGCCCACCTCCAACCCTGCCAGGCCCTGGGCACTTCCTGTGCCAGTTCCCTTGGCTTATGTGATTGCGTGACTGCACAGCCAGCACAGCAGAAAGCCAAGCCTGAGTCTTCCTAATACGTTTGCTTTTGTTCCTAACGCTGCCTTCCTTGTGTCTAGGCACAGGCAACACAGCATGATTCTGGTTCCCATGGACACACCTGGCGTACGAGTCATCAGGCCTCTGGCCATTTTTGGCTACATGGGTAAGGCTCAGGAAACAGGTGCGTGTGGCAGCAAGCAGTGGCCTGCTGAAGGGCCTCAGGAGCGCCCAGTGCGGGAGATGCGTTCTTAGACGTCCTGATGGCCCACTCCTCATCTTGGAATTGTTCTTTCCCCATTCACCCCCATGTAAGATTTTCTTTGAAATTATTTTTGCTTTTTCTAAGCAAAATTTTCTGTCCCCAAGCTACCTTGGCTATGAAGTCCCTTACATAAAAATGTAAAGAAAAGAAGTTACAAAATAATGGTCACATAGTCTTGGAGCAGGGGAAGCTGTTTTTCCTAGCTGCAGTTTGAGGCCATGAGTTGGCAGCCTCTGCACCAGCTGCCTTCTAAGCTCCGGCGTGATGGTTGTGCAGGCGGACTTCCCTCTGGGCGCGTTGGTGCTGTTCGGGTCTCTGAAACCTTACCTCCTTTGAGTAATTGTACTTTGGCACGTTGATGACGTGTGACTCTGTTTTGGGCCAACTCATTTTGTTTTCAACATTTTATTTTCTATCTTCCAGATAATTTTCACGGAGGACATTTTGAGATCCATTTTAATCAAGTGCGAGTTCCTGCCTCCAATTTAATACTAGGTGAGATGAATTAGGAAAACTCCTTCTTCTGTTGTGTACACTGGTGGTTTCCGGTTAAAATTCAGAAAATGCGTGAGTCGACCTTGACGGAGACACTTTCACCTTTATTTACTGCATGTGTCAAGGGAGTTTTTCCATATTGTGGATTTTTCTTACATGAAACAATGACTGTTGAAGTATTGGGTCTTATATATTGCATCAACGAAAACACAGCTAGCTACCAGGTGTACACAGCGAGGCACTTCCTGTAACGTGATCTGCAAGCCTATAACTTGTTTTAAAACACTTCAGTGCTTTCTGAAGTCAAGCCTTGTACTCGTGTTGGAGTTGTAGCGAAGCCTGAATAACAGAATATCGTGTCCCTGGAATGATGCCACCCTTTGGCTGACTGAAATCCAGCGCAACCTAGAGAACACCTCTGGCCTTTCAGGAGTGTGTCTCTCTGCAGCCGCTCGGGGAACCTGTGCCCCTGCAGCCCTCAGCTTAACCCTCCCATCTCTGCTGTTTCTTCTCTTTTGCCAGTTTTTATTGGAAAAGCAGAGTCACAGAGAGAAGCTCTTCCATTTGCTGGTTCACTCCCCAGATAGCCACAAGAGTTGAGCCAATCCGAAGGCAGGAGCCAAGTCTGTTCTGGGTCTCCTACAGAGGTGCAGGGGCCCAAAGCCTTGGGCCATCCTCGGCTCCTCCCAGGCCATAGGCAGGAAGCTAGATGGGAAGTGGAGCAGCCAGGACATGAACCGGTGCCCACATGGTTACCATGCTTGGAAATGGAGGATTAACCAGATGAGCCACTGTGCTGGCCCGGCTTCTGGATTCTAACTGTAGTGACTGTGTCTCACCCACCTCTGTAACCAGTGCAGATGTTATAAAGTAGCTGATGCACAGAGCTACTTCTACAGCCTGAAGGAAGTTCTTGATGAGGTTCTTAAAAGCCTGATTGAGCTCTCATAAATGCACATGAGCCAATACGGCACTGCCCGCCTCTTCCAAGGACGCCGTCTTTATGGAAGGCAATGCTTATTTCCCCAGGATTTGTGCGAATAAAAAGGCCTGGACCATGATCCCGTTCTCCTTTCTCTCTCCCAGGTGAAGGCAAGGGATTTGAAATTTCCCAAGGCCGCCTGGGACCCGGGAGAATCCACCACTGTATGAGGACAGTGGGCTTGGCGGAGCGCGCCCTGCAGATCATGTGTCAGCGGGCAGCCCAGAGGGTGGCCTTCAAGAAGAAGCTCTACGAACATGTAAGGATGCTTGTTTATTCATATCTGTTGTAGTCCAGTACAACACACTAAATGGGAGCAAAAGCACTGCTGGTGGGAGCATCTGGCCCAGCAGGCCAATTGCCGGTTACTTGGCACATTCTTTTTTCCCACAGGCGGGCCTGATCAGGGTCCTGGTGACTCCTCTGCTGGTCCGGTCTCTCCCTGTCACTCTCCCTTCTGAATTAAGAAATCTTTTTTCCTAAGGAGGCAATACATATTAAGAGAGAAAATATTATTTTAGATTTCTTTGGAAAACTTTCCAGGGGACTGGGATTTCCCAGTTACCTTCCCTTCTGATTTCTGAGATAACAAGAAAATTAGCATTTAGTGCTGCTGACATGTTAGTGTAGGTGCAGTCTGGTGACCGAATTGTTTTTGCTGCTAGTCACAAGTGCACGGACACCTTGGAGTGCATCCGTGACACCATCTCACAAAATGTAGGGGCATGTTTTTATCTTACGTTGTCGCAGGCTGTGCTTTCTTTCTTGTGAACTATTCTATATTCAATGTTAGGAAAGCAGTGACTGTTGATACCACTATCAGCATGTGTGTCTTTGCATGTGATTGCTATGCAACAATACTGTTAAGGAAACATGCATTTATTTTATGACACTATCTGAAACTACTTTGTGGGCCATTCCTTTCATCTCTGCCAGATCAAGGTGTCAGCTTCTGATGGGCACTAAGGGAGCAGCTGAGAGAGAAGGGCATTCCATCTACTGATTTGCTCCCCAGGTGGCTGTGGTGTCCAGAGCAGAGCTGCTCCTCCCACATGGGAGACCGCCTGTCGCCTCGCCCTGCCGCAGACAGCTGGACTGGGACGGGAGCAGCCAGGGTAGGCATTAGCACCCATATGGGGCGCTGGGGCTGCAGGCTGAGGATCAACCTGTTATGCCACCCCACCAGCCCCTCCCATTCATTTCTTTTTAAAGACATATCTGTACCTCATTTGAATGAGGGGGAAAGAGAAGAGAGGGTGAAAGAGGACAGGACAGGAGAGGGTGAGAGAGGAGAGGAGAGAATAAGAACCTTCCATCTGCTGTTACGGTTCACTCCTCAAATGGCCACAGCAGCTAAGGCTAGGTCTGGCCAGGAGCAGGGACTCCATTCTGGTCTCCCCAAGTCCTTGAGCCATCACTGCTTCCCCCCCGGGATTCCCATGAGCAGGAAGCTGGACTGGGTACCAAGCTGGAATTAGATTCCAGGCATGATGGGCTGTGGACGCTGTGAGCAGCTTCCCCTTCTGTGCCATAAGCCTGCTCCTCATCCACTTTTCCTAGTTTATTAATAATTCTATAGTACATATTTGAACCGGGGTGGGGATAGATGGTGAGGCCTGCCCTCCTCTCAGCAAGCGTCACTGGCTCTTGACCAGCAGCAGTGATGGATACGGAAGGAGCTGTCAAGAGCTTCTTCGCGGGGGTGCACTGCACCGGAATGCCCTTCCTGCCGCATCACAGGCAAGCCTCAGCTTTCCTCAGTGGAAACTTCTTGCACTTGGCATAGATACAACGATCTGACAGGAGCAGAAGGAAATGTTTGAGCAAGTCATAACTAAAGTCTGGGCCAGCGTTGCTGTGTTCCAGTTTGTGAAAGTAACATTCCATTTCCCTGACTACAGAGACGCCTTCCCGCTGCCTTGCTAAGTTATGCCAGGCTCTAAAAGCAAAAACACTGTCCATCAAGCTCTTAGCGAATGACCTTGGTAGCTCCCTGGGCGTACTTCGTTCTGACCTATCCTGATGCTTCCCAGCGAGTCCAGGGTGTGTTGAGAGTGACTTCAGGACACTGTGCTTGGTTCTCGAGCTGAGAAGTGAAGGCCTTGAGTCTGCTCATGACCTTGTCCAGGCCTCCCACCTGGGGCACAGGAACCCATGTGCTTGAGCCCTGACCTGCTGCCTTCGGGGGTGTGCTAGGCCAGGAGTCGGGGCGCTCTGACGTGGGGTGTGCGCACCACTGAACTACCGGGCCACATCCCCACCCAGATGAGGGGGCATTTTGAATGCTTAGTGGCTAGTATGCAGGACCTGTCTGATTTAGGGGACTGCCCTCAAACACCTGCTATTGAGCAACTGCTCTGTGGAAGGCCGAAGTGGCCTGAAAGGAAAGTTATTGCCTGCTGCACTAACTTACCTTAGCAAATGGTATTTGTCAGTGTGAACAGCAATGTTTAAAACGTGGGCGCCCACAGCTACTTACGAATGCCTGGGAGTGCCTGGTATAGCCCAACTACCAACACAGAAGTCTCGATGTGACTTGCTGGTGGGTGTATGGGGAGCTCTGATTTCCATGTCAAGCCCTTGTACTCGTCACTTCTCCCAGTGCTGATGACTGCCAAGCTGCGGGGTGGCATCAGAACTGAGATGGCACATCGCAGGGTACCAAACGCTTCCAGGCTGGCATGAATCCGTCTTGACGGCCTTTCAAACCAGCACGCACTCTGCGCTCTCATGAACTCCTGGCAACTGCGGTCTCCTCTTGCCAGCGTGCTTCTTTGGGGATGGTCAGGGCCTGTGTCCACAGGGGATCCCTTCGCGTTGCTGTGTGGCTCTGGTATGGCTAGACTGTCACGCTGCTTACTTGTGCAGACATCTGGGACTGTTGTAAAGCGGCTGGAAACATTTGTGTAGGTTTCGTGTGAGCTCCAGTCTTCATTTTCCTGAGGTAAATGCCCAAGAGTGCGATGACTGGGGTATCCGGGAGCGCTTGTTTAAAGAAACTACCACACGCGCTGCTTGCCATTCTCGGCTCTGGGCTGGCTGCGTCTCCAGCGGCTTTGTTGTTGACATTGTCAGATGCTAGCTCTCCTGATGGCTACGACTGTGGCTTCTGTGACTCAGAGAGCCCATCCTGAGCATCCTTCCCTGTGTTCATTTGCCATCTGTGTCCTCAACTCATGCTGTAACTCATGTTTTGGATGAACTGTTTTCTCATAGTGGGAGAGTTCTTTAGATACTTCAGAGGTTATCTTTTGTCAGATCTACAATTTACAAACTTTTCTAAAAAGTGAATGTATGAAATACATAGAGAGGGCCCAGTGCAATAGCTCACTGATCTCCACCTTTCAGCGCTGGTTCGAGTCCCGGCCGCTCCACTTCCCATCAAGCTCCCTGTTTGTGGAAACAGCGGAGGATGGCCCTAAGTCTTGGGACCTTGGAGCCAGGTGAGAGACCCAGAACAAACTCCTAGTTTCAGATGAGCTCAGCTCCAGCCACTGCAGCCACTTGGGGAGTGAACCAGTGGATGGACAACTCTTCTTTAAAAATTCATATGATCTGAAAAAGCAAAGATTTATTTTTATTGGAAGGGCAGATTTAGAGAGAGACGCACACACGGAGAGATTCCATCCACTACTTGCTCCCCAAATAGCACAACAGCCAGAGATGAGCCTGTCCAAAGCTAGAAGCCAGCAGCATCTCCCAGGTCTCTCATGGGGGTACAGGATCCCAAGGAGTCGAACAATCCTCTGCTGCTTTCCCAGGCCACAAGCAGGGACTTGGATGGGAAGTGGAGCAGCTGGGGCAGGAACCAGCCCCCATAGGGGGCCAGTGCCTTGAGATGAAGGATTAGTCAGTTGAGCCAACCTGCTGGCCTCTCCATCTGAACGGCTACGATAGTTGAGGAATGGGCCAGGCTGAAGCTAGGAGCCTGGCACTCCATGTGGGTCTCCCTGCATGCTACAGCCTTGGGCCCGTCTTCTGCTGCCCACCTCCTGGCACATTAACAGGGTGGCTGGATTGAAGAGCAGTAGCTGAGAACTCAGCATAGGTGCCTGTGTGGGATGCTGACATTGTGGCAGGTGGCAGCTTAACCCATAGCACCATCACCCAATCTTAAGATTTACCTAAGTTATGGTGATTGGTGAGGTTTTAGTAAAGGGAGACACAGAGACCTGTGGAACACAGGGGAGTCCAGAAATGGACTCCTAGAAACATGGGCCACCGTTTT
Source organism: Ochotona curzoniae (assembly GCF_017591425.1). Classification (NCBI taxonomy): domain Eukaryota; kingdom Metazoa; phylum Chordata; class Mammalia; order Lagomorpha; family Ochotonidae; genus Ochotona; species Ochotona curzoniae. The sequence goes on from NW_024465035.1 coordinate 4,354,395, forward strand.
TGTAAGTGGAAATGTTACTCTTTCCCAATGGCGTTGTGATCACTGGACATTGTATTATGGTGACATCACTCTGTTACCATCCAAAGAATAAGTTCCCTTTAAGTAAAGGATAGTAACAACCCACCAGGGGGCTGCTGGAGCCTGCCCGCACTGGGATTCTCCTGGGAATGACCCAGTTGGTCTACTGGCAGCTCCACCTCCACACAGCCAAATTTCAGTGGGAGTTTGTGAACACCAATACCTTGGCAATGAGGTGGCAGCTCTTTCTGCCACCTTGACCTTAAAAACATTATTATAGCCCAAATATCTCATTTTTCAAAATAAAATGTTTTCTAACTGTTCTGTACCATTTCACAGGTACATGGCTGGGCTGGTCTCTATCCAGCACGTTATGCCACCCAGTGGAAAGGCTTGGCCTGGCTGCAGTGCTCCCTGCCTCGAGGCTGACTGGCATCCCTGGGGATCTGACAGTGGCTAATCCTCTCCCTGTGTTGCCTTCCGCTCCCAACAGGAGGCGGTGGCTCACTGGATTGCTGAAAGCCGCATTGCCATTGAGGAGATCCGCCTGTTGACTCTGAAAGCCGCCCACTGCGTGGACACCGTAGGCAGTGCCAAAGCCAGGAAGGAGGTGAGGTCCCCGAGACCCCCAAAGGCAGCGCCTTCCCCAGCTTCTAACCATCAGCATTTTGGTCACTGGCTAGTTCAGCCTTCGCTGGGCTGCCCGAGGCGGTGGTTTTTAGACACCTTCCAGCTTTCTGCAGATGCAGCAAGAAATCGGGGGAATCCTAGGCTGTGAGAGCTAAGATGAATTTTAGCTACTGTACCTTTCTCTTTTTGCGAGCCTCAAGGCAGAGTACCTGGCTGTCCTGCCTCGGGCTCCCTTGGGGAGTGACAGGCGACATGCACACGGGGCAGCATTGCAGGCGTTCTGCACTCAGCCTACTCGTGTCCGATTCCTGTGGAATACAGAAAGTCACTGCCATCGCTAGGAAAAGACCAACCCGTGCAGCAAAGCCCCCTGGACTCTATTTTTGTAACTTCTGAACTAGTGTGACTAATTGGCTCTTTCCGGAAATAAGTCATAAATACATGAATATAATCTGACTTTGTGATAGAAGATACTATAAACCTTCTGGGAAGAGGAGTGCGATGCAGCCTGGCGACCTGTCCCTGTCAGCTCCCACCAGTGATCCTGCCCAGGTGTCACGCAGGTGTGGTGAGGGTTCCGTGTCCCTTCACAGAGTGCAGAGCACGCGTGAACCCAGCACGCTGCATGCCGCCTAACAAAGGTGCCTCCCTTCTGTATCTTGCTACACAGATTGCAATGATCAAAGTGGCCGCTCCGCGGGCTGCCTGCAGGATCGTGGACCAGGCCATCCAGGTGTGCGGAGCCGCAGGCGTCTCCCAGGACTACCCTCTGGCCAACATGTGAGTGGGACTTCACTGAGAATATCTGCATTTGATAGGCCTGGAGATAAATCCTCCGGGTCCTCGAGCTAATTGGTGAAAACGAAGTGCGAGATGCTTGCCTCGTGGTGTGCGTGACGTCACGCAGCCAGCTCAGCATGCGGAAACAGCTGCTGTTGCGATCAGTCAGCATTTCTTCTCACTGCGTTAACTTTTAAAAGACAAGACAGGGAGTTGGGGAGAAATCTTTCATCTTCAGGCTCACTGGCCAAATGCTGGAAACGGCCAAGGTGGAGCCAGGTTGGAGCCAGGGTTTGGGAATTTGGGTTTTCCAGAGCCATCAGCAGGGCGTACATTAGCGGGAAGGCAGAATCAAAAACAGAACCAAGACATGAGCACCAGCCCCAATGGTCTTGGTTGCAGGCATCCCAAGCCGTGGCTTATTGCGCCGTGCCACTGCCCACTGCACTGTTAGCACTAGGAGGACCCCACGCTTCCCGTGCACCCCCAGGCAGCAGCGCATGGGTCATCCCCTACGACAGGAACGAACACTGCCCACTCCCCAGACTCATTCACAGTGCTGCCTGCTCTGGCACACTGAGGCTCTTTTCTTGCCCACCAGTTTAGCTCTTTCTTTGGGTTCAAACTGTGCTTACCATGGTTCGCCGTGTTCTTTTTCTTCCCCTGCCCTGGAAGGATGAGTGGACCCGGCCTGGAATCCTGAGGGGTCCCGTTTCTGTTGGGTTCACTGCCAGTCTCTGCTCTGGTTGTTTTCAGGTATGCGCTAACACGAACTCTGCGCTTGGCGGATGGACCCGATGAAGTCCACCTCTCAGCAATTGCAAAAATGGAGCTGCGTGACCAAGCCAGAGGGTTGGCAGCCAGGATGTAGTGAGAGCAGAGTGGGCCTTCTACACGCCTCGCCAGCTCCAACAGCCGCACCTTGTGTTCTGCAGCAGGCTGAACTCGAGGCTAGACACACATTTGTAAAGATTTTAGCAGCAGTGGATTTTACAAATTTCAGCAAGGACAAGGGCTTTCAAGAATTTCGTAGTTAGTCTATTCCTCAAATGGATCAGCATCTATTTAAAACAATTTGTAAAGAGATCAAAGCAGAATTGCAGAGCGAAAGCATAGTCAACAGTGGTCTCGCTTTGTGACTTTTACAAACTCCAGAGATATTTCATCCTTGCTCTGGAAAAGCCAGTGGGACCCCTGCCAGTCTCCCAGGGCTTCAGCACTGTGACTGCTTCCCTGTCACAAGCTGCTTCCTCATTCAGCAGAGATCATTCACGCGGGAGATGTAAATGTAGCTCAGTTTACTAGAAAACACCGCTTACCAAGGGGAACCATGACTCACTGGGTGCTGACGACCAGGTGGACAGTCTGAGCCGGCTGAAGGCCTGCTCCGAGCGCCAGGCGTGTCCGAGTGCCAGGGCTACCAGCTCTGCTCCGTGGAGCGTGCTCCGAGCGCCAGGCGTGTCCGAGCGCCAGGGCTACCAGCTCTGCTCCGTGGAGCGTGCTCCGAGCGCCAGGCGTGTCCGAGCGCCAGGGCTACCAGCTCTGCTCCGTGGAGCGCAGCCACAGAGCATCTGAAATGTGGCTACTGCAACTGAAAAATAATTTTACGTTAAGAATTTTTAATGCATTTAAATATCATTTCACAATTAGAAAACCTTTAAGTATGCTTGGAATAACTTCGACAGTAAATTTTATGAAATCTAAATGCAGAGCAAGTATTTTGGATGAAATCTAACCACTAAAAAGCACATTTTATACTAATCTTTACAACAAAAAAGTGCAAATTAATTTTTTTTGTTCTTGATTATCAGCTAACTGGTATCCTCTTTATAGCAGGTAATAAAATAAATTATGTAAATGCATTTTGTATACTGTCTGAGAATTTGTTCTCCTTTTGCCACCTTATCCACGTGCCTCCCTCGACCACTGTCTCGGCACTCCTGTTTGTCACGCTGTCTGCCTGCCCCTTCCCGCAGCCCTGGTCATCTGAGGTGTCTCATGGCTATTCACGCCCTGTCTTCCCGCTCCCCTCCCCGCAGTACTCACAGTTCCCCACTGTCTCCCGGGTCCCTGGAACCATGCTTGGCACCAGCAGGCACTCAAGGATGATAACGAGCCTGGGTGAGCTTCAGCAGTCAGCAGACTCGAACACAGAACAGGGGCAGGGTCTGGGTCCCACCTGCTGTGCTCAAGAACTGGACCTGAGCTCAAGGGAAGGGTTCGGGCACACAGAGCAGGCCCGAGAGGGGACACCAGTACACGGGCAGTCGGGGGTGGACATGGGGGACGTGCGTCCCTAACGGCCTGGCAGTGTGCACGTTTCCCTCCGGCTGTCTGATCCAGCCTGGCATGCCAGAGGCTGTGACCAGCTCAGGTACAGAGGGAAGTCGGGTGACACCTAAGACAACAAACTCATTTCTGGTGATTGTTAGAATTTTCCAATTAAGTGAGATTCTGGGAATGTCCTTCCTTAATTCAGGGCATGTGGGGTTTATGATCCTGCTGTCTTGTTTTTCTTTCTTATCTTTCCCAGTGCTTCCTTCTCACGGTGGCCCTGTGCTCCCAGCCTTGCTTTTCTCTGCCACTCACCTTCCAAAATACGAGAACAAGATCACATGAAGGCTGATGGTACCAGAATCTTCCAGAAGGCCTTGCATGCAGCCCTGCTTCCTGCTGGTGGGTACTTGTGCCAGGCCAAGGCTAAGGTCATCTGTTAGGGTGCTTGGCTGCAAACCCCAGCAAGAGGCTCCCATGCCAAGAAGCCAGTTGGGCGGGCAGGGGCAGAGCAGGCTGAGAGAGCCTGGGCGCTCTTACGGGGCCAGAGGCAGGAGTCAGGTCTCCCTGGCTGGGACACAGCAGCTGAGCAGGCGACAGCAGGGCTGCCCCGCCATGAGTCTTCCATTTCTCTCCGTCCTGGCTTGGTCAGGCTGACGAGAGCGTGGCTGGCCATGCTCAGGGCACAGCGCTGTCCCAGCTGTCCACGACGGGGGAAGCTCTTCTATGGTGCTTAAGAGAAACAGAACAGTCACTGGAAAAAAGGAAAGGAAATGCAGTTAATTTTAATGTATTTTACTGAACCCAATGCAACCACACCTTGGAAAATTTGCAGTTAAAAAAAAAATTACTGAAGTTATTCTAAACACTTAAAAACTTGCACAAAATGAAACCATTTCTTAATTAAAATTAATAATTCAAGGGCTGGGACAATAGTGCACAAGCTAATCCACCCGTGGCACCTGCATCCCATATGAACTCCAGTTCACGTCCTGGCTGCTCCACCTCTGACATGGCTCCCTGCTCGTGGCCTGAGACAGCACGAGGCCGCGGGGTCCTGCACCCACGTAGCGGAACTGGAGGGGCTCCTGGCTTCGGATTGGTTCAGCACTTGCCATTGCAGCCATTTGGGAAGTGAACCAGTGAATAAAGACCTTTGTCTCTCTTCTTCTCTCTGTAAAATTTGCCTTTCAAATAAAAATAACTAAACCTTTAAAAAACAAAACTTCACTTCCTCAGGTGGGCAGTGGCTGCCGTGCTGGACACTCGGCTCCTCCTCCGGCTCTTCCAGTTACAGAATCACTCAGCGAGGAAGTCGGGCACCTGTTCCTCCGCCTGCCTTTCTGATATCATTAGGAATTGGAATGATGGGCTGATGCTGTGGCCTGTTGTGCTGGCACCCCACATGGGGTGTCATGGTTTATGTCCTGCCAGTCCACTTCTGAGCCAGCTCCTTGCTAATGGCCTGGGAAGGCAGCACAAGATGGTCCAAGTGCTTGGGCCCCTGCCGCACATGTGCGAGACCAGGAAGTCTCCTGGCTTCGGCCTGATCCAGTCCAGGCCCCAGCCACTGTGGCCACCTGGGGAATGAGCTAGCAAGTGGAAAATTTCTCTTTCCCCTCCTCTAACTCTTTTGAATACAGTGAGAATACTTGCAAATTAAGTATCTTACAAGGAATTTACATCCAGAGTAAAGCCAGGAATTCAAGCATTTCAATAAAGCACAAATAATACAATTTTAAAATGGGCACAAGATCTGAATAATGTATTTCTCAGGAGATAGATCAATAACCAACAGGCACAGGAAGGAAGGGATGCCTGAGATGCTTAACTTCGTTGACAATCGCGCAAATACAAATATAAACCAAAGTGGGATGTCCCTCACCCCAGCTAGAATGGCAGTTATTAATTAAAAAGCTAAAGAATACAAAATGTTGACAGTAGGAGGGAAAAGAACAGCCATGACAGGAGACCATGCAGAGCTTACCCAGCACCGTGCACATTTTCAAAGGAAACACCTCAGTGCAACAAAGATCAATACGCTTACCGAAGAGCAGCACACATTGTTACATGCTTACCGAAGCAACCTGCTCTGCCTGTTACATGCTTACTGAAGAGCAACAGGCACTGCCTGTTACAGGCTTACTGAAGCAACACGCTCTGCCTGTTACACACTTACCAAAGAGCAGCACATATCGTTACACGCTTACCGAAGCAACATGCACTGCCTGTTACACACTTACCCAAGCAACCCGCTCTGCCTGTTACACACTTACTGAAGAGCAACACGCACTGCCTGTGTTACACGCTTGCCAAAGGGCAACAGGCACTGCCTGTGTTACACGCTTACTGAAGAGCAACACCACAACAAAGATCTGAAATCAACCTAATGTCCACCAGTTGATGAATGGATTAAAATATATGACAGATAAATATATTCTCATAAAATATATGAGAGTACAATCTGATTGTGAAGGCCAAAACGTGGTCACTGTGATAAGGATGAACCTAGAGGGCCAGAGAAACACACCCCGCATGACCTCGTGTGGAGGCTCGGAGGAGTGGCCACCACTGAGCCGGGGGAGGCCCGGCAACGGGCGTCACATTGTAAGTGGACAGGGCACACGCCAGTGTTCTGCTGCAGAGGGGATTCCAAGCCAGCTCAAGGAAGTTTCTGAATGCTCTCACTGCACAGATACGGGATGAGGTGATGGATACGCTAATTACTGACGGGGTCTGTGATGAACAGTGAGTATGTGGGCACTGTGAAACTAAGAGATACATTTACTTTGATGCACAAAACTGAAAGATCCATGCATAATTTAAAAATTATATATTTTGATGAACTTTCTTTACTATGTGTGGCAAACTATCAGACTGTAGCACAGAAATATGTCCATGAACTGAGACGGGTGTTTGGCCTGGGAGCTAAGACGCAGGCTACCCACCTGCCACATCAGGGTGCAGTGACGCCAACACTCGCTTCCTGCTAACATGAATGCTGGAAGGTGGCGTGGACGGTCCTAGGAGCTGGGTCCATGCTTCTCATCGAAGAGACTGGGACAGAATTCTGGGCAGACAGCAGCGCCCTAGGCCCACTGCCCACCTGGGCAGTGACCCAGCAAGTAAGCCCTTTCAGGAGACAAAAGAGAAGCACAATAATTATCTTTGAATTAGGAACAGATTAGAATGGATGCTTCTACATGGCAATGAACTAAGGGCACACAGTGGTTTTACATTTCTTTTTTAAAGATTTATTTTTATTGCAAAGTCAGATATACAGAGAGGAGGAGAGTCAGAGAGGAAAATCCTCCCTTCGATGATTCACTCCCCCAAGTGACCGCAAGGGCTGGTGTTGCACACCGACCTGAAGCCAGGAGCCAGGAGACTCTTGCAGGTCTCCCACGTGGATGCAGAGTCCCAAGGCTCTGGGCCGTTCTCACCTGCTTTCCCAGGCCACAAGCAGGGAGCTGGATGGAAAGTGGAGTAGCTGGGATTAGAACCGGCACCCATATGGGATCCCGGCGTATTCAAAGCAAGGACTTTTAGCTGCTAGGCTATCGTGCCGGGCCCACATTTCTTACACTTTTGTCCAGCAATAGAAAAAGAAAAAAACTGTAGTCCATTTGTTATACTTAAAAGCAAAGCAAACTGGTGTTGTGGCATAGCACGTCAAACCACCACCTGTGATACAGCCATCCTATCGTGGGTGCCAGTTTATGTCCTGGCTGCTCCACTTCCATTTCAGCTCCCCATTAATAGGCTGGGAAGAACGGCAGAAGGCAGCCCCAGTGCTTGGGGCCCTGCACCCACCAGGTGGAAGATCTGGAAGAACCCCCTGGTACCTGGCTTAGCTTGGCCCAATGAGACCATTACAGACATCCTGTGCAAAAACCAGTGGACGGAACACCGTCTCTTCCTCTTTTTCTGTAACTTTCAAATTAATAAACCCTGAAAAAGATCTGCATGATCAGGAATTGCTAAGCCTTTCTTCTTAACAGAGATCCTGTTTTAGCTACAACTCCAAAGGTCATTTGAGAGAAAACTGGCAACTGCCCACAGTGGTTGCGGTTTCCAAGTGGACAGAGTCTGGCTCCCACACAGACGCTGATGTTTCTGAATGTAATCTCCTCCAACCGCACGGCTGACTGGGGAGCCAAGGAGCCCTCCCTATTCAGGGACGTTATGCTCATTTTGTCACGGGAAGTGCGGAAGACATTTTTTATAAATTTGAAAGCCTTAATCATTTTAACTCCATCTTACTCATGAAGTTCTGGCTTTAGAAGAACCTGTCCCCAAGCCTTCCCTGCTGCCTTCCATTCAGCCGGGCTCATCACAAACAGCCCCCCGGCCTCAGAAAAGCCAAGGGAGCCTCTGTGACCACGAGCTGGGGGCTGTCCAGGCTCCCCCCTGGAGTGTGTCCCGGCTGTCCAGTGCTGCAGAGCAAGGGGCCCCTTCACAGCCTGTTCTCCCTGTGGTCCCGGCTGCCCAGTGCTGCAGAGCAAGGGGCCCCTTCACAGCCTGTTCTCCCTGTGGTCCCGGCTGCCCAGTGCTGCAGAGCAAGGGGCCCCTTCACAGCCTGTTCTCCCTGTGGTCCCGGCTGCCCAGTGCTGCAGGGCAAGGGGCCCCTTCACAGCCTGTTCTCCCTGTGGTCCCGGCTGTGGCTCTCAGGCTGAGAAGTACACACTCGGCAGCCTCCTCTGACCTGCTCTTTTGGTCAGGATTAGTGTGGAAACCCTTAATGCAGTTGAAGTGTTTCTGTAAGAAGTCTTCCTCCAGTCAGACAGGACAGCTGGACTAGCTTAATCCTAAAGCAATAAATAATTGCAAATCCATAATTGTTGTGATTTTTACAGGCCAAAGATTATGTTCTTGTTCTACTTTCAACCTTTCTTGTGCTGTGCAAAGTTGGAGCTCCCCTGAAAAATGAAAAAGCAAAAACCAAAAAACCAAAAAACCTGGAAGAAGCGAAGCTGCAGCCCCTTGAAGGCGTACCAGGTTGCCAGACATGCAGCATGAACGCCAAGGGACTTGAAGTGTTTCTTTCCGTTCCCATTCAGTGGCCCTTCCGCTGACAAGCGATTCTGTGTAAACTGCCGTCTTGTGTGTAACTGAGGGGAACGCTGCCCAGGACAACTGGATGGAAAGAACCCCGGGCGTGCTCCTGACCTGCTCGGGCCCTCCGTGATGGGGAGTTTGGGAAGAGGAGAGAGAGGAAGGGATCTTGTGTCCAGGTCTTTATCCAAGTCATCCAGCTGACAACGTTCTGACCCTAAATAATCCCCACACGGGCAGTGGTTGGTACACTGCACACAGATGAGACAATGAACCTCTGACAGAAGACTCTTCACGGCCAAACAGCTGTTCCAGCAACTCAACGACTCCCTCTCAAATACACACATGCTCACTGCAAAGACTACCCTTTGCTGTCTATCATGTACTTTGGTTTGTCTGACTGCTCTGGTCCGTTGACCCTTTGTTGGCAGTGCGTACACTGCACCACAGTTAACATTCTAGGTAAGACTGTCCCCCCTACTGAATGTGGAGGGCCCCCTGCTGGACAGCCACTCCCACCGGAGAGCCTGAGCTGGGATGAGGACCAGACCAGACCAGGCAGGATTGCAACACCTGTGGGCCTCGGGTGAGCTAGATCAGGGAAAAGCCAGGCTGGGCTGATTGTTCTTACTGGTGCAAGTATAAATTAGAGTGGGTGAAGGTTGGTTGGGCTTTGCCGCAGCATCAGCTGGCAAAGGCTGGCACTGGGGGCTAATTCTTTCAAGCTCAACTCAAGAACCACCTGGAGAGTGCATAATCCAAGAGTGGTAGTGGCCTAGGAGGGAAACAGTAGGTGCCTCCCTCTTGGGTTACTACTAACACTGGAGAGCATGAAAACCAGGATTGGGGCAGGGGGGGCTAGACAGAACAGCACCCGCCAGTATGTGTGGAGGCTGGATAATAGGGTAGGTTGGGTTGAACTAGGCTTCAATGCCCATTGACATGCACGAGAGCTAAATGGGATGTGGGACAGACTGGACAAGTCTGTGGTACATACTGGCAAGCATGGGAACCAGGGTAGGGGGCAGCGCTGGTGGGGGTTATGGGGAATTGCTCCGACCAGGCTGCAGCTCCCACTGGTTTGCCTGAGGGCCATGTATGAAGTGGGCAGGATCGGGCTGGACTACAACACCCATCTGTTCACGTGCAAGACAGGACTAGAAGCAGAACTGACCCAGCAATTGAAACGACCAGCATGTGCAGAAGCTGACTGCGACAATGGACTGTGCCGGACCCTGTACTGGCAAGCACACACAAGAATCAGGTCTGGGGTCACCTCGGATGAAGTTTCTCTGGGGATCCCTCCAACTGAACTGCTGATCTCAGAATCGCAACCATGAAGAGACTATGCCAGCCAGTGGATTCTGAAGAGAGTTTATCTTGCTTGGAGTGGCAAGACTGGCAGCAATTCAGAACTGTTGAACTCTCAAAACTGCATGAGCAGGACCCTTGGAGAGCATGCCCCACATCAGGGACCTGGGATGGGTGGGAGGCTGGGTGGGGCCTTTCCCTTTATCTCTTTCCTTACCCGGACACAGGAAAAAAAAAATATTACTGTGGAAACAATGGTCTTATCCACTTTCCTGTAGCTCTTGACCCTTTGTGCCTTAATCAACTATGTAAAGATTACCAAAATAAAAATAATTTTTTTTTCTCCTACCAAATTCATATACACAGCTCCTGTTTTTTCAATCTCTCAATACAAGCATGTTGGCATTCGAATGTTGCAAGTACCAGTTGGACTCTGACCCCGTCATATGTGCTGGCTGTTTCGCAGCTGGATTCTTGTGAAACTCTTACTTCAGGTACAGAAGCCTCCATCCCCATCTCGCCATCAATGTGACCTTCTTCAGCACTTCGCTCTTGCAGCCCACTCTTGCCTGCAAAGGCCACAGTGCCAGCTACAGCCTTTTCTTTTCCCATCATTTGGAGAAGCTCGTCTCCCTTTCTCGGATGTACCTGCTTTGGGACAGAGCATCTTCCACAAGGGCTGTGAGGGTCAACTGCAGACTCTCCCAGGCTGTGGGAAATGCCTTGATTCTGCCCCTTCTGTAATCAACACTCCGGCTGAATGAAGACCACTGGGTTGGGACTTTTTTTAAAAAACACCATCTCCTAACTTTGTGCTATTTAGCAATCCAGTGCTAGCTATCTGACATGTATTTTTAAAATAAACAGTTATTTGTCAAAAAGGCAGAGTGACAGAACCTTCTATATGCTAAATCAACTTCCCAAACAGTGAAACGGTCAGGGCTGATCCAGGATAAAACCATGTGGGTCTCGGCTGTGGGGGGCAGGTGCCTGACCCTGCATGCATCATGGGAACCACTGGAAGCACCCAAGTGGAGACTCGACACTCACTCTGATATGGTACAGGATATGATGTTTGCTGTATCACACAGCAGCTCTTGATTTTTGTCCTTAAGAAATATTCTCTTCATCAGTAAGTGGGGGAGAGGATATAGGGAGTGGAGGGGAGAATCCCAGGACTTATGCAACTGTATCATAAAGCAATAACAAAAAAAAGTTCTTCCCTCCCCCATCAGGTATTTAATCTTCCGAGATCAGACGAGATCGGGCGCGTTCAGGGTGGTATGGCCGTAGACAGGTATTTAATCTTAAAGTTAATAGCATATGTCGCAAACCCAAAAAAAGGACATTTTCCTCTTTTTCTCTCTACTCCCTGAGGCTCCTGGGCTCTAACCGTCCCCACATTGTAAACTTTTACAACAAGTGCATTTGTAAGGACTTAACTGCCAACCACTGAGCTGGATACATTATGAATGTTCTGGATTTGGAAAATTTTCTCTTACGCCTCTTTCATGGGTGGCAGGGACATAGCCCATGTCTGGGGTCACTCCCTAGATGCCTGCACAATAGCCATGCCTGTGCTTTTCAGTTCTGTTTTCATTGCTTTGTAACAACTGTTCAGAACTGGCTTTAGTTCTCTGAAACACACACTTTGCCCAACTGGCACCCTATTTTTTGTGGATCCAATATTTACCTTTCCTGCTGTGACCTCCTCCCTCCACCGTCTCTCCACGCTGCTCTCTGAAGTTTGTCCTCGTTTGGCCTCCCATGCTGCTGCTTCCAAGCCTAGAGGAATGCACCTGTCAGCGAGGCCCGACCTCGTTTTTCCATCACCCCGAGCTGCTCCAGGAAAGTCCCCGTCACAGGAAGGGCGCAGCATCACCCAGCTCAGCACTCAGTGATAAATCCACCTGCTCTGAACTCCAGAGCTGCTTACTCTCAACTTATCCTGACCAGTTTTAGACTAACAAGACTGACTCAGGCCAACTTTCTGCCATGAAAGCCAGGAATTATATTCCATTTCCTGCCATGGAAGACTGAGACATCTGACAGATGTAAACCAAGGGTTGTTTGAGTCATGTAAAATATTAAGCTAGGAGACTAGTGGTTTGGACTTACGTTCTAATTGAAGCAACTTTCCTGAATTTATATACAACTAAATATTTGTACAATTATTTCCATATGGTGTTCCCTTTTGAAGACAAGTGACTCATTCCTTCACAGACTCAAGCTACATCTTCATAAACTTTTCCCTGAAATGCAGAGCTTGAGGGAACCGGGTTCTTGTTTTTCTGCAGAGGGGTCAGGAAAGCAGACAAACATTCTTTGCAGAGGTTAGAGACTGCCCCTGCACAGTAACCCTTTACATATATTTGTTATTTCAACCACCCACTTTTACGATGATAAGAAATATGTGTAATTGAAACATTGTATTAACAGTACTGGAGACTTCCTCTTCTTCAACAAGGTTGTTTCCTTAAACTGGAGATTTGTAAAAATAACAGCAATGTGCACATGCTTTTTCATAAGCTTGATGGCAAAACAACCATTTAGAAATGGCCATCCAACTTCCTCTACTCAGGAAGTCAGGGCCCTGGACCCGAGCAGCCTGGTCTCCCTGAATCTGGACAGTCATGCTGCACACCGAAACCCTCTGCTTTACAGAGTTCCTGACCTGACCAAGCAAACACATTATGGAAGAAACTGAGTCCCAAGGCCGGAAGCTTAAGAACAGGTGCCACTCTGAAACCCATCCCTGAATTTCCCTTTCCCATTGCCTCGCCAACCCTCTCTGTCAACAACATACTGACCCACTGCCTCCTCCTGGACGAGAGCTGGACACTCCTTGCTTCCTTACATCCCCAACGCCGAGTCCAGGTTAGCCTTCCCGACAGCCTCGCACCCGTCATCTTCCTTCCCTGCCTGACGACTTAGGCAAACGGCTTCATGTTCCAGTCCAGATGAAGCCTCCGCTCTACACAATGAGCCCTTCCTCCCAGTCACACAGACTCGCTGCTGTCCTGGGACGGCGGCTCAGTGCCGCGGAGAAGGCTACAGCCCCGTGTTCTCCACCTGCAAGACAGTAATCACAACAGGACCACGCCAAGGATTGGGTGAGGTTATAGATATTTGGCCTAAGACTGGCTGGTTATTATTGGCATTTAAACATCAATGATGGTAGATTAAGTGGGCCCTTAAATATAAAAATGCACAGTATTTATATTCTTTTAGTATTTGTGGCATTCAGCTTCTCATTCGAACAGTAAACTAGCCGAAGCAACAGACTTTCATAACAGGAAAGATTTATTAAACTCACAGTTCTGAAGATTCAGTTCCAGTTTGGGCAGTCCCACTGGTTTGGCCTCGGGGTGAGGGTGTTGCTGCTGGCAGCGTCCAAAGGTGGCACGCAGCATCACGTGGCCAGAGGCAAGGAGCCTGTGTGCAGGAAGCTCTGTGCGTGCTCACCGAACCTGCAGGGCCTCATCATGTGGCTCCGCTCACTTCCCCAGGGCCCACTCCCCACGCTGGCTCAGCACCATCAACACTGGACGCTGGGGGACCAACAGTCAAAGTACAGCAGTAGGAAAAGGAAGAACATTGCATTGGTTCAGATTCTCTTAACTTAGTCTCAATGTACCTATTAGAATTTCTCGCATTAAACATTTTCATGATATAGTTTAGAAGCTAAAAAATTTTACATATGTAAAATAAGTATACAAGAGTATTTCAAAGAGTTTACAGATTAGAAGCTAAGTTTGGAGTACATGGGTCAAGTCCTGGCTGTACCACTGACTCCGGTGCAGTCTGCGAAGGTGGCAGGCGCGGGCTCAAGGGGCTGGTTCCCCACCAGCAGGTCTGCACGGGGAAACCTGCACTGAACTGCAACTTGGCTCAGGATGCTGCGGTCATTCTGAGGGAAGGTGAAGTGGCAAACAAACAAAAACAAAACATAACAAGAAACCCAGGCATGCTCCAGGAGGATTTTAAAGACCCCCCTCCCCCTCCCCGTATACATGGATTTTTAACATTTTTGCGCTAACACAAACTTTTACTTTCCATGGACTTTCTGAAGGACCTTGACTCTGCAATTCTTTAAGACACTTGACACAAAATTGTGAATTAGTACTGGGAGTAAGACAAAGCTTCCATTTAAGCTGCATTACACACCAACTGTGGAATAAATCTGTCCTTGCTTTAACAGGCAGCTTCGCAGGGAATGTCTGAGTATTTCTGCTGTGTTTATATATTCTGGTCACACTAGATCTACATGTCGAGATACGAAATTGAAATCAGCCTCTAATGTTTTCATTTTCTCTCCTCTTAAAAATACTCAAATTCATGTCATCTACACAGAGTACTGATTAGCAGTCTGACATGTTCCTAAACAGTATACGGAGGGCAAACGAGCTGCTGTTTCTGGAAACTCAGACGTGTCTGAACTGCTACTCCGGGACTCGGGACTCGGGGCTGGGAATGAGCAGTCATGACAACATCGCTGTCTAAACGAGGACGTTGGATGATAAGGTAAGCTGCGTTTATCGCTATTAAACCTTTCTTAGATAGAAAAGATATGTGAGGCCTTCAAGAGAAAATTAAACTAGAACAAATATGTCTCATTAACAAAGCAGTCAATTCCCTTTATTTTTAAAATTCTATGTACATATATGAATGATCTGTATAATGTACATTCAATATAGAAAGCTTTATATATTTGATAATGTATAGAACATTTCACAATTACACTAATCTCTTACATAACATCTCTCAATGCTTCTGCACAAGCCTCTTTGATTCAGTCTGGTGTGCACTGTGAGCTCCGAGAGGGTCAGTGACGGAGGACAGGATGCCGGCCGCGGCTGTGGGGACCAAGTCACACAGCATCAGCCACGCACAACTGATTGCGGGACAGGGAAATGTCCTCGTCTGGGGACAAGTGACTCGTTCGGTCTGCAGACTGCAGCTCAACCCAGCAGTCACACTAAACCAAAACAACCATTATAAAAACTAGGAAGAAAGTTTTGTCATTCTGATTCACAGTCTTGTAAACAGATACAAAGGAACAAAATGTGCTTACATCCATCAAGAAAAAAACTCTTGTGTACCCGCTTAGGTCGGTCCACAGAACGCTTTCTCAACATGATACAATTAGAATCACTGACTTTTTTCCTAAATAAAAATATATTTATAGAAAAAGGAATAACACTGTCATGAAACCAGGAGAAAGGCAGTAAGAATTTGCTTCAACGTGTCAGCTGGAGGAATGTGGACTGGGCACTGGCCTTTCCGAGTCTAGCGTCTCTCAAAAACGTTTCAAGTTTGATAGCCAAGGTCGCCTGCCTCATGGTCTACAGGAGGCGGCAGGTTGGACATGACCGATGAGGATGTACCCGCAGTAAGGTAGCCAGCAACGCCAGGTCCTGCAAGAGAACGGAAAACACACGCAGGTCCAGAAAGCTGTCACACAAAGCAGTGACTTCTAAAACATCAGAATGCCCACCATGAGCCCGCGATGCTCTGCTAGCAGTCTTTAACCTTACAGTTAGAGTATCATTCTCATGGTTTGCTTTTACTATGTGGCAAAGTTAAAAATAATTGCAGAACTTATGCTAGACAGTAAGTAACATGACTATGGAAATGTGGGGAAGCACAATTGCAAAGAGCCCAGGCTCTCAAAGAGCTGTGCACAGGCAGACAAAACATACACCGCCCCCGCCCACCCAAAGTCACCTGTGACAAAGCACACGGTCAACACTGACTTCACCTATTCTCGTCTGGTACAAGCTATGCTGCTCTGACAAGCAGTACCACATGGGTAAGTCTGCTATGCCAATCAGAAAAGAAAGGCGCTGGGTATCTACTCTGTCGTAGGTAAAAACAAGAATGCCATGGATATAGGTAACAATTTTTCAGTTATTTGTCTTCCCTGACTGTCTATAGCTTGAAAGTGTTACACATGATGTGTCCTATGAGCACAGGGAAGGCTTTAGCCTTCAGACACTGCATGAACGCTGAGTCACATCGCAGAAGCACTGTGCACAGCACCACACTAACACTGGGCGACACCTGCAGCTGACACAGTGGGAAACAAGGCAAGCAACTAAGGGGCATGGAAGGGAAGGACCAGGAAAGCAGTGGGAGCGGCATGCATTTAGCAAAAGAGTTCTCTACCTGCTGCAGAGAGCTACACAGAAGTTAGCAAGCTGCCCGGCAGAGCAGATCTAAAACCCGCTCCTGAGGTGAAGGGGGCTGCTGCCGGTTAGAAGGGAAGGAGAGACACCTGAGGGGAGAGAAGAAAGATGAGAAGCAAGGCGGGTGAGGAAGTGCAAACAGCAGAGCCGTCTGAGAGGCCGAGGCACACCGGGCTGACTGACGGAGGACAGACGGGCAACGCAGGCGTATCTCGTCCTTCCACAGGCACGTGTCCTGTGTGAAACGGCTGGTTCCAAACGGCACACAGGCGGTTACACAGGACCTGGCCTGTACGAGCTTCCACTGAACATGACCCAGGGCAGCCTGACACTTGGAGCCTTGTGCTTAAAATGCTCACAGAAGAGACACTGTACAGGCAGACACACCCTGCTTAGGGCCACGACAACAGGAGGCCACAGCACCATGGCACAGGTGAACGTCCTCTGAATGCCTGGGGGCAGCACTAGCAGCACAGCACCGAGCATTGCTGGTAGTTTCAATGTGAAACACAGCAACATGTGCTGACTAGCAGCACATCCCAGCTGTTTGAAAAGAAACTCTGTAAGCTTGAACTTTAGGTATTTCTTTTGATCTGGGGATGGAGAAAAAATACACTGAGACCTTAAGAACACTGCGAACTGAGAAAACTCGGGAACCTCTCATGCTAACATCGAAGCAGGCAGAAATCAAACTGTAGCCTTCGCAGAGAGGGGCCATCGATCCCCGAAACTCGGTAAAGGAAGCAAGACTCTCTCCCCCTTTGCTGCCGGCCTCTCTGAGGATGTGCTTGGTCCCTGCGTGGGGCCCACCTAGCTGCATCCTCTAGGAAAAGGTGGGAGAGAACAAGGGCACTCAGCACATAGCCAATGTGTGTAAGGCCCTCAGATGGAGAGGAACAAGATGCAGTTCTTACAAGAGGCCCCGAGAGCGCAACCGGCGGCCATGCTGGAGTCTAGGTGTAAAGAAAGCGTCTTGCCCTCCGAGTCCCAGGCCTGAAACATTCACCAGAGCCCCTGCTCCTCTCCTGCTGTTCTACTACTTATAGATCTTGCGTTTGCTGGCACCAGGCTGTTGTTTTTTCTTTTTGTACAGAACTTTGCGAATAACAACTCTTTCTTTTTTGTCTTCTCCAGTCACAGCAACTACTTCTCACGCTGTACACAGATACAATCTCCACGTAAAAGGAAAGACAGACACCAGATGGTACGGTCCCTCTGTGCTCGGTTTCTATAATCACTCAGGGATCTGCTCACCTCGTCTCTACTCTAAGCACAGCACACGCCTCACTTGGTTCCCAGCTTGTCAGCAAGGCAAGGACACCTGCAGCTTACTTCAACAAAGCCAACCAAGGAAAGCTAAACACCACGGAAAAGCAAGAGAACAAGAGGCCTTCCTGCAGAACAGCTTCCAATGCACAAATTCTTCAAGGTCAACGCTTCAATAAATGTTTACTCTTAACTCAGAAAATACCCTGATATATGGAGTAATGATGATAACAGTATTTTCATGGTTTTTTAATGTCTGCAAACAGTTCAAAAAGTTTTTAGCATGCCTATGGAATGTGATCCTAACTAGAAGCTGTAGTATCACCTCACATTTGCTTTTTAAGCATTACTTTTGTTTTTCAAGGCACCGAGAGGCCGACGGGAAAGAGACGTGGCCGAAGGGCAGTGGGAGCGAGCGCTCCCAGCACTCACGGCCGACTCCCCACGACGGCCAGGCTCGCCACATCTCCTGCTCCCTCTTTCTTTCGCTCTGCCTTTCAAACACATAGACAACACGTTTAAAAAGAAAAAGGTAAGACTTTCTCTAATCTCCCTGTTTTTAAATATTCAAATTTCAGCGTTCATGACTGCTTAAACATCTACACTAGCAATCTGAATTCTTAGCCCTGCTGTAACTGTAACACGATAGTTCATTTTTTCCCTACTTTCCCTACATTATCACTGGTTAGAATGTGAGGTGACCTCCTCATACATACAGCTATGTCAGCCAGACACCGAGAACCACCGCACATTAAGGTCAATACCAAGTGAACACTTTTAAACCAGACATGCATTCCACCTTTGTCAAAACGACACTGTGACTTGCATCTTGGACAAAAGCCAGTATGAAAATGACTATAAGTTATCATGTAGCTCGTATGTCAAGTGGACAAATGTCATGAGTGTCAGACTTTTGTCCCTACGTACTAAAACTTTATTCTGTACCTACATGCTTCCTCCTCGTGGGAGAACAAAGCCTAACTTTGCAGCACAACTACAGACTGACAGAAACCTTGAAAGTATTCTAGATATGCGTTTACATGTGTGTATACACGGATGTGCACGCATGGAACTCGGGTCTGCTGACAGAAGCAGCACGTTATCTCCTGAAGCTCCTGAGCACTCTTCACTATTGTTACATCTTTGATACACACATGCTCTCAGTGCAATCTGTGACACTGTTATCAAGTGAGCAAAGTACCTGGAACACATTCAACACACATACCCAAGGTCTCCCACAAGCTCACAGCACCGGGTCAGCCTACAGTCTACACAAACACCCTGAGGGCCCAGACTCTATGCAAGGCTAAAAGAAGACCCAGGTGGCTTTTACAGGGTGTCCTGGGCCCACCAATTAGACATGGCTTACCTGTGAGGTATCCTGCGGTTTGTGAGTCAGAAATGAACAAATCATGTTTCTGATCTTTGAAGGCACTCCAGACTGAAGAACGAGAAAGAATTTCATTCACCTAAGGGGTAAAGCAAACAGAAATGAAGTAAGGATTGGGCTGACAAATTGAACTAGAGAGAGATCAGCTGACTTTCAAAGCAACAAGGAATAAAGACTCAAAGGTGGAGCAGAGGTGGGCACTCCTTAAAGCCTACATCGCAGGGGCTATGTGAGGCACGTCTCACTGAATCGTGCCTTCAATCTTAGGCTGAGCTCCATCTCTGAACCAATGATTTGTGGATCTCTGGGCAGAAGATTCCCACACAGAAAGTGGTGCTGTGACAGTAACAGACGGCTGACCATGCTGAACTGACAAATGAACTCTTCATGAGTAACGGACTTATGGAAAACAAACAAACAAACTAAAAAAAACCCTGAAAATCTGAAGCTACAGCTTGAAGTAGTCTTTAAAATCACAGGTAGTGCTCTATGGAGGTTAGTGAAGAGGGCTGTGAAGAGCATGCATTCTTAAGATAGGAAACCGTTTACTAGAGAAAACGGTATCAAAACAGTACAGGTCAACTGGGTAAACACTGCCATCACATAAAGAAGCAATTCGAAAATAGCAAGTTAAGAAAGTAAGTTCTGGGTCTCACGTTCAGAAATCAGACGCTTGCTGAATACCTCCCACGTCACTTCATATAAGCACCAAAAAAACAAAAAAACAAACAGACAAAAAAAAAAAACAAAAACAAAGAAGAGGAAAGTTGAAATCTGCAGTTTTAAACATGCATATGGG
Source organism: Ochotona curzoniae (assembly GCF_017591425.1). Taxonomy (NCBI): domain Eukaryota; kingdom Metazoa; phylum Chordata; class Mammalia; order Lagomorpha; family Ochotonidae; genus Ochotona; species Ochotona curzoniae. The sequence goes on from NW_024465035.1 coordinate 4,374,106, forward strand.
CTGAGTGGAAATTAATGCCCGTTTTTGTGCTAGGCAGTTTCAGGATTTTTCTTCCTGAAATGTGTAACATGCCATCACATGCAGAAGAACCCTGCAAAATGAATACAAGCTTACAGTTTGTACTTTTGGGGTGCCAACACCCACTTGGGTTCTGGTCTTGGACCTGCTCCATTATGTGCAACTCAAATGCACTGCTAAGTGGAACCTCGGCAGGAGGGCACTGACAGCCACGGCACAGACCCGACCTTGAGGACACTTCCTGCTAAGTGGCAGGTGCAGGCTGCTCCCGTGAAGACCCACGCACCTGTTCTCCATGCTGCAGGCTTCGAGTCATGGCCTTGAGAGCTTTGACAATTTGAGCTTTAGTGGCCGCGGGGCTGTCCAGACTTTCAAGGCCAACACCTTCAAGTAATTTTAAGAGGTATGGGACCAAATCGGCTTTTAGGGCCTAGAAGGAAGAATAAGTACATATAAACATACTGAAAATAATGTCAGTTGTTCAGTGAAGAAATAATTTTATTTCTAGAACCATACCTGGAAGAATAGTCTGTCTTCACAGAACCCCAAAGCCAGGTATGAGGCGATTAACAAGTGCTAATGCAAGTTACTGAGATTGTTTTGTGTCATCCAGTGCCAAACGTCAGTCATCTGACCTTCCTAACCCCCTGTGGCAGGTGCTTTCCGCCCTTGACAGCAAACAAGCATGGAGGGTGCAACACCTGCTCGTCAGCACAGACTTACAGAACTCATCTGTGAAACTTCAGACATTATACTGGACTATGTGCTCGAATGATGCTAAACTAAGACGTAACTCAATGTCTGAAATATTTTAGTCTTCTTTCATGTCTCAAAACATTAATATTTGTAGTCATCATATGCATCGCCCATCATCCTAGTAAAAGCTGGTTAACACACTGAAACTCCAGGGGAAGAGGTACTGCTCTCAGAGCATCCCTGCCTGGGTGGCTCTACTTCCCAGAGGACTCAGTCCTGGGGCTCAACAGCACGCCTGAGCTCACAGCGCCATCAAGTGGCCGTTTCACCTCATGCTCTCTGTTCACCCAACTCTTGCAGCTGACCCCAGGTCTGAGGCTCTGAGCATCCAGCGTCTGAGAGGCACTCTACCTGCCTAAGCCAGAGTCCGAGCGAGGAAAGGGAGGCAGCACGGGGGCTGGGAGGCTACTCAGGCTGAGCACACCAGCTTTCACCGCGTCACCCGACAAGTTGTGGGAAACCAGGGAAGGGTTTTCAAGATGGAGAGTCAACCAGTCATATTTTAGATATACTTTTACTTTTAAATTTTATTCTAAGCATTTCTAGGATGCAAACTGATGTGATACATACTTACGATGTAAAGTGATTACGTGAAGCTGATTAGCATATCCATCACTTCAACTATTTGTTCTTTTTGTGTGGTGAAAACTTCTGAAATTTACCAGTTTTGAAACATACATTTATTTACTCTAGCCACGCTATGCAACAGAAATCAAAATTTGCTAGTCTTGTCTCAGTTAACCTTTGACCCCGCGCATCCTACCCACTCGGTGGTCTGGACCCCACCCTCGGCACCTGTCCTTAGTGGTATTTTACAAAGACTACTTTTCTAAGGTTTTTTTTCTTTTTTAAAGGTCAGTGTGTTTTTGTTCTTCCTGTGCCTGCCTAATCTACATCAGTATCTATGAAGTTCAGTTTTTATTCGGCGGACAGTCTCTTCAAAAAGGTCAACAAAAACCTTGGCATGTTTCTTAAATATGAGAAGCAAAGGAATAAACAGAAAAGGCTAATACTTCACAAAGCAAGCTAAAGCTAAATGCTTAGTGAGATTCAGAATTGAAACATCACTGACACGCTGAGGCAGGTAAGACTTTTGGAAACTGCCCCTTCTCTCTCTCTCACACACACACACACACACACACACACACACTCTCTCTCTCTCCCCCTTTCTCTCTCTCACACACACATTCTCATGTGTCTCTTTTCTATACAAAACATCAACTTCCGCATGGACAGATTCATAAATTGCTTTTCATCACCTGAGCCAGAGAAATCCCATGAGTGCCGAGGGGGTGAACAGCCTGGTGATCTGGTATACCTGCTTTTTCAAGAGTGCTGGATGCAGAAACTCACTCACTTGTGCGACTAACTCGCTCTGCTCCTTCTGAAACATCCGGTTAATCGCTTCGCAGGCCAGCCCGACAGTGTCTGCGCGCCTCCTCATCCCATTCATCAGCGGGCCGATGGTCTCCAAGGACGCCATGGCTCGGACGCACAGCTAAACGGAGAGCGGAGGTTACTCACAGGGCAGCACGGTGGCCGACCAAAGCTCTGCACAGGCTCAACTGAGTAACAAGTCGAGCAATTCTGCTTTCTTTTATTAAGGACAAATTTTTTGATTAAATTTTTTATTATTTTATGATACAGCTCCATCCCCAAATTCCCTCCCCCGACTGATTTCCCCTATATTATTACAATAGGATAGTCCTTTATAAACAGTCATAATTCTATCATTCTGCTATTCAAGTGTATCCTGACACTGCAGGTCTGGACAATGGAAGAGACTCCAGCATCCCATTGTCAAAAATATATTTAACAGTTTCTTTGGGAGTCCATCTTTTGAAAGTAGAGATACATACTGCATTGTGTCTTCAAATCTGGGTATGACAGTCTCTGCTACACTTTTACTATCATTCCCCTTAAGTAAAAGCCAGAAAACAAAATCCACAACAGGAAGAACAGTAAATTTACAGCAACATGAAGTTAAGTAACATGTTACAGAAAGACCAATGTGTAGCTAAAGTGATGGAAAATTAAAAACCTTCTTAAAGAAAATGTTACTGCATGACCCATGTGGCACGGAAGAGATCAATAAGAAAGAGAAAAAATGTTTTGTGAAGAAATAACAAAAAAACAAAAGGTTTAAGAATTGATAAGGTATCATGCAGTTGATCTGTACAGAGCTACTGTTAGCAGGGGATTCACATAGCAACAAACATCAGGGAGGAGCGGCGGCCCCGAGCAGCGAGGTGCGAGCTGGAGGGAGGGCCATACCTCATTGTCAGACAGCGCGTGGATCACCCGCACAGCACTCTTGGGCACGGCGCTGTTCCTGTGATTGAGTGCCTGGATCACTTTGGGGAGATGGCCCAGGGGAGGCACTTGGTCGGCCAGCTGAGGCTGCGCACTGAAGAGGCACACTGCAGCCAGGGTCACAGTTTCCAGCGTTTCCCCCTGCAAGTGAAACAGCAGATAAGACACTGACAGAGTCCTAACATCCCTGCTACTGTGACTGTACTTGGTGTTCAAAATTAGGGACCCAGGAGCTCTAAGTACCAATACTTGCAAACAGATTCATGTAACCCAGAAGAACCTGTAATTTTCTTCAGAAAAAGACATGAATCTAAAGGATACTAAGGATCTTCTATTTTAACCTAGATAGCCTTCTTTTAAGATTTATTTTTATTTTTATTGGAAAGTCAGATATAGCGAGAGGAAGAGAGCAAGATTTTCAGTACGCTGATTCACTCCCCAAGTGACTGCAACCGCTGGAGCCGAGCTGATCTGAAGCCAGGGGCGAGGAGCCTCCTCTGTATCTCCCACGTGGGTGCAGGGTCCCAAGGCTCTGGGCCGTCCTCCATTGCTTTGCCAGGCCACGAGGAGGGAGCTGGATGGGAAGCACGGCTGCCAGGATACGAACTGGTGCCCATATGGGATCCCAGCACACGAGGCGAGGACTTTAGCCACTAGGATACTGGGCCGGGCCCATAACCTAACCCAGATAGCCTTTTACTGGGCAATGCATGCCTTATTTCTGATGCAGGTTTAGAATATCATTCCCCAAAAGACACTAGTAGAGAATTTCAGATGTTACAGATATGTGAATGTTTGAGAACATCAACACTCCAGAAGAACACAGAAAAACATTCCTACTATAACATGCTTGGATACCTTAATATACTCAATTTGTGGAGAACAGAACAAGAAGAAAACTCCAAGCTTACATCAGTGTAAGTACCTATGAGTATATCTGTCACAAACGGCAATACTGTCTGGGCACTCGTTGGTTCACTCCCCAGACTCCCGCACTGACAGAGGGGGGCGTCCGGGTCAGGCTGAAGTCAGGAGTCCAGAAATGGATCGAGTTTCAGATGGGCAGCAGGGATTTCAGTACTGTGGGTACCATCTGCTGCCTCCCGGGGTGGGCACTGGCAGCAAGTGTTACCCACCAGCAAGCCAGGACTTGAATCCAGGCCCTCTGCATGGTATGGCAAACAGGAATCCCAGAGAGGGTTTTAAGTCTTGCACCAAACCAAATGTACCGTAAGTGAAGATGGGGACCACAATGAGAATCAAAGTAAAGGAGCTCACGCACGTGCTTCTGAAGCTTCACCTCCTGAGATTTCATTGAAAGCTGGATTTACCGAGTGACTGTGGCAAGGAACGAGCTGCTCCAGCCACTAGCGCCCTCCCCGAATGCCCAGACAGCCCAGGGAGAGCTGGGCCAACGTCAGGCACTCGATTCATCTCCACAGTGGGCTCCAGGGACTGGGGACCCGTGGGCCATCTGCCATCCTGACATCCCGCGGGGCCCTCGGCAGCGGCAAGCTAGAGTACTGACGTAAACTGAGTCAGGACCAGTATTAAACTCAGAAGCCCCACTATGGGAGGAATGACGTCTTAGTCACAAGGCCACTTATCTATTAACTTCTGGGGTCTTCCCGTTTGTTCCTCGGGTTTCCGGCTTGCTAGGTCATCACAAGGCTACCTCCCCCTGGTGCTCCCCGGCAGTCTACAGCGGAGCACGGCTCCAGCAATCACCCACACGTCGTCCTGTCGAGGGACGAGGGCCGTGAAAAGCAGGCCCAAGCAGGACATACTTTCAGAGGAACACGCAACATTTTGGATTTTCCTTAAAATTGTTTAATCATTGAATATACGGTAAAAACAACTTTCAGAAGTTCCGTAATTATTAGAAATAACTATCTTCTCAAATACAGATATGCTTATTGCAGCTACATTATACTTCTAAGCTAGGTTTGTGATAAACATACTCTTTAGTACAGTAAGAGCTTCAGTTTGGAACATCCAAAAATAGTAACAAAAAAGAATAATTGGCCTAATGTACATATCTGAATTCAAACATGGCAGCGAAGCTGAAAGACATGGCCACGTGTTAAATCACGGTCACCAAGGATGAGTTTTTGAAGAGAAATACACACACACACATAGATATTATATTTACATATGTTGATATTATATATCTATATATACAAATATATATCAATATATATTATTATCTATCTATCCATTTATCTATCGAGCCAACTATCCAATGTTTTCAAGAACTTGATGGATAAAGCTTACGTGAGGACTGTTCTTTTCCAGGAGCTCAGTTAACTTCTCCAGTAGTGCAACAAGAAATTCTCGAGGTTTCCTGAGAACCCAAGCTGGCTGCGCAATGAAGATTCTCAGGAAGACGCCTCCAACAGCGAGTTCGCCCTCTGCTTCTCCGAACGCCACGGCGAACTCCTCGGGCAGCTGCAGGAGAGGACACGGCCAGGCCGCTTCAGAGGCACAAGGCCAAGAAACACCAACTCTACCAAAGAGACATTCACAAAGCCCGCCCAGAAACAATCATTGATTTAATCAAATGACAAGGGCAGGAAGTTTTATTTTCCTCTTAATGAAGTTCAGACAAGGTACTCTGGTTAGCTGTTTTAAAAGTGAATATTCCTACTTGTAAGTTTGACGTCTTAATTTTCCAGAGTATTTAAGAGTCTTAACAACAAAGCAGTTCTAGGTTGGTTTTAATGAATGTAGCAATTGAACAAACACAAATCAGTAAGAATAAAACGTAAACACAAGCGTGCCTTACCTTCCAGTTTGCATCAGGGTTATCCTGCTGATTCTTAAAGTGCCTTGGGAAGGAAGGGGGGTGGAATGACAAAGTTCAGTTACAAAACAAGGCTCTTAGCGACTTTCAGATCTACCCAAGAGAAGTGAGGAGTGAGAACGCGGGTTCTTCCCGGGTTCACCTGCAGGTGGGGGTTACTCACTCCAGCATCATTTCTCTAACTGTAGTGGATACTTTATCTCTGGAACTGTCATTCCAAATTAGCTCAGGGTTTTCATGTGTTCCTTCAAAAATATGGACAGCAGCTTCAGGGTTGTCTCTCATTGCATCCATGAAGACACTTGGTAAAAATTTCATTAATGTTATTCGAACCTATACAAGCAAGTATGAGAGAGAGAGAGAGACCTGTTGGCGGCATCTCAGTATTTGGCTTGAGTTATGGGATTTTTTCCAGGGTAGAACATCGGCATAAGTTATACATCTGCTGTGGGCTGTTACCTAGCAAAACAACCTTGGTTCATTCCCACAGCAGAACACTAGTTTCTGGATATCCTGCTGCTGCCAATCACTCTCCCCCACCTGCCTGGGAAGAGCAGAGGAAAGCCAAGCACGTGGGTCTCTGCTGCCCACGTGGCAAACCTAGAGGGAAATCCCGGCTCCTCCTGGTCACACGGCTCCTCTGTCCCCTCCAGCCCCTCCATCCGCTCCTGGCCCTCTGTCCCCCCAGCCCCTCCATCCGCTCCTGGCCCTCTGTCCCCCCAGCCCCTCCATCCGCTCCTGGCCCTCTGTCCCCCCAGCCCCTCCATCCGCTCCTGGCCGTCTGGCTCCTCCTGGCTCCTCTGTTCCCTCCTGGCCCCTCTGGCTCCTCCTGGGTTTGGCATGGCTCAGCCGCAGGCTGGAGTATAATCATTTTCCGTCTCTCCCTTTCTCTTTCTTTCAATTAAATAAATGTTAAAGAAATAAAGAATGCACCTTGGGCCCGGCGCGGTGGCGCAAGTGGTTAAAGGTCCTCGCCTTGCACGCCCGGGATCCCATATGGGCGCCGGTTCTAATCCCGGCAGCCCCGCTTCCCTTCCAGCTCCCTGCCCGTGGCCTGGGAAAGCAGTCGAGGACGGCCCAAAGCTTTGGGAACCTGCACCCGCGTGGGAGACCCGGAAGAGGCTCCTGGCTTCGGATCGGCATAGTATCGGCCCGTTGCGCTCACTTGGGGAGTGAATCATCGGACGGAAGACCTTCCTCTCTGTCTCTCCTCTCTGTATATCCGCCTTTCCAATGAAAAAATAATAAAAATAAATCTTTAAAAAAAAAAAAAAAAAAAAAAAAAAGAATGCACCTCCCAGGCCCTGCTCTGTCCAAGCCTCTGGACGCACAGGTGTGAATCCTTGTTCCAAGCTCTCCTGTTGCTGATGTGTGCTACCGGATGCACAAGCAAGGGTTCAGTGAGCGCTACTTGTGAAGTTTACTTATTAGCTGTAAGGGAACTTCGTTCACACCTATGTCTCAGTATAAATCCATTCAACTTGTGCTCCAGACTGGACGACGGCTCACATCTGGGTAAAACACGGCCCTGCAGAGTGCGGCCGCGAGGGGCTGCCAGCCCGGTCTCCTTTCCTGAGGAGATGCCCCCTCACTAACCCAGGGGCCGTTGCCTTTGACAGCTGCGGGCTCACACACAGAGGACGCACCAGCGAGCCTGCCTGGGCGTTGTGGAGTCATCCGCAGACACAACCTCCCCCCCCGTTTGTACTTCTGTCTCTCCGACAAAAGCAAAGACAGATCAGTTGTCACAGGAGAAAAAAAAAAAAAAAAACACCAGTTAATGGACAATGTATATTATCTTTTAATTCCAGATTATAATCAATTCCATTTTCTCATTACTGAATTTTCATTGTACATCCGAACATATTTGGGGCCTAAAAATCTCCTAACTTTCATATCAAATCATTTGATCAGCATCAAATTCACTTAACTCTATTAATTTCCTTCCGAGATCTATTCTTGCTTACCTTTGGACCTATTAGTTTATCTGCTGTCATTTTAGCAAAAAGTTCCGCTGTCTGGGCTCGAACCTGTGGATGTGTTGAATTGCAGAACATATCCAATAAATAAATCAAAGCTCCTATGCAGGAGAAAAAAAGAATCAGTGCTTATGTTACACATAAAGAACATGCGTTTGCTAATCTATTTTCAAACATATTTCAACTCGATGCAGTCTGATTTTTATAATCTGTAACCTCCTCAGACATAGTTCTAGTTCATTAAACTAGACAGTGGCTGACAAGCCAGCCTTACCCCACAGATTATATAACCAACAAAGCCTTTATACATTACCCTTTGCCATTGCTTCTTTTATAATTTTTGTACTCGATGCCAAAGCATAAAGAGTCTCTAGAACAAGCTGACGACCTGTTGATAAGAGACACTGTCAAGACTGTGTTACACATTAGCTCACTCACCAGTTCCCAACTCTGAGGAATCATCACTAGTGCATACCCCACCGTATATACCCTACGCATACAGCTTATGCCCCACTATACATACGGCATATGCCACTATATACACAGCTTATGCCCCACTGTATATACGGCATATGCCACTATATACACAGCTTATGCCCCACTGTATATACAACATATACCACTATATACACAGCTTATACCCCACTGTATATACAACATATACCACTATATACACAGCTTATGCCCCACTGTATATACAACATATACCACTATATACACAGGTTACACCCCCACTATACACACGGCATATGCCACTATCTATAGGGCATATACCCCACTAGCTGTATGGCATATACTCCACTGTATATACAGTGTATACCTCACTGTACAGCAAGTTTTGAAATGGAAAATATAAGGCCATCATTTTTTTTGTTTATGTAAGCAATACAAAGATTCATCTAGTGTAAATACCACTTTAAATAGTCCCAGAACTACACACGGCTGACATGTCTGGATTTCTGTGGCAGGTGTGTATCCGAGCCCCCTGACTGTGTCATAGGCTACCAGGTCACAACAGGGAGCACACGTACTTGATGGCAGCGAATGCAGGAGAGCGAGTAAGTTGGACAAAACCACGGACTCTGCAATATTGTTCACACAATCTTGATTGGATGTCACTATATTCACAACCTGAAAATTAATCAATGGAATATTTAGAAGTTTTTAAGTAGTTCAAATTAAATCATATACACATCTAAGAAACGACAAATCCTTCATTTTTATGGAAGATAAAAAATTTTATTATATCTATTTGGATTTTTTTTATTGCATTTCATTTTATGACATTGTTTCCTAGGCTCTGAGGTTCCCCCAACCCCTTCCCATGCTCTCCCCACCCCGTGGTGGATTACTCTACCTTATTGCAGTATTACAGTTCAAATCCAGTCATGCTTCTTTCATTGCAAGCATAATGATCTTTTGAGAAATAGCATCTTGAGGCTTATGAAACTTTAAATACTATACCAGTATATAATTGAGAAATAGGATATATACTGTAATTTTTTTCTTAAATTTTAATTTACTTGAAAGGCAAGTTCCCATTTCCTGGTTCACTTTCCAAAGCCTGCAGAACCATCTGGCCTGCCCAGTGCACAAGCTGGGGACTCAATCCAGGCCCCCACACAGGATGCCCCACCTCCATGGCTGCGCTGGCAGGAAGCTGGAATGGGAAGCAGAGCTGAGTACTGGGTACCCCAACACAGCAGGTGGGTGTTCTAAGCTCTGTCTGCATCACTGTGACAGTGCCCGCTCCCTGTTGTCCTCTGAAGGACAGATCTGGGAGCCCGGTGACCGGAGGACAATCATCCTCACTGCTGGGATGCTTTTGCTTGCAGAGGGAGAGAGACTCAGCCAACAGACGAGGTCTACCTTTCCATTACAAAGAAACAGGCATATTCTTCTTTCAGAGAGGATGACTTCTATGTTTATTAACATCTCAGAGCAACATATCCTAGATTTAAAAATGTTTCTTTCAGAATTTACAAATGAAACTAACATATGGCCTAGCAGGTAAGATATCAGGATGTCTGTATTCCAGAACAAAATACTCAGCTTTGACTCCCCAGCTCTGACTGCTGCCTCCAAATTTCTGCTAACAGACACCTTGGGAGGCAACAGTTGATGGTTCAAGTGACTGGTTTCTGCTATGCAGGTGAGAGAACTGGACTGCTCTGGCATTAGCCTGGCACAGCCCCAAATGTTGCAAGAATTTGGGGAGGAACCAGCAGGTGTGATAATCTCTCTGTCTCGTAATCACAGAAACAACCCTCCAAAAATCCTGTGAGACTGAGAAATCAAACAGGAGAGAAAGCATGTTTTCAATTCAATTAGTATGCCTAAGGTTTTTTTTTTTTTTGGTCCAGTGTAATTCTGATATTCTATCAAAAATATTAAGTCTAAATGTAATCGAAAAAGATGTTGTGTATATTTAAATTCAGTTCCTTTTATTTTATTTGAAAGAAAGATCAGCTGGTTCATTCTCCAAACGTCCACAACAATCAGAGTAGACTAAGCTGAAGTAAAGAGTCTGGGACCCAATGTAGATCTCACGTGTAACAGGGACCCAAACCTGGGACCCAATGTGGACCTCACGTGTAACAGGGACCCAAACCTGGGACCCAATGTGGATCTCACGTGTAGCAGGGACCCAAACCTGGGACCCAATGTGGACCTCACGTGTAGCAGGGACCCAAACCTGGGACCCAATGTGGACCTCACGTGTAGCAGGGACCCAATGTGGACCTCACGTGTAGCAGGGACCCAAACCTGGGACCCAATGTGGACCTCACGTGCAGCAGGGACTCAAACCTGGGACCCAATGTGGACCTCACGTGTAGCAGGGACCCAAACCTGGGACCCAATGTGGACCTCACGTGTAGCAGGGACTCAAGGACGTGAGCCATCACCTACTGCCTCCTGGAGCACACGGAAGCAGAGAGCTGACTGCATGTGGAGGAGTGAAACTTCCACCCAGGCACTCTGACACAGGAGATAGGCATTCCTGCCCAACACCAACCTTCTTTAAAGTCATCTTACAAAGCACACATGTCCTTGTTACTGCAGGGTTGAACTTTGTGTTCTTTGTCATAAATTGTGCTCCAGCAGGCAGAACCATCCATGATTCTGGGAGCTCTCTTATGTCTGCCTCATTATGAGCCACGTGACCAGGGACTTCCTGAGTTTGAGGAAAAGGTTGCATCTAAACACTGTCCCATGGGACCAGTGGTCTCCTTTTCCTGAGGAAGAGCTTCCAATTTAAAGACCCCAGGTTCTGAGCAACTGGCTTTCCTAGACAACTCCACTGACCAACAGCACAGCCAGGTGTCTGGATGGATCCTGGTAAGAAGGCACAGAACCTGAGGAGCAAGGTCAGTTACAACGCAACTCACTGTGTGTATGCAGCTAGCAGGTCACTGGCCTCAATGCAAGAGATCTTGGAAATTGCTTTCTCTTCTTGCCGACCAGTGGATCCCTAAGTTTGTCCAGTAAAGCCTATTCACTCACTCATACAGGACAACGGGCACAACCCTGAACGCCTTCAAACTGATTCAAAACATAAAAACACGGTAACTTGGCTTAACAGTCAACATGAGAAAAGCACCATGTGCTTCTGTTCGGCTTTAGATGGGGATTACACAGGGCTTAGCGAACCACACGCTGGGGAGAGGTGGCACGGTTGATCAGGAGCACTGTACCTCTAGAGCCAACTGCTGCACCTGACCAGCCCCATGGACTCGAAGAAGAGAAAATATCAACTTAAAGTGGCCGATACATTCACTTTCAGAGCCTAGGGATAAGAAAAAATAATACTTTTTAAAAGAATCTCTAAAAATGACATCCTAAATTATAGATCTTCAGAACACATAACTCAATTGTTTACTACCAAACTGTAAGTCTGACAACCTTTCTACGCGCAGCGTCTAATAAGGCAAAGTTACTGGAATTTAGCTTCTATTTCCAAGTCTAGCCCTCATTTTATCAAAGAATCCAAACAGCTTGAAAATCTAAAATTCTCAGTGATAATTTTACTCCTGACCTTTAGCACTTGGGGTGATCTAATTATAGTCTAGGAAATTTTCACATCATTTGGCCTTTGAGTAAGACTAGGTTAAAACAAGCAAAGCAGTATTATAAATCAACAGGCATAGCCCATGGACTCCTTGTGAAAACCTTGCATAAGATGGAGTATTTTCACCTCTATTCACTTGAAACCCTTATTCTGTGTATTAATTATCATTCTGTTAATAAAACAAAACAAATTTACACAGTAAATTATGTTCAGCTCATATTTCCTTTTGCTATCTGGCAGTTACATACATCATAATTTGCAATCTTGTGAGGCCTTGTAACTTAAAACAGGAAAATGTTCTATAAATTTATTTCCAGCTCACTGAAATTCTCTCTCATTGGCCAGAATTGTTACAAATACATCAATGACATACAAGCTCCATTGTAAAACAGCATGAAATCCTAATACAAGAATATTATAGACACTATCAAAACTGAGTTTCTGCGCAGCCTTTTCTTCAATTTTAAGAAACTATGCGACAGGCAGAGAAAGAGCAGAACGCAGCGCATACAACAGAGAGCAGAGTGAGAGCGCCCCGTCGATGGCTCCGCCCAGATTTTCACGTGGCCAAAGCTGGGTGCTCCAGTGTGGTGTGGCACAGCACACAGAAGGCAGGACCGAGCTCTGTGAGCCATCACCGCTGCCTCCCAGGTCTGTGCTAGCAGCAGTCGGGGGTCACTGGGTGTGGAGCCGGACATGTGAACTACTGCCTTCAAGAATTGATCACCTCCCTCGAGTTTTACAAATTCCAAATCAGCAGCCTGCCCCATTACAGCTTCTTTCCACACTTCTAGTAACTTTCTCCTAAGCCAACTTCAAACAAGAAAAGATCTCATAATACCATCTTTAATAATGAGCAACGTTTTCTAGTAATATTCAGTTACTGGCTGGCAATTTTATTTCAACTATTTTGCAGTACCCAGAAAGTCACACTTTTAATGTATATTAATTAGAACAAAAAGTACCTGAAAGAGAATATTAAAAAAACATTTGGGGTATTCCAAGTAATGAATTTGTGCGGAGATTTTACATTTTAGGTTTGTTAGGAAATACACGCTAAATTGGAAGAATCTTTAGATGTTATTCATCGATCTCCCTGGATTCAGGCTACTGTGACGTTGTTTTGGGAAATAAGAAGATAATTAATGAGAAAGATCACACTTGTGTATTACTCTATTTCCTGAAAACTATATTACTTATTTGAAACAGGGAGGGGGGACCGGGAAGGAAAAAGATACAGAGAGGGACAGCTGGAAGGAGACACAGAGAGAGACAGCTGGAAGGAGACACAGAGAGGGACAGCTGGAAGGAGACACAGAGAGGGACAGCTGGAAGGACGTGTCTCCTACCCCTGGCACGCCCCACCCGACTCCTCCAGGCAGGGATGCGCCAGGCTGCAGTAGGAGCTTAGGATTTAGTTGCGTCTCTCACACGAATGCCAGGGACCAACCGCAAGGGTCAGCACCTGCTGCTTACACAGTGCGGATAGGAACAGGACGGGAGAGCGGAGCTGGGATCCAAAGAGCCACGCCCTGCAATGCTGTATGTGGCCATCCAGAGCAGATCACAGCCACAACAAACGTTCACCACATTCCAATTTCTACAGGCAAACTTTCAGAAATATAAATGCCCAATAAATACATGGCACTGAGTTAGGGGCCAAAGAGGCAAAAATCCAATCATCTAAGATCTACCTCAGGCACTTCTAATTGGTTATGTCAACTTCAGTCATCATTGTAAAATTTTATAGCAAACTCTTCAGCTTTTTCAATTCATTAAATCTTAAAGATATGGAGTCTTTCAAACAGAGTATTCTGACATCTTTCCCCAGCCTCCTATTTTTAACTCCCCCTGTATTATACTGAGTTTCCTGACAGAATTGAGAACAGGAATCTTTGGGGGTCCTCCACTGTACCGATGTCACTGCCCAAGGAGTCACACACCTGGGTTATATTTGATGACATTTCTCAGAGCCTCCAGGGCCATCTCCACTCGAGGTAACCGGTCACCATGCTGCTCTGACTCCACTTTGGCAGCGTGTGTGATGGCCATGAACGTGTGGAGATACTGGGCCTGGGAGCCTATGTAGTCCAGCAGGCTTGCAGCAAATGCTTTTGGAACCTTAAGTCAAACACAAAGTATTTTAAAAACATACAATTCCTCAGAGGAAGCCTGTTACAAAGACTCCATAGTGAACAAACAACAAAGCCTTCAACCTGGGAAAGAAACGAGCATGATTAAACTCCAAGAGCAAAAGGAGTGCCTGGGCTCTGGGCAGAAACAAAACCCAGTTCTCAACTTACAGAGATCTGATCTACCTTGGCTACTATCTTAGAAACAAATCTGTGACCAGAGTACCTCTTACCTTTACCAAGTAAAGAAAACTGGCAGTATATTTAACTTCTTTCTATACTTTAATCATTTTTAAGCAAAAATTATATGTATATTTGGAACATAAATCTAAGAACAGTTTTCAGAGGGACTTTACAAATGACTGAACTCCTTCAGATCGAGTTACATGTATGTATTATTGTGTGATAAATTACAGACACCAATCCTTGCCACACCCTTCAGACAATGAAAGGTTCCCTACACAACGCCAAACAGTGAGAACAAAGAGAACTCCTCTTTTTCTTCTGGAAGTGATTAACAGCTGACCTCAGGCCATTCCACCTGTATATTCTTACAATAAGCAGCCAGGGAAATGACTTGCGCCTGGTCTGATTCCACATGGAGTGAGAGTGCGCTGCCCATGCTGTTACAGTGTTACGCACGGCGCACACACAGCATTAGGACTGATGTAAGCAGCGGCTCAGCAAGAGGACCTTCCTACCCAGTGCTCACACTGAGCAGGATGAAGAGCTGCACGGCCCGCCAGGGCTCTGACCCTACGCGTACATACATGGATGGCTGCGAGGCACTGTGGAAAGAACAGACATCTGTCCGTGCATGCAGTGCGGCTAAGCCTCATCAAAGCTACCAGACAGATGCTAAAAGCAGAGCTTACCTCCAGTTGGAAAGTAGGGACTTCGTTGTACACCCTAACAAAAATCTCTCCCACAATAAGTTCTTTGGCATGGTCACTATAGACAAACTCCGATCCATACGTCTTATCACAATCACCCTTTTTAGAAAAAGAAAAGAGACCATTACATGTAAATTGTTAATGTCTGTTTTATAAATCTATCCATATTCAGTTTAATAATTTAACAGATGAAGAACTTAAGACCTCCACCCATTATGCAAAGAGGGAAAACTACCCTTCAGCACTCAGTGCCAGGCTAACACAACTAACTCTGAAACAGGCTGTCATGTTTCCTAGCCCTAAAATTACCATGACAACCCATTTTACAATTGGAAAAGAGCACAGAGGCCAGCCAAAAAGGTATCTGGCCAAGGAAGATACAAGTTAACAAAGCTGAGAGCCGAACCTTTTGAAAAAAAGCTGAGCAAAAGTGCTGGAAAATGGAGTATGAATAAAAAAGAGAAAATTATAATACAGTTTAAAAATTAACTACAATTTATATTTGAGACAAACAGGGAAAAAAATGATGGAAAAATAGACCCAATGAAGACTCAGGTTGCAACCATAGGGATTTCAGTTGAATTAAGTTGTGAAGTGCTAAACAAACAGATGTTATTTTTAAGCTAGTCAGGAAATTTGTGAAATGCCATACTTTTTTAATCATGTTTTCTTGTTGGATTTCAAGAAATTCAAGCAGCTCTGCTCTCGTTGAATTGTTCCAGATCAAGTAGGGGCTTTCTGTGTTGCTGTTCAGCATTTTCAAAATCTAGGAGAGAGAACGTTATTGTCTTCACATTAACACAGCCGTGAATCTGTCATTTTCTAACAAGTGCGTGAAGCATTATGGATCTCATGAGTAAGCATCTCAGCCATTCCAGCAAGTCAGCTGACACTGGCCACTTGGAGGTTGAGAAAAATAAAGGGTGCAAAAAAGATTCATCCTCAGTGTTGCAACAACTAACTAACTAAACTGAGATTCAAATTTGGGCCTGTCATCAGCATTTCTAACACTTGTTCTGCTGTGGCAAAAACCAAAAAACCAAAAACACACCCAGTATTTTGTGTTCGCATATTTCATAACACTTAGCAAACAAGGGCTTCAAAATAACCACAAATACTTCGTCTGTTTGCACTTACATGAGAGCAAATTAATCTTTATAAAAATACTGTCCAAATGTGTCTATTGGCCTGGCCGGTGCATCCAAGCCAGGAGCCAGCAACCGCACAGAGGGCAGGAACCCAAGAGTGTGGCACATCAGCAGGAAGCTGGATTGGTGGCGGAGGTAGGACTTGACCCCAGACACTATTATGGGATGCAGAACCCCAAGTTTCAGTTTAATGAACTGAGCCAGAACGCCCACCCCCCAAATGGAGTGAGCTTGGTGGCAAGGCTGGTAAGGAGCTAAACAGCACAGATCACAACGCCGAGCCATCCAGTACCTGACCTCATTTAGCTCTCCCCTTCACTTAAAAGTGTAAACAGACACTTCACAAAAAGGACCTCGTAACTTTCTACATACATTTTACATATGGGAAAGCAGAAGGCTGTGACCTCCATCCGACACAAAATTAGTCACTCACTGTTTTCAAAAAAAATTAAGTCCAATGAAGAAAAAAAAAATTGTAATCTGACACCAGGTAATTTAAAATAATTAGATTCAGACAGTATTCACGCCAAAACTTAATTCTGAAATATAAGATAACCCTCCCTTTCTTATAAAAAAAGGCCACCCCAACTTGCTTGTGTATCTGGAGACGCGGCTTTATCAGCAGGAGGCATCGCACTAGTAAGACAAAGTCCAGGAAAAGAACACAAGTTGCCTTTCACTTTGGCGGAGAAGGAGCTTAACTGCAGCTCGTTGCCACACTCGTCCACAGTAACCTTCTCCTTGGACGAGGGACGCGCCTGCGGACACGGTCAGTGCTCAGGCTGTTTAAAGCGCTGTTGCTGTGCTCCCTTTTCTACTTCGAGAGACTTGAACTCTGCATGAAAGCCCAGATTACCTCTCAGGCACGCACCTCGGCAGCACTGACCACGGCAAGTTTTCTTGCAATGTAGGGCGTCAGCATGCCAGCTAAACTCTTCCGGATGGTTGGGTTTTCCGGAGTTGCTTGCTCTTCAGACAAATACCCTCCAAGGCGGCTCAGAGCACAGACACTCAACTTGGCGAGACTGTTGGCCACTTCCTGTTTTAAAATATTAAAACCTTAAAGTAGATTATCTCACACAGGTAACAGAGAGCTATTATGGGATCAACACAGTACAGAACATGCTGAACCAGAAAGCAAACCAAGAAAGGGGGCATAAATCCCTAACACTGTGTCGGAGCTGACACACCTGAAGGAAACACCATCAGCATCCACATGTGCTCAATGTGGCATCTTGGAAAGCCCCGAAGTGGCTCTTCTGGGAGCAGGAACGTGGGTTGACCTCGCTTGAGGCACACACCGAAAGGATCAACAACGAGCAACAGCAAATGAGAAAGGAGACATAGGAAAAAGTGTTCATCGCTTCTTGGCGTTTGGCTAAGATCAAGTGTAGGAAAAAAATCAGAGAAGAACACAGCTGTTGGGGTCCGCTAGCCTCAACAGCATGACGGCGTCATTGTATTTCTTGTGATACGCAATTATAAAGCTGATTCTGAGTTATTAAAAAATTGTCAATCACGTCTAATAAATATTAGGGGAAATTTCTTTCCCCTTGCACCTTTCACACACAGTTTAGATTTTAGAGGCTTAAAGAGCAATAAATTTAGTTATATTAAAAAAGCGATACATGTTACCCCTTGGGAGTTCTAAGAGCTGAAGCCTGGCTTTGCTCTAGTTTAGCATCACCCTAAAGTTTAGGTTCAAATCAAAACAACGTGAAAGTTACCTGCTGATTTGTTTCTTCACTTTTCTGAATGCCACTCTCTTCTAGTGTGTAATCATAATTAAACAGATAACCAAGCAGGTGCCATAAAATTCCAGCCTGGAACAGGTGTGTCTGCAGCCAGAAATCCACAGCGAAAGAACTGACGCACTCGACCCCAAGAGCAGCCACCCGTGGAATACTCTAGAAGGAGGATAATGAAATTAGTATTCAGAGCTCTGAAAGTCCCAAAAGAATATGAGCAATAGACAAGTTAACCATCTCATTTACAAAATATTTAACAGTTACTTGCATTCTCAATTCAAATAAAGCACGTCGTGTGATAAGACACCAGTTACTAACCTTGAACTAGGGTTCAAAGACTTGCAATACAGTTTTCCCTGTGTCACTTTTCTTATGCCAACAGCAATTCACATGTTACTTATCTCAAATATTAATATTCAGTGATGTCTTTTCATTGGTTATGATTTACTTGACACTAGAATTTGTATTGTTACTAAATGCTTCTAAAGATAGAAGAGGAAATATTTCCATTCGATGTCCTCTTTCCAAGTGTTCTCGTAACCAGACCAATAGCTTAAAACTGTTCAACATAACTTTCATGTTCCCCGGGTATGCAGCAAGCCTTTCCCCTCCACAGTCCACCCCCAGCCAACTCCCCTCATCGGTTTTATATTAGTGGACACAGCAAGTCCTCACCGAGGCCAAGTGCAGGGCCTGGGAGAACAGGGCTGTGCTCACTTCCTGGATCTCATCTCACAGTCTATATGAGTGCTGCATGTGCTGCCTGTGCAAAGTCAGACCTTGGAGTTACCAAGACAACCAAGGGGAAGGGCATTTCCCTTCTGCTTCTCTGTCCAGACCTAGAGAGGCGGCGGCTGCGGGCCATGCTCCAAGAACAGGACTAGACAGTAGCTCCCATACGCTCATTCAGTCCAGACACCTGGGTCCCCTGTGCCCTTAACTATTGTCATCACTACAAGATAAAAAAACCTTAAAAAGCTCAAGCCTTTTCCCCTAAAGCCAGTGTCCAGCCAGACACCTCACATCCCTGCTTCTCTGGGGTGCAATGTTTTCCTATTGCTTTGTTTTGAAGAACAATTCTCTTACACTTGAGCTTGAGCGAGGAAAGAACTCACTGACCTTCCTCGGGGACACCCAGTGGTCTGGAAGCCTTTCCCCGCCGAGCAAAAGCGAGTTCTACGAGCTTCAGGTTTTACCTGATGCCCTACATTTGCTACATGCACCTGGGTCAGCTCGGCCTTTCCCTTCTCAGGCTCTCACTTGAACAGTCCACTGGGGCCCCCGCCCCTTAGACCCATCACTCTTACTCTTTGTGGTAAGCCTAGGAACAAAGCTCTCATTTACACCAAAATTCCCTTGATAAATGCTTTCAGAGACTCAAATAACTAACTTGCAAATAACTTCTGTGAAACAAACTGCTTACAAATTGGGCACTGGTTATTATTCAACCTGTCGCTAACTATAACCTGCAAACATGAAAGATGAACTGCACCTTGCCAAAATACAGCACTCGACAGAGGTCCTTGATGATGCCCGGCATTTCTGTGATCTTCTCACGACATTCTTCAAACTGCGCTGCCACGCTATAGCATTTACTTATGTGCCCACACACCTACAGGAGCACAGCAGATGGGAAAGCAGTGTCACACGTGCATTCCTTACCAAAACTTAAGACAATTAAAACACCAAGAACCAGGAGGAAGGCTACAGAAAGAAATTAGGTGAACTAGTAGAAGACATATAAACAAGAAGGGCAAAATGACAAACATCTGAGCCAAAGGACTAAAGGCTCAGCATATTACGAGTAACACCTGGACATTTTTCCAAAAAGTGCATTCTGAGGCCCCTCAGAGCCACCGAGTCAGGGTAGAGTTTAGCAGTCCTTGTTCTAACAAACGTCAGCAAATTCTCAGGTATCTGAATGTCTTGTGTCACTGTCCTTGTCCCACAGATTCCAGCCTTACCTGTACAGACATGTCACTGGGTTTGCTGGAACGATTTAAGACAGACACACAGCGACTGAAGGCCTCTTGTAATACCTGCAGAGACAAGCCAGACCTGAGTGTCCCACTCTGACTGGAAGTTTGAGAAGACCTACTAGCAAGAATAAAATAATATCAATCTCAATGTTCCAACACAAAATATTTGATCAATGAACACTTCTTTAAAAAATCTCTTAAAGGTTTCTTTCTAAATGTGCAATAAACTCCTTGAAAATATTATCTTTACTGATTTTGTACCATTATGAAGCTCAATTTCTACATTTAATTTTGGTGCTAAATACAGAGCATATCTGTTGAAATAAATTAAAGGCAAGCATTCTATCATGTGCATTTGTAGTACTTGGTGAATGACTTGTTCCTAAGTGTCATCTATTACCCTAAGCCTCGAGACAAGCAGAGATCATGTCCTGTACCTCCATGCCATTCTCCCTTCGGAGCTCTTCAGCGTTGAGGGCGGAGCAGTTGACGGTGTGGAAAGCTAGTTCTGCAGCCGCGGGCAGCAATGGTGCTTCCTTTGAGAACAGTAGGTCATCTGAAGTTTCCATTGTTATGGTCCTAATTAGCATGGGGTATCCTGCATACTTATAAGGCTGCAAATCTGAAATGACCGAAAGTTAGTGCTGGGAAACCAAAAACCACATACTTTGGTGTTAAGTTCACTTTGACACCATATTGAATCATGTTACCTTACAAAAACAAAATGATATTCAATTTCATGTATTCTAATTCTAGCTTATAAAAAAGCTAAACCTATTTTTTAAAAATCCCTTGGCTCCTTTGTTTTCACCAAATGTTTTTGTTGATCTATCTAAAATGCTTCCATGAGAGAACAAGTGTTTCCTGGGAAATTAACTGCCCTTGATACGTACTGATCCTCTGGAGAACATCTGCTTTCCACACAGTCTATGTGACCTTTCACATGATCACAGAGAACGCAACTTGGAAAAGGCACCAGAAATTCTACTTTTTTGATGTCTGGTTTTTAAAAGATGTATCTTTTTTTAGTTTGAAAGGCAGAGCTGGAGAAAGCACTTTCATCCACTGGTCAGTTTCCCCAATTGGTCACAGCCACTGACTAGCCAGTGACCAGCCAATGCTGGGCCAGGCCGAATCCAGGAGCCAAGAGCTTCTTCCAGGTCTCCCACATGGGGCAGAGGCCCCAGTATTTGGGTTGTCCTCTGCTTTCCCAAGCTGATTAATCGAGAGCTGGATCAGAAGTGGAGCAGCCAGGACTCAAATCAGTGCCATCAAGGGTGCCCAGTACAGGCAGTAACCTAACTTGCCAGGATACAGCCCTGGCCTCTAGAAACTCTACTCTCACATGTCTACCTCTTCATAAAGGAAAAAATAAAAAAAGATTTTAAAAAGTAATATTTTGATTTACTTGAAAGGGAGAGGAGAAACAGAGATAAATCTTCAATTTGCTAGCTCACTTCCCAAATGCCTGTGGCAGCTGGGGCAGGGCTAGGTCAGGTCAGGCTGCAGCCAGGAGCCTGGAACCCACCCCAGGCTCCCATGTGTGTAAGAGGAACCCAAGTATTTTATCTGTCACTGCTCTCTCCCAGAGCAGCTGTCAGCAGGATGGGATGTGAATATCCCCAACAGCCACAACAAAAGATGCAAGAATACATGTTATTTAGTAAGAAGTGAATATTTTATATTTACTGGTCTGGATAACTTTTGTATATTTTCTATTCCAAGAGTTGTCTTAAAATAAGCATTTGGGGCCCAGCGCGATGGCGTAATGGTTAAGGTCCTCGCGTTGAATGCGGTGGGATCCCATACGGGTGCAGGTTCTAGTCCTGGAAGCTCCACTTCCCATCCTGCTGCCTGCTTATGGCCTGGCAGTTGAGGAAGGCCCAAAGCCTTGTAGTTTCGGACTAGCTCAGCCCCAGCCACTGCAGTCTCTTGTGGAATGAATCAGCAGATGGAAGCTGTTTTCTCTCTCCTTCTTCCTATAAATCTGACTTTTCAATAAAAATAAAATAAATCTTTAAAAAAAAGAAGTAACATGGTGGAGAAATGGGGAATCTGAAAATTAAAAGATGCCTTACCTTCTTTATGACGGTTGAAAAGAATGCTCTGTGTTTTCAGAATTAAAATTATGTTCTCTGGATCTGGTCCATCCACTATTTTTGCTGACTTGGTACATAAAAACTC
This sequence comes from Ochotona curzoniae, assembly GCF_017591425.1. NCBI lineage: Eukaryota > Metazoa > Chordata > Mammalia > Lagomorpha > Ochotonidae > Ochotona > Ochotona curzoniae. Next base: position 4,396,128 of record NW_024465035.1, read on the forward strand.
ATACGCCTTATTTACTTTTTCAAACATATCCTAAATGTAATCAAAGATAATGATATTTTAATTTGCACCAAGTCAAATCCTCTCCAGACACAACTGATCTGTATTTTACCAATATCGGCTTTAGTTATTGCTTTATTTTTTACATTAAGGAATTCATTCAAACAGCAATCTACTTGTTACACTTCTTCAGTTAGAGTATGATATGAGTTTGGATGTCATTATAAAGATGCATAATTTTCCCAAAGCAAATGGCATCACTAATAAATAAAATTAAATGCCTAATTTTCAACTATTTGTCACTGTCCAATAGTTAGTTTTGCATTTGATCTTAGCCAAAAGGGCAAGAAGCATTACAGTTAATTCTCAGAAAGGATAAGGACATAGAATACATCTACCATATGCTACTAATCTCAGGGCAGCCTGTCTGATAAACTGAGAAAAGAATGCTAACACACAACACCTGGGCCTGTGAGCAGACTGTTCCCAGCATTCACTATGGGAAGACATTGGTTAACAAAAGCAAAACCAGATGGCAGGGAAGTCAGCCTGTCGTGGTACCTACCCTGCCTGACGCTCCCAGCCTGATGTGGTACCTACCCTGCTTGATGCCCCCAGCCTGATGTGGTACCTACCCGGCCTGACGCCCCCAGCCTGATGTGGTACCTACCCGGCCTGACGCCCCCAGCCTGACGCCGCCCACCACACACCCCCTGCCTGATGTGGTACCTACCCTGCCCTCCGGGTTCTTATCAGGGTGGTACTTCTGTGCAAGCCGGAAGTAAGCTTTTCTAATCTTGCTCTCATCATGCCTGTGAAATAGGAAATGTTTCCTGAGTACAAGGAGGTCCAAGGAGAAATTACTTGTCTGATCACCAAAAATGGTTATTTCAAAAGTCTTATTTCCATTAGCAATTTTATCACATATTAAGAAGCAAATTAAGCTCAGGAAGATTTCAATAAGGCATTTTAAAGATACTACCTTTTTAGGGGAAAGAAAAAAAAATCTAACAGTTCCTTATTCTAGGCTAAATATTCAATAAGAATTTCAAAATCATATTTGGAACTAAATTTTTTTAAAAGCCTTTATCAAAATGTTCAAAAAACCTCATCAAAATGCTCAAATTATCAATTCACAATTTGCAGTTTGTCAATTCAAACTCTAAATAGGTTTTATGAAAAATGTATAATTTTACCCTAAGAGAAGAATGTCTTTCAAGCCAATCTTCTCTAGCACATGGGGTCTACTATAAACTTCAGTGATAAATCAGGAAAGGTGTAGTTTTCCTTTACTAATCTGTCATTTAGTGTTCCAGGCACATTTTACTAAATCTCTAACCTACATATTGCAAGAAGCAGGAAAATGAAGGTGTGACTACCCGTCAGCTACATCACCGCGACTCCGCAGGTGTTATTTCAATCATCAGAGAACAGTTACATCCGAATACAATCTGCAGCAGAAGCTACTTGGACACAGTACCGGAGTTAGTCCCCTAAATGTATTCAAGGGTTAGAGATGGACTTCAAGGAAAAGTTGTGTACAAAGGAAATGTGAAGTCCCAGAATTTTTTCACAGTTCACATTTCCACCAACTTTAGCAAGGTCTTTGTTGTTGATGGATTTCAAACTTCCTTGCACCCAAAATACACGTATTTCAATTTCATTCTCCACCAACTTGCATATCAAAGAACAGAGAAATGTTGTAAAAATGGCTGGTTGAGACCTAATTTACATTTGCTATGAACACGCTAAGTAAGGCAGGTAAACCTCAGTGTAATCACTGAGAGTCACTCACGGCCCCTGTCCCTGAGGCAGGCTGAGTACTTCATAAGCGTCATCTACCGACATCGTGGGCGGCTTCTTCTCCACTTCTTTCTTCCAGGCATCGAGGGTGTCTTTGAGAAGTTTAACCTAAAGGCAGAGAATTAAAATTTGTACCAATTAAAGTAAAACTTCAATATATAATTAAGTAGAATTCTTGTGCTACATTTAATTCAGGTTATCCAATTATAACATGTATAATATAATCAAAACCATAGCATTGTTGAATAGTTATCTAGGGTGCTACGAGAATATATTTCTCCGTTTTTGAGTGGTAGTTCTTCTAATTTGCCTCCACCCTAAATTTCTGGAGACAATTTCAGAAAATACCTTTGAAATTAGTAGATGATTTGCCTTCCCTGAAGAGAGGACCGAGCGGCAGACTGCAGTGTGCTCTCTGAGGCGAGCTAGCAGCATCACTGCTGTATCAGCACTCAGATGAGAGCAGTCAACAGGAGGAAGTGTGGACCGTGGGAAAACACTCATGTTACTGCCCGGCAACCCTTCAAAGGCCCACACGGCCAGGAAGCGGGCCAGGCTGAAGCCAAGCAAGAACTCAACTTAGAGTCCCAAGGATGCTCATGGTTGCTCCCCAGGATGCGTGAGCAGAAGGCTGGGCTGAAAGAGCAGATGTGACTGCAACCCAGGCGCGTCTCAAGCAGCATCTCGACTATATCACCAAGAACACCAAAAAGGTTTAATTCTAAATTTTAGTAACCTATGAAAATGCAGATTCTGTGACATGACTGTATGTTTCTCAATTAATTATTGTTAGAGCTGGATTCAAACTCGGATTTGACTTAAAACCTTAAAAGCATCTGTACATCATGTGGAATCCTGAGTAAGTACCAGTTTCACCTGTCTTTATTTGGTCCTGGCATGGAGGCCGTGAGTCCTGGTACACTCTGCTACAATTAGGTGGCAATGAAGACGGCATAATTTTCACTCCCTAACTGACCGTGGGCACCAAGGCCTCCTTGCTCCCCATAGGCATCCAAGGGCTCGAGGTGGAAGAGCCTCAGGGACTCTGGACAGGCGAGCAGGTCACACGGCGGCACAAGTGCCACTTCTGTGTGCCAGGAATTACAGTATTAACTGGATCTCACAGCCTAACTGGATCTCAAGCACAGACTGCCCAGTTCCAGCTTGGGCTGGCTTCACAGGCTGCAGAGACAAGCTTCCCCCAAGCGACTATAACACGGAATCTTGCCTGCAGGAAGCTCATCGTCCCCTGGAAGATCATGAAATTCTCGATCCTCCCTCAAGAGCTAACCGCTCAGTCTGAGATTCACTCAGGTGTACTGAGCAAGAAGAATAAGTGAGAAAGATATTATCCTTATCACAAGAAAAGTCAGTAAATAAGTAGAAGTGATGAGATTGTTTTCAGGTTTAAGAAACCACGAATCAAATAATTCACTCACCGGGTCTTTAATTGGCCAATCTGGAAACCGGAGTGTATCACAAAGTTGTTTGAGGTAATAAATATTACAAAATAGCTCATTTTCTAGTTGTGGGTAGTTGATAACGGGGATGGGACAATAATGATAAAGTGCTCTTGTGTTACTCTGAAGACGAGGTGTGAAATCAGCAAGATGGGCGGCAATTTTCTCTATCATGAGGCGCCTGCAATTATAGAAACTTTCATTCAAGCATGATGAAAACATGCAATCACGAAACCAAGTTAGAGTTATTTAGTTATTGGTCTAAGATGGAGACGGTAAGTATGCCACACAGGGTACTAACCATCTAATATGAAAATACTCAAGAGAAATAAAATCACCAATCAAATGTTTCTATAAAAATAACCTAGAGAGAAAGGCTGATTTGGTCACTCCTTTGTATTTAAGCAGCAGCTTTCCAAGGGCAAATGGAATGGTGTGTGCACGCAGGAAGGTGTAGCCAAAGGCACATTTGTTATCATCTCCACACAAGCATCCAACACAGTAGTGTTTTAATTAACTTCCTATACCTTACAAGCTTGCCCTCACCTAAGCAGAAACTTGGTTAGTTCAGTATACAAACAGAGGTAAAATTTAAATAAAGAATCTGGTCAGCCAATCTCACTATTAAAATATTACCCCAAAAAAAGCTATATTGATAATTTCTCTGAATTTCTAAATATTCTTCACTTGCCACGGACAACATTTGAATTGGCAGTTAATACATGACATAAATGATAACCAGCAGGTGGCATGCAGAGAGTGAAATTGGCCTAATGAGAAAAAATAACTGGGAGCCATTAAGTGAACCAAGAGTGTTCTCCACCAACAGACCCAGCCTTGACAATGGCAGGCTCCTGGCACTGGGTCTCCCACAGGCCTCTCCGGGGCTTTTCTTTATAATAAGGACACTTACTAGGAATGCTAGCCTCCAGAATAAGCTCAAAAATGTGCAGGCTAGAAGAACTCATTTTCAAATAACTTTGGATACTTCTGAGATGGTCTATTCTTTGCAGGCAGGTTTTTTTTTTTTTTTTAGTTTATTTTTTTAAGATTTGCTTTGTTTATTTGAAAGGCAGAGTTACACACAGGAAGAGACAAAGAGAGCTCTTCCATGGACTGGTTTATCTCCCTAAATGCCCGCAAACACTGGGCTGCGACAGGATGAAACCAGGAACTTCCTCAGTTTCCGTCAGTACAGGGGCCCAAGGACTTGGACGATCCTCTGCTGCCTTCCCAGGCACATTAATAGGGAAGTGGATGGATAGTGGAACAGCCAAGACATGAACCAGAGCCCATACAGAATGCTGCCACTGCAGGCAGCAGTGTTACCTGCAACATCACATCAGCCCTTACAGAGGCAGTCCCAACCAATGGAACACAATCTCATTTCCCAACATGCAGGAGCATTTAGACTTCATGCCTATAGACCTCGCACAGACATGTAAGCTGGTCAGTGTCTGAAAACTACCCAGCTCTACACTGATTCAAGAAGCATCAAACACACGGTAGGTCCTAGTTCAATTACAGCTCCACTCAGGGTCAGAAGAGGGTAACGCTCAAGGCCTTGAACCTGTCCCGTGCTTCAGCACCAGTGACTATTCTGTATTCATTATGACACCAGTGAAAACATCTAACAGAGTCAAATCAGACGCCAAGGAGCAAAGATTATGAGTTTAAATACAAACAAGAAGCTGATTATTTACCTCATTTCACTGCTCCAGATGGCTTCTGGAGTATCAAATTCTCCAAGAAAAATCTCAGAAAACTTTTCAGGTTCATAGTTTTCTAAATAACAAACCATTGCTTCTGGTAGGATGTGCCCAAGTATACTTCTCTGAACAATATCTTGTCCCTTTGTCTGTAAAACAAACAGAACAAAACGTAGTCAGAAACACTACAGTTGCTTTTCTATTTTCTAGTAAATGAATTCCAGTTATAAAACATCGGAAGGAAGAGCACCACTGGTAACTTACAAGACAACATGGCAAAACTAAAGTCGGAAGCTTCCAGCACTGGGGCAGAAGCCAGGGTCCACAGCCCGACAGCATCTCTAGGCATTCAGGAGCTGCAGGCGTTACCTGAAGCACAGCCTTGACATGTACTATCCTGCCAGCTGTAGGACACGGGCCCCACACATGCCTCCATTTTCAAAAGCAGATCCAAGAAATCGTAACGATCTAAAGGAGGAATCGTGGCTAAGATTTCGATGGAGAACTCTACTCAATATAATCAGCTACATACGAAGTTCATGTCCTTCACATGCCCAACTGAGTCAGCCTATTGCCATACTCCACCGTTTTAAGTTGTTGAACTCATTTGCTTACTCAATGGAAATAAAATCCTGAGAGCTACACTTTTCCTAGTTCCTTCCAGGCAAATAAGATGGCTTACTTCCCCAGGAAAGTACAGAGAGGAGGGTAAAAACCCAAACATAGCTTCACCACTTGATGCACAAACTAGATGATGACTATTTTTAGACTTCTGCCAATAAGAGGAAATTCACTACTGGTTAAACTTGTGGATGGAGAACAGCCTGTTCTGTCTTGAGAATTCTACTCAGTAATTCCTGAATCCAGAATTCTGCTATAAACAATGCTTTGTTGCAATTACTCAAAATATTGCTAGGACAAGCTATTACAAAACTTGAAAATAAGATTATATAAATAATAAAGGAAGAAAAATGCATTCTGAAAATACCTCATTACATAGTAAAGTAGTATCATTAGAAACTTTTGTAAGCTTCTTCCAAACTCTCATTTTCCAGTTATAGAATGCTATGGAAATTACACTACGGTGGATATCATTTTAATTAAGCAAACAGCTTTCCCAGTGCTGCACTGATTACGCTACAGCATGTGGCCTGACACAGTGTATTCTCATCAGTGTTCGGTTTACTCTGCTCTTCAAACACATCACCCTCCGCCATTCCTCCAAACAAATCTTGAAGCACCCTCCAGTTCTACTGATCAACTCTTTCTGTAGAACGCCACTGTAAGGCCGGGGTCAGCGAGGCCACCTGGGGAAGTCTCAGCTTGCTTTTGAATGCCTAGCTTCCCTCCTTGGTAAAATGGCAAGGATATCACAACAAACAAAAAATAGCTTTCAAAGACAAATGTGGCACTTCCGCCACACCTTGGAAGCTGAACAAAAAGGCAGCTAAACTCTTACTAAATCTTGGCTGACTGCAAGAGATTCAGACATCCAATGAATTATTTATCAAAATAACTCCTTGAAGACACAGGCATCCTAACCACTAGGCTAAATACTTGTTCCATTTATTTAAATTTCACAAAAAAGAGCACAAATTATATTTACAGAAGTATCAAGAAATAATTTACAGCTGCAATTTCAATACACACCTAAAGGGCAACATTTGTTTTCACTTAAAACATTAGGCTTAGATTTTCTATAGTACAAAGTGCTATAAGGAATAGGAGAAAAGAATCATTAATGAAACCTATGTCAAGCCCATACAAAACAGTAACCATACATAACTCAGGAGACTGCAGGGTTGCAGCCTAGCCAGGCGTAGGTACTCAGGGGACCCGGCCGACTCACCTCTTCTGACTTGAAAGCCTGCTTGGTATGTGTGTATTTCAGGAACCTAGCAAGAAAAACAAATTATCAGAAATGGGGCCTCATTTAGTTTAGCATCACTGCTGTTTCAAACAGATCTAACACAGATAGAACAAAAGACAACTTGTAAATTCATATTCCAAAGATATGCAATTCCTGATTATGGCAAAAATTTGTATGATCTATAAAGATTTGTGAAGTATGGTCATCTTAATATACTATGTAACAAAATGAAAATGGTTTTAAGAAACAGGTAAAACTGCATGTGAACTAGTAAAATGTTTTCATTAAATACATGCTACAAAAAAAGATGACAGGTTTTATTGTAGATATGGTAAAGTGGTCAATTTTGAGTAACTTTCCCCCCATTCTCTACTTTTCAAATTTTCAGACACATGAATAGCTTTTGTAATGAAAGATTTAGAAACCAACTATGCAGTCACAAAATGTTCAAATGTACAAATAAACATTTCAAACAGATTATCCTTGGCGTGCTCACCTAGCTACAGGAAGCACGTTGGAACCCGTGTACATCATGATGAAGAAAAACACTCCGCTCAGGTAGAGGCGAGGCAACTGCGGGTTGTCCTGCGCGATGTGGTACAACAAGATGGCCACTTTCTCAACGAGAATGGGGTCAAAGGTCAGCAGGAGCTGAGAAAAGATTGACAGTTAGATTTACATGTTTTATGTGTTGGGATTCGAGTTTATTATATATGTTACCAAGTGAAAATCTGTGGATTCAGTAAGCTTGTGTATCACTTCACAGCCTGCAGTACAAAGATTTACTATTTGAACTGAGAATGGACCCATACTTACTTAAAAAAAAAATTAAAACAATGCCTTGGAAGTTGAACAAGAAGGCAAGACACTGCAGGTCAAATAAGAACCTTTGCAATTCACTTCTTTATCAATGAAATAAGGAAGTTACTGGAGAGGGTGATGCTGTGAGTCAAGCTGTTGGTTACTACATATGTTAGCATCCCGCATCAGACCGCCAGTTGGAGTCCTGACTCTGTTTCCAGTCCAGCTCCCTGCTAACACGCCTGCGAACAGATGACAACTCGGGTGTCTGGGCCTCCTCCACAGTGTGGGAGAGGGCCCGTGCCGGCCGGGCTCTGGGCTGGCCCAGCTCCACGCATCACGACCTTTTGGGGGATGGGCTGGTTGAGTCGGTGAACAAACAATAACTGTTTCTCTGTCTTTCCCTCATTCCGTCATTTTGCTTTTCAAATAAAGTAAACAGGTCGTGAAAATGATGAAGCCATGTTTTGTGTTATTTTCAGTTCAGCTCAACTGACACGACATGACAGCTACATGAAAACTCAAAGGAGCAGGGCAGAGAGCCAGTAACAGTGAGATACATGAATAAATTAGTTCAGAATTGCAGGTCAAAGGAAAACGGAAAACAAGTTACACCTACACAGTAGCAACTCCCAGAAAGCACCAAATGCTGTGGTCTCTTTTCAAAACAGGCACATGGGCTCAAGTGGCTAACTCTACCTGCAAGCGCCACATCCCATATGGGTGCCAGCTCATGCTCTGGCCACTCCATTTCCCATCCAGGTTCCTGCTTGTGGCCAGGGAAAGCAGGAGAGGATGGCCCAAAGCCTTGGGATCCTACACCCATGCGGGAGTCTTATAAGTTGTTCCCGGCTCCCTGAAAGATTGCATACGTTCCTGCTTTTGTGGTCATTTAGGAAGTGAACCAATGGATGAAAGATCTTTATCTTTCCTTCTCTATGTAAAGCTGTCTTTCCCATAAAAATAAGTAAATTTTAAATAACAACTACAAAAAACAGGCAGAAATATTGGACGGAAAATCTGGATCACTAAAATAAATCTGCACCAATAAAATAATTAAAAACCGTTGTAAACAAACATCTGATAAGTCTATTGATTTAAGTTTTACTCCAATATTCTATAAACATTTACTTCCAAATGATTTACAATTTTGGGTCAAATGCCACCAGCAAAAACAGCAGCTCAGATTATCAAAAGTCTAGAGTTAGAAAAATGGACAGCTAAACCTTCAACATGCTTTGGTGTCTGATCTTTTCAAGGAGGTCCTTTGTTGACATAAGGATTTCATACTACGTGTGCTACAAAGGAAAAGCTGAGATGGAACTGTACAGGCTTTCTGCTACTGTTTATGGCAGCCTGAAGACTTTTTATAGGAATAAGCAGTCCAAAAAGACCAACCGCACACAGAATTTCAAGAAAACTCACAATAACTTAGACCATTTAGATCTATAATCAATTTCTTCTCCTAACTGATTATTTGGATAGTGGCAAATGAATTCTGGCTAATCAATACCCAAGCTTCAAATTACACTGGCTACTTCTCTTCAAAGTTCCTCCATTACCTTTACTAGTCTGAATCTTAATGTCACCTGATGTTACTCTTTCAATTTCACATAGCTTAGAAAAATCCTTGGGAGAGCTTGATTTTCTGGCACAATCTCTTATCTACCTGCCACAAGCATCCAACACAGAAAACCATCACTTTCTACCTCCTCACATTTGCAGCCTCTTGTTCGTCTAAGAGGCTTAGAAGAAATAGCAACCACAGTGTTCTTTCATTTAAGGGGCTCAACAGAAATGTTCACACAAAAAGTATAGCAGTTTGAGCACACCAGATGCTTAAGTAACAGCTAGAGTTTTTTAAAAAAAAGCGATGGCGAACTTTCCTACTCAGAAGGCTTTTTTCACTATCAGCAGCTTACATGAGCCCTTACTAGTGATAGCAGAGTGTAACAGTAGATACACTGAGCAATCCCCCTTACTCTTTCCACATGATTCTTCAACTGAAGGTACAAAAAAATAGCGTCAACTACTGCTAAATATTATATAATCAAGTCAGCTACAATTACTGTCAAAAATTAGATTTGGACCCTACAGTGTGACCTAGTGGGTTAGTCCGTGGCTTGCAGCACCAACGTCCCATAATGGCACTGGTTAGAGCCCCAGCAGCTCTACTTCTGAGCCAGCTCCTGGCTAATGCACCAGGGAAAGGAGAAGACGGCCCGTGCACATGGTCACCTGCACCCACATGGGAAACCCAGAAGCAGCTCCTTGCTCTTGGTTCCTGTTTTGGATTGGCTCAGTCCTGGCTGTTGCAGGCATCTGGGGAGTGAACTAGTGGATGGAAGACTTTTGTCTCTCTAATTCTTTCAAATAAATAAATGGAGCTTTAAAGAAAAAAAAGAAAAAGATCTGACAACAAAATAATCAACAGACAGGAGGGAAACACAGGACATCTCAGTGCCTGGGCTATTTGGGTTTAACCTCATTCTACAGTTTAGATATTTTAATTTTTTTTTTATTTAGATATCTTTATTAGAAAGGCAGATATAAATAAGAAAGGGACAGAAAGAGAAATTCTTCTGTCTTTTGATTCATCCCCCAAGTGGCCAAACTGGCTGGTGCTGAGCCAGTCTGGAGCCAGAAGCCAGAACTTCCTTGGGTCTGCCTTATGGGTGCAGGGTCCCAAAGCTTTGGGCTGTCCCTGACTACTTTCCCAGGCCACAAACAGGAAGCAGGGCTGCCAGGACACAAACCGGTGCCCATATGGGATCCCAGTGCATGCAAGGTGAGGATTTAGCCCACTAGGTATCATGTTGGAACCAACAATTCATTTTAAAAGAGCAGACTAATGAAAAGAAAAAAGATACTTTAATATAGCCTACGTAATTCCAACTCACTGCTCTTGAATCAGATGCTGTTCAGGAAAACAGGTGACTAAGAACAGCAAATCTAATTCATAAGAAATTCTTAAGAAATAAATAAGAGAAAATGATTCTCCAAATGCTGGTCTAGCTGGGCAACATGGCGGTAACCCACCTGGATAATGTGGGGAAGGCAGGTGCTGTCCGACAGCAGCCTCTTCACCCTGGGCAAAGGCCGGATGATGGCGTTGTCCTGGTCCCTGGAAGACAGTGCCCGAGGTCAACACTGCACACACTTACTAAAAGACAGATCTTCAGACACAGGATGTTCTACAAGGGGTGGAGCAGGCCAATGAAGCTGTGGAGCTTTTATCAATGAACACTAAGCTCTCATACAGCTGGGAACATGATTGGGTATTTTGGTTTAAATCTATATGGCTGCTTACTACGACTTAATTCCCTTATATAAGATTTCCTGGAAGAACCAGACTTAGTGATCATTTAACTGAAGTTGGTGTTGTCCGACACATTATTGGTGGGAATTCCACCCCCGGCCTCGGGCATAAGCCTTAACTACGCTCAGTACGTCCCAGGCATATTCTTAATCTGTCACGCTACCTAAACACCAACTGTGATTTTAGCTACACCCGTTTCCTGACTTCGCAGGAACACCCTGGCAGTTGCTGCAGTGCCAGCTACTAAGCCTCAATTTTGTGATATTACTTGAAAGTGTTTCAGAGAATGTAGCTTTCTAGTCAGTCAGCACAATTCACAAATTACATTTTTACAAAGTTCCAGAAGGCAAAGCAGAACTCCCCCAAGGTCACAGACATGACTTCTGTTTCAAGTTAGCAGAATAATCCTGTATCACAGAGAAAGCTTCACATCAATGAGATAGATGCTGGCATGGGAACATTCAGTCACATCTTACCTGCTTGGAAAATATCCACACATGGTGATGAGCATGTTCAGTATAAGGGTGGCCAGGTCAGTCTCATTGAGCACAGCCTGCCCACTGGCTAAGAGACACCACTTCAGCTGGGGAATCGACTGCAGTGGCCGCCACCCGTCCATGCCTTGAGCCCAGCACCTGGTTTTTGCGTTCAACATTCCTTTGGTCCACAATTCTTGCATCTTGACAGATGGAAGGCATCATTATTACAAACAGGAAAGTAAAAGAAAAAATTTTAAATACTGCCATTTTTTTCATGGTAAATACACACTAATGTATAAACAAACACCCAAGTTCACTCTTGGAAAGAAGATTTTGCTGACAGGACCTTGGGAAATCAAATTTGGATAATGTAGAACATAACACTGAAAAGATGAGAAAAAGAGGGAAGTGTGAGCAGGACCCAGGTAGGGGCAGCAGAAGGCCTGGCCCTCCAGCGAGCTGTCCTCGGGCCGCACTCTGACCAGCGCTGACACGGGGATAGGACTGCAGGATGGGGCAGGGTTGTACACTAGCAGATGAAAAGCAATACAAAACAGGTAATATCCAGTAAAATTCTGACTACATATTAAAACCTGTTTGTACCACCAGCTTCACATACTCATTAAGATAGCAACTGTTATTACATAGAAAAGTTTGTTACAATCCTAAGTGCCCCTATAATAGCCATAAATTGTTTTTAACAAGGATAGAAGACATGACTGGATGCACGTGGGATACACTAATAGTGCAAATCATCTCATCTCTGGTGTGGAAAGCTAAGCAACAGAGCCCTTGGCCTTGACGCAAGTAACTAAAATCCGCTTTAAAATCTTCTGCATTCCTGCTAACACCAGCGGGCCGGCCGCGGCAGCGGAGCCCTCGCGACACACACCTCATGGAACCCGTACGGGCCGCTGCGCTCCTTGTCTGCATTGCCGAAGTACCACTCCTTCTCACTGTCTCTCTTCATGTCTGGAGCAGCTTCAATTACGTTGCTCTGGGTTTGAAAAAGATGTTAGATTTTTTTCCAAAGAAGAAGTCTAAGGAAGCAGATGTCATAAAACAAAGCTGACAGTACCAATTGGGTACCTACATTCCCCTGTGGCCCTTTGAGAGTTCCTTAACAGTTAATTATTAGATTCCTAATCCAATAGTCAAAACTTATTTTCTTCTTAATTGCGCCTTTGAGGTAAATAGTTTCCTGAATTCTCTGAGCAATTTCAGCTAAGTTCAAGGACATTTACATTCATTGTGATCATCATGAAACTCGCAGGACACTACACTTTAGTGGCGAACATATAGCAAATAATTATATAAACAAACATGCATCATTGGCCTTGAACCACAAAGCCCACAGTACAGAAGTTCTTTAAAGGAAGAGCAATTTTTTCAATAAACATTTGAGATTAAGTAGTTAAAATGCTAACAGGAAAGACTTGGGGATATTAAACATAGTTCTAATAATTTTCTTCACTAATGCTAATATGAATTAAGTCTGGCCTGAAGCTGCTTGCACACACAATGAACTGGAAGCTAACTGGCTTGTGGCTGCAGCTGAGGCTCACTCAGCCTGGCAGCACAGTGTGCAATCCATGCTCAGATGGACACAAGCTGCAGCCAACTGCGCTGTTCCCTACTTCCCACTTCCTGTCTGTTCGTCACTTCCTCTTCCCTAGCTAACACATATAACCTGCCCAGGCACGGGCCGTTACATTCTCAAGTACGGACTACTGTCACTTTCTAGAATCCCAAATAAAGCCAAGTAAAAACTACAAACTTGGCTGCAATTTTTTCTTTTTTACTATAAATAATTCTTAACATTTTCTTATCAATGTTTTAGGAGAAACCTATGGTAGAATTTTTATATGCTGAGTATATTTCATTACAACTCCTTTTTTTATGAGAGACACATACATGGCACGCTCCCATCTACCAGTTCTCTTCCCAAATCATCAGACCCAAGTTTCATCTAGCGCAGGACGGGCACATCTTAACTGGTATCTGAATCGATGGACTAAACGCCTTCCCCTACACAGCATTATTAAATGCCCCCTAATTCAGTTGCAGACTCTATGCAGAGAACAGCAGAATGGATAAGAACATAATGTGAATTCTAACCGCATGTCTGCTCCTTTGGGGCGGAGGGTGAAGGAACTTCAGACAAGGTTTTCAATAAGTCTGTCCCAGTTTCCTCATGCAAATGAGGAAAAAAAGGAATAATAACAGTAATCATCTTGGGAGTCTTTCGGGGAATTTAAATTTTCTAACACCTTCCGTATACCAGAACAAGACATGGCACAGTGCAATAGGATGTAATAAACAATGTAGTTACCACCGTTCATGTCTGATAATAGAAATGGTCACTTCATAGAGTACTGATATCTCCAATTCAGATAAATTCTAACCTGACACCTTGCCTGGTCCCATGGCACCAAACAAAACCAAAACATGATCACCTAGAGATTTAAGCCAGCTACAGAAAGACCCCTTTTACAAAGGAGCCATCGGAAAAGCCCTGCAGGAGACTGCAGCTTTGCTCTCCGGTCTCTTCCAACTCCTCCAGCAGTTCCTCAAGCAGAGTGTATTTCCAGCTCCTGCCAAATGTTGAAAGCCCTAGTGATATACCAGATGACTTCAACTTAATCCCGGAAGTCACAGCCTCAAAAGGAGCCGCCTTAGGGACAGTGAGTTTAAGACAAGCGACCCATCAGGAAAGCTGGCTCATCGTGTCCGTCTGCGATGTCCCTCCGGTGCTTTCACTTTTTTGTGACTATTCCCCCATGGACCATGATTACTATTTTAATTCACTGCAGAAACAGCTTCTTGTGCATATAGAAATACTTCTTTGAACATCTATATGAACTGACTTTGGATTATTTTTATTTTAAAACTGCACTGAAAGAACATTAGCTTGTAAGCCCCAGAAAAGCACACGTACTTGCAGCGGTACTGTGGCTCGGCTGACGTGGAGATGTGCCAGGGTGAGCAAGTCCACCAGGATTCTAATTCCATTGGAATCCATGAGATCCTTAACATTTTTCTGGGAAAAGAAATGTTTACATAATCTAAAACGTTTCTCCCCAATACGTATTAATATCTAAAAGCTTCTCAAAGAACACATTCAGACTCTCCTTGGCAACAACTGACACAGCTGGCATTACTCGCTATTACTTGACTTCACATACACCAGCAAGGCATGACTGCATTACAGACAGATGACGTAAGCACTGCTATTGAAGGGCAGGCACTCGTGGCACAGAGGAGCAAGCTGCTGCCTGGGGTGCTGGATCCTCTACCACAATGCCTCTGCTCCTATCACACCTCTGCTCGGGCTCCAGCCACCTGCCCGGGCCCACTCCAGAAGGCAGCAGGGCCCTGCCGTCAATACACGAGACCTGCTGCATGAGTCTAGCCTCGGATTTCACCCAGGTTCAGCCCTGGCTTTTTTATTTGGGGAATGATTTAGCACAAAATTATGTTTCAGACAAATAAAAACAAAGTAAAATTCTTATTTAAATGCTTTAAAATTAATAATTTAATTTACTTTGGAAGTCAGAGAAACATATAACTCTCCCATCCACTGGTTCACTCCTCAAACCCCAGCCAAGAGGTTGGCCTGGGACTGGGATGGGATGAAACCAGGAAGTCAAGCCTGGACTTGAGCCACCAGTGGCTGCCGTCCAGTGGAGCATCAGCAGGAAGCTGGGGCTGGGACTGGAGCCTGGACCTGAGCCAGGCACCTGCTGATATGGAAAGAGATGCTTAGGGAGCATCGTGACTGTGAGCCAGCGCTCAGTCCTCAGGTATGCATGGAGCAAACAAAACACCGCCAAAAATTCAATCAAGACAGAAATCAAAGCAAAAATAACAATTAACGAATTTGATAACAAACTCTGCTTTCACATTTTGCCAAAATAGTTTTGTTAATGAAGATGATTGTATGTGCATAATGCTCCAGTTCACTTTTGTTATCTTAAAGCAAATCACTTTTTCAAATTTTTACAAATTCTAAAGACACTATAGGTTAAATTATAATTTTCTGAGACTTACAAGTCATACTTCACTTTAAAATACGCTCAGTACTTACTAAAACTGAAAATAAAAGTAGGCAAGTGGGTATTATTAGAAAAAAAATTTAACATTAATTTAATTGGAAGGCAGAAAGAGAGAGATCTTCCCTTTACTGTCCACTCCCCAAGTGGTCACGACAGTGAGGCCCGAACCACAACAAAGCCAGGAGCCAGGACCTCTGTCTTGGTCCCCACTGGGCGGCAGCAGCCCAAAGCAGTTGGGTACACTGCCATCACCTATCAGGAGGAACACAGGCTAGAAGCAGGGTAGCACTTCAACAGAAACTGCCACAAGGCTGGCCCTGGAAAATTCTAAGAAATTTCAGCATCTTCCATTTATAAGTTAATATTATATATTACGGCTCTAAGTTCTTATTGGAAACCAGCATGAAAAAAAAATCTTTTAAAAGAGCATACAGAGAGCTCATTATTTTACATTTGAGAATTCTTTTCATCATCAAGATTTATACTATTAAAACTTTTCATTTCAAGTATAGATTTCAACATTTACTTAAAATCTACGCTATTGGTTTGTTCTGCAAGAGAAATGAATTAAGGAAGCTGTCACTCATTATCCTTCATTAAAACTTAGTATTAGCTTATTTGACACATGCAAGATAGAGGCAGAAGATACCGGGAAAGCTGGCAAACACTTTCCCTCCACAAGTTTAAAGTACACAAAATTTCTGACCTAAAAAGCAAAAGGGAACTATCTCTGAATTATTAACTCAAATTATGCTCATCTCTATGCAAGCACATTTATTAAAAAAAATACTATACCTTGTTAAGGATCAGCTTGTTAAGGAAGAGGATCAATCGATCTCTTTCAAGTTTATCTGTGCACTATAAAAATAAACGAGAATTCAGTCAGAAATGAAGGGGAAACACACCGTCATCTGACAAGGGCAGTCAAGAGCCACAAGAAATGTCATTTTGACCAGTACAATAATTTATTAGCTTAGAAATTAACTTACAGAACTTGTCTAATACAGCTAGAAAGTTAGTCAAAGCTCCTGCATAGATTAATACAGACCTCAAAGGAGATATGTAAAAACTGAAATAAATAAAAGACTCAGTCTAAATGATACCTTGAATTAAGTAAAAATCCTGAATAA
Source organism: Ochotona curzoniae (assembly GCF_017591425.1). Classification (NCBI taxonomy): domain Eukaryota; kingdom Metazoa; phylum Chordata; class Mammalia; order Lagomorpha; family Ochotonidae; genus Ochotona; species Ochotona curzoniae. The sequence continues at coordinate 4,412,751 of NW_024465035.1, forward strand.
ATACCCACATAAATTATGTCAAACAGAACGAAGGAGAAAGTGCATCTGCTTACAATACATACAAAGTACTGTAAGTCCAATGGAGTAATAATGGAATTAAATATGGAACAGAATTTAACAATCAGTACAGATTTTTGTTCTAGTTGTGGTTTTTTTTAGTTACATTCTAGAATCTCATTCAGACTCAGCATATAATCCACAAAGCATGAGTCACAATTAAGAAAATTATAAGTATAGAGTAACATTTCTAAGATTTATACGAAGTGCAAACTTCAAGTTACCCCTTTTTTGGGGCGGGGGTGGTTTACTGCTACCTCACCGCCTTTAAACTTAGTATGCCAGCATCATTTCTTATTTTTCCAAAATTGAAAACCACAAAGGTGCACATTTCTTTTAAACATCTGACCAGTTTACCCATATTGGAAAATACACGACAGTACAAGTTCCAAGCTAATTAATACAAAATAAATTGACATGGAAAAATACTAACTTGGTAGTCACTTTGCTACTCAGATTTTTAAAAGAATATAAATCATAGCAAAAAAAAAAAAATCACGTAGAAAGTTAGAGTAACAGTGTACTCAAACAGAATTTAAATTTAGGGTAAAACCTTGACACCTAACGTACTTTGAGCTTCACAGAGCAGCTGCTTCAGACACATCCTTACCCGCTCCAGCATCCCGATGATGTACCTCGTGTCTGCGAAAGGCCCGATTTCTTCGTGGCACCTCCCGTACACGATGGCGAGGGCCTGCAGACACAGGCATTTCATGTTCACCTTGGGAGTGAGCAGGAAGCGGTGATAGAGCTCATTAAAAAACTCATACCTAGATTTAAAAAGAAAAAGTTCACAACAGAAATCAACATGAAACAGTCAAAATTAAATATGGTAGGATATGAAAAATAGCTCACGATCTCTTAATTGATCCACTTTCTTCATTTTCATCTTCCTCCAACAACAATCTCAGGTAATAGTCTCCTATTTTGATTTCCTCTGCCAGGCACTCATATTTAACCTTATTAATAAAAGCAAATTACATCATTTTAGCTTACAAAAGAATTCTGGCAATTTCTGCATTTTCATTTCTTACTTTTTTTTCTGTCACTTCGTTATTATACATGACTTATTCTTACAACTAGCTGTTCAGAGGCCAGTACTATCGTCTAATATGTTAGGCTGCTGCCTATGACAACGGCCCATATGGGCAACACGTTGTTCGAGTCCTGGCTGTTCCACTTCTAATCCAGCTCCTGTACCCTCACTGGCATAGCAGGCAAAGAAAAGAAATATGTGTGATAGCTGGTTAATAGTAAGTATCAAGGAGTAAAATAAAACAGGGAGAGGTAAGGCAGGAAAATGTGCACATAACTGCATGCACCTGTATAGAGGGGCAAACAAGACAGCGCAGAAAGGCCCACTCAACCGATGACATTCAATGAGATCTGTAGGAGATGGGACAACAAATTAAAAGACTACGCAGGGAAAAAATGAGCATAGACAAAAGAAACAGCAAGAAGCAAGACAATGAAACAAAAGCAGGAATTGGTGTTTTCAAGCCCCCCGAGTGAAATGGGAAGCCACAGGAGCGCCGAGGTCTGAGTTCCAGAATAACAACGTGCTTTCATTCACACAGGATGATCCTCCCTCAGAGGGCAGGGGGAAGGACAGAAGCAGTGGCACGAGCACCATCCAACAGAGCAAGCAATGGGCTTCTGGCTACACTGGCAGGAACCCCACACAGCATCCACAGGCTACCCAGACACGCAACACCAGAGAAAAGGTGGCACCAAGGATTCTGACTAGAAAAGAATTCTCCAGGAGCAGAAAGATTGCAGGAGAAGCAGGTTCAGAGGAAGAACAAGAGCAGGATCTTGCAGAAAAGGCCTCGATGCTGAACAGATCATCCAATAACAGGATGCCAAGTCTTAGGTCATCTAAGTAAGATACAAATCTGGGCGGCATCAGCACTCCAGAAAACTTCATTAAACCCATGACACCAGAGAACGGAGGCAAGGAAGACAAAGGAAAAGAGGCCTAAAGACTGACACTCTGCGGGTTCTCAACATCTCGTGGCCAGGAGGCAATGACTAAACAAAAGAATAGAGGTGTGGGACTCACACAACACACTCAAGAAGCAAAGGAAAGCAGGCTTTTCTTGGAGGCAGAAATGAACACAATAAACTGTTATGTGTTTTAGAAATGCCACTTGGTTAATGATGGAAGCCTCCCACACCAGGTGCAGGCTCACATTTACAGGTGTCACATCACTTTAAATCATACACAACCCCACATCACTCCAACAGCATTCCCTGTGGGACATGCATCCCTAGGCAACTCTGTCACCGTGCGAAGATGTACTTAAACAAGCCAAGATGACTACAACGCTACCTGCTGATATCATGTTATGGGATCACGATCATGTATTTGGTGTCACCGAGACATGATGCAACGCAAGACTGCAGGCAGGCTGTTTATGTGTGTATGTGTACAAATATGCGGGTGCGTACATGTCTATGTGTGTACAAATATGTGGGTGTGTACATGTCTATGTGTGTACAAATATGTGGGTGTGTACATGTCTATGTGTGTACAAATATGTGGGTGTGTACATAACTATGTGTACAAATATGTGGGTGTGTACATGTCTAAGTGTGTGTACAAATATGCGGGTGCGTACATGTCTAAGTGTGTGTACAAATATGTGGGTGTGTACATGTCTGTGTGTGTGTACAAATATGTGGGTGTGTACATGTCTGTGTGTGTGTACAAATATGTGGGTGTGTACATGTCTATGTGTGTACAAATATGTGGGTGTGTACATGTCTATGTGTGTACAAATATGTGGGTGTGTACATGTCTGTGTGTGTGTACAAATATGTGGGTGTGTACATGTCTATGTGTGTACAAATATGTGGGTGTGTACATGTCTATGTGTGTACAAATATGTGGGTGTGTACATGTCTAAGTGTGTGTACAAATATGTGGGTGTGTACATGTCTGTGTGTGTACAAATATGTGGGTGTGTACATGTCTAAGTGTGTGTACAAATATGTGGGTGTGTACATGTCTGTGTGTGTACAAATATGTGGGTGCGTACATGTCTATGTGTGTACAAATATGCGGGTGCGTACATGTCTATGTGTGTACAAATATGTGGGTGTGTACATGTCTGTGTGTGTGTACAAATATGTGGGTGTGTACATGTCTATGTGTGTACAAATATGTGGGTGTGTACATGTCTATGTGTGTACAAATATGTGGGTGTGTACATGTCTAAGTGTGTGTACAAATATGTGGGTGTGTACATGTCTGTGTGTGTACAAATATGTGGGTGTGTACATGTCTAAGTGTGTGTACAAATATGTGGGTGTGTACATGTCTGTGTGTGTACAAATATGTGGGTGCGTACATGTCTATGTGTGTACAAATATGCGGGTGCGTACATGTCTATGTGTGTACAAATATGTGGGTGTGTACATGTCTGTGTGTGTACAAATATGTGGGTGTGTACATGTCTATGTGTGTACAAATATGTGGGTGTGTACATGTCTATGTGTGTACAAATATGTGGGTGTGTACATGTCTGTGTGTGTACAAATATGTGGGTGTGTACATGTCTATGTGTGTGTACAAATATGTGGGTGTGTACATAACTATGTGTACAAATATGTGGGTGTGTACATGTCTAAGTGTGTGTACAAATATGTGGGTGTGTACATGTCTGTGTGTGTACAAATATGTGGGTGTGTACATGTCTAAGTGTGTGTACAAATATGTGGGTGTGTACATGTCTGTGTGTGTGTACAAATATGTGGGTGTGTACATGTCTAAGTGTGTGTACAAATATGTGGGTGTGTACATGTCTGTGTGTGTGTACAAATATGTGGGTGTGTACATGTCTATGTGTGTACAAATATGTGGGTGTGTACATGTCTATGTGTGTACAAATATGTGGGTGTGTACATAACTATGTGTACAAATATGTGGGTGTGTACATGTCTATGTGTGTACAAATATGTGGGTGTGTACATATCTTTACATGTGAGTATATATATTTACCCACATCAAACAGAAATCACACACAGGAAGCTAAGATTATCTATCACATTTATCGGCCTTGGTTTCTATCCCACACTCATACCAACACACAGACAGACGGCAACCTGGGCCACGGTCAGAATCAAGAACAAGGAAGGTTCTTTCAATGCGGAAAGAATCACAAGGTCCCAGAAATGAAAAGAACAGATCTGGAATGTATAAGATCATGGGGTCTTCATTAAAAAAAAAAAAGTGTCAGGTACAAGGCCAACTTAATATAGTGAATCAATTTTTAATTTTGTCTCAAGCAAAGATTACATATTTTCAGTATTTTCTTTGTACAATTAGGAGGTAGGGATAGAGCTACAAGTTATCAAGTTATAAAATTTCTAGTATAAAAAACATTTAAGACTCACAGTAAGACTAAATGTAAAATTATTCTGAAAATACTTGCTTTTTAAGAATTAAAATACTGCAAAATTGAACTTTACCTCAAATTCCTGGTGGTTCCAGGAGATGACATTAGCACTACCTAGCTCTCGATCAATATTAAATGTTCTCATTTCAGACTCAAGAGTGTCTCTGAGCTCTTCTCGGGTCTTGAAGTTCCAGATCAGGTTTGACCTAGCATGGTCTTGACTAAACCTGGGCAGGAAACAATAAACATGTTTGTAAAAATCTACAAGTATCACTCACTATTACCTCAAAATGATACTAGGATTAACAAAGCAAGAATAAAGAAAATAAAAATGAAGAAAATAATTAAAAATATGGGAAAATATAAGAATATATATATATATGAAACCAATCTGGATAATTTTTAAAAATAGTAAATGAGATTTTAATTTCTATAATTGCTACTAGTATAAATTCCACTGAGAAAATAATCCTACTGGCAGAAATCAAATTTCCTGTTGAGAATAAGATTACATAAAACTTGTGGCTATAAAATAAACGGAATGAGCAACACTGAATATTACACCCTTACAGACTAGCCACGAAAGAACCCTGTAAGCTGCCTAAGCTATCACTGGGCAGTCCCAGACCGCTCGCCAAGCCCTGCAAGGGCAATGTACCCGTTAAACCACGCTGGGGGGGCCTGGTGTTTACCTGTAATAGAAGAGATCCCAATTTGCTTCTATTTTTATTCTTTGTCTTCTTTTACGAAGAACAACTGGTTTTTGACTAATATTCTGGAAAAGAAATTTCACGGTGCTCAATTTGAGACTATCATCATCATCATCATCATTTTGACAAATAAAATATTCAACAGTTAAAAACAGTGACCTGTTTCAAACATTTACAAGCAATAACACAAAATTCATGGGAATACAGTAAGTGTACAAGATCATGGATTAGTAAAGTGCTATTGAGGCAAACCAGCAACTACAGACTCAAACATCTAAGGAAGAAGGCATCCACATTCAGACACAAGTGAAGTGCAACTTTCATTTTAAAAATTACAAACACACAACTGCACAGCAGGCAATTCAACACATTTTACACCTGTAGCAGAGACTTAAGCTCACCACACTTTGTATCCTGAATTTAATTTCAAAAAGGAAAAAAAAAATTCCCTTCACTTGAACACAGGAAAGGTGTACCTACTTCTCCACCTCTATGACCAACAGTTTAGGCAGTCTTAAAGGTATTTGTTATTCAAATCAATCGATGGTTCCTGCTCTTGGGACAGGAATAGATGTAAAACTTGTAACTGGAAGATATGAAGGAATCTCTCAAGGACGTAAGTGAACTAGAGGTTAAGCAGCTCTGCTCCAAGTCAAATCCATAGTTCTTTCAGATTATGAAAATGTTTGTCATTAGTCATAGAATCATAAGTATAAAGTTGTAGACTTTTGTCTATACTTGATTAAGACAGTGTCAAATGAAACAAACAAGCAAAGAAAATACTAAACCACAAGAGAAGAATGTAAAATGAGTAATACATTCTTGAAAAGAATTATTGAAGAAGCATAGCTCATGGGGCTCGTAAGACGGTTCAACTGGCTAATCCGCCACTTTCAAGTGTCGACATTCTCAATGACCACTGGTTCATGTCCTGGATGCCCCGTACTTGTGGCCCGGGCAAGCAGTGCTGGATAACCCAAGTCCTTAAGTTCCTGCACCCACATGAAGACCCAGAAGCAGCTCCTGGCTTTGCACTGGCTCAGCTCTGGCCATTGCAGTCATTTGGGAAGTGAACCAATAGAAGGAAGATCTTTCTCCTCTCTACAAAATCTGCCTCTCAAAAAACAATAAATGAACACACACCCAGCAAAGGCAGCATAGCACACTTTAGTTCATCTTGACAACACTTCGTTTTCAGAATTTAACTCAAGCACAAATCAGTCTATAACTGGTGCCAGACATCTGAAAGCCGATCATACACTTACCTCCTTCTGTGCAATGCCCATCCGATCCCTCCAGTGCATCAACACTAGGTCCACTTTGTCTTTGGCAAATTTCTCAACTTCTTTAGCAGCTTTTCCAGCTAGTCTTTGCCACTCTGGAACTTTATTAAATTTTCCGTATTGATCCTGTAAATTAGTTAAAATCTATTACCAGCTGTTGACCAGTTTATTTAGAAATTCTAGGTAAAGCTGAGTCACACCCTTTTACCGGACACATTAATGCGGGACACTGGGGTTCAGCGAACCCCTGAGAGGTGACAAGACCCCAGTGGGAGAAAAGCACCGAGGAGAAGACCCTCATTCCATCTGTGCAGTTACTACACCTGTCCATCAGGAGAGATGCTCGGCTTTCGCGGACATCCCGCCTCGAACTATCATTAGTAACTAACACAATTTTATAAGAAAAAAGGCCTAATTAACTTTTCAGTGTTTGTCTTCTCACTAATTTATCAATCTCTTATTATGTGAAAATAATACATAAACTAGAAGCCCATTTTTAAATGTTTCAGTAAGCTGAATTAGAGAAACAATTTATATAAGTACTATTCATAAAATCATGACAAAATATACTAAAATGTGTGTTTTACACTAAAGACAGGTGAATTTATGACGTTTAGAATTCTATCTCAAGAAAGGTGGTATTCACAATAACACATGGGTCGTCAAGGCAGTGGATTCTTCTGTTTCTTTCTTAAACGCTCAGTGTGGTTCAGAGAGGAATCCGACGCAGCAGCCCGCTCAATCCCGAGGCAGCACTCAGGGCGGCCACATTACCATTGCTATCTTCACATTGTCTCGAACGTGCATTCGATCGGCGTCCTTCTCGGGCACCGGGTCCGAGCTGTCCAGATACGCCAGCAAGCCTGACGGCTGCGAGCGGCAACGAAAAACAAAACAAAACCTATTTTCACACACAAAATCGATTTTTAGTCTTAAAAACCCAAACAAGAAAATGTTGTGATTTTGCTACTTAGGGTTAGCAACTATGAGATAACTCTAGCATAAATACCTTCTCAATAAAATGTTTTTAAAAACTGACAGTACAAACAATGTATTCAGTCAACTGTTGCTGGGCAGAAACCCACAGGTGAAAACCTCCTCCGTTTCTCCAGCGACTCACCAAAATGCGTTTCAACAAGTTGGTCGCTGTTGTGTTATCGGCCGTCCAGAGCCCGACTAAGTGCCTGCTTAGCTGTCTGAAAAAAGCAGACGTTGAGAAAGGTTTGCTGCTTTATCTCAGCTAGAACAGAAAGGAATTATTAAGAACAAAATATCATAATTATAAGAAACATATGGTTATAATTAAAACAATCATTTTGATTTAAAAATGATTATGAAAATTAGTATTTTAATATGGAAAACTGAGGCAGTAATCTAAATATTGATAACATTTTGGAATTTTCTCCAAATTAAAATGTTTCTTGAATTAACATGTTAACTGGAAATTCAATTGATTGATTTTAGTTTCCTTGTTTTGTAAGCGGACGTCTAACACAGGCGAGTTAATGTAAAATAGCCAAGGAGATAGCACTATGGGAAACAGCAACTTGTACAGGAAGGTGTGCTGCCAGGAACACAGGACATTTCTGTGTCTGACACTGACAAGTGAAGCAAGCAGAGAGCTTCTAAAATAGATCTCAATACTAGAAAATTAATGGCAGGGTAGCATATTGTGACAGGAATAATTTTGTCATTGGACACAAATGACAAAGAAACGAAATTTACAGTATTAAACAAAGTAGCATAACTCAGCAGTTTTATGCAATTATTTAAAAAGTAAAAAATACTGTTAATCACATGTATGATACATGTGATACAGATGGTTTTTACTAACGTCATAGCAGGCTGCTTGGAGACCTGAAAGGAACCATGAAGACGGAAAAGGCTGGGCCCAGCACGGTGGCCCAGCACCTAAATCCCTGCCTGCATCTGCCAGGATCCCATAAGGGTGCCAGTTTGTATCCCAGCTCCCTGCTTGTGGCCTGGGAAAGCAGGTGAGGACGTTTGGCCCAAAGCCTTGGGATCCTGCACCCAAGTGGGAGACCTGGAAGAGGCTCCTGGTTCCTGATGGCTCAGCTTCTGCCGTTGTGGCCACTTGGGGAGTGAACCAGAGGACATGACATCTTTCTGTATATCTGCCTTTCCAATTAAAAAAAAAATGCCTTTTTTTAAAAATGTAAGGGCTAGAACTCACGTAGCCTGTTACTAAATGACAAGGTTTATATGTTTCTCGTATCTGAATGCTTATTACAAGATGAAGAAGATCCAACAAACAGGTCATTGTTTAAGTTCAAAAGATTTAGGATAAACCCAGTGTAGGCTGGATATATGTTTAAGGTTTTCATTTCTTTTTAAGCAGGAATATCAATTGACCAAAGATATTTAAAAATCAACTCTGCTTTGACACAGTATCATGTGAACACCGGATGGTCACAGGAAAGGGAGAGGGCCTGGCATGTGGTTGCCCCCCACAAGCTTCCAGGTCCTGTACCCACTCGCGGCCAGGAGTCTGGCTTGAAAGCCGCATCACAAGGGAGACAAAGGAAGCAGTTCCCACCCCCTCTTCAAACCACTGCAGGGAGAAGACGATGAGAATCTGGGTACAATCTTCTACAAGGACTGGGAAAGAGCTGAATTACTGTAATAAAAGGGAACATTTGTGTAAACCACTTGTTCAGGTTGCTTGATGTAGAATCTGAATCCAATCTCTAAACAGCAAGTTAATTTATAGCAAATGAAGCGACCTACCTATTTGTAAGCATCCTTTGATCTGAGCTGATTGTAAACATCGCTGTATGCAAGTGTCGAGGTAAGGCACCTTCACTTAGGGCAAGTTCCTGCATTTTTGTAGCAATTTCTTTGTCACCTTCCTTTGGAAAAAGGGCAAGATGATCCCTAAAGCATCAATCTACAGCAAGCTATCACAACTGTAAAAAACTAATCTTACATCTTTACATAAAACAGTTAATAGTCAAAACTAACAGCACAACAGGCAAATGTAACACAGACAGGGCATGGTATAGGTAATTTTTAGAATATTATTTGTCTTTGGCATGAGGTTTAAATATTTTGAAGTGAGTTTACCTTTATGAATTGTGCTTTGCCAGACTGAATACTACGGCTGCATGTGCGCATGCCCAGGGCCAGGTGCTCTGGAGTGTGTGTAGTAACTGCTGCCGCGGGCATTGGCTCTCACTAGTGATATATGCACATGCACTCTCAGGGGGAACATAGTTACTCCCTAAAGTTGATGTAACTATAGTTTTTCAAATTCTGATTTTACTTTTGGCAATGGGTAAGATAAACAGGATTACTAGTCAGAAATTATAAAGTAATGTGGCCTTTAGAATCTTGTCAAAAATGCTCAAAATGTTAATAGAGTATAAAATACAATTATATCAAATGAATGTATGGTACACACACACAGACCATAAACTGGAGCAGATAAAGCCTGCACTGTACTGTGGCATTCCACATGAGCTCCCAAGACAGTAACTTCAAGTATCTGCCAGGATTTAAAGGACCAGAAAGATGCCAACTCCAGGAACTGGCTATGGCTCTGACCTGCACGCTGTCTACCTGAAGCCCAAAGTCAACACTCTGGCTTTTCTTGGCACTTAAGAAATATTTCTGTATATAATGCATAAGTGGCATATACTATATAAATGGCCAGATATTGGTGGATCAGGTCAAATGTACACTTTCATTTGGTCTCATGGTCTCCTTGCCTACTGCAAACTACATAAAAGTAGAAAGAACCTGTACTTACTTTTGAAGTTAAAATTTAATACAGAAGTCCTTAACCACAGCAAAGAAAATCAGCCTTTAGATGTATGTATGCATGCACGTGTATGTATGTATCTGTTAAAATGCAAACACTGGTGATCCGATCCTACTAGTTCAATGTCCACATGCTATTTAAAAGTATGCCAATTTTGTGCTTATTACTAAGTTTTACGTGCCACAGCAGCTACAGTTTTTTGCTATTTTTGTTGTTCTTAGAAGTAGGAGTACTCTTATAATTTCTCCAAGTTGCTACTGTGACAACAGCATGCAAGAATCAGAAGAGATTTCAATCGTAGCTGAAATTCACAGCCGTCATCTTTTCAGGGAACAGAGAAGGCAGCTGGGTGTCATGGGAGGTTAAAGCACCACTCGGGATGCACGGCCCACAGGAGGCAGCGTAGCAGCCTCCAACCCTTTCCCTACCAACGCACCCTCATGCACCTGGGCGGCATCAGAGCACGGCCTGAGGACTTGGGTTCCTGGCTCCTGGCGTCACTCAGGCCCAGCCCTAGCTGTCGTGGGATTTAGAGAGTGAACCACTTCTTCTCTGCCTCTCTAACACGTAAATGAAGCTTTGAAAAGAAAACACACACAGAGGCTAAAGCATCCGCCCTAGAGAACCAGTTACTCCCACCTACAATGAGATGCCCTGATGGGCAATTACAAACGCACTTTGACATGAACAACACTCTGCTGCCATTACCATGTGACATCACTGTTATGAATCAACTTCACTAGGTTTTTGGTATAAAACAGTCATTCAAGATTTCAATATCATCATCCTCATCCCTCAATGAAAAGCAAGAGAGAAGCATACTCTTAATATTTTCAAATAAATAATAATGCAGAAAGGTTTATTTGCTCTATAACTTAAGAATTTCAAGCTCTTACTTTACTAATGAACTTCTAATTAAAGAGTTAAAATTAATTTTCTTATTCAGGTAATTGCACATTTTCATGAAATATTGAAAGGTAATTTTGTTAGCTGATCAACATTCAGTTTAAGTTTAAGATTTCAAACCATTGTCTCACCTCTATTATTGCCTTCATAACCAATCCGGCTCCCTTCACGATGGCCATGGAAGGATGCTTTAAAAGGGCAGGGGGAGGGGGAGGACATCACTGATTAAAAACAATTTTGTCTCAATACCTTTAACTGTTGCTCTTCAGGACAATCTACAGTTGATACAGGTCACAAAATCAGTACAGAATACAGCTCTAAGTCAATCACAATTTGGCTAAATACTCTAGGTATTCTTACAATACAACTTTATAGAAGTAGATATGTAAACACAAGCAAATTATATTAGTAGGAAACAGCTGGCATGTATTTAATAAATGTATGATACATACTTGTTAACTACTTGAATGTATCATATCAGAAAATGACACTAAGAGAAAGCAAATGTAAGGCTTGAAAAAGTTCACAGAAAATACACAATATATTTAAATTTTGTTTTTCTATTAACTTTTCTCATGTTTAGCAGTCTGCTGAAGCTCACCTTATTCAGGGATTAGTAAAGGACCTACTATAGGTTTAAGGAAACAGGGGGGAGATGGTCATTACTTTGAAATTGGAAAGAGTCATTCAAAACAGGGGCTAGTGTGTGGCATAGCAAGATAAGCTACCGCCTGCTGGGACAGCATTCCATAAGGGCACTGGTTCAATTCCTGGCTGCTCCATTTCTGATCCAGCTCTTTGCTGACAGCTGAGAAAAGTAGCAGAAAATGGCCCAAATGTTTGGGCTCTTGTTACCCAGGTGAGGGGTAGGACCTGGAAGTAGCTCCGGGCTTCAGCCCTGCCCAGCCACCCAATGCTGCAGACCTAGGCTGACTGAGCTCCCAGCTCCAGGCTTCAGCCCTGCCCAGCCTCGGGTGCTGCAGACCTAGGCAGAGCTCCCAGCTAAGGGCTTCGGCCTGGCCCAGCCTTGGCTGCTGCAGGCACCTGAGCAGCGGAACAGTACTGAAAGCTGGGTCTCTCTGACGTTCAAATAAATACCATGAGACACTCACACAGGGATAAAATGTCTTAAGATAATATACTAGGCTGGTTTTATGTGTCATTACATAGAAGCATGCATGTAGTATTTTTATAAAACATTCTGATTTTGAAAGTAGGTTTGTTTTAATTCGTATCTATTCATAAAAACACGCTCTCACCTGAAAGAGTTTGAAGAGGGTTCTTCCATTGGACGCCACCATCTCCAGCAGCATATCAAACTGCTGCCCCTCGCTTGTCTCGCTGTAAGGAGCGCAGAGGGCAAAGGTGAGGAAGTCCAGCAGTGAGCTAATAACCAGGGCGCCGGTCCCATGATCCTGCAACAAGCGAGAAACTGCCTTCAGGACACAAACAGAGATCTCAAGAAAACCTCACAGCATTCCTGTTTCCTGTTCTGTGTGTTAGACACAAAGCCCACTTCAGTTTCTCAACATGATGACTCCTAAACAGCTTCTGTTTTTCAGATACAGTGAATCTAACGTCCATCAGCTTCAAAGAAACATAATTAAATCACTCAAATATTTAACTAGGATGGTCCAAATGTGTATGACTAAGGCGAAGCACAAAATCTGCAATTCGCTCATGCTCCTTCTAGATATTATAGAATGTGCATCTCCCAAAATGTTGTCAGTGACTAAGGAATAAGCTTTTGATTGAGACCACTGCATCATATAATTAAATTTTTAAAGAATGAGAAAACAATCTAGAATATGATTATATAAAGGCTCTCCAACGTATTCTTAGACAAATGGAGAGTCCTAAGATAGAACATTGCTGTCAGCAATCAAGTTGAACTGCCACCAACTAACATTTTCAAAATTTTACGAGCTGCAATTAAAACCAAAAAGAAAAAAAAAAGAGTTCACATTATACTTTAAGAATATCTTTCAATAATGGTACACTATTTCCCAAATGTAAAAGTTAAAATACAACTTACCACATGGGAATTAAATTTCTCCAGTAAGTTTTCCAGAAACTTCTTTGAAGAGAGAAGAGAAGCTTTGTTTAGCTGTTCTTGTCTTAAGTCATAGTCATCATGCATGGGCTGTTGATCAAAAACAGTGACAATTCAAAAGTGGTCCCATGTGTTAGGCTCACACACAAGTCATTCACAGAGCATCTGCTACAGGCTGGAAACGTGAAAACCACAGCCTTCAGAGCGCAAGGCAGACAGGAAGCTCGAGACGAGACATGCAGGCAGAAGTGACATCTCCTCCTCAGTCGGATCCCACTTCCCCCACAAAGAGCTCAACGTTTCACTTTAACGTGATTCTCTCACAGGTCAAGACCTCCTTGTAAATTTTATAATTCAAATTAGCAATGATAAAACTGGACATTAAAACCAAGCACTAGAGTCTGGTGCACAATCGCTCAACTGACTAATCCTCTCCTTCAAGCACTGGGATCCCATATGGATGCTGGCGTGTGTCCTAGCTGCTCCACTTCCTGCCCAGCTTTCTGATTGTGGCCCAGAAAAGCACAGGAGGATGGCCCATAAGCCTTGGGTCTCTGCACCTGCAATGGAGACCAGGAAGAGGTTCCTAACTTCAGACTGGCTCAGCTCCAGCCACTGCGGCCACTTGGGGAGTGAACCAGCGGATGGGAGATCTTTTTCTTTGTCTCTCCTCTCTAGAGATCTGCCTTTCCATTAAAAATATGTATTTTTTAAAAGTGCATTCCACCGTGATGGACAGGAATAGGACTCAACATCTGACTTTAACTACTGCGTCTGAGAGGTTTCAGGACAGGTGAAGTTACCTCTCTGAGCCTCACCTCTTTCAGCCACAAACAGGAGTTAGTATTTATGGAACTATTATGAAGCTTAAATGAGACAGCTCATATAGAACATACAGTTAACATACCTTATTATAATAGACTCAACATGCATATATAACACCATTATTATTTTATATCTAGCTACTTAATTCTCTTAATGGATTTTTGGAGTTAATAAAATAGATAAACTACAGTGTACTTTTGGGAATAAAAAGTTCCAGGAGTGCAAGTCACCGTTTCTCTGTTCTATCCCACTAAGTCTGCCTGAAATACTTCCCTGAAGGACAAGTTCCAGCTGGTTCACAGACTGGCAGGGACTACAGTCTAACTCCGTACAAGCCACGGCGTCAGAGCTGCACACTCAGGACAGCGCTGAAACGTCTCCGCCAAGAGCCGAGCTCAGGCTCTCATTTTTTATTTTTTATTACAAAATTTGCTTTTCCTGCCTCTAGTCTGACCTCTAAATTACTCTCTGCAAACCACCAGAGGGAACTTCCTCAAGCTTAGTGCTCAGTACTGCTGCTGTAAGGCACAGCTTGCCAAGCGTCCCTTAACGGGGTAAAAGGCCAGCTCTGTGACGCGGGAAGCCTGTCGTGACTGCACAGCTAACTCCAGCTTCAAAGCTCTAGTTACCCCAACGTGGAACCGAGGGACTGTCTACTGCTTCCTAAATCTGCTTACGGATGCTATTTCCTCTTCATGGAAAGAATTCTCAGAGATGGAAGATCAAATGTAACATCTTCCAGGATGACTGGCTTAGAATTTTTTCACCTTTCTCACTTTCCAAATGAAAATGAAGTACTGCCTTGGAGTGACGCTTGGCCCCAGAGGGCGCAGGGACAGACTCTGTACTGCACGCACAGGCCTCCCTTCCTACCAGCAAGCTGACGGAAGCAAAACTTTGCTTCAAACCACGTATGCATCTAGTACCAAAACACTGCCTGGCATGCAGCCTGTGCTGAACAAAGGTTTTCCGAATAAATAAATCACTATGAGAACCCTTTAGGACAAACAGGATCAAGAACTTCACTGTAAAAGGCAAGGTGAGGTCAGCCTGTGGGCGAATCAAGCCACCAGGCAGTGAGGATGCTCTGCGGTCGTCGGACCCGTCTTACTCACACACATGAGGGCACAGAGCATATCGACAGCCGCGTGGACGACCCCGCTGTGGCTCCTCTTGAGAGCCTTCACCACCTTCACCCCGAGACGCTCCCGGAACCTGCGGCACAGAAGGCACGCGCGTGACAACAGCATGAACCCTTCACCCTGCGCTCCTCTGCATTACACACTGCAGGAGTTATGGAAGTCTGAATGCTACCCTGAGACTTACTAGTTTCATAAATGTGATTTTGGGGAAGACGTTTGTGAAGGTATGTGATACCCCAAACTTGCAGTGCAGTGTGGGGCACACACTCCCTCAGCACCACACCTCTTCTTCCTACTTTTCGTAACACAACAGCAGCACTTCATCACTGTATGAAAAGCACCAAGGATGGTCGGAGGGAAACTGCTCACTATGCACAACTCGAGAAGTCTCCAAAAGCAACTTACTTTGGAAGCTGAGTGAAGGCCAGAAAGCCAGCTTTGGAAGCCACGAGCCTCCTCACCGCCTGGAACTGACTCTCCAGCTCCGCGTTGGAAGCAACCACATCCCCCTCTTGGGACAACAACGCTGTAATGGCATTATTAATCAGTTTTTCTTTGTTTTCTGAGAAGAGACCCTAGGTGAAGGAAGAACATTTCAAAAAAGTTTTCATATCCAAAGTTAACAACAACGAGCAAACTATGACAAATTTATCTTACATCCTGTGTTACTGCATGTAGCACCCCACTGTAGGAAATGTTGGCATTGAACCTGAACACAGCATCTGCAAAGTTGCCATCTGTAAGAAAACAAACATGTTCAAGACTCAGAGGTTTGCATTCCTAAGTTTTAATGACTGTTACAGGATGGAGTGAAACGCGTCAGGGAGCACATACTTGGAGGCGCGGCCAGGAATCTGAGGTGAAGGCTCTCAACCTCCTCGTCGACGGGCACGCTGAGCAGTCCCCACCTCTGGCCTTTGGGAGTTGGCGTCATCTTGACACACACGTCCCGGTTCCCGGATGCTCGGACTCCGTCCAGCAAACTTGCCAGCAGGGAATCTCTAAGGGTTAGCAGAAAGAAGGCTTTGAGATCGGCAACGAAGACGGACCCGATGAGAAGCAGCGCGGGCCCAGAGCCTGTGCAGGCACACTCAGGGGGTCCAAGGGGAAGCACTCAGGGGGAGTCTGGGGCTCTAGGGCCTGCCCCCCCTCCCCGTGCCGGCAGAAAACCCCAGAGATAACGGAACCACTACAGCTAGAGCGCTTCAAACAGTCTTACTCAGGTCTAACTCACAAATCATTAAATGCACTGAATTATAATGTACAGGATACTGATTTTCAGTCAATCTATACAATCATTATTTTCAAAATGTAGTTCTGATGCCCTTTGTGCCCATTTAACCCAACAGCTGCCCCGCCCTTGGCAAACACTGATCTGCCATCTCAACGGTTTAACTTTTTAAAAAGAAATTTTGCAAAAACAGAATCGTCCAATAGGCATGTCATATGTCCTCTTGACCCTTACTGCACAGACAATCCAGCCCTGTCTTTCCGGTTCGGCACCCAAATCCGACAGGCAGCACCCCGCCTCGCCACTGACACCCAATGGACACATCACTTTCCTCTCTTTCTTTCAGGACAGGAAAAATAATACATAATCTACTGTTTAAAACTTCACTCCTGCTGACCTTAGATTTAACACTTTCTAAAATAATAAAACAGTTATGGCTCATACTACACTAAGTGAAAAAAAAAAAGACCTCAGTAAGGTTGGACCTTATTGCTACACAGTCCCAACGTATGCCAGAATTGTTTGTAGTAATTTATTATTATTTTTTTAAAGATGCATTTATTTTTCTTAGGAAAGGCAGATTTACAGAGAGAGAGAGAGAGACATCTGCTGATTCACTCCCCACGTGGCCACAACGGCCGGAGCTGAGCCGATCCAAAGCTAAGCGTCAGGAGCCTCCTGCGAGTCTCCTATGCAGGTGTAGGGTCTCAAGACCTTGAACTCTCCTGTGCTGCTCTCCCAGGCCACAAGCAGGGAGCTGGAAAGGAAGTGGAACAGCCAGGACATGAACCAGCACCCACATGGGATCCTGGTGAAGGCAAGGACTGTGGCCACTAGGCTACTGCGCTGGGCCCAGTGTGTAGTCATTTAAAAAGTACAACCAATCTCAATCTACCAAACAGCATGAAAGAACTACCCGGAATGCAGCAAATGCCAAGTGCATCAGAACACATAAAGGGAAACGCAGTCATTTACAGAACAGCATTGTAACCAAGCCTACTGAGGAGCTACAGCAGTTCACAGGAACATTCCACTGGGAAACTGGTTTAGCATTTCTAACCCCAGCGTAGATACAGAAGTAACCTGCGGCTACTCCCTGACCAGCAGCAGTTAAAGGCACCGCCCTTCAAGCACTGGTTTCTGCTGCGGCGGTCAGGACCAGGCCGCATGTGCATCTCCTACTGGAGCATCTGAATCAGCACCCGCTCTGCTTCTGACCCCAGCTTCCTGCTCAAGCCGACACTGGGACAGGAGTGTCTCTCCTGCCCGTGGGAGCCTCTAGCGCTGGGTCTGGACCCCGCCAGGAACCACTGCGCATCCAGGCAGTAAACCAGCGGAGGGAAGCACCGTCTCTCAGGCTAGTTACAAAAAGACTTCATTTCCATAATATCATTTTAAGTGAAACTAACTCTTTCGTTGTCTTCATAATTGTGACAACTAGCAAAAAGTCATTGTAAATACACAACATTGTCTTTCCTCAAGTAATTCTGAAGTTGGCCAAGCACTTCACCTCCCACACACCCAGGAGCTCAAGAGCGGGGTGACATTTTTCACAGTACCTTTCTGTTGAAGAGTACTTTCGAATCTGCCCTTTTATAAATTCAATGGTAAAAATCTGTGGATTTTCTGAATCACAAACCAATGCAAAAACCTAACAAAAGCAAAAATTTTAAAAGAAAAGTTTAATTTAATGTTATTTCATTTAAAAAAAAACATACATCAGTTAAGGTATTTAAAAATGTACCTTGATTACAACATTAGAGTCTGACACTTAAAGTGTTAAGCATCAAATTTTGAATTATTGAAAAGTTCCTCTTTTATATACTCAGAAAGCAAACTTTTATAATAGCCACTGCTTTAACACCAATAAATATAAACTTAAATATTTAATAAACAATTCCTCCTGATTCCCACTCTTTAAGCATACCGAACCCTGAAATGGAAAACTACGTCAAATTATCAATAGGAGGAAGTCTATTTCAGCTAATAATGCTGAGACTCACTTCTCCTAAGGGTTTCACCGTTGCGATATTGTACGTGGCCGGGTCTCGTTCCACCAAGCACGTTTCCGTAAGTGCTAAGACTCTCTTCACAGGCTCCTTCAAACAATAAAAGTCACACATTATCAAAAAGTTACTGAACAAAAATATCAAATTAGGTGAGCAGATTTTTATTTCTGCATGCGGCTCTTACCGGATGTCTAGGTGATATTTTTTGGACCACAAATTCTGCCAAGGATGTGATGGATTCATCGGTACTGTATTTTCCAAAACGAAGATTCAAATATTGCTCAAATTCTAAAGGTTCCTTCCTAATCCGCAATGAGATACCCACGTAGTTGCCGGCATGATCTATTGCACTTTTGATAATCTCTTCTCTTTGCTCTGATGCAAACAAATGCTGCGCAAATTTTGAAATTCAGTAAGTCGGAGTTGAAACAACTAAAATACAAGCGTATTAAATCATCTCAAAGAGATTAAAGTAGCAGTTCTCAAGAAGAGAGGCAGGGGAACCTACCAGAGGTGGGCGAGTAGTGGGTTGTAGTTGGAAAACTTACCAAATTAAAACCACAAAGTCTGAGATACAGAACCCTGCAACAAACTAAATGAATGGAATCTACCTCTTTCCTAACGTTCTATTTTCATTTTTTTACTTGAGAAAGACAGAAGACGGACCAAACAAAGACCATCCATTGACTGCTTCACTCTCCAAATGCCTGCAACAGCCAGGCTGGCCCAGGACCAGCGAGTAGCATGGGACCCCGTCTGCGTCTTCCATCTGGGCAGCAAGGACTTAGTCACGCAGATCACCACTGCTGCCGTCCAGGGTGAACAGCGGCAGGAAGCTGGAGCCAGAGCACAGCCACAGCACAAACCTGTGACCTCTGGATGTACGTGCCTGGCAGTGCCTGAGTCCCGTGGAAAGCACCTGCCCCTCACCGCTGTCTTTGAAAAGGGAGGTAACAGCTGCACCCTTGGGGAGTGCTCCAGGACCCCTGCAGACATCAACATCTGTCAAATCCCTTCCACAAACACACAACTCACACCCATTCTCCTGTTAATGTCAATTCACCTCTCAGCTGTTCACCTGCAAGTGACATGCAAATCATGGTTACCCTGTGTTCTTTAGGGAGTGGCGACAAGGAAGACAATCTGTACGCGCTGAGTACAGACACATTTTTCTTCCCCAAATATTTTACTGTCCATCAGCTGAATCCATCGCTCAGAGCTCGTTAATCAGAGGGCTGGCTTTACTCTGAAATTCAGCCTTCTTTCTGTCTTCAAGCAGTAACACAGAGCTGGCAATAACAAGGGAATCAAACAACTCTCCTGCAACATTCACTTTATTGCTGTTCTGTGCTGTCTGGCTGTTACCGTGAGAGCCTGCAAGGCCACATTCCTGCCCTGGATCTGCTTTCCCCAAGGGGTCACACATTCAAACTCCCTCTGCCGAGAGGAGAGCACCGTAACAGCAGGCTGTGGGCTGCGGCGGGGGCACAGAAACACAGCTTTCCTTCGGCTCTTAACTGTTCCAACCTACGCTCATGAACAATAAAATGTCCTGTTGTTTTCAGGTGGGGAAAACGAAAGTACCCCTAAATGGGAAACAGAAATACAGGATGCAAAGGACCCTGTAACTCTTAACAGTAAGCTTTTTTATAAATCCAATTTCCCAGCATCTTGTCATTCTGTTTATTTCCTACCGTCTTTAAAATGGATGCCTTGGCTCAACTACTCAATGTGAAGCGCACGTACAAAACATGAAAACCTGGAATAGTAATCCAAGACCACACTTGGTCGCAGCAGCTACAGGTGATCATGTGCCACACGCAGACTGGGGTCACCTTTGAGATCCACGGTAACATTTTCTTAACGACAACAGGATACTTTTCAAAAAAGATCACCATCTATATAGTTCAGCTTTTATAAATGACTAATAGCTTTTAGCAACTCAAGTCACTTCTGCATTCCAGAATTTAAGTACAAATAGTTGTGAATTTGAAAACAAAAACAAACAATGGATTGTAAATTTGCAGCTGTAATATATACTCATATTCCACCTGACAAACAGTTAGGATTATTGGATTATAATTATTTTTCAACGAAAACTTAGAAACTTTCATGTATGCCATTAACACCCATGAAAATCACTAGGGTGGGCATCTGGCCTTGCGGTTAAGACGCAGCTTGGCACCTGGGCATCTCCGATCAGGCTGTCTGGGTTCCCAACCCAGCTTCCTGCTAGTGCAGGTCCCGGAGGTCAGTTCACAGCTCAGGTGCCTGCATCCTTGCAGCCCACGTGACAGGAGCCTCTGGCCACCGACGGCATCCGCAGAGCAAACCGGCAGACGGGAGCACACGCTCCGTTTCTGCCTGCCTCTCACATTACTGAGTAAGAAGCTTTTTGTTGCTGTTGTTTGCTTGTTTGTTTTAAGAAGAGGAAAAAATACCCAACACTTTATTTAATATTAAATCATCTATTATACAAAGCATTTTTAGAAACACTACACAATCTTCTTAAAAAAGAAAAAGTCTTATGCTATACATATTACTCCTTATTGATCGAGTAGAAAACTGGGATTCAAACTGAGGCACGTTTGGTATCAAGGCCTTCACTTCCAATGAATAAGGCTGTCGTATTTTAAAATGATACATATAAAGGGAAATAAGGAGCCCATTTTGTTTCACATTGTCATGTCCCTCTTCAATGTCTTTTTAAAAATACTACTTACCAATCTGCTGAATCCTCCATAAAGAATACAAAACCCTCCCTGGTAATCAGAGAGATCTACAAAGCCTTCAATATTTCTGTAGTCATAGGAGCAGAGCACTCTGTTGGTGGCAGGATTAATTTGGTCAAAGCCTCCAGGAGTTACTTCCAAAATGACAGGTTTTCTTGTGTCACTCCAATGATGCTTATAGCAGTTATATCTCTAGAAAAAGGAAACAGAATTATTTTTAGATTTTTAAGTATACAATTAAATAAAGTACATTTAATGTATTAATAAACGCTGAAACCACTAAAAATCTAAGCATTATGCTTAGAACTACTATCCAAATTATTTCAAAGTATATATACATTTAAGATTTTTAATCCGCATGGAAGACCGTAAATTCTTAATTAACATTTAGTCACAGTATTTTGTGAAACAATTTTAACTCATTCTCAAGCCAATTATAATGAAATCCTAGATAAAATATGTTCTAAGAGGGTCTTACAAGGAAAAGGATTTCAATTATTCTAATCCAAGTTAGATAGCTAAAAGAACTAACTCACATTTAAGAAAACTTACAATATCCAATTTAAACTATTCAGGTCAGTATATTAATGTACATTTTCTTTCTGTATAAGAACACGGAGTTCTAATCTGACTTCAGGTTTTCTAATCACACTACTGGAAAGTTCTCAGAGTTCTGATCACATCAGCACGTGAGATTCTACTCAGGCGAAGCATTAAGACACCTGACAATCAGAAATCATCACAATGGCCAGCGCTCACTTGCAATCTAATTTTACTCTTAAAAAGAAAGATTTAACACAGGCTGCTAAGCAGAATGGAATAATATAGGAGAAACTGAATTTAAGAAAAAAAAGAAAAATGAGGCAAAGCAAATAAGAACAACAAAGCATCAAATGTGAAATAAATCTCTCTCCCTCACCCAAATACCACGATGTCTTCCTGTCACCAACATGAAGAATACATGGTCAGTTACACAATTCTTCACGTCAAAATAAATCAGCTGCTGGAGGATACTAACAGGAAAGTGTAAAGAATTCTGGCACGTGTTCAGAAGACAGTGAGGCATTAAGTAATGAACACTCCACTAACATCCAATATTGAACCAGTATTCGTAAGAGCACGTCACACAGCCAAGTCCCCTCAGCATTACTGATGTGTCACGCACAGCACAGTTCCATAAAGAACTTCTGCAGGTGGAAAAAGCGGCTTCAGTTAAACCAAAACACATTTCAAGCCTTGGT
Organism: Ochotona curzoniae; assembly: GCF_017591425.1. Lineage (NCBI taxonomy): Eukaryota > Metazoa > Chordata > Mammalia > Lagomorpha > Ochotonidae > Ochotona > Ochotona curzoniae. The sequence continues at coordinate 4,435,121 of NW_024465035.1, forward strand.
TCTTAAACAGAGGACGGGTCGATGCTAGCCTAGGCCTCTCCTCAAGGATGGAGCAGCAGAGGCCACAGGACGTGCTGCTGCTTTCCCAACTATGCCGATTTACATATTCTAAACCAACTCCACGAGGTATCCTCTGTTCTAGCCAACTGTCATTTATGTGCTATGCCCATGAGAAGGACTTCATGGATCAGCAAGGACTCTGGGAAACCCTTTCTGAGCTACCTTATTTAAGGTAACAGGAGGTTGTAGCTTGGGGCCACACTCAGTGTTTGCACGGGCACTGTTCAGTCAGCCGAGTCTTTGGAGTAGAATCTGAACATTTTTTTAAGAGAGGTTCAGGTGTCACTTCCAGTCCCTTATTCCTGACATAACATTAGACGAACTACACTTCCGGCCATCTTCTCTAAATACTTAATCACAAAAGTTTTAAGTTAGCTGGCATAAAGGAATCGTATACACAAGTTCTTTGGGTATTCTCCTGGAAGCAGCTGGTTTCTAAACTAACAGGGAAACCTTGCTTGCTAGCATGTAAGCAATTAAGTACAAGAAACAAGCATGTTGCCATTGCACTGCTTCAGGTGGACTCTGGGCAAGCACTGCACTCGGTGAGGTTTCTAGAATGTTCAGCTAAGCCATAGAATACCCACAGAAATGACGTGGGCTTGAGGAAGAGAGGGGAAAGATGCCAGCTTACTAGAATTCAGTTCCTGCCCTTTGCCAAAAGACATGGGTTTGCTTACGGAGAGAAATACATTCTTACACAAGAGTGAAACAAGCATGCAGTCCCGTTTCCTGTCCTCAGCAGGGCCTGATCTGTATGCTGCTGCGCCAGACAGCAGGGGGCCTGGGCGGGTGAAGACTCTAACAAGCAAGAACGACTTTCCCTCCAAGCTATTACACCATCGGGAGATTCAGTCTGTTCCGGGCACAATACAAGAACATACAGCACAGGGTTCTCTAGAGCGTCTTCAAACCCTCAGACTCTGAAACAAGGGACTCCGGCACTCATCCAGTATCTCGTGCTCCCCCCAAGCACTGCAATGCGGTGAGTTCTGTGTTACCGCCTGAAGACCCAGTGCTCCCCGAGTGGTGACAGAGTTTTTTCACGGCTAAACACACTTGCTAAACAGAAAATATTTGTTCCCCCATGACTTCTCTCCATATACCATGGTATCCTTTTAAAAGTGTTAAACCTGATTCTTCCAATTTTAGTTTCCTATACCACACAGCGTGTTCCAGGTACAAATGGTTTCTTCAATAAAGGGTAACAGCTATACACATAAAATACATTTTAATTAATGCTAAATATTTACCCTTCCAGTGATTTTCCCCTCTGAAAAATCAGTTCTAAATCTCTGAAAGAGAAAACAAAAACCATCCACGTTAATCAATTGTTTGAAAGATACACAGCTCAGTCTTCTACCAAATTAGTAACTCTGAAACTAAAAAATACCATCTAAGTTACAGATCAAGCACAATCAATAAAAAAGACTGTAGAAGTTGTAGATGAAGAAGACAATGAAACATGAATTGCTTTTTCCTTTGTTTGCATTTAAAAAAGACTAATAAATAGCAAGTGTGCATTTTCTTACCAGTGCTTCTGTAAGCAGCTCTGTTCTGTGCTCTGTAGAGAACTTCAAGGTTTCTGACTTCCTCCCACTGCCTTTACGAAACGTGAGGTTGAATTCTGTCCCTTGTCCTTTTCCAACAGGGCTGATGCTGCAAATGTCTCCATAAGGCCACTGACAAAAGAAAAGAATGCAACGGATGCCCTCACACAATAAACGCCAACAGCTATTTTTATCACTTTACTCTCACAACCACCGAGTAAAACAGTCAAGATTTTACAGAGTAACAGAGGTCTAGCAGGCATCAGAGAAAACCCACAAAAATCCCTACTGGCGTCCCGATTTCAGTCATTAGTGACGTTAAGCCAAAGCTACCAGAATACTACAAGAAGAAAAAAGCAGAGATTATAATTTTAGAATTATTTGTAAACATGGTTCATTTAGAATTAAAATAAGCCAGAAATAAGCTTTAAACATGTTTGCTTTTCTATGCTTACAATATTCTTGCCTCCATAACAATCTTACTTCCATGACAAGTATTTCAATCAACTGCCTGTGGCTTAACATATGCATAAGTGCATTTCCATAGCAGTATTCAAAGCTACAAAGAACTAACATATGAATACATAAAGGAGACGGTGCAACCAGCATCACGCACAGAAGCCTTGCCCTGTAAAGCCTGGGAGAAGCGCCTTCCCCTCCCTCCCCTATTCATTTATTTCTGGATCCAAGCTCAAAACTTACAGAAGCACATTAATTTTTCCCCTACATTTGACATTTCTATCATGAAATACTGGTATCAGGCCAGGAGATAATGGATCATATCCTGATTTTTAAAATTTCAAGCTAGTTTATAGAAACACCTAAGAAATTCTCATATGGTTACCTGATTTGTTACTTCTAAGGTATTGGGATTATATGTTGTAATTGCATGGGTTCCAACTGAAAAGACACGTTTATACCTACAAAAGAAAACAAGGAGTTAAATTTTTAACAAGAAAGAAACCATTTCATTAAAAAATATATGTGATGGCGACACAAAAGAAAGCAGAAACATTAAATTGATTCATGGTGAATAAATATAGCTTAGTTTCATATTCTTCTATTTTAAGTATTCTATTTTTTTTCTTAAAGATTTATTTGTTTGTTTGTTTTTATTTGAAAGGCAGAGAACAAGAATCTCCCATTGGCTGGCTCATTTCCCAACTGGCTGCAACAGCCAGAGCTGGGCGAATCCAAAGCCAGAACCAAGAGCTTGTTGGGGCTTCCCACGTGGGTGTACCAGCCCACTGCTTCCCCAGGCACCATCAGCGGGGGAGCTGGCTCACGGGGCACCTGTGGGCTGCTCCCATCACAGCGCTGGACTCCCATGTGCAATCAGTGCTGAAGCCTACCTACGCCACTTCACTGTGCAACACTGACACGCTTAGGTAGCACAGCATTATCTACAAAATCAAGTTGGGATGTTAGTTCCAAGTAAGCCGACAAAGGATAAGGATGCTCAAAGATTCTAAAAAATAAAATCTTAAAGAAGAAAAACCACTATACCCTAATTCTTTCAAAATCTTTCAACAAAACTGTAATAGGAAGGAAAAGCTATGGCTTGCAATCAGTCACAGTCATATTTGGAAATGTTCATTTCTGCTGAAGCAACTACCTATTACATTTGAGTGCTGCAATGTTTTAGAAAGTAGGAAGCCTACACCACAAATAAGCAATTTTCACTTTTCACTTTACTTCCTTTACTCAGAGTGACATAAATGACAGAGAAAAAAAATTATTTTAACATCAGTTATCTTTTAAGAGAGAAATTCATAAGAGTGAAAATTCAACTGGAAAGACATTTAAAACTAGTTCTTTGAATATACAAATTGGGTTGAATATTAGCTAGAATAAGAAAACACAAACAAAAACTAAGAATAAAAACCCCATATCCCTAGATACAGAAGAAACAAACGCATGCCAAATGTGTGCTGCTCAATCTGGAAATAGACTGTCAACCCCTCACACAGAACCTGGACAGCTGCGGAGAGCAACACTCTCCCAACCGCTGAGAGCAACCAACTTCAAAGAAACTCTGGAGGACCAAACAAAACTCTCATGCTTCTTAAATGGTTCTAGAAAACAACAGTAAGGACAGTTTCCTGACTGTCCCAATGATACTAAAATATGATAATAAAAATGCATTTAAAACCCAGGACAAAAAGAGGTTCATTTTAAGAGACTACAATATTAGAAAACAAGCCACATTTATTACATATTTGCATTTTAGTAATACTTAATCATCCAAAATATTTTCAGATTGAATCCAATGCCTTTTGGCCATCAATAACAAACATCATGTTTTCCACTTTGAAGCACTAAGACACTAAAGACATGTATTGCCATAAACAGCCATCATGTACACACATGATGTACTCCTTTAAGAAAGAACTTGCACATTTTCACTTTTCTACTGTCCATGCTCCTCCCAATCAGTACATTATACAACAACAGTTATTTTCCTATGGGGATTCACCTCCCACGTGTACTAATAAAAAAGTACTGCTGGGGCTGGCATGGTGGCTTCATAGCTTCAGCCGCCACCTGCAGTACTGGCATAATCATCTTTTCCAGTCCTGGATGCTCTACTTCCAATCCAGCTTCCTGCTAATTAACATGTTTGGGAGAGCAGCACAAGATGGCTCAACCCCTTGGGTCCCTGAATCCACAGAGACCCAGAAGCAGTTCCACACTCCACAGAGACCCAGAAGCAGACCCAGAAGCAGCTCCACACTCCGAGCTCCAGCCTGGCCCAGCTCCAGCCACTGAGGCCATTTAGGGAGTGAACCAGTGAATGGAAGATCTCTCTGTCTCTCCTATCTTTGTAAAATCTGCATTTCAAGTAAAAATAAACTTTTAACTACCTCTCCTCCCAAAAATCATTGCAACATTCTAAAATATTTTGTCCAATTTTATATGTTGTACAACACAGTAGCAAACTAAAAAATGAAAGCAGTTTCTCCTAATACAAAAACCTCCACTTGCTTCTTTCAAAAACAGGTGGAGGGCCGGGGGTTAGATATTAAGATAAGGCTTAGTCAATCGATAGAAATGAAAACATCTTTCTCAAATCAGCATCTGACCTAAAGACTGCACAATGACAAATACGACAGAAGTGAGTTCACAAACTGTATCCTTCACAAGTAACTTGAGAGTCACACAAAAGAATCTTTACATAATTCTGCAGTAAAACTAGAGAATTGGTTTTATTTGAATCTCATTTTTCTAAAGATTCATTTTACTTGGATGAAAGGCAGAGTGGGGGAAGAGGTAGGACAGAGATGGAGACGTGCTGATTCACTTCCCCAAAGGCTGAGGTCAGCCTGTCAGCAGCCTGGAATTCTATCCCGTCTCCCACAGGGATGCCGGGGCTCACACATGTGACTCATCTTCTGCCTCTTCTCCAAGCACATCAGCCGGAAGCTGGATACAGCTGGGACCGGAACTGGCATGCGGATATTGCATGCTGTCATCTCAGGTGGCACCTCAGGCCATTGTAATAAAACACAGAGCCTTGTTTATATATTTTTTTAAAAATTTATTTTTAATGGAAAGGCAGATTTACAGGAGATACAGAAATATCATCCATCCTCTGGTTCACTCCCCAAGCTGGCCAGAATGACTGGAGCTACACCAATCCGTAGCCAGGAGCTTATCAGGGTCTCCCACAGGGGTGCAGGGCCCCAAGGCTTTGAACCGTCCTTGACAGCTTTCCCAGGCCACAGGCAGGGAGCTGAAAGCAAAGTGGAGTAGCTGGGATACGAACTGGTGCCCCTATGGGAATCCCAGAGCAAGCAAAGCGAGGACTTCAGCCACTAAGCTACTGTGCCGGGCCCAATCCTTGCTTATTTGATTCTGAACACCACCATGAATTTTAGAAGCAGGCATTGTGGCACATTCCCAGGCCCTTCTGACACCTGCACTGCACATACAGCTGGGCTCATTTCCCTGCTAGTGCGCTGGGAAGCAGCAGGTGGCGGCTCAGGCGTTTGGATTCATCTTTCTCTTGCTTGCATTGAAGAGGTTGAGTAAGTTACAGCAGAAACAATAGTCAACACCACAGACATCTCAACTAAACAGCTTAAACAATTCTGAAAGAAAAATTAAAGTGGCACAAACTTCCTGCCCAGTCAGTGGGAAGACGGTTGTGTCCAGACGAGCTAAAGGACAGTGCTTTTGATGACAATTTTAAACAAGTGCAATCAAGACCTTGAAGCATTTCTTCCAGGAACTTTCAAGCAGATAAAACATGACTAAACTAAAGACAAAACACAAAGTAATGGCTTCCTACAGATGAAAGGAGTTGGTCAAAGCACAAGTTGGGAGCGAGTGTTTGGCCTAGTGGTTAAGAATCTGCTTGGAGGGGCAGGTGTCACAGTGTGGTAGGTAAAGCTGGCACCTGTGACACAATCCACAGGGACACAACTCCTCTTCTGATCCATCTCCCCGCTAAGACACGTAAGCAGCAGCAGAAGATGGCTCCAGTGCCTGGACTCCTGAACCCGCACAGAACACCCAGAAAGCACTCCTGGCCTTGGTCCCACCCATCCCTGGCCTTTACAAATATTTGGGGAGTGAACCAGCAAATCAAACCTGGGTCTCTCCCTCCCTCTTGTTCAGCAACTCAGCCTTTCAAACAAACCACCTTTTAAATAAAAGGAATGCTTGCATTCTGGCTCGCTCCCAATTCCAGTCTCCTGCTAACAGCACCCTGAGAGGCGATGGGCATGATTCAAGCAGTCAGGTCCCTGGTCATCCTGTGGGAGGAATGAATGCAGTTTCTGGCTCCCTGCTTCAACCTGGTCCAGTTCTGGTCGCTGCGAGGTGAGTAAACCAGGGGAACAATGTGCAGATGGGAGTATCTCTCTCTTCTGCTCAATTAAATAAGAAAAAGAGGGCTAGGCAGGAACAAAAGTCAGAGCGACTGTGTTTTGGGATGCTTAAGGAAGGTCAGAGAGTGGCAACCCTGGCTTTACAGCAGTGTGTTCTTGAGGAGTGAGGCAGTGTTAGCCACAGCACAGCCGTGCTCATCCCCTCCTCACAGGAGCCACTGGACCAGCGTTCTCATGGGAAACCAGTAGGTCTAATTGAGTCTTGATCTGGTTTCTGCCACCTTTTGTTTACTAATCTTAAAAAAAATCTGAGTGCCTATCTTTCTTTAGTTAATAAGTTAATAAAGACTGCAGTGATATGATTAAATTTCCAGGACCCTAAGTTCTTTAGAGATAGACCAACTGACTGGTATAAGAACTTTCAAAAGTGTCCTGACCTAGATGGAGCCTATGTTGAAAAATAAATTTAGTTTTTCTAATTGTATCTTTTTAAAAAAAAAATACTATTACAATTATTACTCGAAAGCCAGAATTTACAGAGAAGGAAAGAGAGAGATCTCCATCTGCTAGTTCACTCCCCAAACGGCCACAAGGTCCGGAGATGCACTGATTCGAAGCTGGGAGCCAAGAGCTTCTTTTGGGTCTTCCACATGGGCCACAGAGAGCTAGATGGGAAGTGAAGCAGCCAGGACACAGACTGGCGCTCAGGAGCAGACGTTTGTAGGCAGAAGATTAGCACGCTACACTACCACCTTGCAGGCTCCTAAATTTTACCTTTTAATTTTGCTTTTCTAGGTCAATTAAGGCATCTTGATAAGCAACCTTGTCAATAGCTTCCTATGAAACCCTATTGAAAAACAAATTTAGAGATAAAAATCAGCGCTGTCTCACAGGTGTGGAATGTTAAGCCCAACATTGTAACTAAAAGACTTTTATTCATTTTTTTATTGAGCATCAGTGTCCTAGGTCATAAAAGAATAATATGGCATGGATTCAGGGAGGCATCCGTTTCCTCTATCTCCTAAACTCAAAGTTCCGCCAGTCCCCAGCACTGATCACAACAGGTGCCTAGTGTCTGTCAAGCAGGCAAGACTAATCTATCCAATTACCTGGTAGCATTCACCCAAATTCATGACCGTTTCGCTGACTTCTGCCTTTCAAGCACACCATTAAGTCATATAACAACTAGTTTTTAACACACAACCAATAACAAAAAGAGGCTAAGTTTATTTTATGAAGGAAAACACATTTAACTTATCATAGGCAACAAAACTGCTATGTATAGATTATAGCTATTTCATTTGTGGTTCCATGGGTTTGGAATAAATCTGGTGGCTAATTATGTAAAAGTATCACATCGAAAGCAATCTCTGATACGAATAAAGTACAGTCATGTAAAATTAAATTCAAAAAGAAATAAAGACTGAAGCACTGTAAGAAACGTATGACAGATGACACCACAGACGCACGAGCAGACGAAAGCATCTTCCAACGAGCACTCACACTCAGTACTGACTCTGCTTATTGCACTTGTTTTCTATTCCGGAACTGAAAGCTTGCAAACATCAGGAGACACCAACACAGGTAACAAGTGCGTCTTCCGCTCCTTAAATTCTCTAAATTGACAGTTAGCTGTCATGTGTTAAGCAGAGTGTGGGCATCTGAGATCCTCAGGGCCGCAGGACTCTGCAGACCCCGCAGGGGTAGGCCTATCCTAATAGCCTAAGTTCGTTAGCGTCAACTGGGATGTTTCTGATTACCGGGATCTTTCACAATTTCTTCCAACAGTGTTTTTGCTCTGCGGTATATACACCTCAAATCATTTAACTTCTCCCTGAAAGTCTGTATCTTCCCAGAAATGATAGTTACTATATTGAGTTTCACATGCCAGTATGTGGCAACGAAACATTAAACCAACTGTGGCTATATCGCTAATTCGAATTGAGGTTTAAAGCACTCTTTAGATGATCAACATCAAAAATGCTCTATTAGAGTTACATATGAAAGAGACTGAATACTCAAAAATGTTGAAAAAGCAAGCCGAGAGACAGGCTGGTTCTCCGTGTGGAAAGTGCAGAGTGTAGCAAATGAGGCAGCGTGCTTCGGGAGAAAGTGCAGGTGTACAGACCAACAGGACGTGAGGCAGAGCCCAGGCACACACGCTCGCACAACTGTCCGCTCACTTCTTGATAAGGGTTTCCAAGCAATTCAAAGGGGAAAGAAAAGCATTTTCCAGAAATAATGATGGGATGGCCACATAACCCCACACACTAAGGAATGACACTGCATCCCTACTTTACCTGACATTATAAAACAAACAAACAAAACTTACTCAAAACTAATGTTCTAAAATCCTCAAAAGAAAACATAAGAGTAAATAAATCTTATGACCCTGGATTCTTAGACCTGGCACCAAAAGCACAGCAATAATAATAAATAAGACATTTTTAGAACAGTGGTTTTCATTGGAATCTGAAATTTTGTGTCTCAGAGAATATCACAAAAAGTAAGAAACGACCCACAAGACATTTCATTAAATAGACAAGTGGCCAACAAGCACGTGAAAAAATATTCCTCATTAGGAAAATGAAAGTCAAAACCACACAAAGATACCAATATGAAAATACCTTAAAAAAAATATCGACACTAAGGTGTTTAAAACGAGAAGGTTTTGGCATTACCATAATGCAGACTGAAAGCACAAAGGTCCAACAGCTGCTGAAGTGACCGACAACACAGGACACAACCAAACAACACACCAGCATCTGCTACACACACGACATCAAGGATGTGCTGTGAACACGCTGCGGTGAGTCAAAGTCCACCACAGAGACCGCCTTTTCTGCCACTGTATCTATGGGCGACACTCCGAATAGCCAAATCATCTATTTGTCAAAGTGTACCATACTCATTTTACTCAGTGCACTAGACTTTTTTGTAATGGTCAACCGGTGCCATTGACTGAATATTCAATGTAGCCAAGGCATTAATTTTGTAATATTTGCATAATCATCACAGTTACCCTTTTTACAAAGAGGGAAACAGAAACGTCCACACCGTGATCTGCTAGGGAAGCTGCCTGGAAACAGAAAAACGACTTCATCCCATACCAAGGGAAATTAAAAAAACAATCCAATTTTTAAATGTCACTACAAACTTCACCAAAACCAATGACACATTCTCTCTGACAAATGGATAGGAAATATGTCCACCACACAAGCTAGATTATATAAGAAAATTTAACACTACCATTACTGCATAACCTTCATACTGGTAGCCTCCAAGGCAACTGGGTAACTGGTTAACTTTCCTTTGAACTGTTACTTTATCTCTTACCAAACTCCTTCACAAGGCAGATACAGAAACCCAGAAATGTCAAAAGAAACAAAGAACAATGGTTTATTCTAAATGTAGCACTTGTACTTAAAACATCCACAAGCTGCGGACAAGAAGGGTGGAACAGCACCAGCGAACTCTTCTGCATTAGTCAGATATGGAAGCAGGGCAGACCTTTACAGAAGCACAGAGAAATAAAACCAACACGAATACTTACTTTCCCCTCCATGAATGTTTTGTTGTGTAGAAGCATGCCAAATCCTTATTTTCCCTAATTATGTTCATTTTGTGCTGAAACCTGAAAATGAGAAGGAAAAAAATGCATATATTTAGTACAATGTTACATCTCCCTAGTATAGTGTCACATATCCTAAATTTCTCACAGTCAAGCTATGATCGCTCACATTTTCCTGGTATGCCATATACCCTGTGCAGACCACAATGTTTAGATTTATTTTTCTGATAGGCAGAGTTGCAGGGAGAAGGAGAGAGACACTGCGTGGGTGCGAGGGGGTGGGAAGTGGAGAAAGGGATGCCCCTCCATGCACTGGCTCACTCCCAGGTGGCTGGCAGGGGACCAAGCACTTTGGGATCTCCCATGGCTTTTCCCAGCTCAACAGCAGAGAGCTGGACAGGAAGCAAAGCAGCTGGGACTCAAATCAGCGCTTTAAGGAGAATGCCAGAGTCCCACAGGCAGAGGCATAAGCCACTGTGCCACAATGTTGGCCTACAATTGCTTCCACATTTTGTTTCACAACAGTTTTAAAGACTGCAGTTCCTAAGGAACAGCCTGCTCAGCTTTCTGCCATAGCTTTAGCTCCATCCTGTGCCTGCCCAACTGTCCCTCCCCTCAATGGATCGAATTTCTTGAGGACAAGAACTGTTCTACATACATCCTCTATATTTAACAGAATTAAAAAGATCTTTAGGGCCCGGCGCGGTGGCGCAATGGTTAAGGTCCTCGCCTTGCACGCCCGGGATCCCATATGGGTGCCAGTTCTATCCCGGCAGCCCTGCTTCCCTTCCAGCTCCCTGCCTGTGGCCCGGGAAGGCAGTCGAGGAACGGCCCAAAGCTTTGGGACCCTGCACCCGTGTGGGAGACCCGGAAGAGGCTCCTGGCTTCGGATCCTGGCATAGGATCGGCCGTTGAGCTCACTTGGGGAGTGAATCATCGGACGGAAGATCTTCCTCTCTGTCTCTCCTCTCCGTATATCCACCTTTCCAATAAAAATAAAATAAATCTTTAAAAAAAAAATCTTGTGGGATACATACAAATGCCAGTAATTCAAATAGAATGGGTAAAATTATGGCTCACTTAAGGTGCTAAATACACATTAATATTAGGAATTTCCTAAATCAACAAATACTCTTTTCACAATTAGAATAAAGCTGCATTCATTCAAAAACATTTTTTGCAACACTTTTTTCAGACATGATTCACATTCCATAGGGCTAGTGGCACAGCAGGATAAATACCACTTGCACGCAGTCAGTCCTGGCTGCTTGATTCTGACCCAGCCCCAGCCTGCGAAGGCAGGAGGTGAGGGCCTCGCTCCTGAGCCTCTGCCACCATGCAGAAGCCCAGGATGCGGTTGTGACTGTCCCAGGCATTTGGGGAAGAACCAGTTAATGGAAGATTTCTCTCTCCCTGTCACTCTGCCTTTCAAATAAATATATAAAAAAATCTAAAAAATAAAAATGATACGATTCATTGAGGCTTTCCTCTTAGGCTATGGCCATCCTGGACTCTCTGTATATTCAGACCATTTTTAGATCAATCTCAGCACCCCAGTCAGAGACCCTCTTGGCAGTCTCTCCACTACTCTATCACCTCTGACTCCCAGCGTGCACCTCACAAGCGCTAATCCAACTCTGCCACTGCGGAAGCTACCACTGTGCCAGCCAATGTGCCAAGTGACACTCTACACTGTTTAACCATGCATCAAATGATGGACATTTGTGTTCTTCCTAATTTTTCACTATTGTTAATACTGCTCTGAGCATGCACATACAAGATTGTGTGTGAAGATATTTACTTGGCTGTACACCTTAGTGGTAGAGATATTTTAAGGAAGCAATTTTGAGGTCGTCTCCGACATTCCTCCTGTTTCTGCACCATCGGCGAGCCCTTGTGCATCCTGCAGAAGCCTCCTCCTCCAGTCACTTGCCAGCACACACTGTCACCTTCCCAGAGTCCATGCCAAGGCTACCTTCACAGCGACACCTCCCCTAAACTCTCATGTTTTCAGCCCCCCCTCCTTTCCCTGCACCCCTATTTCCCTTTACTACTGCTTCTGTTCCAGTAACATCTTTCATATTCCAAAAAGCTTATGTAATCCCAGCAAATCCAGGTTGTACACTTAACTCTTTCCATGTATCTCAAGAGCCTAAGAGAGTTCCTCACAGTTTACATGAACAAATGAAACGCAGAGATCCTATTTGCAATTCCGATGTCTACCTCAAACTTGATTCTCTAACATGTACTTCAACAGAATTCTGTCAACGTATTTTGAACAGCATAACTAATTTATGCTCTAAGGTACAGAAAGAGAACCACAAATAACATCAAATGTAGAGAAATCCATGCTACCTGGGCTCCTGCCACCCATATGGGAGATACAGAGAGAGTGCTGGCTCCTGACACTGACCCGGCCCAAGCCCAATCTTTGCTCTTTGCAGCCATTTGGGAAGCGAACCACCAAATCAAAGAGTAATGTCAAATTCATAAAGATCAGCAAAGAGCACTAACAATGAAGGCATGTAGGCCTGGCGCAGTAAGCCTAGTGCTCCCATGGGCATCTGAGAAGTAACCCAGTTCATGGGAACACATCACAAGCACTGAGCAAATCAGAACAATCATTCACATTTACACGTTGCAAGAACGATTTATCCAACTGAAAAAAACATGGGCATTCTTCAATGCCGTCGTCAGCACCTGTCGTTCCGTCAGTCATTCCAAGTTACTCAGATCACCGAGAGCTAGCTCCTCAGTCAGCACCTCTATCTCATCTCCTGCATCACTGCACTGTCCCATTTCAGTTTCAAACCAATTTCACTATTCGTGATGATGGAAATTAACTTTACATGTTCTTTGTAGCTAAACTGCAGTGAAAGTACCTCCAGTTTTTCCAAGTCTTCATGTGCTTCCATTCTGCATCATGAATCTGTATTACCACCACGGCTTTTCTGCAAACTCACTTTGTTCTTTTGTATAGAACAGCAGCAATGATTAAAGTGAAGTTCAGGACAGCACAGGCATTTTGGCTAGATCCACCTTTTTCAATGAATTCCCCTGAGCCATGCTTTCGAGTAACCCAACGTTCCTGCATCTCTAATTTATTGCCAGGGGAAATGCTGGCAATGCATTAAGATCATTTAGGGACAATGAAAGAATGACTTTTTGAAATATACACAGTTTTGACACAAATTCAGATTTGAGGGTCTGCTGAGCAGACGCCTACATCAGACTGACACTAAGAACAAAGCAAGATGGAGAGGCTGACTGTCACAGGGCCCAAGATGCCAGCCAGGTTGCAAGCCGGGGATTTTGTACACAGGGCAAAATGAAGTCCATATACATGCCCTGTGTGAAGCAAAAACCCAAACAAAACACTCATCTAACCAGGGATGAATGAGTACACTCAAAAAAACAATACAACAGTGGGTGAAGGGAGCGTGGTCAAATAAGCCTATTTGCCTATTTTAAATGTCTACTGCATGTGACCACTTGGAAGCAATTTCCACACCAATAAACAACGTGCAGACAGCAGGTCACATACAAGGTACTCTGGTTTACCCAGCACTCAAATCATGGAGTTTGTCTTCAAATGAATTAATAAATGAGATGGTTCAATGGTTGGACAAGCGGCACAGACATGTGAAAAAAACAGTGCAATAAAATGTGGATGTGAAAATAATGGAGGTGAGTATGTGGGGAACAAAATTCTCCAATCTGGCTGTGGAAGTCTTTATAAAATAACGGCGGAAACATTTTAGTTTCCCTTTCTTTTCTGACCAAAATACTCTACAGTGAAACTAAGGTTTTACCTGGTACATTACAAAACCAAACTTGCATGTATCTATTAACCATTTGAATTTCATCTTCTGCAAAATATTAACTCATGTCCTTTGCCCATTTCTATTTTTTTCCTGGCAAAGCAGTTGAGGACAGCCCAAAGCCTTGGGACCCTGCACTCGCGTGGGAGACCTGGAGGAGGTTCCTGGCTCCTGGCTTCAGATAGGCACAGCACTAGCTGTTGCGGTCACTTGGGGAGTGAATCATCGGACAGATGATCTTCCTCTCTGTCTCTCCTCCTCTCTGTATATCTGACTTTGTAATAAAAATAAATAAATCTTTAAAAAAAATTTCATTGCACTCATGACTGCATTCAAACTGAGCAAATAACATCTCTAGGTCAGTACAGTTTCAAATAAAGGCACAAATTATAAATGGTTAACAGAACATTAATTTTTACCCAGATGAAAAAGCCATTACTAGACAGTCTTAAGACTGTGTTGTGTATGGAGGAAACTGTCAAATGGACTTTAACCTGGAGGGGTTTTTTATTAGTATTTTAGTTTTAAAACAGGACTCAAGCCTTGGTAAAAGCACGTCCCGCATGTAAATAAACAAATCAGTGTGTGAACTGCGAACCACACCTACAGCAATCTTGAAACACTCAGAAAGAGATCATAGTTACAGAACCCATGCCATCAAAGAAGCCAATTCCTACAGAAATAAACGTTGTTACCCAACAAGGAAGTCAGCGGTATTATTAAAGTTCCACTGCATCCATTGTTATCTCCAAGCAATTGCCTGCAAGTTCCAACACTGCGCTGTCACCTCTTTGGTTATCACTGAAGATCCACTCATTTGAAAGCCAGGGTAATGGCCCCAAGGAGGTGGTGGGAAAACAGGGACTCTTCCATCTGCTGATCCACTCCAGCCAGCTGGACCAGGCCAACACCAGGAGCTCCATGCGGGCCCCTCATACAGGCAACAGGAACTCGGGTACTCAGCCACCTCCCACCTCCCATCCACATTAGAGGGAGCTGGATCTGGAAGCAGAACAGCCAGAACTTGAACCCACATTTCAATAGGAGATGTGGGCATTCTGATGATGCCTTAACTTTAAATGCCCGCACTGTCCTAAGGCAGGTGAAACAACCCAGGGGTGCTCGCATCCTTCAAAACCTCTGATTCCTTTCCAGTTAAAGCCTGTCCGGAGGCATACTCATGAAATAAACATGCAAGAGAAAGGTCGGAAGCAATCCTTCCGTTTAAAGAAATACTTTCTGTCTTACTAGAAGGTGGTGAGACACAAACACCAATGTTGCTATTTTCATTGGCTCTTCCCTTCTTCCTAAGAGAACTTTAATAAGCAAAGCCAAACAGGAAAGACTCAGGTTTGCACTTGATATGATACTTAATAAAACCAGAGGGCCGAAACTCAGGGTTCAGACAAGAAGCACCAGTCGGCAGGCAAACGAAGAGCCAGCAGCAGGTGGCACACAGCCTCCTGTAGGAAACAACACAGGGTGATACTTTGCTTCTAGGAAACACAAACCCACAGGCTGAGGTGTCATTTACAAATATATAATAGAAAAACGCAAGAGCCCTTGAACAAAATCCCATCTAATGTTTTACATGGCCTTCCCTATTCCCACCCCTTTACTGAAATAGGCCCTTCTGGGTGCATTGCTAGCATCTGCCATTACATCTTTTAAAAAATTAGAAAGTGATGGGCACGTATGCTGTTTGGAGTGTGAGAGAAGTTTCTAGAAAAAGGGCCAGAGCACCCACTCCTCACTGGGGAAGATATGCATGCAAGCCCTTAATCCAGGACACCCCTTCTCTGGGAACACACCTTCCCCTTGGGGCCCAGCTATAGGATACCCTGTGATCCTGGGTGGATCCAAGGCCAGGTCCTTCTACCCCCAGAGTGTCAATGGGTGGCAGGTGGTCAGCAGGGACCTCCTCCATTCAACAGTATAAACAGCAATAGAGGTCTGTCTATTTATATGCATTCCATCTGAGGAGCTAGTTCTTACTTCTGACAAAACAGATACATGCTTGTTTAAAAATAAATTTAAAAAGAGGCATTTTTCCACAAAAGATGTCTTGTGACTCTTCCTTTACTAAATCTTCAAACTGTCTTGAAACAGTCAACAGAAAGTTATTCAAGAATGTGCTCATTTAGGCAAATTTTTAAAAATCTCTGGCTATTTACATATTTAGTTTGTACATCCTTAAAACTTTCTAAATCTAATTTATATTTCATTTTATCTTTCAAGCCTAAGTTGACCTAAGAAAGAACAAAGTGTACTAGCTCCATTAACTCTTTCCCAAGTTAAACAGGCAATTAACAATCCATCTCTACAATCGTAAAAAAGCCTAAACAGGCAAACAGATTTTTTTTTAAAAGATTCATTTATTTTTATTGGAATGGCAGATTTACAGAATGAAAAGATCTTCCATCCACTGTTTCACTCCCCAAGTGGGCGTAATGGCCAGAGCTGCGCCAATCCGAAGCCAGGAGCCCAGAGCCTCTTCTGGGTCTCCCACGGGGTGCAAGGTCCCAAGGCTCTGTGCCATCCTCTGCTTTCCCAGGCCACAAGCAGGGAGCTGGATGGGAAGTGGAGCATTGAGGACATGAACCAGCATGGATATGGGATCCCAGTGTGTGCAAGGCGAGGACTTTGCCACTGAGCCATCGCACCAGGCCTGCAAAACACATTTTAAGCAGCCTTGTTGCAGCTTGGTGTTGTCTCCACTACTATTACAGGAAATGGGGGACTTAACCTCCTATAGCTCTAACACAACTTGAAGCAGGTCTGCAGTTGAAGCATCCTAACAGTTCTCTCTCCACTAACAAAGGACAGGAAGTTCAAAAGCTACAGTTTCCCTTTTATACAGCACAAACACAAAATAGCAGCACAGGTTTCAAGTTTACTTCTCTGAACCATCCCTGTTATTTTTAACTGTCCTGCAGTGCTATACAATTTATGCAATACCATCCAACCTTAACAAACGGAAAACTCCAAAACCAGAGCGGAGGAGCACCCTTAAGGGAGGGGTTCGAGGCCCCACCGCTCCATCTCCCACGCAGTTCCCTGCTCACATGCCTGGGAAGGCAGTGGAAGTGGACCCTCCCACTGGGGTCCCGTCTCCACCTGCAGCTCCAGACTCGTAGCTTTGGCAGCTGTGGACATTTAAAGAGTGAACCAACAGACAAGCCACTCACTTCCACACCCTCTAACTCCACCTTTCAAATGAATAAATAAAATATACTCAGTGTCTTGACTAGAAGTCAGAGGGAAAGAAGCACCACAGCACCAGAGGAGTGAGGAATACAATTTGGAAGTTTAAATTTCGGCAGTTAACATACAATTTAACTAGTACGCAAAGCCCACTCATTCATAACCTCATCAATCCTGTCACTGCCCTCTGGCAACCACAGGTGATACAACCTAAGCATTAAAACAAGTAGGCTGCTTTGGTGGTGTGCTTTCTGCTCATCCAATACCTCATACTGCAAGAGCAAAGCAGACCAGCAGGTGCACACCGCTAACAGGGAGCACTGATTAAACAGCTATGGTTTACCAAGGCCACAACTGTGAGATCCCACCAGTGTTTCAACCTCATTGTTTTAGAAAAGTCCCCTTGCAGGCTGCTGAGCACAGTCAAGAACATCTGGAAAGAATTACTATACACATTTTTATCTTTATTGACTGAAAATGTACCTTTGCACAGGTAACTATATCTTAAGTTAGCAAAGATTCGCCTGCTTAAGCTACTTGCTAGCGGACACTCCCTGCATCACTGAGTCTCAGATGTTCTCATTAAGAATCACACCGGGTGCAGCCATTTGGCCCGTGCAGAAGCAGCGGGGGAGGATGGCAGCCCAGATCCTGCAGGTCCAAGCTGAGGCTCTGCTCCTACTCCATGCTCAGATTAAGGCACGCTCTGAGAGAGGCGCAATGCTTCCACCAGCTGATCGCTGCTGCCCTTGTGGGAGACCTGGACTCAATTGTCACCTTTCAGCTCTGGGCTGTCTCCGCACAGGATGTGGGGGGGTATCTGAGGACTGAATCATTCCGTGCGAGATTTCTGTCTCTAGCTCTGTCTCTCAAATCAAGTTTTTAAAGAATCACCCCAAATAATAAGGGGTGTTAACTGGAAAGTGCTGAACATTCTGAACATCACTGAAGCAGAGAAACGCATTAAAAAAACACTGATTTCAATTTTGAACAAAGTAAATGGCTAGGGGTCAACACCCAGCTGAGGCACTCTGGGAGGAAGGCCAGCAATAAATAAGGGAATGGTGCTAGGTAGCCCTAAATGTACAAGACCATTCTTCTTGGGCTGAAGAGTCCAGCAGTCATTCACATAGCTAGAAGCCTAGTCACGGGCCAGCACTGGGGCACAGCAGACAAAGGCTGTGCCTGCAACGGCCACATCCTATATGGGCACTGGTTCATGTCCTGGCTGCTTCACCTTCAATCCAAATCCCTGCAATGATCTAGGAAAAGCACTAGAGAATAACTGAAGTCCTTGGGCCCCTGTCACCCACATGGAGACCTGGCAGAAGGTCCTGGACTCAACCCGGACCAGCCCTGACTACTGCGACCATCTGAAGAGTGAATCAGCAAATTGAAGCTCTCTCCCTCTCTTTCAAATAAATTAATGTTGAAAAAAAAAAAATAGCCCTACTTCCCATAAAATAATCTCAGAGTTTAATTTTATTGCAAATATAAAACACAAAGTGTAAAGTACATTTTGCAGGGCTCAATGTATAGATTTTTCCAGAAGTGCAACTAACACGCAACTTGAAAGAGTATTCTCGATTTATCTTATTCATGTCAGAAAACAATGCAAACGATAGTGCACTTGCGGTGTACTCTGGCATGATTATACTCAAGTTACATGTTTTGCGAGACAATCAGTTCCACCGTAATGCTTTGTTCTTAGGTGAATTCATCCCAATAGGACTGACAATATTGAACAACTGGAGCACGAAGGAAATTTCACATTTGTTTATGCATGATATCATCTCCAGTGAACAGCACCCCGACGCATTGGGCTACGCAGGAATAAAACAGCCACATGCACACACTTAAGGAAGTTAGGCACGCACACACTGCCCCAACACTCCGTCAGAGCTCCCTAACCCCTTCCTTCCGGTCCTTCACGAGCGCCCACGTGCCGTCACTCCTTCCAGTGTCCCACAAGCAAACTCTTCCAGGATTACAGCATTTTAAACATCTAACATCAACAAACCAGTGCTGCCACTTTTGGTTCCCACTTTTCTAAATCTGTCAGAGACATATCTTGTGAATTCTCTGAATTTCTCCTGAAAGTCCTAGTTTTTAGCTTTTCCACTGTGCACAGCACAGCAGTTTCCAGAAATGTGCATGCATATTACGACAGCCTCAGCTGTCCTTTGTCATAAGTTCCTTTCATTTAAATTTTATATGAAAGCAGAATGTGGTTTTTAAAAAACCTAGTGTATAAAATGACTGTACATTGGTAACAATTTTTCTTCTTTCTTATGCCCTATTTTTATGTCATATCTAAAAACCAGAGGTCAGATTTCCTACTAATAATTTTATAGCTATATTCTCTATTTTTACCCTAGTGACACTATACACCCTATTTACAAATCACTGCTTTGTGTGTAGACTTAACAAACAGAATATTCTCAATACTCGCCTCACACTTTCTGCCTTACTTTATGTGGCACACAATCTACTGCCATTTCCCCCCTATTCTTTTGGAATGAGTTTTGTGTTCATTTCCAGCATTCTTCATTTCTTTGCAAAGCAGATCTGGCAAAAGTTTAGCTTTTGTTTTACTGCATCTTTCATTTTTTGCAAGACTTTTACTGTGTATACATTTCTGGTTTGTCACTTTCTCCCACAAGGATCTGAAACCTGCCAACTGTATTCTTGTTCACGCGGGTTCTGTGCCTCTGCTTCCCGCTGAAACTCTGCTCTCCAGCCACCTTCAGTGCTCTCTGCTCACTGCTCACACGGGCCTACGAGCGGTGCTGGCATGCAGCTCCCCAGCCACCTTCAGAGTGCTCTCTGCTCACTGCTCACACGGGCCTACGAGCGGTGCTGGCATGCAGCTCCCCAGCCACCTTCAGAGTGCTCTCTGCTCACTGCTCACACGGGCCTACGAGCGGTGCTGGCATGCAGCTCCCCAGCCACCTTCAGAGTGCTCTCTGCTCACTGCTCACACGGGCCTACGAGCGGTGCTGGCATGCAGCTCCCCAGCCACCTTCAGAGTGCTCTCTGCTCACTGTTCACATGGGCCTACGAGAGGTGCTGGCATGCAGCTCTCCGGCTTGATCTTTTAAAACTGACAAGTAATTCTCTAGAAGTCTCTAACACCTCCACAAACACTTCTGCTCTATTCTCTCCTTCTGGGATTCTAGTTATGCATGTATTCACACGGCTCTTCGTGTTGCAGCTGGGTAATTTCTGACATATCCACAAGTTTACTGATTTTCTCAGTTGTGTCAAATGTACTGATGCATCCTGCATCTGTCATTTCTAGCATTTCCTTTTTGTAGACATTATTCACCGGGTCTTCATGCTGTCATCTCCTGCTCCAGCGGACTCCATGCTATAGTCCTTTCCTTCTGATAGCTGCCCTTCCCGAGGGAGTTTTAGGCTCTTAGCTTTTCTTTGCTTCCTTCTGGTCCTTCCACGGACATGCCATCACTGAGGCCTGGACACACTCAACCAGTCTTGCCAGATCTTAAGAATAGCTTGTTTTGGGCTCAGCGTGGTAGCCTAGCGGCTAGAAGTCTTTGCCTTGAACACGCTGGGATGCCATATGGGTGCTGGTTCTAATCCCGGCAGCCCTGCTTCCCATCCAGCTCCCTGCCTGTGGCCTGAGAAAGCAGTCAAGGACGGCCCAAAGCCTTGGGACCCTGCACCCACGCGGGAGACCAGGAGGCTCCTAGCTTCTGGCTTCGGATCAGCGCAGCTCTGCCCACTGTGGCCACTTGGAGAGCGAACCATCAACAGAAGATCTTCCTCTCTGTCTCTCCTCCCCCCCATATAACTGACCTGGCAATAAAATAAATCAATCTTTAAAAAAAAAAAAGCTTTTTTTGTGGCAGGGGATGATTTACCAGATAATGACTACTTAATTATTTGAGCTATACCTTCTTGCATAATAGTATGCCTTTCTTAGTATTCTGCCATTGTAGATTATTCAGTTTCTTAGCTTGTTCGCAAGGGGAGGGGCTTGCACTCTATTCTCCTACCTGGGTTCGAGCTCACTGCTCTCAGCAGTACAAGCGCCCTGGTCCCCAGCCGCCTCTGGCTGCAGAATCAGACCCAGGGCCCCTCCCTGACGCCCGAGACTATCCTTGTCTTCCCCAGGTCAGTGAAGGTCCATCGACCACACCAGCGGAGGTGCCTTTCTGACGAGACTAAGACCTATGTTCCAAGAGCAGAAAAAGAGCTGCTTCACTCTCCTCCAGGTCTACAGAACAGACCCTCCACACGGCTCCCTCCAGTCCTTTAGGAAAACTCCCAGTGCGGCTGGAGGATAGAGCACCCATACAGGGCAGCCGCCTTTCATCAGCGTGTCGGCTGTTCTAGCTGAACACGTCTTCCCGGGGCCTGCCGTCCAACAATGCGGAGTGCTCCCTGTCCGTGAGCCTCGTCTTCCCTTAAACCCTGGGCCCGGAGCTGACTCTGCAAGCTCAGCTCTTCGACAGGCTTCCAAAAAGTCAGAATTCTGAAATCAGTTCTCTTTTCTTGTGAAGGGGAGAACAATGGTACTTTTTATGCCAGGGCAAAGCCAGAGGTTGGTACCTTATTTTTAAACTGTTTCAAGATGGTAAAAGAGGCGTTACAAGTTATTTGGTATAAAAAGGAGCTCTTTATTAGGTCTGACAAAGCTGAGAACCACAGAGTCAAAGATCTCTTAAAACAACTCAGGCTGCACCACTGCTAAAGGTCACAGAACATTCAGGAGCAGCAATCCAGCTGCGCTCCAGTCTCGCTGCGTAGCCTTGCCTTGCACCTGACTGAAGTGCCAGTTTCCTTAAACAGAGAATGGAAGAACAGAAACCTCAGATTCATCTGTGCAAATCAAAATGATCCATGAACGGAACCGAAGCAGTCAGAAGTAGCGGTGTAGAAATCCCGAGGATATCTATGGGGAACCAGGCTTTACTAACCAACCCTTTTACAAATACTGCCATTATTGTTCGTCCATCCAGACACCCCACTTTCACTTGTGGGTAAAGCTACATTCTTATAAACATAACTCATGCTTTCTCTGATTCCATAACTTGTCCCCAATCCTGGCATCCCTAAGTTCATTGAACTTATCCCTTGCTTGCTACAAACCTTAACGCTGGAAGATGCTGCGACCAGAGGAATCAGGTGCTGGGATTTTCCACCAACAGGACCACAGCTTTGAGTCACCTGACTCCTCTTTTCCTCCCTTCTTCCGCCCTACTTCCTGTTCTAAAGGACATCACGTGGTATTTCCTGAACAAGGACTGTGTGCTGGACTACCCCGTAAGAGCACAGGCCAAGGGAGAC
This sequence comes from Ochotona curzoniae, assembly GCF_017591425.1. Taxonomy (NCBI): domain Eukaryota; kingdom Metazoa; phylum Chordata; class Mammalia; order Lagomorpha; family Ochotonidae; genus Ochotona; species Ochotona curzoniae. Next base: position 4,457,472 of record NW_024465035.1, read on the forward strand.
GTAACCATGTAGGAAGTGCCATGTTCCATTTCACATGTTAATGTCACCAAAGTTGTATTACAGACCAATCTAAATCAAAGAGCATTTTAGAAATCAAAGAACTGTGGAATCCAGTCTTTGCAGGATACAGATACCCCGTTCTTTCTCACCAGCAGTTCATGTGTGTGGCTCTTTTTTAAACTGGTCTTTAAAAAGCAAGTCCTCTTGACTAATCCTAAAGTCGCACAGTACACAACCTGGCCACTTTGCCATTTCCCCACACTCTGCAGTCAGTGCCTTACAAGTAACAGAGGCAGGCCCTGAAGAAGAATCCCAAAATATGCCGATTCTTCCAAGACACAAAAGCTCCAAGAGGCTTAAGGGAGCTCTACAGCACAAGGCCCTGCGGCGAGGACCCACCAGGATCAGGCAGAGGCCCTGCTCCTTGGGGGGAACCGAGACCCAGCTGTGGGAGAGGGCAGAGAACCGCTTCTTCCCAGCCCTCAGGAATGGTAAAAGAAACCAATCTCAAGACACCTTTCAAGGCAGGCACTCGAAGCTTAACGTCTCAAACCTGTGCTAAATAGCACTTCTCCCAGCGCCTAAGCACCACATACTCATCAACACAGCCAAAGGAAAAAAGTGAAAAAAAAACTCCCTGGCAGGGGGTGGAAAAACAAAATCTTTGTTGGAAAAAAAAACAACAAACTCCAGTGTTTGGAAAAGGGAGGCACTGTAAGACTCCTCAATCCTGAACACAAGAAAACGAAACTAAGCAAAGTCCAAGCGGGACACTTGGACAGCACGGGATGCCGAGTGGCCGGAGCCCAGCGTTCCGCGGCGCTGGACGCTGAGGCCGGGAGGGACAGCCCAGGGCGGAGCCCGCAGGGAAGAGCGCTGGGGGAGGCAGGCTCAGGATGAGCTAGGGAGAACGGGGTGCGGGGATCGAACCACGGAACTTAGCAAGCCGGGTGGGCTGGACGGGGCCCTGCTCCCCCAAGCCAATGTCACTTAGGGTGGGGAGCGGGGGTTGGGGAGTCTGGCGGAACGGACCATATCGGCAGCCGGGGCTGGGGTGGGGTGGACCTGCCCCCTTCAGAAGCTGCAGCTACCAACGCGCGGAGCCCAGAGTCCCACAAGAGTCCTGCACCCGGGTCGGCTTTACCTTCGCGGGAGGCTGGAGAGGCTCCGGCCCGAGCTCCTCCCGCCGCCGGCTCTGCGTGCAGAGTGCGATGAGGCGGCCCTGTGACCTGCTCCTTTCACCACTTCCCCTTCCCCGCCGGGGGCCCTGGGGCTCCGCGGCCGCGGGTTCTCGCCACCGCCGGGTGCGGCCTCCCCGCCCCTCCGCCTCCTCCCTCCGCCTCTCACAGGCTCACACTGGAGGCAGCCATCTTGGCCGGGCTTGGCACGACCTCGCTCACCGCGCCTGCGCCGCCGCTGCCCGGGCCGTCACGAGGGGCGCTCAGCTGGTCCATCCTTCCGCCTTGCGCCCCGCCCCGTGGCCCGTGGCCCCGCCCCAGCCTCCCCATCCCATTGGCTCTCTGTCCCGGAATGGCAGCATTCCCCCCGCCCGCGGGGAGCCCCACCGGCAGGAGCACATGCGCAGAAGGAGGATGAGGCCGCCGTGGGTTTCGTGCGGTCCACGCTGCGCGGTCGGGCTGAGGACACGCCCCCTCCTACGCGCGGCGGGGAAGGCACGCCCCTCGGCGCGCGGCCTGGCGCGGGCGTGGGGCCCGGATGTGCGGTCCGGAAACCCCGCTGTGAGGCGCGTGTTTGTCCGGAGCCGGCCTGGCTGGCTCCAACGCCGGTGGCTGTACTTGCCGAGCAGGTGGTCTGGGAGGTCGCTCCTGCAGCCTGGCTGGTGTACGTGCTTGGAAGATGCCGCCGAGAGCTTCGGGATGCTCGGACACGGGCGGGAAGCCTCGCCCTGCACCTGCTCCGCGGCCCACCCCACAACCCAGGCAGTTCGAGTCCAGCACCTGTGCCCTCAAGGGTGCCATCTCCCTGAGCCTGCCGGGCTCCGAGTCCTGCAGGGGTGACGTGGTGCAAAAAACAAGGGGGGAGGGCATACTGGGACTCCAGGATTCCACCGGCCCAGGTGGACATGTGGGCAGTTATTTATACTGAAAGAAGGCCAGTGTCCACTCCCAGACCTGCAAGGTAGAGATAACTTTTAAAAGCGAGTGTTTAAAAACGAGGGCTTCAGCTGCACGCTATAAACAACCGCAGTCCATGTGGAGCAAAGTGAACGTTAAAGGGTTTAGTTCGCAGCTGCCGAGGATCCTGAAATTGTGGGTCGGAGACGGGGAGGAGGGTGCCTCTTCAGCAACTGGCTCGTTTGGAAGTGCAGGAAGAAAAAGACAAAAGGCGATTCGATTGTATCTTGGCCGCAGTGACTGTCCTACTTGAGGGCAGAGAGAAAAGGACTATTTGTCTTGACCCTTAGACCAGACTTTCTTGTACTGCAGCGATATGAATCGGTGTGGGCAGTCCTGGAACACGGTGCATATGTATAGCTTTCTATTTTTTTTTTTTTAATTTTAAATCATGGCCTGATTACTCCCACCAACCTACTGCAGGAACTATAATTTTATTGTAAATGTGAATTAAAATATCTTTTCCATTAGTAGGATGATGTTCATATGTAATTGTAGGAAATTCTAGTTCTGATCGCATTTTCAGAGCTGGATAAAATGGGAATATACCTGTTTTATGCTTTGGCGATTTTAAACACTACTAAAGAGGCTGGTGTGATGTAGCAAGCTAACTCTCCACTTGCAAGTTCTGGCATCCCATATGTGCCAGTGCACCACGTGGGAAACCTGGAAGAAGCTCCTGGCTCCTGGGCGCACATCAGCTCAGCTCCAGCTATCACGGCCATTTGAGGAGTAAAACAGTGGATGGAAGATCTTTCTGTCTCTACTCTTTGCAAATCTGCCTTTCCAATAAACATAAATAAATCTTTATTAAAACATTAATTGATTAAGGAAAAGATCCGTAATTCCTTTACCAAGATTAACTCCAAATCCTGGCGCAATGACCTAATGGCTAAATCCTTGCCTTGCATGTGCTGGGGTCCCATGCAGGCGTACCAGTTCATGTCCTGGCTGTTCCACTTCCCTTCCAGCTCCCTGCCTGTGGCCTGGGAAAATAATTGAGGACGGCCCAAACCTTGGGACCCTGCACCCTTGTGGGAGACCGGGAAGAAGCTCCTGCCCTTTTGCAGTATTCGTTACTGAGAACTTTCCAGATCACACTAGTTAATTCAGACACTTGCAATAACCACCAGATTTGAGATGAAACAGATCCTTGGTTTTCTCCATTCAGGATTTTGAAATGAGCACGATTTCCAGTCTACTATGAAATCCAGATTTTTTAGTCATCAGCACTTGAAGGAAATGTAAGAGGTCTCCAGGAAAAAGTGGAAAGTAAACATTATTTTAGAATCTCATTTCCCACAGTTTTGTTGAAGCCTTGTCATGTAATATGCTAAAAGGGTCACGGGGTGTTGATCCCTTCAGAGGCACGGAAAGGACCTCAGGACTTGCATGGAACACGTGGTTACCAGGCACCTGTTAACGTAGCTCCCTCACTCTGGCTAATAACAGTCTCCACCTTGTTTATTTCACCCTTTTTACTTGCATTTTCCTTGTGTATATGATTAACAAAAGGGAGGCATTCAAATCTTCATTCTTGACAGCCGTGTCTAAATACTCTTGAAAATTCAAAAAATATGATTTTGTGTTTCTGACAGAGAACATAGAAAGTCCAACTGCTAAATTTGTATACGAACATTAAGTTATTAATACAAGGCAAACATGTCACTCTGTCACAATATAATGTTTGGAACCATAAGCATAAACTTGCAGTTCCTAGTGTGCCAACGGCCCATTCATGTCCACATCAAAGCGAGTAAACTAAGTACAGCAGAAATCTCTATTATGTTAAACAGCTAGAAGGAAAGGATGGCAGTTTACTGATCTTGGATGCTAGCATCGAGGTTATGCTCACCTGAGAGTAAAACTTCATTGTGCAAATCCTTACTGGCTTGTGCATGTAGTGAGGATGTAAAAACTATACAGACAAGTGTACCTTTCTTTTGAGCGTCAGTAAGTGAGGTGGCAACTGAAAGACTACTAAATGAAGCGGTATTTCAAGCTCTGTACATGGTTACTGCTTCTCAAAGGAGACTATGCACTTGGGTTTTTTCTTTTTTTTTTTAAGTCTGCCATGGAGCTGGCACTGTGGCCCAACAGGCTAATCCTCCACCGGAAGGCATCGGCTTCCCCAGTGAGTGCCAGTCTGTGTCTCAGCTGCTGCATTTCCCATCCAGCTCCCTGCGTGTGGCCTGGGAAAGCAGAGGAGGACGGCCCACGGCGTTGCAACCCTGCACACGCCCCTGTCTTCCAGCTTCCGATCAGCTCAGCTCAGGCTGCCGCAGCCGTTTGGGGAATCAACAGAGGGAAGACCTTCCCTATCTCTCCGCAAATCTGCCTTTCAAATAAAAATAAGTAAATCTTTTAAAAGTCCATACAACCCAAAATGAAGGTGTCCAAAATTCTACTAAAATATAAGAAACAAACACTAATCATCATGCTACCTGAATTCAAAAACTATTGAAGTCACTTTAGCTCTATTACAGATACTTGTGCCAGATAACATTTCAGGGTTGGAAAGACTGTACTATAAACAAAAATCCACCTGTAGCAAATAAGATAACATTTTTCCTTATTTATAATCTTCTGAAAATGTTTGCATTTACTTGGAAACACTTTTTTTCCTGTAATCTTTGTACTACCTTGTAAATGTTCAAATTCCAGTACTAATATTCAACTACTTAATCTTTGAACCTCAATTTCGTATCAGTGAAACTTAGCTAATGATGAGGATACTTCAAAAGGTTCCTCAAATACAGAATTAAAAGATAAAGTAATAGTGGGCCTAGTGCAGTAGCCTAACAGCTAAAGTCCTCGCCTTGCATGCTCCAGGATCCCATATAGGCCCTAGTTCTAATTTAGGTGGCCCCGCTTCCCACCCAGCTCCCTGCTTGTGGCCTGGGAAAGCAGTGGAGGACGACCCAAAGCTTTGGGACCCTGCACCCGCATGGGAGACCTGAAAGAAGTTCCTGGCTCCTGGCTTTGGATCTGCGCAGCACTGGCTGTTGTGGTTACTTCAGGAGTGAACCAGCAGACAGAAGATCTTTCTTTCTATCTCTCCTCTCTATAAATCTGACTTTCCAGTAAAAATAATAAATAAATCTTTAAAAATACATAAACAGTAATTAATATCCTCTGTAAATCTGCCTTTCCAATAAAAACAAATAAATCTTCTTTAAAAATTAATATTTATGCTTGAAATCCATGTATCTTTTTTTAAATTCTTGAAGATTTATTTATTTTTGTTGGAAAGACAGATCAGATTTACAGAGAAGGAGAGAGAGAGAGAAAGATGTTCCATCCATGGGTTCACTCCCCAAGCAGCCACATTGGCCAGGACAGAGCTGACCCGAAGCCAGGAGCCAGGAGCTTCTTCCGGGTCTTCCATGCGGATGCGGATATTGAGGCTTTGGGCCATTTTCTTTTGCTTTCCCCACAAAAGCAGGGAGCTGGATGGGAAGTAGAGCAGTAGGGACATGAACTGGCACCCATACGGGCTCCCCATTCTTGCAAGGCGAAGATTTAGCCAACGAACCATTGCATCGGGCCCTGTATAGTTCTTTCACAACACAAAATTCCAAAAAATGGAATTAAAAAATTTACTTTGGTGGGTAGCATTTTGAAATCTATGCATCGTTTTTTCGTAACACAAACTTTCTGCCTTTTACAAAGACTGCCTTTTACAATGCCAAAGTGAGAACCTGAACTCTGACCTGCCTGGTTTCAAAACCCAGGATCCTCCAAGAGTAATCGATAATCGGTTGTTATTATGTTGTTACAGATGAAATGGGAGTCTGAATGGACCACATGGACGTAGGTGTCCTCCTGGTCTTTCGGTAACCGTGAGATGCTCTGGCATGAGTAGAACACATGCTGTGTTCAGGAGGTCACCGATGATGTGATGGCCACGCAAATGATAAAGAGAATTTCCACCAGAAGAAAAGATACATGGTAACAGCTACAGGGAAGCCTCGTGCTTACATTTTCCTCAAGTTCACTAATATTTCCATCCTAAAGATTTTTCTGATATGTAGTCCTATTTTTGAAAGCTTAGTTGTACCAGCTTCCCAGAATCTTTCAAAAACTATATGCGTCACTTTGATTAAGGAATTCTGAAAACTAATCAGACCAAGAAATTTAATAACCACATTATCCCTTTTTATGTATAATCTAAGATAGATTTATTTCCTTTGTAAGGGTTTCTTTTGCCCATGTGCCAGTGTATAAATACATGTCTCAATCTTCTTGACTGCTATGACAACCTACGCTTAAACAGCAGACTTTTTAGTTTTAGCAAAGTGAAGGGGTGGGGGAGAGAAAAAAAAAAAGAGAAAGATCTCCCATCACCAGATCCACTCCTCAAATGACTTCAATGGCAGGGGATAAGACAGGCTAAAGCAGGAATCAGGAGCTCTATGCAGGTCTTCCAAGCGATTGGCAGGGGCACAGGACTTCGGCTGTCTGACACTGCCTTCCTGGGCATGTTGGCACGGAGCTACATGGGAAGCCGAGCAGCCAGGTCTTGAATCAGAACTCCTGCACTCCAATTAGGCATGCCAGCATTTGCAAGCTGCTGCATAACTTGGCTGCATCACAGTGCCAGCCCAGGACTCTTTGCTCAGCCACTAAGCCTCCAAAGGTCCTAATACCATCACTTGTGTTAGGGTTTCAACATCAGATTTAGGGAGACACATTTAAACCAGAGCAAAACCTTATTATGAGAAAACTACAATATGATACTTTTGTATTTACATGTTAGGTAGATATTAGACTGAAATAAGGTTTATTCCTGAATTTGAATATCTTCCAATGACCAAAGTGGCTCTAACGTATGAGTAAGCCCAGAATGTGGTTGAATAACACAAAGCGAAACTTAAACATGGTAATTCCACGATGCCTCAGCGCTGACACAAATGAAATGTGGCAAGTCCTAACTATTTAGTTCCCTTCCAAGAAAACAGATGCAGAATTTGTTATTAAGCAGTTCTATACCATCTCTCAGGAAAAGACAGTCTGATTCTAACATCTGATTAATTCTGGACAGATTTTCTAAGAAATGTATGTGTTATATATACCCTGCAGTTACTTTGTGCCAGGCGCCATACTAAGGGATTTAATGCAGCATTTAATTTAATTTCCATAAGACACAGGAAGACACTGCTATTACTTTGCATTTTACAGATAAGGAATCCAAGACTGTAGAGGGAGTATTTCCATTTTTTTTAGTGTAATTTCTGTAGAAATAGTAGAATCCGTTCAAATCAGAACTCCTGAATTACCTGCCTGTACGTGGCATGAGGCAGCAGCTGGGGATGAGGCACAAGCAGGGAGCTGGGTGGGAGGTGGGGCAGCCAGGATTTGAACCAGCACCCATATGTGGTCCTGGCACGTGCAAGGCGAGGACTTTAGCCCGCTAAATCATCGCCCCGGGCTCCAACTGCTCCACTATAATCCAGCTCTCTGCTAACGGCTTGGGGAAGCAGCAGAGGATGGCTCAAGTCCTTGGGCCCTTGAATCCATGAGGCCGGCACAGAAAAAGCTTCTGGGTTCTAGCTTCAGACTGGCCCAGCTCCAGCTGTGGCGGCCATCTGGGGAGTAACCCAGCTGATAGAGAATCTCTTTCTGTCTCCCCCTCTCTCTCTCCAATTCTGACCCTCAAGTAAAACAAATACATTTAAAAAGAAAGAGAAGAATATTTGCAGAGAAGTTATGAAGATCACAGAAGGTTTGGTGGAGAAAAGCTGAATGCGCTCTGTTGAATGAGAATGATAGAGATTTTATGGGACATTATTATCATGATTATTTTTAACCATAAGAAAAAAGCACATGGAATAAGAAACTACTCCATGATTCCAGTTCTGCTGCCCTGAACTGACTCAAGATCAGCCCGAGAGCCTTCCAAGCACGGACTCTGCTTCTGTTCCTTCTCTCCTCCCTGGTCATGAGCCAGCACAGCCGAAGGGAAGCCACCCAGCGTCTTTCCAGCAGCTGTTGCAGAAGCTGGGCTGCCGAGTCAGCGTTTGGCAGGAGAAAAGACTGTTCAGTGGAGTTCTTGACTGGACTTTTGTTATGCCAGCACACAGCAGCGGTCCACTGACACACACATGCACGCGCACACACACACACCCCCAGTTCATTTTGCTGACATTGCTATTTCGACATCAGAGAAGACGTTTTCCCCTGCTTTCCAACATGTTTCTGGCATCAGAGAGTTTTGAGTAGCCAGACCGAGGACTGGTTCCTATCTGACAGTAAAAGTTGAACACCAAAGTTCAAAAAAACCCCTAGCTGGTGGGTACCTCTCCAAGCCCTCAGTTCCTACCCTGATCTGCAGGCTCCTCCTTCCCACTCTGCCCCGCCTTGTTGCCGGCTCCTGCGACCATGCCCTTGGCTTCCAGCCCACGTGGGGAGGAGAGAGACTGGGGGCTCTGTGACCTCTGTGGCCACAAGCAAGGCTGCGCTTTGCAGGACGGAGCTCATGTCGCTGACACGAGAGCTCCCGGAGCACAGCACCTGGCCCATTCACAACTCAGTCCGCCCTTTTCTTGCTAAAGCTTTAGTGAAGTAGCAATGCCAAAGCAAGTCCTTCAGACCCATGTTTCCTTGGGATCTGGGCTCTAAGATGAAAGACTCAAAGGTCTCCTGGTGCTTTGGGCGCAGCCACACGCTGGAGATTGGCTCCAGAAAGTAAAGACCTGTCCACTGGCTCTCTTGGGGGGGCCAAAGGTTTAGGTCATCTTCCCCCAAAAGTCACAAGGTCCCTGCATACCATGTTTTATGAATTTAAAGTAGAGCGTTGTAAGGCGGCTTGGCTGGGAGACTGTTCTCATTGGCCACAAGTGGGGGTCACTGTGCCTGTTGCCTTTTTTCCCTGCGTCTTCAGTTACTCGTCTTCATTGTCTGCTGGCACTCGGTTAGGAATCTCTGCTGCTATTTCTGAAAGGGGGAAGTCGTTTCCTAAAATTCATGAGATGCAAAGGGCAAAGAGACTTTTCCATTAGGTAAATGGTATTACTTAGAACAGTTCCTGGAGGGACAGGCATTTGACACAATGGTAAAGATGCGACTTGGGAAGCCTGCATCCCATGTCACAGTGTTTTGGTTTGCGCCCCCCCCCCCCCGTTCTGCTCGCAGCTCCAGCTTCCTGCTAAGGTGCCCCCAAGGAGGCAGCAGCCACAGCCCAAAGAGTTGTGTCCTAGCCACCCACAGGGAGATGCAGGCACATGGTCTGCCTTCACCCCTGCTAGTGCAGGCAGGGGAGAAGTGAATCAGCCGATGGATGACATCTCTCTTTCAAAAAAAGTTCATGAGAAGATGGAATTCAAAGATAAATTTGTTTCTGTGTAACAAAGCCAGTTTCTCCAAAATATCCATTTCCATATGCCTTTTGAAAACACCTCACATTGCCTATCTTATTGTAGAACCATAGACTATACTGAAATTATATTGCATAACTCCTATGGTTGATAAAGAATATGAGTTGCAACCTTTTAATATTAACCATGCGGAAGCACTGTGACAGGTGTCTTTCATGTTAACTCATTCACTTTTCAAGAACTTCAGTGTGACAATACTCTTGCTTTCATTTCACAGTTGACGAAACTGGGGTTAGAGAGACTGTCCGGTGTCAACAGCTAGTGAGTACTTTTGATTAACTACACCAAGAACGGTGAGAAAGTTTCAAGCGTGGGGTTCTCAGGCAACAAGTCAGAAGAATTCTTCCTTTCTGCTTGTCACTGCGCATAATTGCATGTTGGTGATTAAGTTAATTGCCAGATAGTTGAATCAAAGGCCCCGGCCTGCATGCATATATTAATAAAATCTCCCAAGTACCAGACACATCTCAGCAGGAACCTTACAGCCCTATTAAATTCCTTGCTTTGCTTTTTACATTAGTTTAATCATGAATCCAGGCACAGAGGATGGGAGGATTCTTTGCAGCAAAGGCACTGGTTGGTGTCATCGGCATAATTCTTACCTTGTTAACAAGCAGCAAGCTCATGAAGTCACATTAAGGCAGCCTTGATTTTTCTGACAAGGTACATCAGTATCTTTTGGAAATACATGCGTATCCTGAAGGAGGAAATCCATAAAGGAATTTCAGTCCAGCACAAGCAGTTTCAGGCCAGCTAACCCTACTCTGCAGAGAATCATCTTAAACACTGTTTCCTGGGCACTTCTGGTATGACGAATCCAAGTCATGAATGGAACAATGGCTAGAAGGAAGTACTTAAAATCCTTACCACAGTTAGCATCTGGTGGTGGTATCACAAGGAATAGTTCTTGATTTCATGATGCTTCTCTGCATTTTCTAATGTTTTGATCAAATCAAGCATCATGAAGTAACGTGCAGAATGTTGGACCGTTGTCCTTCCTAGCTGGTCAGGTGGACTTGGAAGGTGAGTAATCAGGAAGTAGTAAATGGAAAGTCACAAGAGCGGTCAGCTGACAGTATCACTTCTGTGGGGGATGAGGGCTGTAAGCGTGACTCTGTTATCAATCTAAAGCAGACTGTAGGATCAAAGCCTCGTGGGAGGGAACACAGAATTCTGATTCATGTACCTCCCCTCCAATGTACCAGGCTCTCACATCTCGGTTGGTGGCAGAAATTTGCATAGCAACCTGTCACGATGAGGAGCGAGCATTAGAGAGAAAGAGATATTTGCAGATGCAAAGGGTTTCCTTTCAAACATATGCCCACACCTCAGGCCAAACTCACCGCAGGCTGGTGTCTGTGGCTGGGATGTTGCACCTACTTGGGAGACCCGGAAAAAACGCCTGGCTCCCGGCTTTGGCTCAGCTCAGTTCCGGCTGTTGCAACCGCGTGGAGTGTGAACCAAAAGAAAGAAGATCTTTGTCTCTTCTTCTGTCTATAAATCTGTCTTTCCGATAGAAATAAATAAAATCTTTCTTAAAAAGAAAGCCAGTGTTTCAGGAGTATTATCATGATCTTCACATTTCTGGCTTGTATTTTAAAACATGAATTCAGGGAACCACAAGGACTGTGCCTGAATCAGGGCTGTAAGGGAAGAAATAGAAACATTAAAGATCGCAGTAGGAAAACATACGTAATATCCCCGTCGGTGAGGGTTCGCTGTAACATTCTCTTAACTTTGCTGGTGATTGGACTACATCCTCTTCCTGGGAGGATGGTGGGCGGATTAAACCCTCCTTCAGTTTTGCAAAACATGCTTACTTAAGAGACAGTGGCATGACCCCATAAAAGATGTAATACACCTTCTATGTAACTGGCTCTTCTCTGATCATTGAATTTGCCCGGTCATCTTGATTAACATGTAGAAACTTTGCTTTGATACGTGAGAATGATCTCAAAGCTGAGGTGTAGGCTTTTGTGGTTGTGGTTCCTTTTTCGTAAGATTGTTGTACCGCGTTTGTTGTTGACTGTCCCCACCTGCCTGCGCTTATTCAGATTCCGTCACGTAGCTTCCTGAATTCTGCTTCATCCTCACGTGGCTCATGGGATTATGAGTGAGCAGAGAATGTGCAGTCATGCCTTGAGCCTACTACACTTCCAATAAATATTTGATGAAAAAATACACAGATAAATCATATAATGTTTGCTTAATGTACGAGACTGTTCTATTGAAAATTTGTGTGTTTTTAGCACTCTTTTAATTCACATAGACATGAAATTTAAGTTTTATTTCTCACAAGTGATACAGAGTCGGGTCATAGTTCTTAATCCGTTCTGACAGCTTTACTTATTATTTTTAAAATCATTTATTTTATTTATTTGAAAGGTCGAGTTACAGAGGAGAGAGGGAGACAAACACAGGAAAAAAGAGAGACAGACAGAAAGAGATCTTTCCATCCACTGGTTCGCTCTCTGAGTGGCCATATGAGCCAAAGCCAGGAGTCACGAGTTTTATCCGGGTCTGGCCGGTGGGTGCAGGGTCCCAGGCACTCGGATCATCTGTAGCTTCCTCAGGGCACAAGCAGGGAGCTGCATCGGGCTCCAGTTCCTGGCTCTAACTTCCTGCTATCCAGACCGTACGTGGCTTATCACTGGGCTCACGCCCACCCATATGGGAGACCTGGTCACTGGGGTCATAGCCATTCATCTGGGAGACCTGGATAATATTCTCTGTCATCCTCGTGAGCCATCGAGGGAGTGAACTGGAAGAAAGAAGCTCTCAAATAAAGCAAGGAAATGAACAAGATCACGAAAGTGGAGGGAGTGGAGAAGGCAGAACGGCTACTTTACCAGGTGGTGGACACGACATTTGTGTTGCCACATGCGTCCTGATAAGAGGAGAATTCTGGGATGATGGACAAAAGTTTCTGGGAAGGGAGAAGTGAAATTACAAAGGCTTAATCTACCCCTTTTCTACTTTCCTTTCTGAATTCTCACCACAGATTTTAAATCTAGGAGAGGGGATTTTCTCCCTGCACAGCCGAGGACCTGAACTGAGTCACACTGGGAAGCTCTCCTGACTGAGGCGAGCTGACATAACCCATCTCTCCAGGAGTTTCTCTGTGGTCCAGTGCAAGTCCACACTCTGCTTCAGTATTCGGTGAAGATTAGCCAGATAGAATGTTCAGCATGAAGGAGCTGATCGTTGGACTGGACTCAGAAATCCAGATTTGCTGCCCTGATGAGTCACAAGAAACGCTGAAGCGTATTGTTTACCTCTTGAATTGTGATTTTAAACTGCCCAGGAGCATGCCTGCAAGGACTGCCCGTAGACAACAGATGGCAAGCCATCCCCACAGCTAGTGCGTGACTTCTCAGCACCTCACAGCATTTGGGGAGAAGGAACGGACCCAGGTTCTTGCATCACAGTGGTTAGACTCTCTGGAGGGTACAACTGGGATATCCGCAAGTTTGGGAACGGTTGGAAGTTTGGATATGTTGTCAGCCCTTTATTTCCCTGCAGGTTCCACATCTGGGTGTAGCGCCTACCATGGCTGGAAGGTATTCAGGAGAGAGAGAGAGAAAAACAAACAAACAAACAAACAAAGCCCCAGTTCAGAGCTTTCCTGAACATGGGCGGACGGACTTCTCCCTCCTGTAATCGCTCCCTAACAATGCCGTTCAGTAAGTGTTTACATGGCACGGCCATTGTTCTCAGGCATGCTGAGTGACTCAGACATGCTTCCAAGTAGGTGGGAAGGTGGTTTAGGTTACAGGCAAATATTATGCTTGTCATATAAGACATTCACGCATCCACACCATGCTCACCAAGGGATGTCTGCACTGATGCCGCTGAAGTTACTGCCTCTCAGGCATGAGATGTTACTCCCCTGACTCAGTCCTGTATGATGAAGATCACAGGCACTCACCCTTGTCTTTGATTAAGACTTTCAAAAGGCGCAGTGAAGGAGAAGGCTGAGTGGGAGAGGTTAAGCCTCTTCCTGTGGCACCTAAATGCCAAGTGGGCACTGGTTCATATCCTGGCTGCTTCACTTCCCATCCAGCTCCCTGTTTATGGACTGGGAAAACAGCATAGGATGACTCAAGTCCTCCTATCAGCTACTGGCTCATTCTCCAGGCACCTGGAATAGCCAGGACTAGACCAGACCAAAACCATAAAGCAGGAACTCCGTTTGGGGTTCCCGTATGAGTGGAAAGGGCCAAGCATTTGAGCTGTGTTCCACTTCTCCTCCAGGTTCATTATGAGGATGTCGGATCGGAAGCAGAGCAGCTGGGATTCCAACTGGCCTTTTGCTGTGGGATGCAAGTGGTACTTGACTCTGCACCCCAGACCTGGCCCCAGGGGACCAGCCTTGGGTCCTTTGGTCCTGATCACAGAGCTGGCGACATGGATCTGCTCATGTGCCAAAATTCATGGCACTGTACACACAAAAAAGATAAAACTGACCATTTTGTTGAGAAGAAAATAAATAAAAAAATTTTTTAAAACAAAAAATGCTCCTCCCCAGAAGGCCTTTCAGGAAATGAAGTTGAAGGCAAACCATTCACTTGACTTTCACTTGGCTCTTTGCCTTACTCCTCTAAAAAAAAAAAAAGGCCATCAAGTTGAGTCAAAGAAAACAAAACAAAAACAGAAGCAACCCCCCCAAACCTCTAATAGATACAGACTTAGATATTATACCCTTAAGTTGCATTATAAGTGACAGTCGTTGAACAATGAATTGATATTCATTTCCATCATGTATGAATCGAAGTACGAACTCTAGGTTTGTCTCATGATGATGAAAAGATGCAATTAACCTAAAACTAATTAAAAATTTAATAATGAGCAATTTAATTAATGAACACAGAATGATGAGACTGTAGAATGTATTTCAGTAACCCATTTATCTTTTTAACCTCAATCTGTAACTAAATTTCACTGAAATTCATTAAAATCCACAAAGCATCCTCTCTTTCAACTTCCACCAGTACAGACGATAAAATCAACCACTACAATCATTTTGAGTTGATTATTAATCTATGATTCCACACTCCGTGAAACATGCCAATGAAGAGAAAAAAAAAAAAAAAACTACAGCCATTTTCCGAAATGTGGAAATTCAGAGCCACCAGGGCTCAGGCTGATGGCGGAGCTCTCCGGGTTGAGGTCTGCAATGCCCATCACTAGCATCACCTTGCCTGGTCTCACGTCTCCGTTGATGCATCCGCAAAAGGAACTGTCAGTCATGGGAAATGCCCATTGGCTCACACCGGAGAGCCCAAGGAGTTGTTGAAATGCCTGGGTTGCTTTTTTATTAACATTTTATATACCAAGATCCAGTGGGGAGTTAATTTCTTTGATACTCATGGTGAGAGCATCTTGAGATGTTTTTAGTACCGTGTTGTGCAGTGCCAACAGCTATGAGTACTGCAGTCAGAAGGCGGCGAGAACCACAGTCGTCTTTGTCTGCCTTATAGTAGAGATGCTAGAGTTCAGTTAGAGAGCAGCAAAAGGAAGAGTCATGTTTTGTCTCTGAGCTCCTGGGTTGAACTCGGGGATTCTTATCTCCAAGTTCCTGACTTAGGGACTCCTTGAAAGGTGACAGACTATGGGTCCTAAACATGATCATGGCACTGACCTTGCGTGCACTTTCACACCGCAGCCCCGACCTTCCTCCATGGGGAAGTGGAGTCTGCTTCTCCACTGTTGAGCTGACTGGGGGTGGGGGAAGCAGCAGAACTGTTGGAAGTGATACTGCTGTGGTTCTGAGGATAGCCCTCGTCTGTCAACCTCTGCTTCTTTTCCTGTAGATACAGGACAGCACAGAAGGCAGCCTGTTATCCTGACGTGGCAGTGTGCTGCAAGAAGCTCATGCCACACGAAGGGCTCTAGACAGTGAGGCTTCACACACGGAGTCAGGGAGAGCAAGGAGCGCCCAGCTGCCAGGCACCTGGCCCAACAGAAGCACCATTTACCTGGGCCGATTACGGAGAGCAATTCACTCTCAGTAAGAAGCCTCACACGTGACATCATCCGACTAAAATGACACTATTCTTGAATGGGACTTGCCTTATCTTAGAACTCGCTTTGCCCCAGGCTACTGAAAAACAGAAAAAGTAGCAACAGAAGAAGATAAGTCAAGTTGCTACTTCTGCAAGCAGAGTACTGGTTAGAGCACTGCTTTCAGGCCCGGCTGCTCCACTTCCCATTCAGCTCCCTGCCTGTGGTCTAAGAAAGCAGTCGAGAACAGCCCCAAACCTTGGGATCCTGCACCCAAGGTTGATTCAGAAGAAGCTTCTGGCTCCTGGCTTCCGATGGGCTCAATTCCAGTCATTGTGACCATTTGGGGAGTGAGCCAGTAGATGGCTTTGGGTCGCCCTTGAGTGCTTTCCCAGACCACAGGCAGGGAGCTGGATGGAAAGTGGGAATGCTGAGATTCAAATAGGCATCTGCATGAGATCCCGGGCTCGTGCAAGGCAAGGACTTCAGCCATTAGGCTACCGCGCCAGGCCCCTTAGGTGGTTTCTTAATATATCTTTTGCTTTGGAATTTCACTGTATTAGGGATAGATATGCCTATATCTCATCTCAGTCCCCATCTTTCAGAAGACAAAGTGAAAGAATTATGTGCAAGGTGGATGACCTCGGCTGAGTATTGCTTCAATAGGCCGGGAAGAGAGTTAGTGTGGGAAGCAGAAAGGAGGTAGCAAAGCATTTTGGGTACTTGAAGAATTGGCTAGCACACTGTACTCAGGATGTGCTTTGAGAAAGAACCCCTAATGTTTTTTTGGCTGACTTCTGGGGGGGGTGCAGAATTTATGTTTCCCACTCAGGACAACCTGCTTTATTTTTGGATTTCCTAGAAATGGCCACACCTTGTCTGAAATCACCCATTTAATGACAGACACCTGCTCATTTGCAGTCCGTTTAGTTCCTAAGGCATTGCCATGTCAGCCTCAATTTTTTATGCATTTATTTTATTTACTTAAAGGGAATAGAGAAAGAGAGAGAGAATCTTCTACCTGCTGGTTCACTCGCAAATGCCCATTATGGCTGTGGCTAGCCCAAGCTGAAGCAAAAACCAAACACACCATTTGGGTTTCCCTTGTGCATGGCAGGGGTCCAAGGACCTTGGTCACTTGCTGCTTTCCCATGGAGGTCCCCTGGGTTAACCTCATTGACACCAATGGAGCTTCATTGGGGTTTACTTCTGTAATTATAAGAAGGAAGTTGAGATATAAGTAGCGACGAAAGAAAGTTGCAAAGATAGCCACCACCCACACTAATATACTATTTGAAATTGTTCTGTTTTATAATTTACAAGAAAAGAAACTTTTATAAGATCAATATTTGGTT
Organism: Ochotona curzoniae; assembly: GCF_017591425.1. NCBI lineage: Eukaryota > Metazoa > Chordata > Mammalia > Lagomorpha > Ochotonidae > Ochotona > Ochotona curzoniae. The sequence continues at coordinate 4,474,341 of NW_024465035.1, forward strand.
TATTTTTGTTCCTGCAAAGTCTAATTTCTTGTTGAATTGCTACCAACTTCAGTGGACTCCACTATAGAATCTATCTTCATATTTTAATGATCTTTGTTTTGTAAGCAGCCTATTACAGTTGACCGCAGACTGAAATAAAATTGCTGTTTCTTTTGGATTATACAGAGGAGGTTATGTTCTTAGAAAGAAACCTTCCATCAAAGTAACAGTTTTAATAAGATGTCAAGTCCTCCTGTTTCTCTACCAAATGAAATGCCCATCATTTTAATAAGAGTTGTCATTTCAAGATGTGGTCTAAGAAGATTGGATTACAGCCACATTTCCAAGAGTGTGCAGGGAGCTAATGAAAAATGACATCTCGTGCGTTTCTTTCAACTTCATTAAATTCAGAATAGCAGCATTTGGCTGTGAGTGAAAAATTGCTGCCTTTTTTTTTTTTTTTGAAAGACAGACTTTTTTTTTTTTTTTAAATGAGAGGAGGAGAAACCCAGAGTGTGAGAGAGGTCTCCCATCTGCTGGTTCACCCACGGGGTCACCATCGCTGCAGCTGGTGAGATTAAGTTAAATTGTATAGGTAATGCTGTGTCTGCTAATTTCCTTTACCATCAACAGACATAATTTTAGAGCCCTTTGCTAGAAGAAAATTAACCCAGGGGTTTCTTTTAGAAAAAAAAAAAAAGGCCTTTTGCACCTAATTCCCCTTCCGCCCAGGGGTTTACTGAACTAGCAGACAATAGGTAAACTGCAAGAATGGAATCCTAGCTGTGCTAGAGGGGTGGCAGGAGGCAGGTGCCCTGAGACAGGTTCACAGAGGAGCAGAGGTGGTGGCACTGAGGAAGAAGCCAAACAGGAATTTCAGTCCAACCCTCCAGAGATGCTGTTCCTTGTCAGGGTGCTCACAGCCTGCATTCCGCTCCTTAGGGCCACTCTGCGCATGCCCGCATGACAAAGCCTGGAAGCACGCCCTCTGGGAAGTGTGTGTGTGTGTGTGTGGTCATGGGAGTGTGGCTGTGGCACCTTGCAGGAGAAGCCAGTAGGGCTGAAAGAACGTCACACACCTGAAGGGGACATGTGGCGGAACCACCCAGCCCCAGCATGACTGAGGTCCTTTACCTTTCTGATGTGTCTCCAGCTGACATAGCACTCTCCTGGCCCTAGCCACCACTCAGCACCTGCTGCCACACCCCCACCCTGCCCAGAACCTGTGCTTGGCCCTTTCCATTGAAGTGTGAACATCCTCTTCAGCCAATGTTGCTGTAGCTGCTTCAAACTAACGCTTTCACTCTTGACAAATGTAGCACTGTTAGGTTAGTATACTTGGAGGCATTTAATACTTGCAGAAAGGGAATAACAGAAGGTTTTTAAACATCTTTTCAAAAGTATATTCAAAGGGCCCAGAGTGGTAGCCTAGTGGCTAAAGTCCTTGCCTTATATGTGCCAGGATTCCATATGGGTGCTGGTCCATATTCTGGGTGTTCCACTTCCCTTCCAGCTCCCTGCTTGTGGCCTGGGAAAGCAGTAGAGGATGGCCCAAGGTCCCTGCACTTACCTGGGAGACCTGGAAGAAGCTCCTGGCTGCTGGATTCCTGTCAGTGCAGCTCCAGCTGTTGTGGTCACTTGGGGAGTAAATCAGCAGATGGAAGATCTCTATACATCTGCCTTTCCAATATAAATAAATAATTTTTAATAAAGTATATTCAGGAGGAGATTGCATTCATAAAACAATAATATGCTGTTATATAAAAAGGAACAATAAGTAACTAGGAAAGAATTCTTGGGAAAAAAAATCAAAGGAATAATGAATTGCTGAAGACCAAGTTGGTGAACTTTATTAGCAGGTAGGGAAATAAAACAAAAATAAAACAAAAAGGCAGAAGACATGAAGGAAATTTGAGGCAGAATGATAAATGCTGGAAGTTCAAGTTTCAGGTCACAATCTCCCTAAACTGTTTGAAGACAAGTGCTTTCAGATTACAAAAAAAAAAGGAAACCCGAAACTCACATTAAACTGTGCAGAATTAAACAGAAGAAAAAAGAAAGCAAACAGGTGCCCGTGCCCACATTTCCTGGCAAGAGGTTGGAACTCTGAGTAGAAGCAGAGAATCTGAAAGGAGCTGGGTAAAACGAAACAACCGCATGGGAATAAGGGTCAGAAGTCAAGCTTCTCATCAGACACCTCGCAGGCAGGAAGACGACAGAATGGCCCTTCAAAGGAAAGGCGAGTAGAATGCAGATGTTTGGACATGTTAGAGTCAGGAAGCCGACTGCTCATGCTCCCTCTAGACAAATCAACTGCAAAAACGAAGAAAGAATATGAGAGGATACTGTGGGCTGTAAAAGCCGTGGAAGATGTGCCAATTCCATCACTAAAGGTGTAAGTATATCTCATGCAAATTAATGCTACATACACACACGCGTATGTATATATATAATTTTTTAAAAAGATTTATTTATTTGAAAGGCAGAATGACAGAAGAACAGAAATATTCTATCCCCGGGTCATTCCCCAGATGACAGCCATGGCCAAGCTTGGTCATGTCAACGCTAGGAGCCAGAAGCTCCAACCAAGTCTCCCACGTAGGTGGCAGAAACCCAAACACCTGGGCTGTTGTCCAGTGTCTGTCAGTAGCATCGGCAAGAAGCTAGATCACAAGTGCAAAGTAGCCAGAACTTGAAGCAGGTACTTCAACATGGGAAGTAGTTTTAAATAGCAGCTTACTTCTCTGTGTCACAGGCCCTACCCCTGGATTTTATATTCTTCTATATTTATCATTTTACTATCAAACACCCACTATCAAACGCTTATTTTCTCTACTCAAGCACAGTTTAGCAGTGCTTACTTCCTAAATGTGCTATCAAATTCCCTCTTCACACATTTAATAACAAGAATTAGTATACTTAGTTTAGAATAGTTTTGGAAAAGGTCTAAACTGCCTCTATTAAAATGGCTTACAAATAAACTATTCCAGAAAATTCTTTCCCCAGTTCATCTACACACTAAAAGAAAGCAAGATACAGACACATAATAGTAATAAACATTTTTATTTCTTCACAACAATCTGAAAGTGGATTTTACAAATTATATAAAAAAGTACATTATCGGTTTCAAAAAAGTTTCTACCTATTTGTCAAAAGCAAAACTGTTGGACATTGAGGCCCCTAGCTAGCCATGGCTGCCAAGACTGGAAACGTGTGACTGGGACACACCGTCAGGATCAAATGCCAATCACATTTTAAAGTCTCAGTATTAGAAAGCCCATGAAATGCTCCATTGACAATTTTACATTCCAATTACACGTTGAAGTAATATTTCAAATGTATAAAGCTGTATACATTTTATTACAATTAATTTCATCTCTTTCCCTTTCAAATTTAAAATCACATGTGGGGGACTTCAAGAAGCTTATGGAAAAATGGAAGGAAAGAAAGGATTATGTTAGTTCAATGTACTCGTGTGTTTCCCTGGATGCTCTAGAGCCTTGTCTCATGGCTTCCGTTTGTAGTTCACGTTCTGTTTCTGTTGGACAGTCCTGTTCTAGAATAACAAAACGTCACACTCTTCCAGCCTCGCTCAAGGGGTTTCACACTTGGCTAACACATCCCCAGCCCTCCTTGGCTTTGCAGAATGAATCAACACAGAAAGGGACAGGAAACACAGAAAGCACAGGAAATTGGGAGGATGGGGACCAGCACTGGGTCAATGCGAGAAGAAATACCCATTCTTGAATATAAAGAAGTTGTTGGTTGAATAAATGGAGAATCTTCTTCATGGTCATCTTTTTTTTAATGCTTTCTTCCTACAATGCCATTCAAGCAAGGTGCATTCTACCAGCAACTCGTAGTTGGTACTTCTTTGCATAGATACTGCTGGCATTTTTTTTTTCTGTTAGGGAATATCCCCATTTTGACATGGTAATGATTGTCTTATTTTAATCTCACTCAACGCCTCCATAGTGGTTCCAGTACAAGAAATACTTTCCTTTAAAGTAGAGGGGAAGGCAGCTCTGGTAATTGTCTTTCAAACAACATTTACGAACACAGTTACCAAAGTGATCGCACGTGAGCCACATGAAAAAGTCACTTTTATTAATAGAGAGAAAGCACATACTTTCTTGCTACATTTGGGTAATTTATTCCCTGAGAAACATGATAGAACATTTGTGCTTTCTGTCTTATCCCTGTAGATCACTAGTTGTTTACGATTCTTCATTCTGCCATGAAGTATGAAAAACATTCCAGTGTTTGTCAACAGAGGTAGAAGAAACAGGTGGGGGATTTCTTTATAATAATCAGAAAGCTGGTAGAAGGAAGGGAAATGGGAATGCTAAAAACCTTCCCAGAGAATCAAGGAAACGTCAAGGTCATTGATGTCACTGGCAGAATCAAGGAGTGGTACTGAGAAAAGTTTAGGAAAGCTTTCACTTTTATATTTTTTCCAGTCCTCTATAAGGCCACCGTTGGAGTCAGCCACCTTAATTATTACATTAAGGACAGACAATTTAACATCTGGGCCAGAGGTTAGCTAATAGAAGATCCTCCATCAATGTTTGCTGAACAGATGGAAAAATTTATGACTATTTGAGTCACATCATTTATTAGCATTACATATTGTGGCTGCTTTATCAAAACAGTTTTTCATCTTTTGTTTCTGTCAACTGTAGAGGGTTTTTTTTTTTTCCAAGCCAGAAATATGACTACATCCTGCAGGCGGTGGGGAAGGGGGTTGCTTTGCTTTTTTGGTTGTTGTTGTTGCCTACATGGCTTTGTGCTACGGAAGGAAACAGAAATTGACACAGTGCAGAAAATCCTTTGTGGCTTTTGCTGGCAATTACTGTGTTCAGGGAGAATTTTGTAGAAAGTACAGGTGATAGATGCAAGAACTTGGAGTTGAACAGGTGTTAGCTGTGACACTCAAAGCAGAGGAAGATTCCCGAGATTAAGAGGTGGGGTGGGGTCCGGGATGGCAAATTTGCTGGGCATGGACCCCAACTGCCTTCAAGTCTCACCCAGGCAGCAACTGGGGAACAGCGCACATAGGATCTCTGCTTATCTTTGAAAGACAACATGGCCTGGATGGTGGGCTCACTAGAGACCAGTGTGAACAGAGGCCCAACATGAGAAGTGACATCCATGCTCACCTAGTCCGGACTCCTCTTTTTCATGTTAAGACACTGAGCTTTGGAATGAAGAACTGTTCCAGGCTGTTGAACAAGAGCCAGTGCAGAGCTGAGGCAGTGCGTCATTAGCCCACTATCTATCTCATTTAAAAAACTCAGGGATGGTTTTGGAAGTTAAAATACATTATTACTTCATTATGGTCAGGCATGTCCCCTATCAGAATAGGTGGCATAATTTAAAAAAGTGAAATAAATATATTTTTAAAAAATCTGGATCATATAAAAATCCACCTTTACTAGTGGAGATAAAAAAAAAGAAGGAATTATGGCGCCATGGATTTCCAGTTATCGCTCAATACAGAAACTGGGGGAAGATGACCTGAACTGTACCACACCTTGCTGAAATTACAATTTTTAAGAATTAAATAACTCTTTGAAGGCATCTTAATCATAGAAACATGTATGTGTGAGTGCTGGACACACATAGACACGCCTGAGTCTGTGTAGGTACTGCTTCTCAGGCGGGTGTATAAGCATGTGTGAATTAAACCTACTTTACAGCCAAAGAAAAACTTTAGCATTCCTGGCCGGGTCCTGTTTCTTAACCATCATCTTGCATTAGCACTGCATCTGGTCTAGCCTTGTCTAATCTATGTCTTTGTCCTATCTTCTCACCCTTCGCTCTTTGCAGGTAGAAGGATGGTCGGAGTTCGTCTTCTTATTTCTCTCTGGATATCTGTGTCGGAGAACACAACTGGGCTTTGCAGAAGAGCCTCTTTCTGGCCAAATGTGCAGCCTGCATCATCACTTGGCGACAGGACGTAAGTAGCTCGTCAGTCTAGCAACTGTCCATGCGTGGCTGGGACTTTAGACTCTCAGAGGATCCAAAAGGAAGGGGCTGGGCAGAGCAATGCCCATGTGGCCAAAGCCTGTCTTTCGAACGTTGTACCCTCTGAAAGAGGTGGTACGGCGGGCAGCTCTTTCTTGGCATCATTCAGATGTTGCTATAGGATTCTCTCTGCCAGCAGGGCCCGTGGCGGATGAGCATAAACAGCAGCACCACTAAGACACTAGACACCACGCAAAAGGCAATGGCCAGGATGACCTTGAGGGCTGCGGGAAAACAGGAAAATGATTAATGCAAAAACGAATGTGTTAGGAAGATCATGGAGAGTCTATGAGCGTTGGTTTCTGCCTTCGTTGGAAACACAGGAGGCATTTCTGCAGGAGACTTCACATCAGCCAAGGACACAGCATAAGAGTCAGGAGGAGATCTGTATCCCAGTTCCGGAACTTTCAACCTGGTGCCTCAGCTCCCCACTGTAAAGGGAGGGCGTTGAATGAAGGATTTGTAAGAGCCTCTACATTCCTCTGTAGTTAAAATATTCATGATCCGTGGTCTCAGGTCAAAGGAAGCTCTGGACGCTTGGTTGTAATCAACTGGGTATAAAAGAAATGGAATCTTTGCATGTTTGAATTTGATTTTCGGGCAAGTATGTTTCAGTGCATAGGTATCCCTGAGTGCCTAGGCATTTATTTACACAAATCCTTAATATTTGGCCAGATCTGCAAATGATGCAAGGACACTTCAAAAGGTTTGTAGGAAAAAAAAAAAGGAGATGAAAGAAATTTATTTGATACATTTTTTTTAAATCAATGTACAGTTTTGTCATAGTATGTATTTTCGATAAATTGTTGATGAATCCTTATTTGGGTGTCATTTATGAAGTGTTGTCCCATTATTTCATTTGGACAACTACTCTGAGCACACATGTACTAGACAACCTGTAGACAACACGTCATAAATGCCAGTTTATACCAACTCCAAATGTCCGCCCCCTCATTGTAAAAATAAAGGGTTGCTTTTTGGCTTCACGAAAGAGCAAACAACTTTGATCCCATCATGTCTTTCTCTAGAAACCTAGAGCTCCTCAGAACACAGGTGGCCATCACTGCTTTAGCTTAATCTTACTGTAGAGACAGGACAGCAAGAAGGTAAGAAGTAAGACAGTGCTGCTAAGGATGAGCAAGCAGTTACAGTGGATTTGCTTAGTTGGGATGTGGGGATTTTAAACACTATTAACTGATAGCCTCCAAATAGCCTCTCCAGTTACGAATGCTCTCCAAAGCGTATAATTCTTCTGCCCACCTACATATTTGACATATAGTTATTCTGTCTTATCTGTAGTTTCATTTTTTAAAAAAATTTTAGATGATGCTAACATAGATGATCAGAGTGGGATGGATCAAGGGTTAGGGAAAAGTGGGTGTGATCGCTGCTTCCAAATTTTCTTCCTCCTGTAGTTTCTGTTAGTTCAACTGTTGCCTGACAGTATTAAATGGAAATTTTCAGAAATAATTCCTGAATTTTAGATTGCTCCTTACTCTGATGAGCAAGATGAAATCTTGTATCATCTCATTCCCACTGTACTTGGGATGTTAATTATCTCTTCGTTTAGCATATCTACGTTGTCCTTGCTACCTGCCCAGGTAGCCATGTGGGTTATCAGATCCACTGCTCTGGCACTAGTGTGTCTGTGTTCAAGGAAATCTTGTTTTATTTAATAATAGCTCCATATCCCAAGAGTAGTAGTGATGCTAGAAATTTGGGTGAAACAACAACAAAAAAGTCATAACAATGATTACTTTATGTGAAAAAGTGAAAGCACCATGGGATTTTGAGAGGAAGGGTGGGGGAGAGTCCATTCAATGAATGGTTCTATTTCATTATTAGTTACTGCTGTTAGTCTCTTACTGTGTCCATCTATGTTAAACTTCGTCGTTGGTATGTATCTACATATTTACATCTATATATGTGTCTATATATACACACATACATGTACATCTATAGATACATGTATTCATATATGTAAAATGTGTGGGTGTGTATGTCCATGTAGCTCAGTACCATCCAGTTTCAGGCAGCCACTGTATCCTCCATAGAAAAGGGGGAATTATTGCACTCTCCTGGTCTTCTCGTAAGCTTTTCCACCTCAACAAATCCAAACCAGGAGTCCAATGGCTGCTTCCTCCTCCCCCACACACTGCTCTACCCACAGCCTTCCTCATCTCACTGGATGAAAACTCCCCTTTTTTGCTGGTTCAGAAGTCCTTTCTTACTCCATGTTTTCTTTCACATCCCACACCCGATCTGTGAGGGATTCCTGTTGGTTTGACTCAAAAAATATGTGCAGAAGCCAATGACATCTCTGCCTCCAACCTGCGGTGAGCCAGCATCCTGACCATGGTGCTTGCTCTAGCCTTTCTACGTGTTTTTCAACACAACAGCCACAGAACTTCAAGTCACATCAAGCCTGCAGATGGAGAGTTAGAGGCAGGTGTGTGGAAGGAGGAAATCAAGGATGTGGCTCTGGGAATGATGCCGCATGGGCTTGGTAGAAGGAATCCATCCAAGAGAAACTGGCCAAAGATGGGCCAGAGACAAGACACAGGACAGAGCACGCGTGCTCCTTCTCACTTATTTTTTAACTTGTAATAGCCCTTGTACTGTAAAAAACATTCTGGGAGTTTGGCAGAATAGCATCCTGGAAGCTGAGAAGTGATTGATTATATTTTACTGTAGAGAGGTTTACTGCAGGCCATGAGTGCAAAGATGCCTTACTATCTAGGAACACAGAGGCAGACACAGGCAGTCTGAATTGCTGCTACTTTTTTCGGAGCTGTGCTGACGAGAGGTACCCACAGCCTTTCTTTCTAGTCACTGCCCTCAAGTCCAAGCTGCCCTACTTCTTTTCACCCTTTGAATAAGTCTGCTTTCTCTTGCCCTTGCTGGAATCCTTGCATTTCTACCACAGCCTCCTGTCTTCCCTACCCCAGGTGCATTCCTCCCCATTCCACTCTCCCCATCAAGACAAGGAGCTGGCCACGGTGTCAGTCGCCTGCCCAAATCCCTTCAAGGACCAGAACTACCCAACTTGGCCAAGGAAAGAGTCAACGATGCCGACCCCGGGCTCAGCCCTCCAGTTGCCAACCAGGCTTCTCCTAGTTTCTAGAACACTCTCAGGCTGTCCCCAAGCCACAGGCCTTCATGCATGACCTCTTTTTTTTTTTTAATACAACATTCTCCTGTCCATGTGCCTGGTTAGTTACTTTTGCCTTTTCAGGTGTTGATTCCATACAGCCAGGCTAATGCCTCTTCCTGTTACGCAGTTCTCTGCATGGTTTCCTGATAGAGCTTTCATTGTTTCTCTCTCCATCCTTCCTGGCCCCCAACGTCTCCAAGACACATGGAGACAGTCTTCTTATTGGCTGCTATTTCTTCAGGCGATTTGGTGCCTGCTAGGGAGACACACATTGAGTATACAATAGGCATCTTGTAAATATTCATTGCTTATTTAATATGCATAAATTTGGAATCATCCAATTCTACTTTGGATAACTGTCCTATTGGAAGAGTCCACAAGTCAGTGAGGGATGGAAAGGGATGAAATGTGGTTTTGGAGAAACCTGGGGTTGACATGCTGTTTCCTGAGCTGTAGATTCTCTTCCTTGTAAAATGGGAGCATTTCAACGTGCTTCACAAGGAATGGAAATCGATCACTTCAAAAGGAAAGACCAGAGCAAGCAATGAGGGAAGTGTGGATATAGTTTATAGGATCATTAGGGGGTGAGAAGGAGATGAGGAAATAGAACTGGAGTAGAAATCATTTGTGTCAAATTAGCATTGAAGAGGGTGTGATGAAAGAGGCAGGCAGAGTGTTTGGATGGGAGAACAGGTGGATATTGAGCTGGTGCAGAGGAAGAAAGCGATGATGCTGAGATCCACTGAGGTCCCCAGGAGCTGGGCTGGGATGTCATGTGCAGTGAGAAGAGACAGACTATCCTATGACAACTGTCCAGGCTGAGGGCAAGGATGAGAGTAAGGAGTGACACAGCCCATACCAAAGTCCCCAGTGTCGTTCATGGATGACGATTTACAATCAAAGCAGAAGGCCTCACCTCTGAGGGAGGAGGGATACTGGAGGAGATGCTGTTAAACAGAGCTCTCCGCAGTAACGAGAAAGAAGAGAATGTCCAGGTTAGTGTCCTGAAGACAGGGAACACAGCAGGCATGCTCCACGTGTGTAGATATAAAGTTAGTGGCTGCCCTTGATTGTGTAGTCTGTTCTGAGCCTCACTGTTGCTTTTCTCTTCCAGGTATGGCTTCTGATCTCTGCGCACAGCCATGAGGAACTTAGGCTTAATGTGGGCGGGGGGCAAGGGGGAGGACAGAGGGGATGACCATTTAGTCAATCGGCAAGTAATGAGGGATTGCAGCAGGTTCTGGGCAGTGTCTCCGGGATAAAAATCCCAAGAGGTCAGAGCCTGGCTCCTGCCTACAAGAAGCTCCTAGTTGAATCTTAGATCACCTGGCTACGTGTGACAGATGCTCGGCTTTACAAAGATGATGCGGGGAGCCGGAGCTTCATACGAGTCAACTTCCCTTCTGGGGAATAACTGTGGTTGTGTGGGGGAGTATCAGGAAAGATACACCGTGTAAGATTTTGGAATTAAAGAAACATTTAAAAAATAATTTTATTATTTTCAAGTAGCATAGTATGGAATTCAGACGTATCATGAATTTTCTAGCAAAGATGGTTTCACTGATGTTTATTGGGTTTCCTAGACTAACCAAACACCTTTTTCCAGCCTTCAGTAGAATTTCATGGGTGGAAATACACTAGAAGGAAGGTTACCAGGCCCCTTGTGTATACAGTACACTTCCTCTCATCAAAGATTTTTATTTTTATTGGGTTGGCTCTCTCAGAATACCTATAAACATCTGCTATGCCACGTTTTTCCCCCAATAAGTTACAGAAATTCAGCAGTTTGAACTATTTATCAAGTTGATCTGACATTCCATCCTTTTGTTTGTCAGGTTGGGTAACCCCCACAAAGGCATCGGCTGTATAGTTTCTCTGCCAAGGCAGAGAGTCACCAAGCCAAGGGGCATTTCATGGCTCAGCAAGTTCCCAACACCCACTGGCAGGCCATCTGTCTTCTGAAAATTTTACTGCATTGGCACAGGAGGCTAAGCTTCTGCCTGTGGAGCCAGCATCCCATAAAGATGTTGGTTCAAGCCCTGGCTGTTCCACTTTCAATTCAGCTCCCTGCTTATGGCCTGGGAAAGCAACAGAGGATGGCTCAAGGCTCTGGGTGCACCTGCACCCATTTGAGGGACCTGGAGAAAGCTCTTGGCTTTGGATGAGCTCAGTTCCAGCTGTTGCAGCCATCTGGCAAGTGAGCCAGCAGACTGAAGATCTCTCTCTCTCTCTGCTCAAGGTAACTCTTTCACATTAAAAAAAAAAGTCTTAAAAAACAAATTTACAACTGCCTCTGGTATCACTCTTTAGGATCACATTGATCAAATCCAGTCTGCTTTATTTCTTTTTATTTTTTAAAAAAGATTTATTTATTTTACTTGAAAGAATTACAGAGAGAAACAGGTAGAGACAGAGAACGATCTTCCATCTGCTGGTTCATTCCCCAAAATGGCCACAATGGCCAGAGCTTAGCTGACTCAAAGCAAGGAGCTTCTTGCAGGTGTCCCCTATGGGTGGAGAGTCTCAAAGACTTAGGCCATTCTCTGTTGGCTTTCCCAGGCCGTAAGCAGGGAGCTGGATGGGAAGTGGAGCAGCCGGGACACAAACCAAGGCTTAAGTGGGAGGCTAAGCCTGCAGTCAAGCTGCACCAGCTCCTGTCTGTTTTCTTGGCCTTGAAGAAGTTCAAGTACTGAGCTTTGCTGGAGGTTACCTTGTGTCTTCCCCTCTCAACACACTTTGTGTGAACTGAAAGGGACAGTGTGCTGGAACAGGGATTCGGAAGAGAACGGATTCGTAGCACTTGCTGATCTCTGTGGCGGAAGGACTCCTGCCAGGTGGAGGTGTGCACGTCCCACTTGGTCACGTGAGACGGCGGCAGCTCATCACATTAACCTATCCTTCATACTCATAGATTTTGCCAACTACAGGAACTGCCCTCTTCTCGCATACTGAGTTGCGCATTCTGGGACTGTGAGGCAAAGAATTCTTTGACAAGGGGCAGTGTGGCTGATTGGGAAATTAAGGAGAGGTGGGCTCAGTGGGCTTTGGTAAATTAATTTACACATGAATCAGGCAGTTGTACTAATGGAGCACCGAGCTAGGCGTGACACAGGCATGTCTGCGCACGGAGGACACAGAGTGTAGAAAATATGACAGACACATGTTTTGCTCCCAGGAAGCTATTTCGTCCTTTTAGAGCTGACCCCCGCCCTTCTGAATGAAACTGTGCCAAAATGTCCGGAACCCTAATCGTCTGAGGAATGGCTGCTCTATTTCAGCTTCAAGCTAGTAGGACATCCGGGAGATGCCCTTCTAGGACCTCATCCCCCATTCACCATCTCCATTCAGCGCTGATCACCCAAGGCACAAGGTGACCACCTGCCGAAAAACCTCCCTGATCTCCACGACTTCTGTTCCTACGGCAATCCCTGTGTGCACCTGACACAAATATGTAACATGTCTGTTTTACTTCGTTGCTCCCTGTGAGCTTCCAGGGGCATGGTTGATTTTAGGGGAGCTGGAAGAAGGGATAAGTTCCATCTTAGATAGAAGAGAGAGGGCCACGCACACACGGGCCTTTACTTGGTCAGAAGTAGTCACGGCCAAACTGTATTTTCACGCAAAAATGTCCAAGAGTTTTCCTTTATCTTCTTCTTATCCTTCCTTTTTTTGTTAAAATGAAAACAAGAGCACCCTGACATCCGCCTGCAGGAATTCTGCTCTAATTACACACAGACACATGTACACTTGCACAGTTTTCCAAGTACATTGTTACAGAAGCATTGGTTTTGGACTTCTCCAATCACGCCTGGACGCTTCACTTGACAGCTGACAAATTCCCCGAAGAAAGTTACACACATGGATAAGGACCCTCAGGACATTCACTTGGGAAAGAAATGACACAAAGAAACAAATACAGCGACAAGTTGTCAGTCATGTGAGGCCATGGCTTTGCTCCAGATCCCGGGATCCAGGGTCACCCTCACTAGCCACCATGTCCTCTTGTCCCATGTCTATGGGATGATAACCTGGTGTTCTCAGGTGCAGCGCACCTGCCGCGTGGAACACCTACAGGGCTCAGCAGGGTGTCATTCGAATTGAATTGCACCTGTACAGTGAGCAGCTCAGCGATACCCTTTTGTGAGCTAGTGTTTTCTGGAGCTCTCCTTGGTCAGTCACAGCCACACTCTCAGTGTTCCAATGAGCCCTGAAAACATCCGACATTTCTAAGATTGTCCCAGTTCAATGCGCAACACCGTCGTTCCTCCCTGGAGCCAGGTTTAGGTGCAGCCTCCCCTGCCAGGCACCGGAAGGCAGACTCCGACACACAGCGCTCTCTAGTGGGCCAAGCCCAAACAGCTTGCTCTAACCACATCTCTTACTTGCTGTCTAGACTTGAAGAGCTACGGCACAAATCACATATATCAAGGCTTTTTAAGGAAAGAAAAGCTTAATTTTTTGAGTTTTCTTGAAAGCAACAGGAATGCGCCAGGTCAAGGGACACAAAAAGGCGTTTATGTTTTAGCCCTGCTGCCCGACACGCCAGTGTTTTAAAGCACACACAGTACCAGGCAGTACCAGGTTCCCAGCAGAGAAAGATTCTCCACAGGTGGCCATGGCGTCCCATCCTTGAGAGAAGGCTGGGGTCGACAGGTGAGTTGGCCCATCGTCCCCATGGCCAGCTATGAAAGCTCTCCTCTTCCTTGCTCCCATCCTAGACGGTGGATTTTATTTGTAACAGGTTCCAACTTTGGACATGGAAAGAACAGCTTCATCTAACCTTACTCAAGTCAAATTTGTGAATAAATGTCAAGAAGTTCCATGAACTTGGACTTCAGTCGAATTCCTGATTACATTTTGGCACTGACGTCCTTTTACATTGACACTGAAAAACAACAAAACCAAACAAACAGCAAGAACCACAGCAACCCGAACTGAGTTGAGGTCTATGGCAAGTGGGGCACGGCAGGTGGCAAGTTAGTAGCTGCCCGAGGTTGGGCATCCCTGAAACATGCAATGATCATGCAATGCCATCTCCTTCCAAGCTGGAGGTAACGGGCACAGTGCATTGTCAGAGCGCCCTCTGTGAGAGACGCTGCCGGGACAGCCCCTAATGGGTCACATCCTTAGTACCTTGGTGGCTGTTGGTGAGCATGCACTCCGAGGACCAGTCTTGGGGGAGCACAGGGGCAACCAGCTCAGCGAATTTCTCCAGGGGACAGCTCTGGGTGCAGCCGGGCAGCGTGAGAGGATGAGGCTCGTGCTGTGTCTCATTCCGATAGTACATCTCCACGAAGTACTCCCTGGGAGGGGCGGGCAGGGGAGACAGCGCCGTGAGTTTGGGAATGAGAATGTAGCCCAAGACTGGGACTGGGACTGATTACCAAGAAGGTAATCAGAGCGGGAGGCCAGAGGCAGGGCAGTACTTTATGGCAAAAAGCAAAGCACTGTTTGGGAAAGCTCCAGTGGCTTAAACCAACTTCAGTGAATCTGACATGAGTGGTTTCTGGATGTTAGCTGATAAAAAGACAAGATTAAAAATCAAGTAGGATAGAATGCTGCTAAACATAAATAAATTCTTAATTTTTTAGGATCTTATTTAAAATATTTTTAATATATAACTTTTTTTAGTCTTTATTTCAATCCCCTCAATGTTTTTTTTTTTTTAAAGATTTATTTATTCAGGCCCGGCAGCGTGGCCTAGTGGCTTAAGTCCTCGCCTTGAACATGCCAGGATCCCATATGGGTGCTGGTTCTAACCCCGGCAGCTCCACTTCCCATCCAGCTCCCTGCTTGTGGCCTGGGTAAGCAGTCAAGGACGGCCCAAAGCCTTGGGACCCTGCACCCGTGTGGGATACCAGAAGAGGATCTGGGCTCCTGGCTTCGGATCGGCACAGCATCGGCTGTTGCGTTCACTTGGGGAGTGAATCATCGGATGGAAGATCTTTCTCTCTGTCTCTCCTCCTCTCTGTATATCTGACTTTGTAATAAAAAAAAATCTTTAAAAAAAAAGAGGGAATGAATAGACCAGTGTTTATACGGAATGCCAACATCAAAGACAGTAGCGGGTTACGCTATGCCACAATGTTGGCCTCTGTTAAAAAAATCATTTTGAGAGGCCAGTATGGTGGCTCAACAGGCTAACCCTTTTCACTGTGGTACCAACATCCCAAAAGGATGCCCTGTAATGGCTATACAATAATATGTAAGGGTTTAGCACCTCTTAGCTCTCGTCTGTTGATATTAACATTTCGACTGGAGTGAGGGATGTTTCACGTGTTTTGTCTATATTTCCTGATTAGCATGTTGGCCACTTCTCCTGGTGTGCTTGCTGCACATTCATACGTCCTTCTTGCAGAGGCAATCTGTTTATACACATTATTCATTTTTCACTGGATGTTTTGTCATTAAGTGATTCGAGTTCCTCATATATTCCAAATACTGATTTCTTGTCAGACACACAGCTTCCAAATGTTTTTAAGTCATTTCTGTTGCTTCTTGCTTTCGCTGTGCAGAAGCTCTCTCACTTGATGAAATGCTGCTTCTGCTTTAGCTTTCTGAGCTTTAGGAGTTTATTCAAAAAGCCCTTACACTCCCAGGTCCTGATAAGCCAAGTCTTATAAAACATCGTTTTAACAATGAATGGAGTGCTGTGCCAGCATCCCGTTCAGGTGCCGGTTCACAACTTGGCTGTCCAGATTCAAACCAACCCTGCCAGTTGGAGATGTGCCAGCTACTTGGGCCCCTGAACCCACACAGGAGCCCTAGAAGAAGTTCCTGGTTCCTGCTGGAGCCAGTTTGGTCATTTGGGGAGTGACCGGCAGATGGAAGATCTCTCTGGGCCACAGGCTGGATGAGCCCCACCCTGCTAAGAGCAAGGATGGCACATGGTTCTTTGAGGTTAAGATGGCTGATAAGCAGCTTGCTTTCTCCACTAAAAATAGAAAAAGAAAGCCATCCTTTCACTTTACTGCATTATTTTATGTAGGCCATGATTTTAAATGTCTATACCAAACTAAAGCTACAATCTTTTATCTGGAGCCTCTGTACCTACAGTCCTCACAGCTGAGGGGCTAAAGTTCTTCCCTCTCTTTCTTCTCATTGGGAAGGCGTGAGGTCACCTTAACAGTCAGGGTGACCTATTAAGCAAGCATCTACAGTATTTATTAACTTGCTTCCTTCTTGTTCTTAACGTGAAAGCAATAAGCTTTGACCTTTGGTCTTTGTCTGACGAGCAGTTAGAAATCCCTAGTGGAACAGCGACCGTGCACAGCCCTTGGTTAACCGTTTCCCTCCATGTCAGCATCACTCAGTCAGAAAACAGTTCCCTGCGTTTGGTTCCTTTCGGGATGCGCAAGGTGCTCAGGCACAAGCTTTGGTGGGCGAAGATGCTGCCCAGTCGGGGCCAGCAGGTGGCAGAGGCAGAGAGGGTGGAGAAGGCAGAGCTTCTCTTGCCTTGGGGACTCCTGCTGGGCACCCACAGCTGGCCCTCCAAGGGCCCTGTGTGCAGGGCTTGTTGTCTCGTCTCTGTTTCCTGGATTAGCTGAAGTCTGGTTAGCTGAGGCCGTGTTCAGCTCCCCTGCATTGCATCTGCCACACCAACAGGTTCAAGAGAACTCATCTGCACCCTTCCCTAGTGGGGCACCACCCCCTCTCCTTGGATGCCTGATCTACCCACACCGGGCCCACAATATTCGGAACTTCAGAATGTGCAGAAGAAATGTGGGCCCCTCGATGGAAAAGCATTTAGATTTTGAAGATGGCAACCCCAGAGCATGACAGGGAGCAGGAGCAGGGCTGGCACCGTGGCATAGCAAGCTCAGTCTCTGCCCGTGGCACCGGCATCCTCCATGGGGGCTGGCTCATGCTTCAGCTGCTCCGCTTGCAGCCCAGCTCCCTGCTTGTGGCCTGGGAAGGCAGCGGAGGAATGCTCAAGTCCTTGCATCCCTGCACCCACGTGGAGACCCGGAAGAAGTTCCTGGTCCCAGCTTCTGATCAGTTCAGCTCTGGCCCTTGTGGTCGTTTGAGGGAGTGAACTAGAGGATGGAACCCCCCCTTCCATTTCCAATTCTGCCTTTCAAATAAAAGAAATTTTTTTTTAAAGAATCTTCACTACTGGATATGAATTAACAGAATTGTCCAGATATGTTTAAAATGTCTTAATTTAAAACCTGTTTTGGGGCCCAGCGCGGTGGCGCAAGTGGCTAAAGGTCCTCGCCTTGCACGCCCGGGATCCCATATGGGCGCCGGTTCTAATCCTGGCAGCCCCGCTTCCCTTCCAGCTGCCTGCCTGTGGCCTGGGAAAGCAGTCGAGGACAGCCCAAAGCTTTGGGAACCTGCACCCGCGTGGGAGACCCGGAAGAGGCTCCTGGCTTCGGATCGGCATAGTATCGGCCCGTTGCGCTCACTTGGGGAGTGAATCATCGGACGGAAGATCTTCCTCTCTGTCTCTCCTCTCTGTATATCTGCCTTTCCAATGAAAAAATAATAAAAATAAATCTTTAAAAAAAATTAAAAAAAAATTTTAAAAAAACCTGTTTTGTAACCACCAAGCTAATTTATTTTTCTCTTGGTGTCTCCTACTGGACTGTGCTTCCTAAGGCGACAGTACAGTGCCAGCATACTTCCCAGGACAGCCGACTTTTCCACGCACTTTGCAAGCTGTATCCTGTGGATCCCATAGTTCCCCAGTAAGAATCCTCAAGACCACGGCTAGCTAAGATGCTGCTGCCACCGTTTTCCCGTTGAAAAAGAAACCAGAGACAGCCCGTCGGTATTTAGCCCACAGAACCAGAGGAATTACAGAACTTGCGGCCCAGGCACACCTACCCATTCTCCTGGAGCAGCTCCATGAAGTGGCAGGCGGCGTAGGGAGGAAGGCGTCCGTTGTAGACCTCCAGCGCCATCTGTAGGCCGCTCACGGTAGTATCGTGCTGCGGAGATGACACATCGGTTTTCATTCCACAGATACCAAGCAACAGACATTCAACATTCAACAGTTCATGAATAGAGTTTTGTTGAGCATCTGCAAAATTTCATGCATATTATGATTTCCATTTAAAAGCCAAAGGGGGCAGGCACTGTAGTACAGTGGCTTAAGCTGCCACCTGGAATGGCATGGTGCCAGTTTGAATTCTGGCTACCCTGCTCTCCACCCAGCTTCTTGCTGACGTGTCTATGAGACGTCATGGACTGACCAGCTAGAACCTCCTGGGTGACTTGGAGTTAATGGCTCCAGGTTTCAGCCCTCCCAGCCCTAGAGGCTGTGGGTTATTTAAGGTGCAAACCACTGAATGGAAGATCTCTTTCTCTGCCCATCCCCCGTTGGCCTCTCCCTTTTTGTCACTCTGCCTTTCACATAAATAAGAAAAAAAGTAAAGAAACTGGGCCCAGCGCAATAGCATAGTGGTTAAAGTCCTCGCCTTGCACGCCCGGGATCCCATATGGGCGCCGGTTCTAATCCCGGCAGCCCCGCTTCCCATCCAGCTCCCTGCCTGTGGCCTGGGAAAGCAGTCGAGGACGGCGCACGAGACCTGGAAGAGGCTCCTGGCCTCTGGCTTTTCAGTGGCTCAGCTTCAGCTGTGTCGGCCATTTGGGGGAGATTCTCTCGCTGTTTCTATTTGTAGCTCTGTCTTTCAAATAAAAATAAAATAAATTTGGGTCTGGCGCAATGGCTTAGTAGCTAAATCCTCACCTTGCATGCGCAAGAGTCTCATATAGGTATTAGTGTGTATCCTGGGTGCCCTGCTTCCCATCCAGCACCTCTTACGAGCCTAGCCCAAAGCCTTAGGACACCGCACCTGTGTGGGAACCCTGGAGGAAGCTCCTGGCTCTGAGTCAGCTTAGCTGCGGTCTTGGTGGCCTCTTGGGGAGTAAACCAGCGAATGAAAGATTTTTCTGTTTTTCTCTTTGTAAAATTTGCCTTTCCAATAAAAAACCAAGTAAATCTTAAAAAGAAAATCTTTCTGTGCTACAGTCTGTCTTCATATTCCAGTGCTTCTACAAGAGGGCAGGTTCTGGAGACGTTGCTGCCACCCCGTCACCCCCCACACCCCTGGCAGACTCTGCGGAGGGGTTCTCCTGGGTTTCACGGCTCCCCTCACACCCGGGGCGCACACCGAGCAGGAGGCTTAGAGCTGCCGCCAGCTCAGACCGCCTGAGACTGTCAGAGCAGGCTACAACAGTACAAACGTTCATATCCGGGCCTTCCATTTCAGGCACCGCTGCCCCACGTGGCCAGTGCAGTGAGGCCTTTTGTCGGTCGTTCTCGCTCACTGCCACGGTTTTAAGTCGCAGGGAATGAGGAAGGACAGGAGCTCTGTTTTCTAGAGCCTGCACACCTTACACAGGGGACTGAAGACACATACTTACTGCAGAATACATGACGAGTTTTTTGTAGCTTGGTGAGTGAGCGGCATTCTTCATGTGACTGAGGATTTCACTGAGCAGGACGCCTTCAAAGAGACACATCAACAAAAGCTGAACCCAACAGAGCTTTCCATTTTAGTTTGCAAATAAATCTAGGGACGCTCCGTGCCCTGAACTTTTGGTTGAGCGCCCACTAAGTGTAGGGTGGCACGGTGCACACACGTTAGTTTGTACCGATTCCCATGTGCATGTGGAGGTAAGGGAGGCTGAAGGCCAGAGGCATCCAGCGACTCGCAGCCTGGTAAGGAGAGCTGAGCTGTGTGCCCACACCTGACCCATACTCTACCACGTAGGGTGTGGCTTTTGCTACAGGTTGAGTTAGAAGCCTGGCCGACTTGGACCGTACAAGACGAGGGTTAGCCAGCGATCTCATCCAGACTTGACCGGGAATGGCACTTGGCAGGAGGTGTCTGTACCCTCCGCACTCTTGCTTCCATTTTCTGACGGTCAGACCCGTGCAGCCGTGGGAAAAAGCAGCAGCTCCGGGCTGCCTTCTGCAGGCGTGTCACCTGGTTAGCCTGATGTCTCAGTTTGGGGGCAGCCGGCATCAGCAGCGGCCACCTGTGGTCTCAGTTTTTGATAGGGGAAAACTTCTGCCTTTCAGACCCCAAGTTCTCACGTGTAGCTCCCCAGGTGCAAAAGGCTCATGCAAAAGCAGCACACAGTCCCCTCTTTGCTTCCGAGCATTGGAGGCTGTGTGGGGTGTCTTGAGGTGTCAGAGTGCTCTGAGGACAAAGCGCCTTGGAGCCCTTCACCGCAGCAGGCTCCTAACTCTGCATGTGCACTCTCCTGGCTCAGAGTGTCACGGCACCAACTTGCTCTGCTCATAAGGAAGTGACTACAGATAGGCCTGTACACAACAAGTACAATAGACAAACAGGTGGTTCGTTCTTCCTTTAGGTAATAGGCGTCTTCTTGACTGTGAATGGAAGCAGCTAGACACTGCCTCGCTAACAGTCTCTGTCCCAGGAGCTTTGCAGGGAGTTGAGTTGGTCTTTATGCCACACTGGAGTGAAACCTTGTGGCCGGATTTGGGGTCAGGGTAGGGCACAGCGGGCCACGACAGCGGTCTGCCTCCAGCAACCTGCCTTTTGTGAGCAGTCACTTTGGGCAGCTGTACTGCTGCAATCAATGTGATGATTCTTAGTTCTGGAGTGACCAGACGTGGATGTTTAACGCCACGCTCTGGGATTTCAACATGTTGTTTTATAGGCTGGGAGATTGAGGCTCAGAAAGGCTCAGCCACAAATCCAAGATGCCACAACTTGCAAGCAGAAGGCCTGGGTTCTGGACCAGGCCTACCCAGCTCCAAGCCTCTGCTCAGATTCGTTAGACCACGCAGTGGCAGGAAGTGGCCAGGCTCTCGCTCCATCCTTCAGGCGGCGTCCCACTCATGTTACGTCACCGTGGTTGTGAGACATAAGCCTCATTTCCTCATTTCTTCATGCCTGGACTCTAGCGAAGGTTGGCAGATTTTCTCTGTGAAAGGCCAGAGGGGTAATGCTCTGACAGCGTGGAAGCAGCCACAGATGCATCTACATCAATGAACATGGCTGTTTTGATAAAACTTTACAAAATCAGACCCTGGGCTGGACTGAGCCCACAGACAGTAGTTGGCCACGTCCTGGTCTAGAGGCAGATGAAGTTTTCCTGCCCTGAGCTGGCCAGCTCTTTACCTCTGCATTAACCTCAGGGGTATTTCTGACTGTGTGTTTATTTTCCTGAACGGTTCCATTTTTTAAACTAACAGATGGAACAAAAGATCTGCCACAGGTCGGAAGGGGCTAGCCATGGTCCCCTGGGCAAAGCCTGTCTCCAGGCAGGATCCGTGCAGGTGTTTTGGCATTGGAACAAGCACGTGGTCCACAAAGCTCGCTTGTCCAGCCAGACATGAACAATGGCCTGAGCTTGTGTTTTGGCAGAATCACATGAGAAGCAATTCCGTGTCCTTCAAGAAGCAGGAAGGTAAGGTCACAGGAGTGCTTGCCTGGAGAGGCTCAGGGAGGGCCAGAGTCTAGCTCACTACCTTCATCGACTGGGGAAGCGGAGGCCTAGTCCACGTGTGAAGTCATGTAGCAGTTATGGGGTGGGGGATGTAAGAGCAAACTTCTAGAATAAACCATGTTTCTTCTTCATACATAAACATGCCTGCATCTAATATTAGACTAAGGCCAAGCACTGTCTGCTGTGGAGCATGTTGAAATTATAAAATTATAAAATGCAAATGCTGATCCAACTGGTGGGGCCTGAGATTTCTTTTATTACTATTAATTCTATTATTATTAATCTATTTGAGAGGGAGATATTGAGAAAGAGGGGTCTCTTTCATGTGCTGGGGGTGAGCCCAAGCTAAAGGCAGGAGATGGGAACTCAACCCAGATCTTAGAACATGTCAGGAGCACTCGTCGGAGCCATCACCACTGCTTCACAGAGTGCCCATTAGCAAGAAGCTGGGGTCAGGAGTCGGAACCAAGCTTTTAACCCAGGCATTCTGAAATGAACGCTGGACTCCCAACTGCCATCTTCATCCATCAAGCTACACTCCTGCTCCAAGATTGTTTTCGTGTATATTTCCAGTCCGTTGCTAGGCGATACTAATATTGCTGAGCTGTTGGGTGTGTTTTGATCAGTTAGTGGCTGGAATCCTGAACCCACCATAAGAAGGCTGAGCAAAGCAAATCAAGAGTGCCCCCATTCATCATCTGATGGGGCCTGGGAGTGAGGTAAGATGCTGGCCTGGTGGGCGAGAACGAGGCTTGCTGCTTGCACAGTTGACACAATACCCATTGCATGCTGTGCACTGACGCTCCTAAGGCCTCCTCCCCTGGGACCTGCTATGCACCGGTCTGCGTCTCATTCGGTTATTTCCAGAACACACTGGGTTTGAAAATTACTCCGGGATGCATTCTGGGTCTTGCTGTTCACACCGTCACATGGAGTAGGGATTTGTGCATTTCAGTTAAGGCTGCTCTGGGCTATGCAAGCAGCACTCCTGCACAGCAGGTGCACAAATGGCCACCATCCTTCCTGCGAGCCTCAGCCACCTTTGTTCATCTCACATGAACTTGCGGCTCAGTATCCTGGTTTCATAACCCCGTTAGCAGGTGTCTTGGTCGCAGCCTGCCTCGCCTTTATGTCTGATGCACAGCCCTGTCCTTCAGTTAGAACGGAATTCTCTTCTGGTTTATGATTTAGAACTTTTTGTCTAGGGAGGTAGCCCTGGGTGAACATACTGGGCTTTTTGCCTCACAAAAAAGAAAAACATGTAAAAGATAGACACAAAACTGGTCCAGGCCCAAGAATGTTTTGCCTGTCTGCATTCTCCTGGGATTCTGGTGGGTTTGTCCTGATCTTAGGGTGAGCTGCCTATGGGAAAGTCTGAACTTCTGACAGTCATTCAGTATGTCTAGATACTATGTACCCTCCTGGGATATCTCCTGTGTTTGGGACTCTCTTCATTCTGCCAACCCACCGTGGTGGACCTTCCCCTGCTTGCTATAATCAGTTTTACTGTCTTTATGAACCAGTACTGAGCTGACACTGTATTCAGGGTCTTGGCCCACACTCCCCAACTGCCCTCCCAGGCCCCAGCGTTGGTCCCCCTATTTCCTGTCATCTCTCCTGACTCTAAGCACCTGGCACTCTCATGCCTGGATTTACCTTCCCCATCGCACAGTGTCCCATGCTACATAAGTGCCACTTCCAGTAAAGACATCCCACTGAGAAATCAATCTAGGCCCCTTTTCAACACCAACAGGAAAAATTCAAGCCGCATCATTCATAACATCTATTATTCATTTATATTTTCTCACCTTGAACAGTGGCCCCTGCCTAGGGTTTCTGGAAAACTCGCCATTTTTGTTGTTTAAATCTTCTATTTGAAATATTCATCCTAAAGGCCACTAGGCATTGTTGCTTTTCATCAGGCCTTGGACACAAACACTAGAACTGTTTGAATCTAGAAAGGCTAGAGAGCTCACTTAGCACTGCTCTGCAGTGTTCGGTTTTCCAGATTGGAAGACTAAGACTCAGAGCGGGTCAAGGGAGGCTGCTGTGGCAAACTGCTGCTTGTCCTTGCATTATGTTCCAGGCACTGTTGGCTTGGGGCTAGTGGATACACACAGGCATTGGGACTCCTCTGTCTGCTGAGTAGGTGTCACCTTCCCCGCTGCTGTTGCAGAGTCATGGAGTGGCCAGTCCGAAGGTCACTGGCTGACGAGTGACAGGACCGGGACTCCGACCCAGGCCAACCGACCCCGAGTTCAGTAAGTTCCTCTCATCTTCTTGTACTTACCCCCTTGGAGCCTGGACTTCTCCTTCTGCTTGTGAATTCCGTAGAGCGACAGCAGGGACAGCTCTGACAATTCTCTCAACTTGGTCATGGCTTCTTGCGTGGCCCAGGGGGGTAAAGTGAAATTGTGAACACTCTGTAGCAATGAGGGAAAAACAGGTGGATTTTTTAAGACTGTCATGTTTGTTGACTTTGAGAATCCTCTTTTACCCCGTAAATGCTGCTAGCATTAGCCTTTCTTGTCCTGTTGCTTCTTTCTGAGAAAACTCTGTGTTGTGGCGTGAGCATTTGGTGCCAAGGTTAGGATGCTGTGGGGGACAGCCTCACACCACGTCAGGTCCCCTGGGTTACAGTCCTGCCCCAGCTTCTCATTCCAGCTTCCTGTTAATGCAGGAAGGCAGCAGTGAGGATTCAAGTACTTGGGTCCCTGTCACCCATAGGGGAGATGCGGGAAGAATCCCAGTTGATGGCTTTGGCCTGTCCACTCCTTGTTGTTGTGGACATTTGGGGAAATGAACTGGTAGTTGGATCATCTCTCAACTAAAAAAAGATACATAAAAATTTTAAAAAAGAAAACTGTATATTGTAATAAGCTTTCGTATTGATTTCCAGAAGAAAAAAAATTATGGACATGCACTTGCCCCTTCCCACCAAGACTGTAAGTTTTGGCTAAATTCCAGGCCAGTGGGAGATATGATTTGCAGAGGAAGGGCACAGTAGTGCCAGGATGGACCTCCTTCCTTCAGGGAAGGTTTGGAATGCTCTCTCTGAGACTGCAGAGAAGTTAAAAGTGGGCAGGACCAGGACTCGTTTTCTCAGCTGCTGTTGTGTGGCACAGTGGGTTATGAAATAACCAGCATTTCATATCAGAGTGCTGATTCAAACCGTCAGTGCTCCACTTGTGACCCGGCTTCCTGCCGACGCACCTGGTAAAGCAGCAGAAAATGTGGCAAGCACTAGGGCCCTGCCACCTGAATGGAGTTCCAGGTTCCTGGCTTCAGCCTGCCCAGCCCTGGCTGTTGCAGCCACTTGGGGGATGAATCAATGGATGGAAGATCTCTCTCAAGAGCACGTTTGTTCAAAAGCTGAGTGAGCTGCCTGGAGGCCAGTTAGGTCAGGCAGGGTATTTCTGGAGCATTTAATGATAGACAGCCACCCCATCACCTTCCAGCTTGCTGACTGCTGGACATGTCTGCACCATGCACACAGTAGGTGCTTAGCAGACATTCATCGAATGGTTGAATAAACTACTAATGGGGCAGTTGGAGACCTCTGCCAATATTTATTATCTGCTATAGAGGGAGGGAGTTGGAGAGAGGACAGGGACAGGGAGAGAGAGACCACAGCGACGAAATAAGGGAGGCTTGAAAGGGCGCCACTTTAGCTCAGACAAACTGCAGGGGGAAAAACAACAGCGGGGGATCTACTGGTGGGCCACACCGCTGAGTGGTCCTAAGCAGGCTAATGAGTCTTTCCGGAAGCAGAGGCTGACGGTAAATGGAAGATACTGAGAAGGTCATGCAGTTTGGACACGTACCTCTCCCACAGAGGACACGCTGCCAGCTGCTCTTGAAGGCATTTGCTGGCCCTACACATCCAGATGATCTCAGAATCAGAAGGTGTGGGGCCAGAATTTTGCCTCAGAGCAATGTCATGCTCAGAAAAACAGCGACAGAGAGAAGCTCCTTGGTCTTGAATGAAGCACAAGCACAGTAGTGATTCATCCAGGGACCAAGAATCCTTGGGCGGATCATGCAGGCAACGCCAAGAGCTTGCCCACAGCTGGACTGCTTACTTCTGCATCTAGAGATCGGACACGTTCTGTGTAATAGCACTGGCTTTTCCGTTAAGATGCAGAACAGGAGTTGTGCTTCCCTGGGTGACTGCAAAGCAAGCGAGCGGCACTCCAGGGAATAAAAGCTGCCTTGCATGCTTTTATTTTATTTTATTATTAATGCGCATGGTGGAGAGAGAAGTCAGGATTTCCGAGCTTTTCAGGGAAGTTTTCAATTATGCTTCAGTGCCAAGGGAAGTGTCAGTAAAAACCCAAAGGGAACGCACCCATCTGTTTAAAAAAGGCATAAATCATTCAACTTCTGATTTTCCTCCCCACTTACCTCACAGAACAAGGGGTCGTAGACTCTACTCCATATTCCAAAAAGTTCATGGCCGTGGAATCCTGACAGTGTTGGCAACTCGTCTATAAAATTCTGTAAGACAAAAAAAAAACGTTTTTTTTTTTTCCTTCTCCAGGACATCGCAGGTTGACACTCTTGACATTTGGGGTAATTCTTTGCTGCGGGGCAGCCCTGTGCGTTGCAGGAAGTTTAGAGGTATTCTGGCCTCTCCCCGGCAGGTGTCAGCAGCTCTCCCACCGCCCCCAGCTGCGATGGCCCAGCCTTAGCCCCGTGCTCCCTGCTGAGAACCTGTGACCTCACAGAAGAGTGCCTCCATCACATCGGTCATGGTATTGCCAACCCAGAGAACATGGCACACGCTACGTGAAATGACAGAGAGATGCTGGCTTGTTATGGTAGGGTTGCTCAATTGCCTCTGATGGCTGCAAGTGGCAGCTCTGTTTGGAAGATGTTGTTGATCTATGCATGCTATATGTTTAGGAAACTATTGTTTGTCCGTAGGAACTCCAACAAGATTCCCATAAAATACATAGAAAGAAATGTTGAAAGTGCTTTCCATGCTCTCCCCACCTGCCAGGGGCCAGGTGACTTCATGGAGGAATCCTAGCAAGCCTTTAAAGAATCAATTATTGTAATACTGTCTTAAGAGTATACAAAACATTTGAATGAATTTAGTGTAACTTCAATACTACCAAAGACTGCTCAGGAAATAAAACTAGTTCAATGTCATTTGCAAAGCAGTGCAAAAGTAAGATGTCAGTGAACAGTTCAATGTCTAGAAAGGGGCTCGAGGTGGTTGTTATGGATCACAACCCAGATGTCACTGGGAATGCCTGCATTACAAGTCCAAGAGTTCGAGTCCTACATCTGCTCCACATTCCGACTTGCTGCTAAAGTACACCCTGGGAGTTGGCAAGCAATGGTCCGAGTAGCTGGGTTCTTGCCGCCCACGTGGGAGACCTGGGATGAATTTCTGGCTCCTGAATCATCTCTGACTGTTGCGGACATCTGGGAAGTGAATCAATGGATAAGAATTCTACAGCTGTTTGCCCCTCTTCCTCCCAAATAAACAGAACGTTCTTTTAAAACGAGAGCTTGTACAGACATAAAGAAACCGGAAGACCGTACAGGAAAAACATGCCAGGGGGTGACGTGTGGGGTCATGGAGACTTCCCACTATGCCCCTTTTGATATTTCCCAATAGACGGCAGGAATGTATTACTGCTTCAAAAGATTATTTGTCGTAGCACAAACATTTCATTTACCGTTGGCACAGTCTTGAAAAGGGCTATTTCACCAAGAAAGAAAGAAACACAAAGCATTGTCACAGGCAGAGGCTATCGTCCTAGCTCTCAGCCTCCGTATGGCAGGTGACTGAAGACCTGAATGTATTCTCACCCAATCATGCATTCTTGGCTCCCGCCAGGGACACGGGTACAATGTTTGAAAAAGATTGCCTTGTCTCCCCGTGTGGGATGAGATGATGGTGTCTTCTCTTGTTAAAGGTTTAGTGCCTCGCTAACACCGGTCGGCAGCAGATGCATTCATCCCACACCTTACTAGGACTGAAAGCCTCAACACCTCAGGCCCCGCCCTCACGTCCTTTCCATCACCAAAGAATATGACTTTCCCACCTTGTAAGGCTTCAGCCTCTTCTGGAATTCCTCTGACTTCAAAGTCTCGCTCTGAAGTTCTTGAAAGCGAGGGCAGTTCTTGAAAGGCAGGTACAGCAACTGAGGACGACAGACAAACCGCACAAGCTGTATTAGTCAGCAGCGCTTTGCTAAAGAAGCTGTGGTAACGCGTTAGGCCTCTGGGACGTCCAAAGTGGCCTTTAACAAAAGTCTTAGATGTGTTTTGAGGTGAATGGAAATCCTGACATTGGGGAAGAAGGGATTGTGGAGAGACAAATGGTTTGCAGGTCTTAAAACAGAAGACTATGTATTCAGAAGTGAAATACTTCATGGTTTTCTTTCTTGAACTTGCCTCAACAGGGCCATGCTATTCACTTCCTGGTTTCCCAGGCGAATAACTTCTCTTGCCTCAACCTACTTTTTTCATTTCTAGCAGTAAGAATGCAGCTGTGTATACCTGTAGTCTGACCTCCCCTCCCCTAGATGTTAACAAGACAGCAGTGAACAAGATAGGCAGCATCCAGGCTCTCAGGGAGTGTCTAGTTTATGGAGAATGGATACTAAGGAAGCAGATGAGTAAGTCTAGAAGATGTTGGCTTCCTTGAAGGAAAGAAAAGTTCATGTCCTGCCTGGGCAGTGTGGCTGGAAGAGCAGGGCTGCTCCAGGCTGTGTGTGCAAGGGGCAGAGAGCAAAAGTGCCCTTGGTGCTGTCTGGGTTGAGGTTAAGTAGAGACTCGATGGTAGGAGAGGACTCAGAGTGTCACCCAGGGGTGCATTGTGGAGGCTGTGGGACCTCCTAGAAGCCACGGCCAGGAGTTAGAAGGCAGACTTCCTCTGGCTGTGAGATTTCTCTAATGTGTGGCCAGAGAGCTTCTCTGAACTCTGGACACAGGGTATCCCACGCTGCCCACTGCTGCAGCCTGTCTTCTCCCCTCCCCCTCCTCTGGGGCCTGGGTTCACACTCCCATTCTTCTTGGCAGCTCCCTGCCCAGGCGAGTCATGCTTTCTGAATACCTCTGGCACATGCAGCTTGCCTCCGAAGTCACGGTCCACCCTCATATGGTGCTCCCCACATCTCACAATGCGCCTCTCCTCTCATCTGACTATGGGGAGGAAGGGAACATGGCCTCACAGGGCACCCAACTCAGATCTGCAGGTAAACTTGCACTGACTGATGGGTAGTTTTCATCATTGAGATGCAAGAGGAATTTTTCTACCTTTGTAGGTAGCAAGAGGTCACAGGCAGGTAATCTTGCTAGCTCCTCTTTCCCTCTCTCTCACTCTCCCTGATTCATCCTCTGTTAACAGCTCCTCTGCTCTCTTTACTAACTGGTGACTGTCTTTCAGGATTGAGGGTGAAGCAGCTACTGGGTCCACATTGCTGGGTTTTGTCAGTAGTCAGCCAAGTGGGTGACAGAGATCCAAAGGAAGACCCAGTTCCTACCTGCTATTGCCTGGACCTCTCTTTATCTTACTTTGTCCTTCGTGCCTTTATGAAAGGAAAGAGTGAAGATAGCGCAGTGCAAGGGACCTTGGACTCCCAAATGGCATGTGCTGAGCAGCCTGTCTGCCCTTCCTGGTCT
This sequence comes from Ochotona curzoniae, assembly GCF_017591425.1. Classification (NCBI taxonomy): domain Eukaryota; kingdom Metazoa; phylum Chordata; class Mammalia; order Lagomorpha; family Ochotonidae; genus Ochotona; species Ochotona curzoniae. Next base: position 4,503,574 of record NW_024465035.1, read on the forward strand.
AGGTGGGCCCTCAGTTCTCCCAGTGTACTGACCCGATCTTCAGACAGGGAGACGGTGTGCACTGGGATGGGCTGCCAGGGTAGGTGGGGATTCCAAACGCTGGAACCTTCCGGGGGAAACAGGGCTGCAAGGTTTGTCATAGCACTCATCAGAGTCCGGTCAACATCCGTGCTTCGAACATAAACCTGGAGTGTGAAAACCAAAGCAGAAGCCAATGGTAAGGACTTCCGTTTGCCCGTGGAATGGACAGGGTACTAGAGGAGAAAACAGACACCCACATTAAATATTAGCACATACTGCAGTAATATCATTATAATAACATCAGTTATGACATGAATAATAGTATGGGCACACCATGGTACAAAGTAACCTCACAGACAATGATTGGATTGACAAATGAAACCAGCAAGAGGAGGCTACTTACCAAAGTCATTACCCAGATGTCTGAATTTGCTCATATTCATACATTTTAAGAACAGTATAGTTGCATAAAGAGAGGGACATTTGCAAATGAGATCTCTGACTTGTGTAAGTCCCACAGACAATAAGTCATCTGCGGGACTGTTTTAGTTTCTTCAAGGTCAAGATTTCCCAACTTGCCTGTTCATGCCTGTAGGACTCGTTCAAGAACTTCCTGTATCTTCTCCTAATATATCCTCCAAGTTCATAATGCTGCTGCATGCCACGCTGTAGGAAAGACAGAAGCAAAAACTAGTGCAAGTCCCTTCTATGAATCCTAGCATCACTGACAATCATCGTCTTGTTAAATGTGTAGAGTGAACAGTAATGCTTTAACAGTTCTGTAGTAGCAACACATATCCAAATGGAAACAAGAAGGCTACTTTTAGTCATCACTCTGAGAAAACTTTGTCCATCTTCATCATTATCACTTAGCATTGAGCCTTGTGCATCGAAGGCACTTAGCTGACACTGGGTGGCTGCTTTCCTTCAAGGAAATGGTTCATTTCTGTATCCTGTGTGCAGAGCATTGAGAAGAGCTGGTTGACCACCTGGTGTGGGTTTTACGGCAGAAATCCAACCATCTGATGAGCTTGGGCTTGATGAATCTGGAGGTGCCTTTCAACATCTGGGAGTAAATGGTTTATTGTCTGCACAGCTGGACGATGCCTGGTCTCTAAAATGATAGGCCCTGGGATTCCAAGTGTGGTCTGTGGATTGGTGGTGTTGGCCACACTTGAGAGGATGTTAGAAATCAAATGTATGGGCATCACCTGAGATGCGCTCAGCCAGGACCTTAAGGAGTGGCTCTCAGGAACCTGTTGTCTGTAAGCTTCTGTGAGTCAGAGACATGCCATTGGCTCAGTTGTCCTCAAGCATCAGAAACAAAATTATCTAGAGGTGCTTGCTGAAACGTAGGTTCCCCAGCATCCCTCCCCAAGACTCGCTCATTGGCTCCTGGATGGAGCTGTAGAAGCTGCATTTGAGAAAGTAACCCTTCTCCCTAGGGCAGCCAGGTTCATGATTTGAGATACATTATATTCTGGCTGGTCTCTCATCCAGAGCCTCATGATAACTTCAAGAACTGGAAAGGAAGCAGTCCCTGAGAGTGTGTCTTGAGCCCACTTGCTGGATGCTTGGCAGCCTTGGTCACCACTATCATCACATCCCCTCTAAGATAAGCAAGATGGTGGGAAAGTGTGCCATGCCCTGGGGAGTTGCAGAGGCAGGTGTGTTGGCTCTGTGTTCTAATTTACAGCTGACGTTTGAGGAAATGGGCATTTCTATTTAGAATTGTGGTTTTCAGTCTATTGTAGGCACCAAGTCACCACAACACTCATTAAGATACACATATGCAGGCTCTACTTCACAAGTTTCTGGTCCACTGACCATAGGGCGAGGTCAGAGATTTTTAATTTCTGAGGAGAACACAGCTGATGGGGATGCCTTTTTTCCAGGAACTGATCGTAAGCTGAGAGCCACTTCTCTGAAAGGCTCTCACCTCTTCATGCTTGTTTGAAATGTCTGACCCAACAAACACAGGCCCTGGTGCTCTTGAGTGTTTGAGTGGCTCAGTCATGTACCAGTGTGAACAGAATCAACTGAAAGCACATTGGTCATGCTGACCCTCAGAGCTGCCATGATGGCTCAACTGGCTAATCCTACCCCTTCAAGAGCTTGCATCTCATATGGGGGTTGGTTTGTGTCTCAGCTGCTCCATTTCTCATCCAGCTCCCTGCTTATGAGCCGAGAAAGCAGCGGAGGACGGCCCAAAGCCTTCAGACCCTGTGCCCATGTGAAGACCTGGAAGAAGCTCCCGACTCCTGGCTTCAGATTGGCTCAGGTCCAGCCATTGTGGTTATGTGGGAGATCTTTCTATCTGTCCTCTCTGTAAATTGGCCTTTTCAATAAAAATCAATCTTAAAAAAAAAGGAAGGAACCTGAAATTTTGTGAATCTTCTCTCATTCTAAGCGCCAGAAGGTGGGCAGGAAGGGTTCTGACTTAGAACCCAGAGCCACAGGATTCAAATAGCCTTTCTGAAATAGCTCCCCCACGGGACACAGCAGTTCAGAGAAGCATCTGAGCAAGGCAGTCAGTTAAGGAGCTTCTAAAAACACCAGTGCTTAGGCCATGTTCTAGACCTATCACATGCGAAGCTCCCAGGAGACAGAAATGCTTTTTCAGCCTCTCCAGGTAATTGCAATGTTTGGCAGAGGTGGAGAGCTCTCAGTTTTGGAATTACTCTGTGACATTTTGTTAAAGTATGTAAACAGCACTTTGGTCTGGTCAGGAACAATGCAGCTGGGGCTGGGGCTCCAAAGTGAAGAGACAGCCATTCTTCCTGGTGAGAGGGAGCAGCATCCCAGAACAAACGACAAATGCCATTGGGCCCAGTGTGCCTTCTCCTTAGGTACATTTTTGAAAGCAGCGATCCCTGTGTTTGACCCTTATGAGGAAGGCTCAATCATAGCACAGTCAGCTAATGAATAAAATTCTGCTACCGTGTCTTCCAGAGTCACACTTTCCCAACCCTGTTGGTTCAGACTTCCAAGAACAAAGCTATCTTCTGACTCCTGCTCCAACCCAAGAAACTCAGAGGCTGGCTGCTAAGTTCACTTATTGGTTCTTTTCGACATTTTTAACATCATCTCTCTTCTTCTGTTACCCATGCACATCTTACACATATTCAAGGGCAACAAGGTGAAAACAAAATCCCGGTGGAGAGCTCCATGCACATTTTCCCCAAGACTCATCCACAATTTTTAGGTGGACATTCAGCCAACCTGAGTGAGTTGGCCAAATCCTTGTGGCCATGAAGTTTCCTTGATGGGGTCATTAGGGAAGGTTTCGATGGGACTTCGATCGCCATGCCGGAACACCTGCAAGTGGAGAAGAGAGGGCAGTATTAGGAATTTCAGTTGTATATTTTGCTTCTGCCCAGCGTCATAGATATTCTTCCAAATAGCAGCTGGTCCTCAACCTGGACTGCCAATTGGAATCTCTGGGGATGTTTTTAAAAAGTTCTGAGGATCGGGTCCCATTTCTGCTAATTTTGAAATCGGTCTTGGATGCAACCAGGGTATCAGGATTTTAAAAATCTCTCCAGGCAGATCACCACTCGCAGAGAAAGCAAGTACGGTGGCCTTAGTAGAGCGGGTTTAAAGAGCAGAGCAGTAGGCATGATCCGGAAACCTAGGCACTCATCACTCCAACCTATACAGGTGAACCTCAGCTAGTGCATTGTTCAGTAGGCAAAACCACTGCTTGAAGTGCTGGCATCCAGCTCCCTGCTCATGGACTGGGAAAGGGGGTGGAGAATGGTCCAAGTCCTTGGGCCCCTGCACCCATGTGGGAGACTGCTGGCTTCACTCTTGCCATTGCCGCCAGCTGTGGAGTGAGCCAGCGGTTAGCTCTCTCTGTCACTCCTCCCTCTGTAAACCTGCTTTCCACATAAAAATAAAAAAAAAAAAACTTACAGAAAACGGAATTCAAAGATGAGTTTATTTTGGTGAAATATTTAGAAAACTCATGCCTTTCCCATAAACTTGCTGAAAATCCCTTGTATTCAGAAATAATTCTCCTTTCTGGGGCTCTAGTTTGGTTTTACGTGTTTCTGGGGGGAGTGGCCGAAACATACTATGAACTCTGTGTAAGGGAGGAACATTCCGCAGGACACTCTATGACATCCCCTGCCTCTGGAGATGGAGATGTGTGTGTGTGTGTGTGTGTGTGTGTGTGTGTCCCAAGGATGCCGATGGCTTTCCTTGGGATTGTGGAGTTTTTTCAATTCAGCGGCAACCCTTAAATTATGCCTGGGCATACTTTTCAGCCTGTGACAGGACAATGTTCCTCACTGCTGCCGTACTGAATTCACTACCTCTGTGTTCAGTCTAGCCATCATGCTACATGAAATCTAAAAAATATGGTTGGTGGTAAATGTGATTATTTGTAGCATCGATGGTGATTGCAACAGGAACACATGCAAGATAACAACCCCTTGGGTCTGCGCAATTCTTCGTGCACTGCAGAATCTTCTCTTGACTCCACCATGAGGACGGGCTGGCACTACTACAGAACTGAGTGGGTAAGGAGCATGAGGCTCGAAGAGACGGCGAAGGTGGGCCAGATCTCTCAGTTCTCATGATGGCTAGCCCACCATTTCCTCCTCCTCACTTCCTCCACTGCACCCTTTAAACCACGGGGCTCCGTGCCCCCAAGTGACCCTGTTCCACCAAGTGTGCTAGGCAGATGAGGCACACGGCTTCGGTTGTGGGCTCCTGCTGCACACATGCCGGGACACGTCCAGTCTCTCTGCACATGACAGTGACAAGCTCTTTTTCAAAGTGTCAATCACAACAGGATGCTGGACTCTCTACCATTATCCACACCTACAATGTCATGACACTTCAACAGCAGAATGATGGACTTGTGACTGTTACTGAAGGACTGTACCATTATAATACTACGGGGGTATCAGTGGCAGGGAGGGGGAAGGAGGAGGGAGGAGGGGAAATCGCTGAGCCTATGGAACTGTATCATGCAAAATAAATTAATAATAAAAAAGAAATGAGGGAAAAGAAAAAGCAAGTGTCAACCAGAATATATCACTTAATTGCTTGGGTCTCTACCTGCCCCCCATATCTGCTCAGTGGACTAAGCATTCTTTTGCAGAAAAGTTAAAAAAAAAAAAAAAGCACAGGTAGAAATTTCTAGAGCAGCCTATGGACCCTCCACTGGCTCCAGCAACTTCAGCTTGTATGTGACTGGTCTCATTTCACTTTACCAACTTCAGTGTTAGACACACCACTACACTGTTCTCCACTGCTCTCGATGCAAAATTCTTCCAAGAACACGCCAAATGGATCCTCATCACACTGAATTCACTTTATGTCCTTGCCAGACATGCTGAGCAGCATGGGTCCTCCCGCTCCTGTGGGCCCAGGGCCTTTGCTCATGTTATTCTGGCTGCTTGAAGATCCCTGCTGCGTCTCCTAGCAAGTACCCACTCAATCCAGGTCTGTCCTGAGAAATGTGACCTCCACCAGAAAGTCTCCCTTGATTGGCTGTCGTACGGTAGTATCTGCTCAACCTTGGTCTCATCTTACTGTTTTTTGGCATGGGTGGTTTCTCACAGGCATTACTGTAACTCAGAGAGTGCCTGGTACAGAGTGAATCACACCAGATCTAGTTCCTCCAGACGCACTGTGGCTTCATTTCCAAGTTCTTCATCTCACAGGGACTTTGGATTTTCACTTATCAGAAAAAGAGACGGGTGTGTCCCTGACCCCTTTTTCCAGGATTTATTTTTATTAGAAAGGCTGATTTACAGAGAGAGGAGAGACAGAGAAAGATCTCCCATTTGCTGGTTAACTTCCCTAATGGCTGCAATGGCTGGAGCTGAGCTGAGCTGAACCCTGGAGCCAGAAGTTTCCTCTGGGTCTTCTCGGCAGGTGCAGGGAGCCAAGGACATGGGCCAACCTCTACTGCTTTCACAGGCCAGATGCAGAGAGCTGGATCAGAAGTGGATCAGTCAGGTCAAGAACCAGCTCCCATATGGGAAGCCGGTACTTGAAGGTGGAGGATTATCCTGTTGAGCCACAGTGCTAACCCCACATTTGCTTCTCATTTCTCCTTTCTTTCACTCCTTTGTCACTGCCCCCCGGCCCCTCTCTTTGTGTCTTTGTGATCAGGACAGGGAGTCTGCCCTTGAACTAGGTTGGAATCTCATAAGCAAGCATGTCACCAAGTTTGGAACTGAAGATGCATCACAAACCCTTGGGCTGAACCTGGGACTCCTGAAGGGAGCTTGGTTCTGGACACTGGCTGCTCTCCCTGCTCAGTGAAGCAGCATGCCTCTTCACAGTATTCTCAATGCGCACAAGTGGCTGGGAATAACAGCCCATTTCCTTCTCTTGTAGGAAGTAATACGTCAACCCATTGGTAAAGAGAATTAAAAAGTACAGTAGTCTGGGCAGGAATAATGAGTCCTGTATAGTGCTTCAGGGGAAGGAAAGAGGCCTGAACAGCAGGGGACTCAGCATGAGTCTATGTCCAGGGTCCAGGCTAGCAAGAAAAATAAAAAGGTTATTTATGTACTGACTTACATAAGTATTTATTTGAAAGATGGAGACAGAGAGAGACTGGTTTATTCCACCTACCCCATTTTTTTTTTCTTTTCAAGATTTATTTCTTATTGGAAAGGCAGATATACAGAAAGAAGGAGATACAGAGAGAAAGATGAGAAATACTGTTCATCAGCTGTCACTCCCCAAGTGGCTGCAACGGCTGGCTGAGTCAATCTGAAATCAAGAGCCAGGAGCTTCTCCGGGTCTCCCATGTGGGTACAGGGTCCCAAGGCCTTGGGCCATCCTCGACTGCTTTCCCAGGCCATCAGCAGGGAGCTGGATGGGAAATGGAGCAGCTGGGACATGATCCAGCACCCAGATGGGGTCCCAATGGATGTAAGGTGAGGATTTAACCACTAGGCTATCGTACCAAATTTGTAACAACTAGGGCTTGGCCAGACCAAAGCCAAGAATTGATAACTCCATTCTCAGAGTTCATGTCTCCCAGAAATAAAACTCCTTGAGCCATCACCTGTTGCCTCCCCATGTGCATTATCAGGAAGCTGCCAGGAGACTCACACCCAGAGGCCCTCTGCCACAAGACACACACATGCCAAGCACGGTCTGAGCTGCTCCGTCAAATTCTGCCCATTGTGCTCCCCGCCCGTCCACCCTGAACAGCTATATCTTCAGTCCTCAAGACCCACAACACCAAAGATAAGGTCCAACGGCTTTTTCATTGCTTTTGTGCAAATGCTAAGATAGTACTGCGTGCCTTATGGGTGGTTTGGGGCACTTGAGTCAGATGGGAAGGACTCACAAATTGGTAGCTATATTTGCAATTCTTGAACAGAAATAAGAAAAAGGTTTGCAGGTTCCAGGAAGTTCCAAGTCGGGTTCAAACAAGGACAGTGGCAATGAAGGCAAATTAGAGAGAGGTGACAAAGGCCTGTTCCAGCTGTCCCCAAAGAGAGACCAGCAGGTCGATGAGTAAAATCTGCAACTCAGAGCCACAGGGTGAAGTTAAATTTCTCCAGTTTTGACTGGACCAGGGCTTCAACATTAGGAAGAAAACTGAGCTGAATAAGAGATGTGTAAACATTTCACCTTTTTGCAAATAAAGAGAATAAATGGGAAAAGATCCTGGCATTTTACTGAATGTGAATACTGTAAAACACATACAGTGGGTACTTAGGGTCCTATCTGGGTTTATTATTAGTATTATTGTTATACTTAATAGTATTTGTGGCATTTACAATGAGGTCGACAAGTACAGTCATGTGATACATAATCAACTGTATACCCCACCTCGGCACCCTAAGATGGCACCACCTGGCAGTGTCCAGGCCACCTGTCCTGTGTTCTCACGGTGATGAGACTGTGACCCTGTCATGACAGCATACATGACTGTGGCTTTTGTATATGAGCTCAGCCAAGCGCCACAGCAACCCAGAACACGCTGTTACCACCGTTTTACTAAAAAGGAAGCTGAGGCATTCCTCCCAGATCATACAGCTTGGACGGGGCTGAGCTGGCAGTTAAACCCACGCTGTCCCGGCTCTTGAGCCAATATTGCATCACCTCCTTCACCCTGATGGCTCATGTTCCTTTTTGGGGGGTTCCCAGTCTTCTTAGGTACCCTCTTCCAAGGTGTCACTGTCTTCACAGAGGCCCAGATGTGAAAACTCAGGGTTACCTTGACTTCTTTCTCCTTTTATTACACATCTGACCCACAGAAATCTGGCCTTCACATTGTTGGGCACTCTTTTCTTCTCCAATTCTACTGCTTTTCGATCAAACTCAGAACATCATGGGGCTTTGAAGCATTGCGGGAACCCTTCTCTGTTCTCACCTCCAGCCACACTTAACATACATCATGTGTCCACCCACCCAAGGTGGAACAGAGTTAGAATTCACAGACACAAAAGACTTAAGTGCACATAAGCTAAGGAGTCTGAGATTTAATAGAGATGACACTTGTCTAATACTTTTTCTTTTTCTATATACATTAAATCCACAAGCTCAAGAATAATGAGGAGGCAGCTAAGTGAACCAAGCCAGCCACAGAAGGACCACATCATTCCATTTCTGTGACGTCCTAGGGTGGCCAAGTTCAGAGACAACAGCAGAACGGTCATTCCCAGGATCTGTGGGCAGGGGCAGCTGCAGGAGAACGGGCAGCTGTTGTTGAATGGGTGTGGAGTTTCAGTTTTGCAAGGAGCATTCTGGAGGTGGATGGTGGTGAAGTTGCCCGACAAGGCCGACGTACTTAAAAATGGTGAAGACAGTGGTTTCACGTCATGCATACCTCGCCACAATTAAAGAATAATTAAGGCTTATTTATATTTTATCCAAAAGGTTGGAAGTATTCCATTTTTGACAAATGGCTCCCAGGAGCTGCACCTCACTTGTATTGTGGTTCTCACTTCCTGGTGAGCACCATATCCTTTGATCCTAAACACAGCTCCGTGAGGCGGGAGGCATGTAGTTCCCCCTATCCCAGACAAGTACATCTGGAAGATCTGACGCTGGATTGGGTGACCTGTTTAGGATCCTAATCCTGGCCAAAAGGAAAGTTCAACATTTTCCTAGCGCAGCCTTCCACTTCTCTTCCAGAAAAGAGCATCACAAAATTAACAACAGAATCGGACTGCAAGCCTGGAGTAAGAGTGAGGAAAAAGCGCGCGCCTCTTGACTCATCACCCCTTTCTTCGTACAGCCCCAGTGGAATGAGATGGAATTGTTCTGGCTGAGCTCACCTCAACTGTGGGTTTCCCCTGGTCCAGAGGAGCGCATGTTCTGAAATGACATTTTCCTAATTCTGGAGGGTGCCGTGTGATGGCTGAGGTGATTTCCAAAAAGCCAAGTAGGTATGTGTGGGAAATGAGTGGGAACACAGATGAGCAAGGTTTCCCATGAGCTGGCTGGTGGGTGCACTGGAATTCAGCAACTGAGGTGGAGACGGGGAACAGTGCAAATGAGCCACGGAAGGCTGAGGAGTGCTACAGGAACACAGGTTAACCCATACCCGCTTCTCGGAGCTGGCGACCTTGCAGGCACCGTCTTCCCCATGCAATCCCTGCTAGCGAGTCATCAGACTCTGTTTCAAAGGGTCAAGTGATTCTGTGTTCAGGAGAGGGTAAGGAGAGTAAGATTCTGGGACAGTTTCCCGTTCTTTCCGCCAAGAACACCTTTTCAGAATGGGGTAAGATTTTTTTTTTTTCTTGGACAATAAAAATCCAGGAAACTACCTACTGATTCAGAGTCAGGCTAACTCACATGGCAATGCGCACAGTGGGGCCACAGGTCCCACCTGCTACATTCTACACACAACAGAGGGAGCAGGCGGCCCTCCAGTGATGAAGGACACTCGATTTTGTCCACTACTGCCGTTGTCTGCTCATGGGCACACTACCGAACCAGCCCTGTGCCTCAGTGTCTTCATCTAGAAAATACGGAAGAAAGGTTTGCCACCCTCAGGGAATAGTTGCCGAATGCAGCGAGCAGACATGGGATGGTTGCATCTTACATGGGCTGTGCTATGTACATGCACACACTACACAAAGCACTCATTGTCCATCTGCAATTCAAATCCCACCGGTCCTCCCGAGTCCTACAGGATGGTGAAGGAATACGTCCTGACAGTGTGTGGCAATGTCTGACGTTGAATGCAGCCTCGTCTTCAGCATTGCCACTGAACTGAGTGGTAATCATTTTGATTCCCCTAATAAGTTTCTGGAGATTTGAAAAAGCGTGTAATGTGATCACTTCTAGTCACATATATATATATTTTTTAAATCAACAAAAAAGAACAAAGTGCATCCTTCTAGTTTAAGTCATTAGAGTTATGTTGAGAAGGTCAAGAGAGATGCACCGAGTTGTCATCTAGCACGAGTGAGGAAAAGCCATGGCAGGAAATGGAGTTGTTAGCCTCGGGTGTCATTTGTGAATTTTCCACTTTTGTATTTTGGCTTTCCTTGGGATTAACTCATGATCCTCGGCTGAGCATTAATCAAGGTGGGGAAGAGTAGAGAAATTCACAGTCTGGCAGGGAAGGAGGTTAGTCTGGGCTGTGGGTAGGAAAGGACAGAGCGAATCTGGCAGCTGTAGACAACCTCCTCGCACGTCTCAGAGAGGCCCACCTGCGGCCAGGTCCCCGCTGCCAGATTCGGTGCACCAAGGCAGGATTTCCAGGCACCCGGCACTTTGCAACACACCTTGAACACAGGCAGAAGTTTTTCCTGTGTGCCTGGCCTACAGAAGTCACGTGATGCTGTCAGCCCACGAGCCTGACAACTGGCACAGCATCTGTAAATAAACTGATGCTCTCCCTCTTCTGTTACTGTTGACCGGATAAAAACGAACAGGACTAAGAATCATTTTTGGTGTAAACACACCATCGTCAGATTTTCTGCAGGAATCTGAATTTTGGAGTACAAGATGTCCTTCCTCCAAGTGATAAAAAAAAAATTGAATATTTTTACAAAAGGCATATTTACTGTCAATCAGCCTACATCCATCTTATCCAATAAGACATGGGGGGAGGAGAGAGAGAAGGGGAGTGTGTGAAAGAGGAGACTTAGACAAACCTCAATAGAGACCAGAGACTCCGAAGTGCTGGGGCAAACCCCTGACTGTGCAAACCCTGGCTTCTTCTGTTCTCAGAGTACCAGCGGGTGCTCATGGTATGGTCCTCGGCCTCAAGAACTTCCCCTTCCACCCTCCCCCGCTCCCTCCCCCCATCGCTCCCCCCTATATTATTACAAAGCTCTGCAACAACAGTCACAAGGCCATCGTTCTTCTACTGAAGTGTGTCCTGACATTGTGGACACAAACAATGGCAGAAAAGTCCAGCATTCCACGGTCAAGATGTGTGTGACAGTTTTACTGGAGTCCATCTTTGATTCAGAAGGAGAGAGGCACAGGGCAACGAATCTCCACTTCACTGCACCTCGCCTCCGTCGTGGAATCGGGGTCGTTTTCTCACCCCATATCAATGCATTCGCTCTCTGTTCTCGCGACCTGCTCTACAGCGCACAGGTGGCCAGATGATTACTTTAATAATGACTAAGTCCGCGTACCAGGAAGAGTTTTGTTTCACTTTTACACTTTAAAAGCTGCTTGCAAATGTCCCAGTTTCCTGATAAACAGCCTGAGAAGGACCTACTTCACTTTGAAAACCACCGCGCTTTCCTTTTTTTTCCCCCCCTTTTCCTGTGGTTTGCCAAACAAATAATCACGAAGCTCAATCAATCCAGGTTAACCTCAGCTGTCTAAACAGCCCTCTGGCGCTGGTGTGGGCAGCAGCAGCAGAGTGAATCCAAGGCAGCTGTGGAGTAAGGTTGGAAATAAAGGAGAACAGCCAAAGCTGAAAAATGGATAAAATGTAAAAAACAAACTTGCACGCTTTTTCGCAGGGCACATTAGGACTTCACAAGAGGAATTTGGGAAACGTGACTATTTACTCTGTGAGTTTGAACAGAACTTGATTTCAACCCAAGAGTACAATGAAACCTGACACTTGGCTTTCAGACTCTGCAGGGAACCTGGTGTGAAGGCAGAGAGAGAAAGAGAGAGAGAGAGAGAAAGAGAGAGATCGCAAGAGGCGTACTCACCACTGTCACAAACTTCAGTTCCTTGGCCAGCGCGCCTAGCTCTAGACAGAGGCAAAGCAGGAGCAAGCAGCCCAGGCTCGCGCCGGCCGCCCTGGCAGGGAGCAAAAGCTGCGGGGCGCTCATCCTGGAGAGCCGCGTGCTCCTCGCAGGTGCTCGCAGGTGCTCGCAGGTGCTGCTCGCCGCTGCAAACTCCTGGCCAGAAGAAGCTATTTAATCAAGGCTTTGGAAAGCAGGGCGGGGCCAGCCTCATGAATAGTAAAATTTCCCGGAAGCGTGGGCCCCTGTTGAGCAAGGCAAGTCATTTTTGAGCTGGGTGTTCAGAGGTCACAATTTCCTTCGCTTGGGACACGGAGGCGCTGAGACAGGACGGCTCTTGCTCAAGGTCACAGAGCATGTTGTGCCTTTTTCCAGTTCACCTGCATCTTTCCTTTGGGTTACTGGATAGGGATGAATCCTCATTTGGCTCCGTGGCTGTCACTTGGGAAATCTTCAGGGGAATCCAGATTTGTAGCAAGACAAATACAGAGGCAGCTGCCTGTCCCAACATGTTTTGGGTCTGTTCCCAGGCCGAAGGTGGCGTCCTGTAGCCTATGGAGGCTTTTCTAACATGATGAAAACCAAGAGCGAGTTGATTCTGAGTATTTTGAGTTACTCCTTAACACCTTTGGAGATCAGTGCTGGCATCTCACAATTAGAAGTCACTTTCTGAAGATGACACAGTAAAAGAACAAACAAATACACAGACGACTCTATCGTAGCAGTCATCAACGCTGACTGTCAGTTTACCTTCCGGGTGAGTCACCCCGGAGATGGGACTCTCAGCTTTCCTCTGTTGCCCATTCCACCAGTCCCACCAGAGGCCAACACAGTGCTGATGAAGATTCTGAAAACCAGAGGCAGAGCGGCCTGGGATGCTCTCTTCCCAGCAGCAGAGCTACGGTGTTTGCATAACCCGTTCTCTGGCATGTTGCACTTCCCAGGAAAAAGGAAGGCAGTGCAGCTCTGTAGTCATCAGGCGTGCGATGTGCTGTGTGGGGGAGCCAGAGCCGCCGTCGGTATGGGGAAGTGTGAGCCAGGCTCTGAGAGCAGTGCGGTTGGGATTAGACATGGAAGAGACCCGTGACCTTCTTGTTGTCATTCCATCCTCCACCTGCAAATACCTATGGTCATTTGTAATAGGTGAGGCTTGGAGGAGAGGGTTGCAAGGAGTTGCCTGGTCCAGCATAGAGATGAAGTTGCCAGACTAACTCCTGCTGAGCATACAGGTGACCTGTGGAAGGACGCTCCTTCATGCATCTCATGAGCGTGGCTCTTCAGCACGTTCCTGTGCTGTACCTGGTTCTGCTCACTGTCCTCATTTTCTGTCGTTTCAGCCTGCCTCCTTCTTCTCCTCTCTCCTGCCTTGTTTAACCTGTGGGCTTGGAGCTATTTTAGCTTTATCTTTAGACCCATCTGACTTTGACACTGGTTTTCTATCCTACCTTTGCCAGGCTGTGCTGGGTGGTTTTAACTCTCTTTCTGGCCTGGACTCTACACTCTGTAGAGCCTCTCCTGGACTCCTTTGGGTCTCTAAGTGACACCACTGCCACCAGCAACCATTCTCTTGAGGGAAAACCACAGAAAGGCTGCTTGAATTGAACATGTCTCTACCCAAATATAATTTGATTTTAATTCAGTGGACAAGTTTTTCTCCTAGCTCAGTTATTATCCTAAGCTTTGCTTGATCATCACGTTATAGAAGGGAGGAGAAGGATTCAAGCCCCAAAATGCAAAGTCTGAAAAGCCTGAACACTGGGAGCTGGCGTGGTGACACAGCGGGTTAAATCACTACGTGCCTGACAGGTAGCCCAGTTTGGAGCACCACTTCCATTTGAGTCCTGGCTCGGCCGTTTCTGATCCAGCTCCCTGCCAATGCACTAGGGAAGGCAGAAGAAGATGGCTCAAGTTCTTAGATGCTTGCAGCCCACTGGAGACCTGAATGGAGTCCCAGGCTCCTGGCTTCAGCCTGGCTCAGCTCCAGTCATTGTTACCATTTAAGGAGCAAACCAGTGGATGGAAGATCTCTTTCCCTTCTTCTCTCTGTAATTCTTCTTTTCTGATAAATAAATACATCTTAAATGGGGAAAAAAGCTTGAACACCAGGAAATTGAGTCCAAAAGATGCTCAACTCAGATGAAACCCATTTTAGAATTGTCTGTGGCCTCCAGAACTTTGAACCTGTGAGACCTTTGCATGTGAGGATGGAGGGTGGTTGTCGTCTTGCGTGATGACGGCTCCTCACCTGCTGAACCTCCTGTGTTCCTTTGCAGTTCTTTCTTTACATGTCTATGTTCTGCTGCTAACGAATGCAGTGTTAAAAAGTTCCTTACGAGGACCAGGATGGGTTTTGGGGGTCTGAGCTGGAGATGGCCGGGTAGGTAGTTGGTTAGGCAGTGTGCTCAGGGTCAGGACCGGGAGCGGGAAGAGAAAGAAGCCAAAGGAGAAGTTGAGCTGTGAGGCCTCAGAAGACCCTGCTCGGAGCTCCGAAGGTGGGCTGGCCTTCGGGAGTTGTCCGCGCTGGGCACAGGAGCCAGGCTTTCTGAGCTCTGCATCAGCCAGCACTTGGATGCAATCTTGCCTTCACACGGGCATGCCCAGCTAAAGGTGGGGTTCTTCTACTAAGCCTGTTGTTAAAGGTGGTGTTGCTCCGAGCAGTGTCAGACAGCATGAGTCTAAGGGGTGGGGAACTAATTCTTCAGGTCATGAGGTGTCTTTGATCCATGACAATGCGTGAATAGTTATAGGGAAAAAGGATCTGTGGGAGGTGAGGGAGTAGGGAGCCTTTGGGAGCCAGCAGCCAATGACTGGATCACCCGCAGCCCTCCTCCCCCCATTTGGGAGACCCGCACTGAACTTCCCAGTTCCCTAATTTGGCATCTGGGGAGCCAGCCCATACATGGGGTCCCTGCTCCTTTCCAAAAAAGTGAAAATAAAGAAAGAAAAAGAATTACCATTTGCTAAAAAAAAAAAAAAAAAATGCCTTTTACATGTGTTAAAAAATACCTCGGCCTAAAGAAGTTCTACAAGAAATAACTGGCTATTATACTTAGTTCCATGTTATATATGCTACAAAAATTACATCTTTAGGTCCACGGTACCACTATTGTCATCAGATGACTGTTGTTCCACCTTTCTTAGAGGTCTCACTGGGACAAAGTTTTGCTCAATTCTAACTCTTCACTCCTCATGGCAAATCAACTGTATTTAACCCAGCTCAGAGCTTTTTTCTGGGTCAGTCTACTGAATAAATAATTTCTGAGGCTGGCACTGTAACGGAGTAGACTAAGCCTGTGTCTCCAGCACCAACATCCTGTAGAGATGCTGGATTGCGTCCTGGCTGTTCCATTTCCAGTCCTACTCCCTGTTTATGGTCTGGGGAAGCAGCAGGGGATGACGTAAGTCCTTGGGCCCCCTGAACCCATGTGGGTGACCTGGAAGAAGCTGCTGTCCCATGGCTTTAGACTGGCCCAGCTCTGGCTGTGGCAGCAGTGTGGGGAGTGAACCAGTGGATGGAAGATCTTTCTCTCTCCTTCTCCCTGTGAATCTGATCTGCCTTCCCAATAAAAATAAATGAATCAAGGTCAGAACGGGCTTACTTCTGGCACTATGGCTTACGTTATGCCTCCATGCCCTCCTGAAGCGCCAGCGAGAGGCTGAGAAACAGGCTTCCTAAAAGTTCAAGTTCTCAACTTGCAAACTTGTATGACACAGCTTTCCTGGCGACGGGTGACGCCAGGGGTTTGGACGTGATCTCTGGGCCCTTTGATCTGATCGCTTGTCCACGCTCTGCTCTCTGGGGCGGGGTGGGGCACTGGGACCCAGCACACGTGCAAGCTTGATTGCCACCCCAGCACAGGCGAGCTGTGTGCATCTCGGGGAGTCCGAGGAGTGAATGCTTAGCTTCCGCTCAGAGTGGGGATGGTAACGACGGTGTTTGAGGGTGCCTGACTCAAAAATTATATAAATAATACATCTTGCAATCCTAGAAGACAGACCTTTTGACATTCAACTAAAGAAAAAAGTGTCTTGAGCACCTGTGATGTGCCCAGACCGGTTTTAAATGCCAGGTATATGGCAGTAAATTAAGATAATGATAATCATGACAAAGCAAGGCAGCGTGTGTGAGAGCAGAAGAAGCAGACATAGCTCGAAAAAACAGAAGTCACAGTGAGTTTGTCTCAGAGAATACTAGGTTTCATGAAGGAACTGGGTAAGGAACGGGAGGTGCTCCAGGTGAAGACATCAGGAGACCGCAAGGCAGACACCCGATTAAGGCAGTGAGTGCGAGACTGAGTCGCTGAGCTGGGACGAGGATCCCAAGAGAGAGGAGAGGCTCTGATCTTCCTTATCCAGTTTCCCTCGATCGTGCCAGCTGTACACAGGGTTCACTCATGGTGAGCTGGGTGGAGTGACCCTACAGGAGTGGTGGAAACAGTGTGTGTGCTGGCTGGTGTGGGGGTGGGACTGACTCTCACCCTGCACTAGCTGGTGCACACAGGAGTCATTCTGAGGACTCCCCAAGTGAGGTTTTGTAGGGGAACCCCCAACCAGAATACCAGATTCTACCCCAGCCTCAGAGAAAATCACAAGATGTGTGGTCTGTTCATGGAGCACGGTGTCAGGACTGGGCCTCTTCATTTGCTGATGCTGTGCAGTGCAGAACATACCCAGATGCAGATTAAAGACTTGTCATCCGGCTCATCTGAGCCAGCAGAGGACGTCAAGTACCTCGCCCAAAGGAAGAAAGCAGAACAGGTTGGACAGCTCTCCTGCCCACACCTTGCAATGAACGTCTGGGTCATGGGTATACTGGGGTGGACCTGGTCAGCCAACAGACCTTAGAAAGATTTTCTCAATCTGGTGCAACAAAGCTGACAATGTCTCAAAACTTTCAAGACCATTCAAGCAGCGCCCTCGGGACATTCTTTCTCACCTTGGGGTTCCCGAGGTGACATCAGATGACTGCCTCCATCCTTGGGGTGCTGGTATTGATTGATAGCCTAGAGTGGGTCCCTTTTCCCCTCCTCCCATGGACACGGGGGGAAATAAAAAGAAAAAGATCTGGAACATATTTTACCCACCTCCCTCCACATTTCAGCCTTCTCCGTCCTGATCAGAGGTCCATACAGGCATGCGTCCCTCTCAACTATGTAAGCAATGTGCAAAATCAAATTGAAAAAAAAAATTTAAAAAAAGGGTGGTGGAAGTGGATCCCTGCTTTCTTGTACAAGTGGAGCTGTCCAGAGTCTGAGTCTGCACTGGGTGGTGAATCAGCTGAGTGACACAGCAGGTGTCAGAGCTCTCCTTTCTGCTGGGCGAGTAGCTTCTTAGAAGTGGTAAAACAAAACAAAACAAAACAAAACAAAACATGTTGTCTGCTAGTAGCGCCCCCCTGGTAGGTGAGGATATTGTGTCGAAGGGTTGTTTTCCATTTGATTTTTACTGCAGTTACTTTAAAAGGTTAAAAGAAATATGAAGTGTCCTTGACATGCCAGGCACTGTATGGATGAGCCATTGACTCTTCCTCACGACCCCAACGGATGGGGTCCTTGTGAAATGAATGAGGAAGAAGATCCAGAGAGGTTAAGGAGCTTTCCCATGGTTACAGAGTCAGCTGCGGAGCCCGCAACAGCACTCGGGTCCCCGCGACTCCTAGCACCCAGTGCTGCCTGCCCTAGGTGGGGATTCTACCTCGTGAACTGGAAGTTAACAGACTCTCCCAGAAGGCTGCTCAAGTCTTCCTACTGGCTTACAGATCGAAGAAGAAAAGGAGAGGACACAAACTGGCCATCTTTGTGCCATGCGAGGCCAAAAGCACTTAGAAGGGTGGAAGGTGCTATCATGGTGTACTGCATCATTTAATTGCTATAAATCTGGATTGTTAATTTCCTTTATTGTTATTATGGCAAATGAATAGAGAGCTATTCCTAGCGCTCGGATCCCCATCATTAAAGCCTTTTATTTATTTTTTTATCTAGGTTTCTTGCCAGCATGAGGAAAGGCGCTTATGTCCAAAGATGTGCTAGAGGCTGCGAGATGATGAGTCTGATCCGCTTGCCTGGACGAGCAACCTCACAGCTTATCCCGACGCCTCGTATTGTCACTTGGAAACTTGTCAAAGATGCAAATTGTTAGGTCCTGACATAGAGCAACTGAGCCTGAAATTTTGCATTTGGAGTGGACAGCAGTCTACACATTCCCAGGCTGTCTCTGGTTCTGTACCCTCAGCTTGAGTGACCCTGGCTGCAGGCATAATGTGGCTATTGGGACAGCAGCAGCAGTCCTTAGGGGCCTGTGAGAAATGCAGTGTTTCAGAACTGCTGAGTCAAGACCCTGAAACTCCTGGGCGACCCTCACTCAGCTGACATTTTGTGACGCACTAGGCCAGTCCAGCTCTGACCCTGTGGTGCGGTACACTGGGTCCGGCAGTTGCTGACTTCCCACATCTGGCTCTCCCTGACCTTGAGAAGGGCTACCCTGCAGCTCAGCCCCCACTTCCCTGTGCGTAAGGAGAATCACGTTTTGCCAGGGTTTCTTGTAGAGCAGGCTGTGGTCTCCTCTATCAGGACTTGGGGTGGCACTGCTTGAAACACCTTCCACAGTCTGTAGATTGTGATTGAAATGGATTCGGTGTCAAGACCTTCCCTCTTTCTTAGGAAATGATTAAATCTGTTTAGGGTGGGATAGCAGAATTTCCAATCAAGTGGGTAAAACAGATTAAAAGAAATAAAGAGTAATGGGAGAAGTTCAGGCTTCCCCCATCCTCCTGGTATTATCTTGGCATCAGGAAGGGCCAGTGCAATCAAAGACATTAATGAGCTATTGCAACACTTCCCTATTGAGTTTATAAACAATCATTGTTGCCACCCCAGCTAGGCATTCTTGCTTTGCAATCTTCCAACCAAAGTATTTTCACTTGACACATCAGCAGCGCCCAGTGGCCACGAACGTGATTGGCATCCCTCTTCTGGATGGCAGTGTGCAGCTCTGTGCCTGTCAACCTTCTCCACTCCACACTTTTGGAAATTGTTACTTAGTAACATCTATTGGTCTTCCCAAGTCAGTCTTCCTAGAGCTTTCATAGCCATCTGTGGACAAGTGCAGAGTAGAAAAACATTTGAATTGCCTAACACCTGTGGCCAGGACTCCGTGTATTTACTCAGCAGGTTCTATCAAAGACACATGCAACAATTACTTGTGTTCTTCAATAAGCTCTCTCAGCTAAAGAGAGACTCATGCAATGAATTGAGCATGACTTTGAAGTCCAAGACGATAAAGGTGACCAGGAAAAAAGTAAAAGCATCACTGTATCAGCAAAGTGACTAAGCAGAAAGCAAAGCAGATTAGGTCATGTGTGTACCCTCTAATAGGAGCACGATGGATTGACATTACAAAACCTCCCAGTGCAGTCAGTTCTCCACTTCAATAAAGGCATGCTAACCATCTTAATAGATAAAACAGAACCTTTGATGTCCACCTCCACTCCCCGCAAATGCTCAGGGTTTTAAAAGGAAGGGAAAGCTCTCAGCACAAGAACAGAAGCAAATCTTTTCATCTAAACAGCAGTCTCTCAACTCCCCCCTCCGCAGTAATGATGAAACTGTGCCCAGAGACTCACTGCAGCCCAAGCTTGTATTTTTCCTAGGAGTAATGGTGGCGCATTTGCTAATTCAGAGTCCAGGGTGCATTTATAGATCATAACCCCAATGAATAATATATAATAATGAGAATGGTCTATATTTAGAGAATCGCCCTGGGGCTGTGTTGTATAATATTCTGTAGGAATTCTTGACTCTTCTGAGCTTTGCTGGGAATGTAAAAAATGCCACCCCCCCACGTTCCCTTTGGATTGTGACTGTTTTAAAACTCTTCAGTGGGTGGTCCAGGGTTGTAGAGCACCTGTCTTCATCTTGGTGCTCTCAAGGTAGCGCTGACCCAATGTTTCCTGCATGGGGTTAATTGATGATGCATCCTTAGGGTGGGGTGAGGGCATGCTTGTCAAGAGCCAGTGATGAAGTTGTGGGGAGAGAGCGGGACCTGGTCAGAACTCTGGCCAATGACCTTGAGAAAGTTCATGATTCCTTTTGCTGCAAAGCAGGTGTGAGACACCAGAGGTAGTCCGTGAGCATGAGACCAAGGTCCCCACCCTCAAGAGCTCAAATCCTTGAGCCAGCAGCTGTGGAAGCGATAATCTCCACGCTATACTTACAAGGGTGACTCAGTCGTCGGGAGGAGCTGTGGGAGCTTCGGGAGGAAATGCCTGGCTTTGCTGGGGGCGGTTGCGGTATAGGGGATTCGGGGGCTGAATCTAGAAGCAGGGAAAGGAGATCTGTGGATGGTTTCCTCTCAACTGGGGTCCCCTAGGGCCTGAGGGAAGGCTGAGTTCCAGGCAAAGGGTGGGAAATTGGCTGAGGCACAATGATATGTGGAGTGTGCGTGCGTGCGTGCGTGCGCTGCGTGCGTGCGTGTGCTACAGGATGCGTGAGCATGTGGGATATGTGCGTGTTGGGGAAGGGGAGGGAGACTGGAGCGACAAGGAGGTAGCTTGTAGGGAACGAGGGAGGCAGGTGGCAAGCATCCTAAGCTTGAGGAGTTTGGGCTTTACCTTGGTCGCTGGAGGCTAGATTTGGGTTAGGAGACGCCATTGGGACAGAAGTGGGAAAGACAGCTGAGCAGAAAGACCCTGTGGCAAGATTAATGCTCGTGAGAGGGTGGCTCAACCCGCCTCTGCAGAAAGACCTCAGTGTCTGCAAACTGTTCCTCAAAGTTGGTACAAATCCTCTGTTGAAATGAGAATTACGGTTCAAGAGATCTGCTGGGTGGAGAGGGGTGTGCCCATGCACTGATTCGCAGACACACTCAAAGAGCAAACCTTCCACTTGTTTACACCGTGGAAACGACCTGGATTTACACACACACGGCCTTGGGCTGCCTGGAAGGTGCTGACGTAATAGGTGTAGGTGCAAGGTGGGGCCTGAACATACCGAGAATTCTGAAAGCCTGATAACTAAAGAACTAGCTTCTCTTCTTTTCTTCTCCTTTTCTTTTCTTTCCCCCTTTCGTCTTTTCCTTTCCTTTCTGTTTGCTTTGTTTTACAATTTTCAATCCATTTAAGAATACGTTAGTAGAAAAACAAGACAGAAAAGACGCGCAAGTAAAAGCTCCAATGAAAAAACATGATTTTTTAGATTCAACAGACATAGAATGGCTATGTCAGTTGCTAGACAGGATTTATTTACCTACCCTCCACTTCTTTAGTTTTCTTTTTAAAAATATTGGCTCATTTATTTATTTGAAAGACAGTTACAGAGAGACAAAAAGAAACAGGGAGAGAGCTCTTTCATGTACTGGTTCACTTCCCAAATGACGGCAGTGGCCCAGGTGAGGCTAGGCTGAAGCCAGGCTCTAGAGCTCTATTTGGGTCTTGCACGTGGTTGTCGGAGGCCCAGGTACTTTGGACCACCTGCTGTTTTCCCAGGTGCATTAGCAGGGAGTTGCATTAGCAGTGGAGCAGCCTGAGACTCAAACTGGAGTCCATATGGGATGCCATTGCTGCAGATAGAGGCTTAATTTTGTTGATAATGACCAGTAGCAGCCAACTGACCGTGGCAACCCTTGGACTGCATTCTGAGCAGCACTGGGGGGCATGCGGGTCTGAAAGCAGTCCCCTGTGCCCCGCTGAGGATCCAGTGACTCTGTGCTGGCTGCTGGTGGCTGGAACGCTGGAACGCCCTGGGGAGAGTCCAGGGATCCCTACTGAGTGTGGACCTGGTGCTGGCTTCACCCTGAGCCTGTTATGAAGGAAAAAGGGAAACTGCTTTCCCAGCTCTTGGCTCTTAACTTTGCAAATTGTTGTCTCCCCTGCCTCAAGGTTTGTTTTAAGACAGATCCTGGCTTGAAATTACGCCCCTGAGAATGGCGCCAGCTGCCTTCGCCCACGCTGTATTTTGCAACAAGCCGTGTTATTTCACGCAGGTTGTCTCTTTCCCGGGCTGTGTAAAGTGTGAAGTCCCCTGTGGACACTGTACAGAAGTGTGGAAGTGACTGAGGGCCCTCGGGGGGATTGTGTAGGAAGCTGTCAGTGTGGCCTGTTCCTGGCTTCTTCTCAGTGGAGGGACACGGGGGTACGGGGAGGGGACTGCCCATGAGGTTACCCCCTTCTACGATCAACATGTTAGGAGTTTCTTTTTAAAAATGTATTTATTTTATTGGAAAGCAGATTTTACAGAAAGAGGGGGAAACACAGAGATTTTCCATCTACTGGTTCACTCCCCAGATGGCTGCACCAGCTGGAGCTGAGCAGAACCCAAAACCAGGAGCCAAGAGGTTCCTCTGAGCCTCCCACGTCGGTGCAGGATCCCAGAGGCTTGAACCATCCTCCGCTGCTTTCCTAGTCCATAAGGGGGGAGCTGGACCGAAAGCGGAGCAGCTGGGATACAAACCGGCACCCACAGGGCATGCTGGCTTGGCAAACAAAAGATTAGCTTGCTATACCACAGTGCCATCCCCAAGAAACCCCTAATTTGATATTTTAGAAGTTCCCTTTCTTTGTTTTTTTTAAACATGATATGACTCAGATTCATGACTTTTCCTTTTTATCATGAGATGAGGGCGTCAGTATTAAGGTAAGAGATTATAGCAGAGGATTTTCTCCTGTGGGTTGGGGGGAAAGGAAAAAAACCCCACTTTCTCTTGTTAATACATGCCATAGGCTTAAAATTATACACCAGAGGCTTCCCTTTGCTAACTTGCTGCTTTGTAATTCTGCTTCCATAGTAACAAGTGAGATTATCCTGCCGTTTCTCTAATTCATACTTTACCAGACTGGTCACTGAAGTTGTGCTAAACTCATGGGAAGAATCTGTTAATCTGAAAGGGAATATTTAAGACCAGGTTTACTTGTTTCATGCCTGTTTGATAGAGAGTGTGCCAACTGAACGCTCGGAGTGTCAGGTTTTTGTCATTGGTGAATGTTTAACCAATGACTCAAATTCAAGAATGCTAATTATTGATTCAATAGTGATGATCGCTGATTTCTGGGGTGTAGGTAACCCTACGATAACAAGCAACTAATGGTTTGACAGTGAGTCCGCAGGATTCCTCACTATTCAATAAGTGATTTCAGGATTCCAGCCTGGATGGTGTCAGGGCATCCACTTGTACAGCTGTGTTGTCTGAGAATTTTCACTGGAATTGAATTATTCAACTCTTGTCAGATCTGTTGACATATAGTTGCCAGCACTCTTCTCTTGGGAGTGTTAATTCCATATTTAGGAAGCCCTTCTTCGTCTTAACCCTATTGGAGAGTCTTATTTTTCATCTGGTCGATCAAACCCACAGTATGTCAACTTTGGTCTTTGTGGGTGCTCTGTTTTGGCTGTGTAATTTATAGTGAAATAATTTCTACCCATCTTTATTTTGTCTTGCATCTATTTTCTTTGAGTTGATTCTGTTAGTATTAATTGCTAACATTGAATGCTTTGCCAGCCAGGAAATAGATGACATACTCAAAAAGAAGGGTTAAGAGGGTTGGGTGTGGTATCTATATAAACATGTCAAGATTAAAAAACCCAGCAAGACATGACTCCTCTAGAAGCAGGAATAGTAGGATGCCACTGTTACAGAATGGGCTCTTTCTGGACCCAAGGTGACGGTTGGCTTAGGGGTGGGGCCCTTTGGGTTTTCAGCATCAACAACAATCACAATTAAAAAAAAATCTGAATAATCCGCAGGTTATAAGGGGAAATGTTAACATGAGCTTAAAATTATCCAGTAATAGTGGCCAGCATTGTGAGGTAACAAGTTAAGTTGTGACTTGCAGTGCTGACACCCCTTCTGGGTCTAGTTGGCATTTTGGCTGCTCCATTTCTGATCCAGCTCCCTTCCCTTGGCCTGGGAAAGCAGCAGAGGATGGCCCAAGTGCTTGGGTCCTTGCTGCCCCTGTGGGAGACCCAGAGGAAGCTCCTCTGGGCCTGGCCTAGCTCTAGCTAGTGTGGCCAGAGTGAAGCAGCAGATAAAAGATTTCTCTCTGTCCCTCTAATTCTGACATTTAAATAGATAAAATTAAAAATTAGCGAATACCAATAATGAGTTACTGCATTTTATAATGTCTGAGATACATTTAAACCATCATTAGAGGGGCCAGTATTACAGCAGAGCAGGCAGACCGCTCTCCGAGATGTCGCCATCCTGGCCGCTATCCCGTTTAATGGCCTGAGGAAAGCAGCGGAAGATGGGCCACATGTTGGGCTTCTGTTGCCCGTGTGGGAGACTGGGATGAAGCCCCTGGCTTTGGCCTGCCCAGCCCTGGCTACTTGTCCAGCTGGGAAGTGAATCAGCAGATGGAAAGGTTTTCCTCCCTTTCTCTGTGTATCTTCCACTAACTGAAAAAATTCTGTTTTTCTTTTTTCACTGTCAAGTAAATAACCAAGCAGTATTTAGAGGGAAAAACATATAGGCTTCCATAGAGTATAGTCCATGAGCCAATCTTTACTGACGACTTCCGTCACGCCCACCCAACTCCGTGGGTTACCCTTCTCCCACTTGTCCATAAGGACTGTCTCAACCCAGCTACTTCCCAAAAGACTCCTGGTTGGACTTACATAGCGACAAGGGTGCAGAGGGAGGGAAAGAGAGAAAATGGGTTTCTGCTTTATTTTCAATGTTCTGGTTTCTCTTTACTAAGCCACAGGTTTGGCAGGAGCTCTGCCCACAGTCACAGCTTTAACCTGGAATAATTTTCTTTCTGTAGGTTAACTAGCCAGCACTCGTCTGCCAGTCCACATGATAGGCACTTGACAATCTATTTGTTGTTCTTCCAAAATCTTCTTGATTCCATGATTTCAAAAGAATGTCTATTCCCCAAGGGAATTATTTTTCCTCTACTCATGATCAAGTTTCAAGGTACAATTTTCCCGTGATTTCTGTGATATTGGATACACTACTTTTGAGGGCTAATTTTTGTAGAAAGAACAGTATGAGATGACCTCTCTTCTGTGCTTCAAATGTGGGTGACTTTTGTGGTTTAACCTGAGTGCTCACCTTTCGGCTCTCCCTGGATCCCCTGGGGGCTTTCAGCTGCAGGTGGAAGAGTCTTCTTCATCTGGCTGGGTTGTGAGCTGTGGACTTTTTGCCTTCTTTTTGTGTGGTCTGTGAGTCTGTGGAAATAAAATCAGTAACTTAGATAGGAAAAGGACTTGAAAGTAAGAAACGGCAAATTCTAATACTCTTTTTACTGGCTTTCCCCTGGACCCTTCCCCCCAGCCACCACCTCTGAATGATCCTTGATTTCTTGTAAACTTACAAGATGTTATGAGCTGCCAGCACTGTGGAGTAGGTGTTAATCCTCTGTCTTCAGGATTGATATCCTCTCTGGGCACCAGTTCAAGTCTTGGCTGGTCTACTTCTGATCCAACGCCCTTCTTATGTGCTTGGAACAACAGTAGAAGGTGGCTCAAGTCCTTGGGCCCTTGTGCCCACATGAGAGACTTAGAAGACACACCAGGTCCCTGGCTTTGGATGAGTGCAGCTCCAGCTGTTGTGGCCATTTGGAGAGTGAACCAGCAGATTGAAAATCTTTGTTTTTTGTCTCTTTTATTGATAACCTGCCTTTCGAAGAAATAAATCTTGAAAAACCATTTTGAATATTTTAGCAGAATCATTCATTTTCTTAAAATTATGTACTTCTTTATTTACTTCACTTATTTGAAAGGCAGAGACCTCCCATCTGCTGGATCTGTCCGCCGTTGCCCACAGGCACAGCCAGGGCTATGCCAGGCTAACCCTTGGAGGGACTCAGTGCGGGTGTCCCATGAAGGGAGCAGGTCTCTGACTGCAAGAGCCAAGCGTCTGCCCCAGACCCCTCTGCTTGGTTCTGAGCCCCATCTCTGTGTCTTCACTGTCTGCCCTCTGTGCACATCTCAGTAGTCAGATCTCCCCTTTTAAGATGGACATCACCCTGGTGACATCTGAGTGTTCTGTACTGACCCTATTCTTAGTGGGATCACATTGTAAGGACTGGAGGGTGAAGACCCTGACACCTGAATATGCAAGGGACAGAATCCCATCTGTATCAGATGATTTTCTTTCACGGTAACTGGAGTTTGTAGCTGAGCAGGATGGCAAGTTCACCATGTCGTGTATTTTAAAACAAAAAGTTGGGGAGATATCCAGTCAACACTCGGTGGATCCAAAACACACACACTTCTACCCAACAAAGATGGCGAGCTGCTTTCTTTGTGTTTCGTCTTTGCTTCTGTAACACTTTAAACATGTGGGATTTAACAGGTGGAACAGAAGTCTAGGCGTGTTTTCCCTATGTCATATTTCATGTGTGATCACTGAGGGCTCCCGGCTCACCTGTACTGGAAGCACGTGAGAGAGACATTTTACTTTCCTGGTGAGGCATGGTGTGGCATGGTGAGGCATGGTGTGGCATGGAGGGTTCCAGGAGCACTCACACACATGGACATGACCTCTCTAATTTTCTTTATTCCAAGGAAACTATCTTTACCGTGGAGGTTCCTCTTTCCTTGTGTAATCATGTGTTAACTTCTGTGCCTTGTCATTTCTTTTTTTTGTTTGTTTTCTTACTGGTGGGATCTTTGGTTCAGGGGATTTGGGAAAGGCCAGGGTTTCCTCTGGAAAGAGGCGCCTTACACCTGGTGACTGCCTTCCCATCCTTCCTCTCCTTGTGGCAGGTGGGTGGCTCTCTCTGTGTCTACGTATTCCACAAACAAACTGTCATGCAAGCTTTGCGTCAACGGCAAAAGTGCCAGTTGTGGCTAAGAATGTTGGCAGCTAAGGAGAAGCAACCACTTTGTTTACAGGAGCGTTGTTAAGAAATCCTTCTCCATTCCATGGCTCTTAGAAACACCGCAAAGCAATTGCAAGCCGGTTTCCGGGTCTCTCAGCACCCTGGTGGTGATTGCAGTGGTACTCACGCCTCTGTTGCAAGCTTTTCTTTGCGAGGGTCCTAATTTTCCACTGTGTACGCTGTCACACCTGACAGAAGCAGCCAGGTCTACGTTAGTTCTCTTCTGTCGTTCCCCCAGTCTTGGGGACAGCCACCAGGATGGCTCCAGGGTAGATGCTCAAGCCCTTGTACTTGAGAAGGGAGGTGGCCAACTACCCAGGGTGGAAAGCCCCTGCCAGGCCCAGTCCTACTTGGAGGTGGGTGGGGCAATGTGCAGGTGATGTGTTGCTAGGGAACCGGTGAGTCACCACAAGAGGCATAAATTTTCCTAAGCCACACCTGGATGCCGCTGTTTGCTGTGCCTGCTGCACAATGAGGAGCCCCAGGGGCAGGCATGCAAATTCCCTGGCCTTCATCCCAGGGTGTCCGCCTCTGCTTCAGAGCTGAAGTACAGTCTGACCTGGCCATCCCTCATGGATGTTCTGGGGCCTCTGGGGCCCTGGACAGTCACACTGGGCTGCATGGGCCAGCTGGAAAGGTCAGGGATGAGTGCCAGGACACAGGAGTGAAGGCTCTGGGTTGTGTTAAGAACTGGTGCATCTCCTAGGGATTGGGATGGTTATTCCCAGAGTCTCCAAAAGGGTGATATGGCAGTTCTACCCAAGATGGCTGCGGTCACGCCATCCTGGGACTCGGCAAGCATGTGACTTCAGCCCCTAGAGGTGAGCTCTAAGGTTGAGAAAGACTGGGAATTTTGAGTTGTGAGGTTACTGTTGGAGGCCGCTTTATTTTTTCTCATTTTCTATTTAGTGTACTTTAAAGCTTAAGCATCTGTTTATGAGGGTGGATGCATTTGTGCAATGGCTAAATGCCACTAGAGACTCCTGCATCGCATATTGGAGTGCCAAGTTCATGTTCTGACTCCTTCAGTTCCCATCCAGATTCCTGCTAATGTCCACCCTGCAAGGCAGGGGGTGATGATGGAAGTGTTTGAGTTACTATCATGCATGTGGGGGATCTGCGTGGACCCCTGGCTCCAGGCTTGGGCCTGGCTCAGCATCGGCTGCCATCGGCATTTAGGGATGTAATAGCTGGTACAAGATCAAGCAATTTCTCTCTCTCCCTCCCTTTCAGATTATATTCATCATTCTATCAGCAACTTTAAAAATATTTATTTACTTGCACAGTTACAAAGAGGCAGAGACAGAAGAGAGAGACGGATCTCCCATCTGTTGGTTCATTCCCAACTGTCAGGAGCTTCATCCATGTCTCCCGCATGGGTGTGGGGGCCCACGTGTTCAGACCGTCCTCTGCTGCTCTCCCAAGCGCGTTGGCTGAGAGCTGTGTTGGAAGTGGAGCAGCTGGGACGACTCCACTCAGTTCCCATATGGACAGTCTCACCTGCTATGTTACGGTACTGACCCCTCTATAAATAATTTTGATATGCATCTGCGAATAATAATATGTCTGAAGAATTATGCTGGTGCTTCCTCTTTCACAGATAGTTCAAAATTCTTCCACACATTCTAGTTTCCTCTTGCTGCTGTCATTTTGCTAAACATATGAAATGAATAATTTCTTAAAATAAACCTAGTAGCATCATTAAATTAAAAAAAATAATATAGATGAAAAACAAAAAATTTAAAAAACTTAATTGCGTCCCGGTCAAGGTATTCACCTTACTGTTAACCTTTCGTATTTATAGAGGACATGATGGTATGTCTGAGATTTGGTTCAAAACTGTCCCGCGGGTGGAATATAGACAAGACTGGCCACTTGTTGATAACATTGACACGGGTTGATGGGCACACTGGGGCTTCCTATGTATTTTCTCTGTTCTATATTTACATAAAGGGTTTTAGTTTCATTTTGGTAGCCACCTGGCGCCATCTATGGGTGATCCCTGGGAACCGTCCTTTAAGGGAGCTAAAGTCTGGCCACCTAGAGAAGTGACGTGGCTGGTTGATCATTCAGGGACTCAGTTGGGCAGGTGAGGGGCCTGCTCCTGCTGTTGGAGCCAGAGGGTCAGATGGAGTATGAACTATGCACATTCCTTGTCTGGGTCATAGACACACAGAGTCTAGCGTGTGATCGGGGCTGCTGCTGGTACCATTTGATACTCATCCACAAATGAATGAATGGATGCGTGAATGTTTGTGGAAGTAAGCCATTTTGCAAAGTTCATGGGGCCTCAGTTCCGATGGCTGATACAACCCTACCAGGTAGTCTAGTTGCAAAGTTACGATTTATTCATCTACAGAAACAAATAGCATGAACAGTTTTAGTTTCAAGAGACCTTGGCTAGTCAACAGTTTGCAAGGTCACAACAAAAAATTCTGGTATGCCTTCTGACACCGGAAACCAATTTCTGTGAAATCGCCACACGAGTGTGTCTTAGTATTTCTTAGGCTACTGGGAATCTAACAAGGCTACTTTCCTGGAGTTCAGGGATCAGGAGTTGGACCATGACTCCCTGTTTCTCACACCCTACTCTGCCTAGACAGCTAACTTGCAGGGAAAACATTGTTTTCAACGGGAAGGGAATGGCGAGGTGGAGGTTGCAGGTCATGTTCCCCCTGGTTTCTCTTTGTCTTTTGCCCTCACAGTGCCCTCTGCTGCTGGTATGGACGGCACTTTGCCAGGGTTGCTCCATCTAAACACTGCGTGGATGTGTTTCCCAGAGTGCTGGCGGCTGCCAGGTCAAGTGTCAGCAGGGCTGCTCTATAGCTGGAACCGACATTTCCGCACTGTCTGTCTCTGCTCTCTCTGTGCGTGTCTGCCGCACCGTTTTCTGCAGCACCAGCACCGCTGGGTTAGGGCTCTGAGGAAGAGGATGTCAGCCCAGACATTTTCCTTTGGGGGGTGAGGAGGGGACACAGTCCACCCTGGAGCCTGTCTGCTGCTATTTTGCCGGGGTTCTGTCCCTTTTGATGATCAACCTTTATGCTTGTAATGCCCTCATTCCAGGCAGCTTCCATCTAATTATAGCTCCCCTGAGTCATTGGAGGTTTGTTGGGCCAGAACGTGGAGAGATAGATATGCAATAAAAACAAGCTCATCTCACTGCATGGGGGTATAGCTCAGGGGTAGAGCATTTGACTGCAGATCAAGAGGTCCCTGGTTCAAATCCAGGTGCCCCCTGTGTGTTTCTCTTTTCTTTAGATGAACACAGTTGGGCCTTCCTATGGCCTTCAGCGGCTCCTGACTCACAGAATCATAGGGAATTCTGGTGTACAGCCGGCCCTGTCTAGGTTGTTTACAATCCTTCTCTCCATCTCTCATCAACATCTTACAAGACTCTACCAGCATCCCTATTTTACATTAGGAAATGGAGAGCCAGAGACGCTTTAGTAATTGGCTCGTGCCTGGGAAACCAGGAAGGGCCAGTTGAGGACTTGAACTCATGGCACAGGCTCTTGGGTGTGTTAAATGTCTCCTAGTGTTAAACGTTCGGGGAAGAATCCCTGAGAATAAGGTTCTAAATATGCTTAGGGGCTAGGAAAAAATCCAGCAATGTGGAGACTGTGCCCAAAGTCTGCAGTGTCCTGGAGAAAGTCAGGTGCTGAAGACTCGATACAGAGCCCATGGATGGGGAAGCCACTCAAAGGCCACTCAAAGGCCTGGGCTTTGCTGCTAGACCTGGAGATAGGCAAGGTTAAGGACCCCCCAGCTTGCAATGTAGGGTATAGTAATCCCACGTGTTCAAATGTGAAGTTTGAACTTGAGGATACCCAGGGAGGTTTTTTGGTGGGAGATTTTATTTTTTGCCTTTGTTTCTTATTTTTGATTGTACAATGAGGTAGTTGGTCCTATGTGAGCGTCTGATGGAAGCATTTACCATCCACACTACATGCACAAGTGTGGCATTGTCCTGTCATTTCAGGGTTGAACATGAGCTTCTGGGGTCCGTTTGTCGGCACCCAGTGACAACTGCCAAGTTGTGTAGATGTTGGTTATCCCCTAATGTTTAAAGCATGTGTCACTGTGCAGAGAGAGACGCCTCTGGGTCATTGGAGGCATGCTTTTAAAGGCCGGGAAGTCAGACCGAGGATTGAGCATCTGCGTTGGTGCTAGGTGGAGGAAAGCATGTCGGCAGGTCACATAGCCAGAAGCAACCTGCAGGTGAATTAAATCCAAGAGGAAATCTCAGACACAGAAGATTTATGAGACGTGACGTAGGTTGTAAAAAGCGGAATAAATATTTATGTGGAGCTTATGATTGTTGTGGGGGTATAGCTCAGTGGTAGAGCATTTGACTGCAGATCAAGAGGTCCCTGGTTCAAATCCAGGTGCCCCCTGTAGTTTAGTTTTTCCCACGTTGGAAATTTCACTGGATTCCAGGGAAGGGGTGAGGCATGTCAGGTGTTTAGGGCCTAGAATTTGGTGAGATGCTTCCTTGCATCCTGTAAAGATCCCTCAACCCCGGTAGTGCATCGCTGATGGCACACACACACACACAGTCACCACAGTAACCATACAGGGATGGACTCTGTCAGCTACACACGGGACGCTCCCAAGGGTCCCTTTGCCTCCTGCCCGCAGTGGATGCCTCTTGCCACTCCCCTCCCTGCTTTTGACATGTAAGAGGCCGCAAGCCTATCTGATGTCACACGTGCAGAATATGTATGTGCTGGGAGTTGAGTCACCAGGGGAGGTGCCCTTTGCCAATGAGAGCCAGAGGCCAAAGGCTAAGTTGTTGGCGAACCAGGTTGCTTTGAGATGCAGCTGCCCACCTGCCCTCCTGAGACTGCCTTATGAGTTTAGGGCTGCACCTGTTCCCAAGTGATGGCCTGTGTGGAAATGCCCTGCCAGCAACTTTTGTCTCCTCTCTGGAGATAAAACCCTTACAACTGTTCACCTTCAGGCTCCATGTTCTGGGTTACTCAGACACAGGTGACCCTACGACTGCCCGGCTGACCTCCCCTTGAGCCTTTTCCGCAGTAGTCCACTCAGGCCTGATCCACCTGTCACTTCCTGAAGTTTGCTGAGCAAAGGTTTTCATGGCAACCTGGAAATGTTGGAGGATGAACAGCCCGTGGGAGCAGTGCTCAGACAATGACGGATGGAAGTCGCTTTTCATGCCCCGGACTGCCGGTCTCTTCTGGGAGACCTTGGGGCCATGGGGCCTCTGCTTGGCCCAGCTGTCCCCAGAGGGATGAAATGTGCTTTGCTGCAGCGGCGACTCGGATGGGAAAGCAACCCTTGTCCGCCTGTTCCCCTTTCCCGTTTTACATCCCCCTCCTATGCGCGCCTCCTGGGCTGCCTCCCAAACCAGTCGCCGCTGGATTCGAGTCTTCCGCCTGTGCCTGTTAGAATCGAAACAGACCCCAGCCTAGCACATGATTTCTAAAATTACTATTAGCTCTTTTTTTTTTTTTCATTTAACCATGCATGCTGATTATGGCATTGTATATGCTAAAGAGTTTTAAAAATCCATGGGTTTAAATGTTGCATGACATTTGGCCTACGGATTGTCAACATCTATGTAAATGATATGGGGCATGTTTCTGTGTCTCTTACTAACTCTAAGTGACCCAGCTCCATGGAGAGGAAGGCAGGCCTTGTCTCTGGAGTCAGAATGACAAAGGAATGAGCCACTCACGGGTCATTTGTGCGCATGCCGGGGATCATCCACACGGAGATCTGTGCCTTCTGTCTGGTATTGTTGAAGGTTGCTATGCAGCAGGTGTCCACAGAAACATCAAAGGGCTCTCAGTTACATTCTGCTTTAAAGGAAAATGAATTACATCCAAGCCTTCGTTAAGCAGGGCACCATCCCTGCCTTGGCTGTCGTTCAAAAGAAATGATAACTGATGCTTGTTATGTAACACGCGATGAATCTCGCCTTACTTAGGGCGACCTGGGCTCCCTACTTTCAAAGCAGTTTCTCTCTCACTAAAACACAATTAGGAAGACCGACAGTTTTAGGCCAGTTAACTAACTTCTCTGAGTCCTGTGGACTTTTATTTGTGCAGTGGGGATGTTTGGTGTGAGAATAAATAGCATGTCACAGAGTGCATGGTACATAATAATAGCTCTATAAATGACAGTCCTTCACAGTGGCTTCATTTTTAATGGTGAAAGGAGAGGGTGGAGAGGAGAGAGTGAGGCAAGCAGAGATGAGGGCAGGACCTGCAGATGTCTAACTAGATCCGGGACACGTGAGTGGGTCTCCAGGATGTCTCCTCTGCCTTTTCTGACTGCTGTGGCCGACGTGGTCCCACACCCCTGCACAGTGCTGGCCCTGCAAGCTGAGTTCCCCTCTCAGCGCTTCTCTAAGTGCAACTGTAGGACCAGTATCACTGGGGAACAGACAATGGCTAGGGCTGGACCAGGTCAAGGTCAGGAGTCAGGGGCTTCTTCAGGACTCCCATGTGAGTGGCAGAAGCCCAGGACTTGGTCCATCTTCTGTTTTTCTGGAGCCTTCGGAACAATATCATGGAATAATAAAATAAATAAATTAATTAAAAAGAACCGATATTAGAGTGCCCATACGGCTCTGAGAGGTCTTCCTTTGTCTAAGTAAATAAACATGTGAGTTTTACAGTGCCGGAAAAGCACAGTGCTGTCGCGTATTGTAACTAGCAGTGCTTGGCTCTCAGGCGCTAAGAGACGTGCCGGACACGTTCTTGCTCAGTGCTGCAAGGGCCAGTGCTCAGTTACAGAGCAGAGTGAGGCTATGAACTTGCATCAGCTGCTGGAGTTGGTTGTATTTTGGGCTCAGCCAGTAGAGATCCGCTCATGATCCTTGTGTGTCCCCCAGATCCGAGTCAGGCAGCTTCCTGCTGTGCACCTCAGCACACGGAGATTCCCACTGAAGTTGGCAACTGTGCTAATTTCCTGTGGGTCATTTGCATTAAGACAATCTGGTTCTGGCTAAAAATGAATAGGATCTGTAGGAGAAATCCCCCTCCCAGTTTTAATTTCTGCTGTGCTCTGTGAGTAATTTCATAGACACCGATCTTGGAGAACTGGCGTTTCATGCCATCCGAGCTAAGCTTTGTGATCGTGGCTGAGAAATCAGAAAATCAGAATAAAATGATCTGCCCAGCGTTTGAATGCTCTGTAGACAAGGGTTCTTCAAAAGAGCCATGGTTCAAAAAAACAAGTTTACTTCAGCGGAAAAAATGGTTTGAAACTTGGGGCTGGGCCAGTGGCTCAACAGTCTAATCCTCCCTCAGTAGAGCTGGCATGCCATGTTAGTTCCACTTCTGATCTGGCTCTCTGCTCATGGACCGGGAAAGCAGAGAAGGGTGGGTCAAGTCTTTGGGCCTCTGCACCCGTGCAGGAGATCTGGAAGAAGTTCTTGGATCCTAGCTTGGGATCGGCTCAGCTCCGACTGTTGGCAGCCACTTGGGGAGTGGACCAGTGCATGAAAGATCTTTCTCTGTCTCTCCTTCTCTCTGTAAATCTGCCTTTCAGATAAAAATAAATTAATGAAAAATGTTTGAAATCCATACATAGGTTTTTTTCTTAATATGCATCTCCACGAACTTTTGAAGGTTCCTCCTGCTAAATGTTCTGTATTCTTTTGTGTTATGTAGCTCTCTGTGCTTAATATGTATGTTTGATATTTAAAGCCGACTTTCAAGAGACTTTTAGATCTTTCAGTGTCTAATTAAGGCAGTGCTAGTTGATTACATGTTCTAAATGTGACATAGGCAAGTAAGTGCTAAAGAAACAATAGGTAACTTTGCAAACAGTTCCCACGTCTGGTGAAGTCACCAGGCAAGCCAAAAATCCTCCAATTGCACTGGAGTTAAGGCAGTTGAAGGCACATTGAAGGATCTGACAGTAGGGGGCGGTGGGGAGCTGCTGAGAGGCGCTGGAGGCCAGGTGAGCCAAGGTTATCATTAGAGCTACAGCCAGAACTGGCTAAAGGCCACATCTAACGTAAACGGATCGAGATCTAGCCATAAAGGAGAGCCGAGGCTGAAGCACAGGCAGGAACTCCGGGGAAAAAGAGACGGTTGTGCTGAAGGATGAAAAAAGAGGAGTGGAAGACAGGCATGCAAGTGGGTGAGTCAGGAATAGGAGGCGAGAGCCTTAAGAAGCTACAGGTGGTCAGGGAGTTCTAGTTCTCCTGGTTCATGGCCTTCTAGACGGTTTTGCCAGGGTAAGATCAGAGAGCAGCATAGCATATCAACATAGCCATTATTAAGTATTTAAAAACCTGGAAACTGGGCCTGGCACAGTAGCCTAACAACTAAAGTCCTCTCCTTGCACGCACCGGGATCGCATATAGGTGCTGATTATAATCCCGGCGTCTCCGCTTCCCATCCAGCTCCCTGCTTGTGCCCTGGGAAAGCAGCCGAGGACGGCCCAAAGCCTTGGGACTCTGCACCCGCATGGGAGACCTGGAAGAACCTCCTGGCTCCTGGCTTCGGATTGGCTCAGCTCCGGCCATTGCGCCCATTTGGGGAGTTAATCAGTGGACTTAAGATCTTCCTCTCTGTCTCTCCTCCTCTCTGAATATGTGACTTGCCAATGAAAATAAAATAAATCTTAAAAAGAAATTGTGGAAACGAATCACCTATTAGAGGAATGTTTTTGTAGTGAGATCTTTTTGGAAGGAAAAACAACAACAAAAGCAGTAACTCAGGAGACGTGGACACTGCCTGGTTAACGCTGCAACTGCGGTACACTCGGTACTTGCCCAAGAAGTTTTGGTGAAAGAGGGGAGTTGGCAAAAGTTTGTGCGGTCAAGGAAGGCTTCTTCAGGACCTGCGAGTGCATCTGAGCCTCGATGGGCCAGGTACGGTAACCCACCAGGGGGTGCTCCCTGGCTGAGGGACAAAAGCTGTGCCAGTTTGTGGGCCCATGGTTGGGGTGCAAACACACCCCCTGGCTCTTGGGAAGACTCAGTTTAGAGGTCCTCCAGCATGCTCTGTTAGAGTGGAGTCCGGAGCCCCCAGTGCGGGTCCCGGGAGACTGATGGGTTCTTTGTGTGGGGGCCCTGTGAGGGTCGTTCGAGTGGCTGGCATCTGCTCCATGCACACATGCCTATGTAAGATTGCGCTCTCATTGTTATGAAGGCAATATAAGATTGTGCTGGGAAGTTTGTAGTAAAGTCCAAATATGGCTCATTCTGCGACGGGGCGGAGAATCAGCGAAGGCTTGGGCGCTCAAGGGAAGCTTCTTCCATGACATGCAAGTAGATCTGGGTCTCAGTGGCGAAACAGGTGGAGCTGGGAAGGGGGAGACGTCTTCTCACGGGCTGGTGATCAGAGCCTTCATGGACCCACGGCCTAGGCAATGCTCAGGCCTGCGCAGCCTGCCTCTTGAGCAAGGACAGCTTTCTGCTAATCACCAATAGATCTGTTTGCCTTTGCTTATGCGATTGTGTGTAAAATGCCCTTGCCTTTGTGAGCGATTCTTTAACAGACTTCACCCATTTCCAGTTATACTCTGCCAAGTGCTTCCTTGTAGCGGCTCTTGTCTTCCTAATGGAATGTTGTTTCCAGACGTTATTGCTGCTGTCAGGTTGGTGTGAGCTCCGTGAGAGAGAAAACTCGTGGTGGTTGGTAGCAGTGCATTTTGCGGTAGAGTCTCATGGGAATGGCCATGGGGTCAGGGTGAGAGGGGAGAGGACACTTAGCCATCCCCAGTGGGGACATCGCAGGGGACTTGGGAAATCCTCCTCACAGTTCTGAGTGCTTTTAGCTCCAAGGCACTGCCAGGGCCTCGCGGTTCAGGTGTGTGTGTGTGTGTGTGTGTGTGTGTGTGGCTTCTTTGTAACCAGTGCTTTTCTTTCTGATGGATGGGGGAGGAGCGTTTCAAACCCTTTGGTGCCTGCCTTGGGTGGCTTAAGTCATCTTCCCTTGGGAATCCAAGATGAACGCTTGCTGCCCACTGGGCAGTGCCCAGGATGGTTCTTGATAACACTTGTATATTTCCTCCTGGCAGAGTGGGCTGGGAGACAGCTCAGAGACCGTGTTGTTTAGTGTCCAGTATGGAGATGTGTGTTCTTTCCAGCACACGTGTTCCCTCTAGGAGAGTCCTCAGCGCAGCAGCTCATCCGTAAGAAGTGTTTGCAGAAGAGAAAGCAGGGATTACAGAGTCAGTTGTTTGAAGCACCACGAAAGAAGAGAGTGCCTTAGAGGAGGGACAAATGACCGCCTGGCGGTGCTGAAGATGGCCAGATGGCTCCGAGTTCTTAGAAGTAATTAATCTGAAACCACTGTGAGCCCAGCACCGGCAAGCCCCGGCCAGTGATTCAAGCAGTCATTATGGGCTTCCACTGATTTTCTCAGCCCGTTCCCCCTCCTCCCGACCCCACCCACGGTGTCTCTTCAGCATGGTTGTGGATACACGTGTGACTGTCTGCTGGGGAGAGGGTGGAATTCCTGGGCTGAATCATGTTCTGGGCCCCTGATGATGTCCATGAGCCCTGCAGCGGGGTGGCTGGGTTGGGCTGCAGCCCCGCTTGAAGTCCACAGTCAGCTGGGCCCCTGAGCAGGTGCTGTACCGAGGTCTGCTGTCTGCTCACAGCACCAGCCTTGGCTGCTCTGTGTGTTGTGGCTAGCTCTGCCGTGGAGACCCCCCAGTCAGGGGCCTCAGGAGGCTTCTGCACCACCAAGGGTCCAGGATCAGCCTTGCTGGGGGCACCGAGGCCCGGCCTCACACAGGTGCGAGAGCTGCCCGAGGAGGCCCTGTGGCCCAGGGCTGGCAACTGGAGGCTGTACAGGAGCCTCAGCCTCTTCCCCCACGTCTCTGCTCTCTATGATGTCTCCTGAATGGATGCGACTGAGGGCAAGGGGGCAGTGCGCAGTAGCAAGTGCCTCTGTTTTATCTGCTCTCCCTGTGGGCTGGTCCCGCATGCAGCGAGGTCAGGTTCCTTCCGGATGCCCTGCTACTCTGGCAGCAGCTCATCGGGCAGCCCCGAGGGAGGAAAGGGGTGCCGAGTTCTCTCTGGGTGACGTGGAGAGCGGTGGTTCCAAAGCGTTGCTGGCTCCGATGTTAGCTCCTCCCAAGTGGTGGACATAGCGAAGGTTGCTTAGCCTACGTGACATTCATATTGTTTTCTGGCTCATCATCTTTAGAACACGGAGTTTCTGGGTATCAGCTGCATCTCTTGACTTCCTCGCAATGCCGGTAGCACTGGTAGTCATCTCTGAACTTCAGTTACAGATAACGTTTGGAGCTTCTTGGGGAATGAACAATGACATCAGCATGGCTGACAAGGGAGGTTGGTTGGTTGCTTCCCAGCAATGAAGTGGCATATTAAGAGGTTAGGGGTCCAATGTGGGAATTGTTTTGTTTGTGGAAATTGGTGTATGAACTACTTCTGAAATGAAATGGCCCATGTGTGTCTGCATTCATTACCCTCCAGCTAAACCTCACTGCTTTCTTAAGCCATACCGGTGCCTGTAGTTACAATGCTTTTTACACGAGAGGCAAGAACTTAGGAAATAAATATTCAGGCCAAACCTAGACCACAGCAGTAGGGATAACAACGATTTCAACTCTACCCCAGGGGAATGCACATCACCCTTATAATAGCCTTCCTGTGTCTCCTGCATTGCAAGCTTTAATGATAATGCCTCAAACCATGCCCGGATTTCTTTCCCTTTGTGAACTGTCCAAGTTTTAGGTGGCCCACTACAGGGCAACTGCAGGTAGTGTGTCTAAGCTGACTTGCCTGCTGCTCCTAATGCACTTAATTGCCAGTTTTGCCAGGTGGCCTATCAGGTAACCCTGAAACTTTTCAAAAGAAACAGCCAGAACCCAAGGGAAAGATTTGACGGTTGCCAGGGTGAGGCTGTGTGTTCCCGCCTTTCCAGTGGCTTCGTTTTTCACGTTTGCAAAGACAGAGAAGCCCTGGGAGCCTTCTGTCCCTCATCTCACAGAGAGCAGCTTCTCCACAGAGAGCAGCTTCTCCAGACGCGAGGGCAGCGGGAGCAATGTGAGCAGAGAATTCTGGCTGCTCGTTTCAACATCTCTGTCTCAAATTCCACCCTGTTGGCTCTCCCAAACTGTGAAGTCTAATTAGCTAATTTTCTGTCTGATTTGCTCCCTGGACCTTCTGTGCCTTTGAATCTTCTTCTTTCAATGGCTAATGAGTGAGTTTGGGTTCGTGCTTAGCTGCTGATCTTCCGGAGGCCTGCACAGCCACTTACAGAGTGGAGAAAGATCATATGTAACTGTTCCAATTGGCAGTATGCGTGTAGCTTTTTTCCAAAACAGTTACTGGGGATAACATTTTCTTCGGATTTGTTCTTTCTCTCAGTATCTCAAACAGGGAAGTTTTGTGACATATAAAATAAACCAACAAGAAGAAACTGGCATCGTCCTAATACGTTAAAGCCTGGATTTGACCCAAATACCAATGAAAAGGTGGATGATTAGAAACACATTTCACATTGCGTCTTTACAAGAGACGTCTCTCGCACAGCCCAAAAGCTATTAGCGGGACTGTGCTTTACAAGGCAAGTTATTTTTAAAAAAGATTTATTTTTATTGGAAAAGCAGATTTCCAGAGATAAGGAGGGGAAGTGAGATCTTCTGTCTGCTGGTTCACTCCCCAAGTGGCTGCAATGGCCAGAGCTGAGCTGATCCGAAGCCAGGAGCCAGGAGCTTCTCCAGGTCTCCCATGTGGGTGCAGGGTCCCAAGGCTGTGCTAGACTGCTTTCCCAGGCCACAAGCAGGGAGCTGGATGGGAAGTGAGGATAGGAGCTGGCACCCATATGCAATCCTGGTGCTTGCAAGTATGTGCAGTGCACAGTGTCACATGTAATGAAGTCATAGGTCATATTTGGACTGCTTTGTTTTGATTTCCTTTCAACTTATGTTATCAATTCTTTGGGCATTTTGTTGCATAATTCTATGTTCCAACTTTAGTGTGAAGCTTGTTGCCCAAGCCAGTCAATCCACTCATGTCCTCTGGCTACTAAAATAAGGCTTTGGTTTTGTTTTTAAAGATCTATTTATTTGAAAAACAGAGTGGCAGAGTAGAAGGAAGAATGTGAAATAGAACTCTCGCCTCAGCTAGTTCACTTTCCAGATGCTCGCAACAGCTGGACTGGGCCGGGCTGATATTAGAAAACAGCAACTCCAGATAGGTCTGCTATGTGGGTGGCAGGGACCCACGTACGTGGGCCAGCATCTGCTGCCTTCCCAGTTGCTTGAGCAGGAAGATAAATGGAAGTGGAACAAGCACTCTCTTACAAACAGTAACTTAAACCCTTGCATCACGATGCCTTCCCCTAGCTGCTCAGGGGAGTTTTGATTGGGACCTAGGTTTTCTGCTGAACTTTTTATTTAGACTGCCTCGGAGATGTGGGCTAGAAGCAATGCTGCTGGCCTTGAAGAGATCATAGATCTTCGCACTACGGCAGCCATGTTGCCCTCGTAAGAATGCCAAGATGGGTGTTGACACCTGCAAGACAGAACTAAGAAATAAAGAAGAGGGGTTACTGGAAAAAGTCTTGAGGCCCTCATGATTCTGCATCTGATTTCCTCCTTGGAGTTTTCAGTTTGTGAGACAGTAAATCCCCTTCCTAGGCCACTTGGCTTACATTCTCTCTTACTTGCAAGGAAATGAAGCCTAAATATTTAGATCTAAAGAGCCACTGTTCGTGATCCGGGGGGGGGGGGGGGGGGGCGGTGCTCCCTTCCAACATCCTGTTTATGGCAGGAGCTTGCCAGGGTGGGACACTGACCTGGCCCTTGTCACACAGCCTGCTGGTAGTGGAAGTATGCTGAATTTCTGGGTGTCTTTCTTTTCACACCTTTAGACTGGGATCTCTACCCATCATTGAGGCAAAGAGATACATTTAAGGACATTGCTTAATCTTTTAAATTTGTTCTCCTTGAGCAATGCCAGTTTTGATGTCAGTTCTTGCTTTTGTCTTTCTAAAATAAAATCACAGCTGGCTTGCCAAATGAGACAAAGAAACAGAGCTGTTCTAAGAGGCTCTTGGCTTGTCAGTCTGAGCTGGAAGCCATGTCTGCTAGGATTGTAGGAAAGGCCGTGGATATCCTGGTGTCAAGCAACTTCAGTCTGGCTTCCCACAGTGACCTCTACGCTGCCCTTTCCAAGCATCTGTGGGCTGAGTTCCGTCCTTCCTTCCCCGGAGGGGGCTTCTGTTGGGGTGCTGACCTCTCTACCCCCCGAATCCAGAGTGGACGCAAGTCAGACCCCCAGCCCCACTGCCTTGTCCCTTTCAGCTTCTCTCTCCCAAGACTTGTTGCATAAGATTTCAACTCTCCCTTTCCTCTCTGCTTCTCTTCTGCCTTATTAAAGAACAGCTATGGCATTTTCCTGCAGAGATGATCTGCAACTCCTCTGACCACCTCCCCTGAGGATGCTGGGATATTTCTTTTTTACAGATTCAATAATTATCCTGTTTGCTACTCCTGGAATACTCCAGCTAATATAGGAGAAGTCCTGAGGGTCTAATTGAATTGAACAATATGAGCCAATATTTAAAAAGTCTATAGATTTTATATCATAGATATCCAGTTGAAGGCTATTCTTTTAAAAGGTAATCTTGTGAAATACTATTTCTCCATTCTCATCTTTCATGGCTGGTGAATGTGAGCCTCAGGTGCCTCCTTGGGCGGGTTTGCTACAGCCTCAGGTGCCCAGCCCTGCCAGGCCTTGCCCTCTGCTACCAGTCTGATACTCCTTCTTTAATTTGTGGCCTCTTTCAAAAGCCAACTGTTATCCCATTCTTATCTCAGTCATATAGCATGTCCCTTCTTTTCAAGGAAGACTTACTTTTGAAACTAAGAGTGTACACACACTGATCTAGCTGCTCTTCATCTGTCATTTGCATATCTTGTGCATACATGCCAGTCTGTTTTTGAGTCCATGTTTATGAAGTAGTTGAAGGTTTCCGCGGTTACAGAGGAGGAGCGGAATTTGCGTCAGACTAACTCGGACCTCAGGTCAGCTCTGGAATGGGCGGTGGCGATCCGGGGAGTCACCAGGGC
Source organism: Ochotona curzoniae (assembly GCF_017591425.1). Classification (NCBI taxonomy): domain Eukaryota; kingdom Metazoa; phylum Chordata; class Mammalia; order Lagomorpha; family Ochotonidae; genus Ochotona; species Ochotona curzoniae. Next base: position 4,545,604 of record NW_024465035.1, read on the forward strand.
AGCAGAGCCATGGCGGATCAGTGACGAGCTCGGACCGTCATTTTCTTTCCTAATAAGGATGAGAGCGGCAGCCGCTCCGGCTTCCGCATCAGGAGGGTATGAAAACCTCCCGCACGCTGCCTTGCACGCCTTTCCGTTCCCGCAGCTTCCTGCTTTCTCTCTGCCTCTCCTTTGCGTGGAAGAAAGGCCAGAGAACAGACTTCCCTCCCCCGTAAAGGCCCCGTTTCTGAGTCGGCCAAGGCTTTTCTTTACCTGGTGATCGACAAAGCTGGCATTAGTGACTGGTGCCAATAACGCATACTGCAGTGTTTGTCAAAACGGTTTGAAAATCACTGATTTTGGAATCGCCTGCGGCACTTTGCTAATGCTGTTCCATATGCAGTTTTGCAGGTCCCACCCTAGAGCCAGTAACATATCTTGTGTGAGGCCCTGGGATTTGCACGTGGCAGTCTCACCCATAGCAGGCAGTGGTAGTACCACTCACATTAGCGGCAGTGGCCAAGGTCTGAGCAGAATGACGGAAGTGAGTTCCCAGAGAAATAGCCCCAAGAAGCTCTGCTGACCGGTACAGGCACAGTGGCCCACACAGGGCGATGGGCCAAGCAGGGCTGACCGGGAATGTTGAATTCTCTGGGATGCAGTCTCCAAGTTTGAATACAGAAAATGCACTGGGTTGTGCTCTCAGCATCAGCTCTTAGGGGAAGACGCAGGGAACATGACCAGAATGAGAGGGAAGAAGATCTGCCAGAGTCACAAAAACGAAGCCCTCAGGTCATGTGCAGGATCTAGCATGGCCCTTTGGAGCTGTTCAGGGTGGGGTGCAGGGGCTGTACATTCCTAACTGCTGCTGACTGGTGGGGTGAGGCTGCCTTTCAGAAGACAAGGCACGCCTTGGCCAAGGTGACTGGTCTCAGCTCACCGCCTTTGCCCTGGCTGAGCTCACCAAGCTACTCTCAGCTGGCACAGCTTCTACTCTTAAAGCTGGAGAATCTGGGTCGCAGGGTATGGCACGCTATGACTGATGGGCCGTTTGCAGTCCTCCATATGTTTTTCTGACTATGGTTTCATGGGAACAAGCTCTGCTCATTCAGTAACGTGTTGTCCATGGCCGCGTTGCTACTAGCAGGGCAGTTAGACAGCTGTGCCTGAGCTGCTTACTCTCCGACCTTGAGGAAGAAGTTTGCCACAGACATCTGCTATGGAAGCAGTTCAAATTCAGAAGGTCTTTCCCAATACAGTGGTTTTTGGCAGCACTGCCCAGATACTGGGGTTATCTGGAGGGAAGGCGGGTGAGCAGCTGAATTGTGGGGGATACTCCTGTGGCTGCAGCAGGTCTCGTTGGAAAACGTGCTTTGTAAGGTCATCTTGGGAACCCCCAAAGGGGACCTGCAGTCTGGGCTCAGGGTTTCTGAGTTGTTCATTTGAGATCAGCTTTGTGCATTCTCCAGTTTTGGAAACTTTTACTTCAAGGGACAGCATCGTGGAGCAGTGAGTTAAGCTACTTACTGAGACACCGGTGTTTCTTTTCAGGATTGATTTGAGTCCCTGATATTCCACTTTCCCTCCAGCTCCCTGAAACCTGCCTGGGTGGCAGCAGAAGATGGCCCAAGGACTTGAGCCCCCGCGTCCACGTGGATAGAGTTCCTGGCTCCTGGCTCTGGCTCAGCCCCAACCGTTGCAGCCATTTGGGCAGGAAACCAGTAGATGTGACATGGAAGATGGTAGTTAGCTTTGTTCTCTGTGTTTACACAGGGTCTTTCAAATAAAGGGCTTGGGCACAAGGGGGCTCTAGTGGCCCTGCTGCTCCAAGTCTCCCTGGAGGGGCAAGCACAGCTGGAGGGCCAGTTTGCCCCAGATGTGCAATTAGCCAGTGAGGCCTCCTAACTTTGAGTAAGAGCTTGCTCATTTCAGTGGGGTGTGCCACGCTTCCTTATCATCCACTTAAAATAGGTAGTTTCTATAACAACGCTCCTAACTTAGATGCCTGCTCCTCTCTTTGTGATACAGGAAAACAATGTCTCAAAGGTTCTGTGCTGCTTTGCTCATCACTTTCAAGGCTGGAAAAGATGTTCTGACTCACAACTTCATGGGGGACTGAGCCTGTCTTGCTAAGGCATCTCGGTGAGCTCTGAGTCACTGTCTGAGGGACAGAACCCAGCCACCTGCAGAGCGGGGAACTCACTTTCCTCTGGAGAGCAGAACCGTGAAGTGCAGCTGGAATCCGGCGACTGAGCTGAGACTCAGTCTCAGTTAAAAATGGAAGCCACTCGGAGTCTTTGATGGCCCCTTTCTGTAGGGGATGGGAGGGGAGATTCAGGACACAATGCAAACTTATTAAAGGGCCGTGTGAAATCATCACGGAAGGTCTTCCGGGTGGGCCCCTCAGATCTCTCAGGTAAGATGCTAACTATGACAACAGGACCGAAGCCTTGTGGACATCAGCCCAGCATTGGACTCTGAAGCATGTACGTTAGTGGCCAACCGCATCACTTACTTTTGGCTCCATCACTGTCAACCCCATCTACAGGGGAAATGTGTTTACAGGACCATCAGGAACAATTTTGACCGGGTTGGGATTGTGGTACAGTGAACTAAGCCACTGCTAGGAATGCCAGCATCCTATGTGAGCACTTGTTGGAATCCGGGTTGGTCCATTTCCCATCCAGCTGCCAACTAGTAGACCTGGGAAGGCAGCAGAAGACGGTCTCAGTGCTTGAGCCTCTGCCACTCATGTGGGAGACCTAGATGAAGCTCCTGGCTTCTGACTTCAACCTGACCCAGCCCTGGTTGTTGCAGACAATTTGGGAATGAACCAGTGGATTCTAGATCGAACAAACCTCAGTGAACTCAAATCTGGATTATGGGCAAAGAAAGGTGAAAAAAAAAAAAACCCATGGAAATATAGCTTGTTGATCATCTCCATAGGCCATCATGAGGACGCCAGTAACAACAGGTACTGCGGTTTAGGGCACACTCGGGTCTGTGGCCAGCAGCCTTTGCATAAGGAATGGCACCACCAAGAAGCAATGGCTCCACTGGACAATGGCAGCAAGGGCTGGGAAGAAATCGCCACAAAAGGAAAAAAGAGAAAGAAAGGGCTAATGGTAGCTTGGGTAAAGGAGTTGAGAGCACATGTCAAATCTGCTGCGGGAACTTCCAGAACCCTCTGGAAGAAGCCCAGATTCCATCAGGCACGTGGGGGCAGAAGTGGGAAAGTTAGCTTATAGTTCTTTTTAGAAAATATTCTTAGCCCCTGGCTGACTTCTTCTGGAACAATTAGAGAACATTGAGACAATGGGAACTTCACTCTTTTTACATAGCTTTCAACTTCAGAAATAGTCTCTTCCCTCTCAATTCTAATAAGATAATGAAAAAAATATATAAGGAATCATTAGTGTGAATTGTCTTAAAATGCACATTCTGGGATATCTATAACACATATTAAACCTATTCTTGTGTTGATACTTGAATAAGAGTTTCTGGTATAATTAAAAAATTGGCAGTGAACTTTTGCTAAAAGGAATGCATTTTTAACCCTTGAGAAGAGTCAGTTACTAAAAACACTTCCCTTCATGTTTATTTTTCCTTGTATTTTTTTTTTTTTTAAAAATCATGAATGCAGTGATTCATGGGAATTTGTCCTGTGTCTTACAGATAATCAAGAGCCTGTAGGGTCAAGTTTTCACAATGCCATCGCACATGCTGTGCAGGAGAGTGTGCCAGTGGTGGAAGTGTGTTATTTGAGTTTCCATTGAGAGTCAGCTACTGTAAAAGACATAGACTATCATGGTTCATGTTTATTGAGCGCTCGTTACAATCCAAGCTCTATAAGACCTTGCTCTAAGTCAACATGATCCCCCAAATGTGTGTGATACAGCCATCAATATACCCTGTGTAGAGGCCAAAGGACCTCTTGAAGATACAAACCGACTAGGTGTTACCAAGTCCTACTGTGTGCTCCTGTGCCACTCCAGCCCTTCAATTGGTGCCACCAGACGCTGGGTGAGGGCTGACCCAGCACAGTTTCTGAAGGATGTGTGTGACTCCTGTCTTCAAGGCAACTAGGGCCATGATGGAGCTGAGGGTAGCCCTCGCCTCTCTCGGGTGGCCAAACCATGTTGGTCCCCTGAGGTTCAGCTCACCAAGTGCTTCCATAATTATTACCATGTTTAACCCACACAAGAACACTGGGAAGGCCTCATTATTTTAATTTTACTTAAAATTTTTTTAAAGATTATTTATTTATTTTTAAAGATTTATTTTTTATTAAAAGTCAGATACACAGAGAGGAGGAGAGATGGAGAGGAAGATTCTCCATCTGTTGATTCACTTCCTAAGTGGCCGCAACTGCTGGAGCAGAGCCAATCCGAAGTCAAGAGGAGCCTCCTCCGGGTCTTCCACACAGGAGCTGGGTTCCAAGGCCTTGGTCCATCCCCGACTGCTGTTCCAGGCCATGAGCAGGGAGCTGGATGGGAAGCAAGGCTACTGGGATTAGAAACAGCACCCATATGTGATTCCAGCACATGCAAGGCTAGGCCAGTTGAGCCGCTAGGCTACCACACTGGGTCCTTCATTTTATTATTATTATTTTAAAGATTATCTATGTATTTGAAAGTCTGAGTTACACACACACACACACACACACACACACACACACACACACACACCTTCCGTCCATTCTCTGGTTCATTGCCTGGGTGGCTGCAATGGTCATGGCTAGGCCAGTTGAGCCAGGAGCCTTTATCCTGGTCCACATCAGGGTGGCAGGGGCCATCTTCTGCTGCTTTCTCTGGCCATTAGCAGAAAGCTGGATTGACAGTGGAACAACTGGACACAAATTATGCCCATGTGGGAAGGCAGCAACATTTGCGGCAGCTCTACCCATGAAGGCACAATGTTGGCCCCTTTTATTTGCATTTTATGGATGAAGAGGAGAGTTGGGCCCCCTGTACTCAGCAAATATAGATATCTTTTTTAGAGTCACATAGCTGGTGGCGAAGGGGCTGGGACGTAAATCATGGCCTTGTGCTTAGCGCAGTCTTCTACCTAACCCTCCACTGTATTGCAACAGACTTCACCCTTGCCGGTCTCACAGAGTCATCCCAACCCTCTCTGTTCCACTCGCTCTGACACTGTGCTCAGGTTTGGAAACACCATTCTGCTTCTTGCAATGGCGTCTGCATCTTCTCATCCAAGAATGTTTTTCAGCTCGTTGCCTGCTTGGAAACTATTTACTTGTTTTTAAAATATAGGTGAGGCATCACTTCCTCTGTAAGAGCCGTCTTAGCGTGTCTCTTCCCGCTGAGTTAGTGGATGCCATTTATCTGGTCTCTCCTGTTGGGTTGGCAATAGGCTGTGGGCCATGCTGCTACACTGCCAGAAACTACCTCATTATTCAGACCTGAGTAGATACCGAATAGATAACTCTAGAAATGAAAGAGCCACTGGAACTTCATGTCACTAAGTCTAAATTCACTTCTGTTTGTTTTATGAGCATGCTGTCTCTGTGGATGGTGAGCCATTTTCTCTCCTGGGGCAGGAGGGAGGCAGATGGCATCTCATATGAGTGGTCCACAAACATGTCACGAGGTGTATCATAACAGTGGACTTTAATCCTCACTTGGTTTCTGGATGGGGATTCCTTTACTTGAGAAGTCAAGACTATTGTATCGAGTGTTGCTTTCCACCTTGTAGTTTTTGCTATAAAGCTCCTCTTAGCAGACACTTTTTTTTAAGAAAAAAAAATAAGATTTGTTTTAAAAATCACTGTGTACAGAAGTCCAATCTACAGCCCTATTACTTGGAGAAATTTGGAAAATAATCTTTCTTGGCCCAGGCATGTTGGAAGGTTTGCAATTTTCTCATCTCTTTATAGCAACTCTAAAACAATTTGTTTTCTCAGTCAAAACAGCATTCTTCAGTCATTGTAAATCCCACACTTGTCCTTCCCAGGGAAGATAATCATCTGAGGTGACACCACTTTTTATAAATGAGAAACAGAATTGTAGGCAAGTTGCCACTGGCTTACCAGAACTCTATCCTGAATGGTGCTTGCAGAGTGCTTTCAATTCTCCCTTTCTTTGTGTGTGGTGACAAGCATTTATTTTCTTCTTCTTTTCTTTGAGTCAGTTACCTGCTAAGATTCAGACCATGTGATAGTAGCTATTTAAGTGTAAAGTAGAGAAATCTTCCAATTTTGGCTCAATCTCCGAATGCCTCCAGTAGCCAGGCCTGGAGCAGCTGGAAGCCAGCTATGAACTCAGTCCAGGTCTCCCATATGGCTGCAGGGGCGTGGCTACTTGAGCTGTTGTCTGCAATCTCCCAGGGTGTGTATAGTAGAAAGCTGGAATTAGGAGTGGGGCCAACATCCGAATACAGGCATTTTGCTTTGGGATGCATAGCGTCTTAATCAGTGCCAATGCCTGCCCCACATGCTTTGAAAGTGTTACAGCTAGAGTCCGGCATGGTGGCCTCATGGCTAAAGTCCTCCCCTTGCGTGCAGCAGGATCCCATATGGGTGCCGGTTCATGTCCCAGTTGCTCCACTTCCTTTCCAGCTCCCTACTTGTGGCCTGGAAAGGCAGTCGAGGACGGCTCAAAGCCGTGGGACCCTGCATTCATGTGGGAGACCTGGAAGAAGCTCCTGGTTTTGGATTGGCTCAGCTCTGGCCGTTGTAGCCACTTGGGGAGTGAATCAGCAGACAGAAGATCTTTGTCTCTGTCTCTGCTTCTCTCTGTAGATCAGACTTTCCAATAAAAATAAATAAATCTTAAAAAGTGTTACAGTTGGTCCCTCTGTCTTCTCTGTCCCGGGAGCAGCTTTCATGCTACAGGCCCCAGAGCTGATGATTGGTCTCCATTCCCTGCTGTCGGGAGTGCCTCCCAGCTGCTGAGCTGGCCGCTCTCTGCAGCGTTACTGGCACTGACAGATGAGCGTTTAGCAGCATGCCAGTCCTATGTTCCTGGGCTTTGCTTCTCCCGAGCTGTAGCTTCCAAACCAGCGCCGTCTCAAGGCATGATAACCCGGCAGCCAAGTTCACTGGGGCTGCCGTGGTTGAGGTGCCTGGCTCTGGGGCTGGGATTGGAATTCTGGGATCCTCATCCTTGGCTATGCCAGGTAAGAGGAACTGCACCCTCATTGCTCTCTGATGAATTTCACAGAGGTCTCAAGCTGCGTTGTCCTTTACAGCAGTTTCACGTGACTGCTGTGGTTTTCAGTTCTAATTAACTTAAAGACATGCAGAGTTTAGGCCGTCATTCCTCAGCCACACTGACCACATTGCCAGTGCTTGCTAACCATGTGTGGTTAGACAGTCACACTCACAGTGCAGGGGGCACTCCGTGATGTCATGGAAGAATGTTCTGCTGAACTTTTAACTGGGTCTAGCGCAGGGACTGGCAAAGCCTGAGGGCCAGCTAGGCCAAAGCCTGCTTTTGTATGGCTGAGCTGAGAATTGTTTCTACATTTTAAAAAAGGTTACTTCAAAGCGGCTGAAAAGGTTTCGAATGTGCTTACCGCAAGTGTTTGTCCTGATTTCATCATTCATTACAAGAGGTTTCCATGTAGCAAACCGCTGCGTTGTCCCTCATTAATACGCAGAATTATATTTGAATTAGAAATTCTTTTAAATGGGAAAAGATGATATTGATTGACCTACCAGAGATGTTAAAATCAACGTGGGGATACCAGGAGTCTGGACAAATCAGGCAGTAGGATGCTGCTGAGGAACCCGATAGCAATTTAACATCAATCCGGAGAGCGAATGGTTGATGAAATGCCTGGCAAGGAATTCAAAAAAGGTGATTATGGGGATGATTACAGATCCAAGAGAATGGAATGAGAAAATCGATGCACGATATGAATACAAAATTCAGCCAAGAGACGGAGACCTTGTCAAAGAGTCCAACAGAAATCTCACCACTCAAGCACGCAACAAGTTGAATAAAAGGAATACAGAGGAATGCCTCCACAGCAGCCTAGGCCAAGAGAAAGAAAAACATCTGAAGCTGAAGACAGCTCTGAAATATTCTAGTCAGATAAGCCGGGGGGTGGGGAGAGGAAATGAATCCAATCATAATCTTTAGGACGAACTGGCATTTGTGTGATGGGAACTCCCGATGGAGTGGAGAGCAGTGAAGTCACAGAAAACCCATTCAAGAAAATAATGGATGGCAACTTCCCCAATCTGGAGAAAAATACAGACCTCCAAGGACAGGGGACCCACAGGACCTCATCAACACAAAATCAACACTAGACCAGGAAAGGCATTAATAATGACGCATTAGAGTCAAACTCGCAAAGCTACAACCAAAGGCAGAATTTTTTAAATCTGTAAGAGGAAAGTTCCAATCATCTTGAAGAAGAATTCTATTAGAATAATATCAGGTTTTTCAACAGAAGACTTATGGGCCAGGAGGGAAAACAATGATATAGTCTAAGGTTTAAAAGAAAATAAATGGTGACTCAGACTACTTTACGCAGGAATGCTATTTTTCATAAACGAAGGAGAAATAAAGACCTTCCAAGAAAGCAAAAACGGGCGAAATTCATTACCACCATCAGAGTCCACAAAGAATGTTTGAAGGAGTCCTGCAGACGAGAACAAAGATGACTGCTATGATGCAGGCATGTGAGCATGCAACACCCACTAGGAAAGGAGCAAATAACCAGAATAAACAGAAGCAATGTTAAAGAAAAATGAGAACTAAAGCATTTATCATTAAAACTTTGAATGTAAATGGATTGAATCCACTGATAAAAAGGTGCAGAGTTGGGCAGGCACTGGCATCATGGTTCAAGCACCGCTTGGGGTAGCTGCATTGCACGTCGGAGTGTGCTTGCTGTCCAGCAGTGAGGGACTTCATGCACAAAGCCGCTAGTCACACCCACAGACTGATGGTCAACAGCCAGAGTTAGTGAACAGCAGAGACTGAGGGTCATGTAGGTAAGAAAGCAGGGTCTGAGACAGGGTGTGGCTTACGCGCTTGTATACAAGGGCTCCAGCAGTACACAAGGTGTTCTAGCAGACCACCAACAAACACCGTACTCTGGGAGAAGCACCTCTCTTTAATCGGCTAGCACAGCCTGACGTTTAGGGAGCTCCTGCACCCGTGCTTTTCTGTCCCAACTGTTTCATGACCTCTGCCCTGCGTTCTTGGAGTTTTCGCACAAGGTTATAGCTGGTTACGGTTGTACACCAGCAGGGCTTCCCATCCACCTTGTTACAAGAGTGCCTGGCTTTGAGATCTAATCCTGCTCTCCTGCCCAGTGCCCTGCCGATGCACACCCTGACAAGCGGTAGTGGTCACTCGGGTTCTTGGGGCCCTTGCCACCCACAGAGGAGGTTTAAGGTGCGCTCATGGCTTCTGGTTTTGGCCTGATTAAGCTCTGGTGGGGAGTTGGAGGAGTGAACTAGCCAATGGAAGAGCAATCTCACGGTCTTTCAAATAAGTAAATAAACTAAATTTTGAAAATAAAAATGTTGACTGTATGAGAAGTAGTAATAATAATAATATTAATAATAAAGCAAAAGCAAAAACAAAATAAGACCCAGTGGTGGTTTATCTGCAAGAAACTCATTCTCCCACTTCCAGGCAGGCTCAGGCTGAGGGTGAAAGGATGGACAAAGATATTCCACGCAAATAGAAACGACACCAAGCAGTAGCTGTACGAACACCAGACAATGGAGGCTTTAAGGAAAACGTTTTGAAAAGAGACAAAGATGGTACTTATATAATTGTTAAAGGCCCAATTCAGCAAGAAGGTATGAGGAGTTTAAACACATCTAATGTCAGAGCATCCAGTTCCATAAAATAAATATTATTTAAAGACTGATATAAGCTCCAGTACAATAATATAGAAGAGTTCAATATCCCTTTTTAAAACCAATAAACCAAGAATCCAGGCAAAACACTAACAAAGGCACTGGAGTTGAACTGTGCCAGAGACCAGATGGACCCAACGGACACAGAATGTTCTATCGAGCAGTGGCAGAGTCTCGTTCTTTCCTTAAGCACATGGAATGTTCTCAAGGATAGAACAGTTATTAGGACACAGCATAAGTTGCAAAAATATTAAAAATTGCAGATATATCTTGTATCTTTTCTGACAACAATGGATTGAAATTAGAAATCACCAAGGAAAGACATTTCAGAAATTGTACTGAGCAGTGTGCTCATGAATGAAGAATACAGAATATTATTTAAAGAATACAGAAGAATGAAGAACACAGAAGACATCAAAAGGAAAACTCAAAACTCCTTGAAAAGAATGAAAATGGAAGTATAATGTATCGAATCTTATGGGAATCGGAGATGGCAGTGCTGACAGGGAACTTAATCATAATAAGTGCCCACATTAAATTAAAACAGGAAGTTATCAGATAAACAACTCATGACGCATCAATAGGACCTAGAAAATCAAGAACAAAACACAACAAAAGTAGAAAGGAAAAAGCTGCAGGATACAAAATCAACACCTGAAAATCAGTGACATTTTATACACCAACACCAATCTTGCTGGGAAGAGAATTACATGAGAAATTCCATTTGTAATACCTACAAAAATTATAAAATATCTTGTATAGAATGCAAACAGTGGACAGTCCCTTCAAGCTCATGGATTAGAAAAGGTAATCTCGTTACAATGTCTATGTAATCAAAGCAATGTACAGACTCTGTGCAATCCTCATTAAAATAAAATGACTTTTTTTCTTTTTACAGAACCAAAAAATTGCAAAACTCATATGGAAACATACAAAGATCCCAAATGGCACAATTGGTCTTGAAGAAGAAGAGCAAATATTGAGGCATCGTGATATCAGATTGTGAGATATATGATAACGCTGTCACAACCAAAACAGCATGCCATGTGCACGAAAAGAAACTTATGTACGGCCAGTTTATCTTTGATGAAACTGCCACAAATTTAGCCTGGGGAGGAGACAATCGCAATAAATGGTGCTGGGAAAACTGGAAATCTACAAGCAGAGGATTGAAGCAAGAATCAGTTCCCTCCTCACCCCCTATCACCAATTCTGATGCCATACAGCAATCAGCTCAGAATGGATCAAAGACCCACCTGAGTGGAAAACCTGCTATTGTGACGCTGCATAGAAGAGAGCACAAGGCATGAGGGCACTTCCCAACATCAGTTGGGATTTTCAGGTAAGACTCCCAAGTACAGGCAGCAAAATAAAAAAAGCATAGGAATGCAATTGTATCTAAGAAGTTTCTGCACAGCAAAGACAAAAAGTAACGAGAGTCAGCAGAATGGGGGAGGGGAGGGCGTATTTACAAATTGCACATCTAATAAAGGAACGAAAAAACTTTGACAACAAAAATAGCAACCCATCTCATCAAGACAGGTGCAAAGGATGTGGACAGACATTTTTCAGAAGAAATAGAAATGGCTAAGAAATACCTGAAAAAAAAAAAAAAAGAAACCCTCTCATTATCTCAAACTACCAGGGCAATGGAAAGAAAAACCACAGTAAGTTACCACCTCACTTCACCTGGAATGATTACTATCAAAAAGACAAAAAATAAGGACCAGCATAGTGGCCCAGCTGCTCCACTTCTGACCCAGCTCCCTACTGGTAGCCTGGAGAAGCAGCACCGGATGGCTTGAGTGCTTGGGCCCCAGAATCCATGCTGGAGAATGGAGGAAAGCTCCTGACTCCCAGCTCAGCTCTGCCCATTGCAGCCACTGGGGAGTGGACCAGCCGATGAAGATCTCTCTCTCTCTCTGTCTCTGTCTCTCTGTCTCTCTGTCTCTCTCTCTGTGTTTCTCACTCTCTCCCTCTCTCTGTGTAGTTTTGACTTGCAAATAAAATAAATCTGTTTTTAAAAAGACAAAAACATAACAAGAGGTGAAGAATAAAGAACTCCTTATTCCCTGTTGGTGGGGTTGTGAATGAATACAGTCAATATGGAGAGCAGAATGGTGAGTCCTCTAAAAACAGAAAGTAGATCTGTGATATATATCACTTCTGGGTATAAGCTGGAGGGAAAAGAACACAGCAGGAAAGAAGAAACACTCCCAGGTTCACTCAGCACTGTTTACACCAGGCGGGATATGGAACCAACCCTAGGTATACACCGAGGGTGAGTGGACACAGTTTGGGCTGTGCAAGGGACTCAACACACCTGTCACCTTAGTTATCAGCAGCTGTTTTGACAGCCTTCCAGCAGATGGCAGTAAAGTGTTTTGAGCAAATAGCTCCTTTTTCTAGATTGTAGGAAGTTACCAAATGAACTAGCTGCCCAGCTGGAGCCGTCACTGTGGTGTGGTCCTGACCTCTCTGCTCACCCTTGGTCTTACCTGGCCAGGTACAGAGACGATGGGCCAGAAACACCTAGTGCTTGGGAAAGGAAATACATTTGCCTTTGATCTTGTGTTCAGTTCTGAATCATTGCTGCGCAGGGCTGCAAAGACGGCCCCCAGCTTTGCCTGGTCCTTGGTTGAACTCTGTGTAATTCTTTTGCAGATGGCACCTGAGTTCTAGGATGAATCTTTGTAGGGAACACTAGTCTTTTAATTTGTTGGTTAGTTTGTTTTTAACTATGGGCACCATGGCTGATAGCCCTAGAGATAGAAGGAACATTCAGTATAGCCATTTTTAAAAAGAAACACACTTAAGGCTATTCAAAACAAAGAACAGAGACATGACAGGGAACTAGGCAGTGGTTCCGGGAGAAGGCAATGGTTCAACTGCGAGTGATGCTGCTTTCCCTTCCAGGCCCAATTGTCGGGGCTGGTGGAGTCGCGGCTAACTGCGAGAGATCTATAATGCTGTGAGCATCTCTGTGTGTGCGAGTCCATCGGGGGAATGCTGCCCTCTAATTATTGACTCTTTGGTGATGCATTTCAGAGTGCATTTGGGAAGAAGAATCTATAGCCACAGCCCTGCAGGGCTGCATTCCGTCTCTCTCCCCGGTGGGCTCCAGGGAGGAAAGCCCAGGAGATGGTGTGCAGCTTTCACCGGGTTCTGTCCTGTTTCACAGAGCTGCCTTTTCCCAGAGGCCCCCTCTTCTCTACAGTGTTCCCGGAGCTGTGTTGCTGCTGCTTGGGGGAGAGTGCAGGTGTGTTCCTACTAGGCTTGCTCCCGGTGCTGCGGCTGCTTCGTGGGTTATGTGATTTGATGGAAGGGTTACTACCTGCTGTTCGTGAGACTCTCCCGGGGTCAACGCACTGGAGGCATTTCTGATCCCCTGAAAGCTGTGCCGCAGAGGTCACCAAGGCTGAGGGAGCTCATCCCACCTGAGGTATCCGAAGGGTAGGAGAGGGAAATGGATGAGGAGAAAGGAAGGTTTGATTCTCTGTAGGCCCACATGGCCAAGGACTTACGTGCTTTTAGGAAAAGTACCCTTTCTGAAGCCTGGCTTTCCTACATTAAATGTGAAATATGAAAGAGGAGAAATTTCCAGAATTCTCTGGATTTGGGTGCTAGGTAACCTGGAAGGCGTTTCCAAATGCAGATGCTGAATCACTAAAGGCAAAAGCCTGGCACTTTGTTGCTGCATTGCCAGCCCTCCGGAGCCTGGGTGCGGACTCAGAATCTTTCTCGATACTGAGCCTAAAAAGGGGCCCTTCCAGACACCTAACAGTGATCTGAGAGATGAACCTTCTGGCCATCCCAGACTGAGAATCTCAAATTCTCACCTCTTAGCAAACTGGAATTCGTGTTTTCTTAGTGGTACCTGAGGTTCGTTTTTGTTTGTGCGTTTTGATTACATGACATCAGGTCCCTAGTTGACTCAACAATCCACATATCAAGGCAATGCCGTCTGAACCTGAAAGCAAATGGTCTCAAGCTACTCTCGAAGAATATCCCTGAATCTTGCATCTCAGTGCAGAGGAGAAAGAACTTGACTAGCTTATGTCAGCAGTTCCCAGCTTGGATACTCCAGGGACAAGAGCCACGATGTTCAAGGCCCTGAATAGTTTGCATTTTTATGCTAATCCTTGAACCTTATTTACTTACAGATTGTATAGCCGTGTCAGCACCTATTTCACGGCATCTGTTTTCACTGCTGGTTCTTATACTGTATGGGGAGCGCATCTCCCAAAGAGCTTAGGAAGAAGGCAATCTCCATCTCCAGGGATGCCACGCAGTCTGAGTCGGTGCCTAGGCATTTGAGTTCTTCCCAAGCAGGCTGTAATGTGCAAAATGGTTGTTTGTACTAATGGTAAAATGGTTCTCTCCTGAGCTTGCAACAAAGCCACCGCTGGCTTCTATTTCTCATATAAGTGAGTCACATGCTTCCTTGATTGCATTACGTGGCACTCAGTTGGCATCAAGAATAGATTGAAGAAGCTGTACCTAGTTCCTAAGTGTGACCCTGAATGACAGAAACATTCACATATCAGCGATTATACTGCATCATTGGGATCTGCTCCAGGAAAATTCATCCACTAATGAGAAGATGTTATGAGTTCAGTATCACTTCTAAATGGGTCTCTTGCAGTGGGGCCAGTAACATCTACATCCCTTCAAAATCTTCGTGTATTTATGAGGCATCTTCAAAATGGTCACCAGAAAATGAAAAATGAAGTTCAAAATGTTTTGTACCAAAAATAAATGTGTCCTGTAATCTCATTTCCCCTTAACTTTCGGAGTTATCTTGTTATTATGAAATGCATTGCTAACTCATGGATGATAGAATCAGAGACGCCATGGAAGAATTTCATGAGCTGACCTACCTCCTGTGTCCCCCACCTTCCCTTGGAGTTCTTCATTCGGAATAGGGAAAATCCGGGGAGAATTAAGCTTAGATGTCACAGGGCAGAGTTATGTGGCTGTTGAACCCATAAAGCCCGCTTCTGCATCTGTAAGATAATGTTGGGTAATAGAGCCCTAAGGGGCTTGATGGGAAAAACGAAGTGATGCCATTGGTGCTCACTGCTTGACCTGACGTGGGCAGTCCATGTTGGTCTTTCTTCTTGCTTAAAAGAACTGCTCAACTGACTCTTTCAAATGAGGGTCCTGGGAGAACCTGACGTTTGGCTGCCAGTTCCCTGAGATTCAGCTTGACATCCTGGAGGGCAGAGTTTGTCAGTCTCTGCGTTTAGCGCTGCGCTTCTGCCCCAGCTCCCAACCAGGGGACTCCAAGCCATAGCCTCCCTGGGTAAAGCAGGCGCATCATGGGAGGGCGCTTGCACAGGTTCCTGGTTTTGGGCACTGCTGTTCCCAGTTACAAAGGTCTCCGCGCTCAAGGAAACGTTACTTTAGAGGCGACCCCTCTGTCTCCTGTTCCTGGAGAAGGAGCACACGTCACCCCTAATGAGAGTGTTTCTGTCCTGAGCAGTCCCCACCCAGCCGAGCCCGCGGAGGCAGCGAGCTCATCACATCCACTCGGGACACTTCTCAGGCGCTAGCAGAAGGAAGGTGTGTGTCTCTCCCCTCTTAGAACTATTATCCGATCTGACACAGAAAATACTCAGGCTCGAGGTCTAATTTGAATATCTGTGGTATCAAATTGCCAGTTTCACATCCCCTAGCATTTGCCTGACAAATTAATTGCCAGCACAATTCACAGCGGCGAGTGTGTGTGGAGCGGGGTTGAGGGTTCAGTTGAGAGGAGGTAATTATAGGTACCCTTGGCCAGGAAAGAGCAGAGATGATGCTGAAAGGCTGGTGTTTGGGGGTAAGCAGCATCTGCTCCTTTGCCTGCTCTGTAGACCCATGCATCTGGGAAATATGTCGTTTGGAGGGCTTGGTGTTTGCCTTGGGTACATGTGATTTAAACTCTTAATCAATGTGCAATGCACGCCTCCCATGAGAGCTGAAGCCACACTGTGTCACCAGCATTTCATTCTCTGTTTATTCAATAGTCCAAATCTTCAAGAGTGCAGGTTACAAAAAGCAAACAGCAAATATTCGGGCCTCCCCGCAGTAACCTAGCAGCTAAAGTTCTCACCTTGAACGCGACGAGATCCCATAGGGCGCCAGTTAGTGTCTTGCGGCCCCACTTCCCATCCAGCTCCATGCTTGTGGCCTTGGAAAGCAGTTGAGAACAGCCCAAAACCTTGGACCCTGTACCCGCGTAGGAAACCTGGAGGAAACCTGGGACTCCTGGCTTTGGATGGGCTCAGCTCCAGCCATTGCAGTCCCTTGGGGAATGAATCAGCGGACTGAAGATCTTTCTCTCTGTCTCTCCTCTCTCTGTATATCTGACTTTCCAATAAAATAATTGAATCTTAAAAAAAAAAAAGCAGCAAATACTCTAAGGCAAAGGAGATGGGTGGTAAAAGGAGCTGCCTCCTTTTTGGCTAGGGCCATTGGAAGGGTCATCTTGGTTGACATTTCAGGAAGTCATCGGTCACCTCTTAATGGGGCAGAAAAGTTCTGTTGAGACAAAGCACCTGACTTTTTAAAGAAACAGTCTTTGGCCCGGACAGGTAGCCTAGTGCTTAAACCTGCCTTTCCAATAAAATACGTAAATAGATAATCTTGAAAAGAAAAGAAGTAGTCTTAAGGGGGCAGGCATCATGGTGTTGTGTTTTTAAGCTTGGGACCACCTCATGCCATGTTGGGCTGTCAGTTCAAGTCCTAACCACTCTCCTTTCAATTCAGTTGTTTGCTAATGTGCCTGGAAGGCAAGCACATCGTGGTCCGATTGCTTCAGTTCCTTGTTTCTAAAAGATATTTATTGATTTGAAAGGCCAGTTGACAGCAGATGAGAGACACTCTTCATCCCCTGGCTGACCCTCCAGTTGACCACAACAGCCTGGGTTGGGCCGGATTGAAGCCAGGATCCAGGAACTCCACCCAGATTTCCCTTCTGAGTGGTAGGAACCCAAGTATTTGGATCATGATTTGCTGCCTCCTAGGAAAGTCAGTACGGAAGTGGAACAGAAAAGGAGTGGCTGCAAGCCAAAACTGCACCCCAACATTGGTTGTGGATGTCCCAGGCAGTGGCTTCACCCACCACACCACATTGCTGACTCACAATTAAAAACTCATTTTAGGTCTGGTATTGTGGTCTATATAGCAAAACTGCTGTGTGCTCTGCTGGCCTCCCATATGGGCATTGGTTTGAATCCCAGCTGCTCCACTTCCAATCCAAACTCTCTGATAACACCCCTGAAAAAGCAGTGGAGGATAGCCCAAGTCCTAAGGGCCCTGAGCCCACACGGGCGCCCCTGATAAAGTTCATGTCTACTGGCTTTGGTCTGGCCTACCATTGACCACTGTGGCTGTTACAGGAACACACACCTGGATAAAAGACTTCTCTCTGTAACTCTGCCTTTTAAACAATTAAGTAAATAAATAAACCTAAAGGAAGAATAATCATTTTCCTGAGATGAACAGCTTTAGAAAAGCACATAAATTTCTTTTTCAGCCCAAGCTTCTCACAGTACTTGTATCCTTGTGTCTAAAGTGTTTCTGTTGAAATTCTTCCAGTGTCTACTGCACTTAAGTGTAAAAGAAAAACAAAGACAAAAACCAACAAGCAAAATCTTATAACAAGCCTAAGCTGGTGTGAAGGAGTGGGGGCCTAGATGGTGAAGACATAACAACCTCTTCTGTCAGCTCCAAAAGTCCTCCTCATAAAGTCTTCCAATTTTTGTTTTCAAATATCAGCACCTTCATAAATTTCTTTTTATTTCAAAGATATTTTTGGCTTATAGCAGGCTTATAGCATTGTTTTGTAATAATAAAAAATGTGCACACATTTAATTCTATTAAGTCTTAATCTCCAGTTTTCCTGTGATGTCAGCTGCTTTTAAAAATATTAAAGATCCAGTGAGGATGAGATAATATTTCTGGCGTGCTAGTTCCTGGAATAATGGTTTTGGAGAAGGGGTAGGCGGTGGGTTTACTTGTTGGCCAAGGTTAATGAATATAAGGGGATCAAATTTGGATCTCAGCAGCCAAGCATCTCAGCTACAAGGCTTTTCCCATGTTTCCTGGGAGACAAGTTTACTTTCTTGGAATGCTCACCGGGTTTATGCATCCCAGCTGGAAGATGTCTGTGATGGGTGGGGCCATAGGCTCCAACTCCTTCATTTAGCAGGTGAACCAAGTAAAGCTCACGGACAGACAAGGGACTTGTTAAGGAATAGTTAGCAAGTGACTAAGAAATTCAGGGCTAGAACCTAGGTTTGATCATCTTTGAAGAACAATAAGCAAATGCCATAGGAGCGATCTAGTGAGAGGAGACAGACACGAAACACACGCAAGGAGGTGGAATGACTGCAGAGACTGAATCAAGGTTTAGAGAAGTTGAACAATTTGCTGAAGATTTTGCAAATGTTAGTATGGAATCTGTGCCAGAAAGACCTGATTCAAAGCCCCTATGGAACCTTCCTATTCACTCACCATTTTATCCCAATACATTTTCCTTACTCTAACTCTGGGAAACCCACAATGTAGCATTAGGTAATCAGCCATCTCATTTCACAGCCCTTGTAGCTTTGTGCTTTGTGTGCAAACACCAAAGGGATGTGAGCCTTCTGCACTGGAGAAAGAATCTGTAGTTGAAAGGGCATCAGACAAGTGGGGTTTTCTTTTGCAACTAGCAGGAAGGACATCTTCGCTTAGGGGACCCTGGATCTCTGGGACTAAGTGGGATGCAGCAATAATTGCATCAGCATCGTTTGGGAGATGATGACAGATGTAGACACACAGCCCCACCCCAGACCTCCTGAAGTCGACTACACTTTAGCAAAATCCCCAAGGTGGTTCAGGTTAGAGAAGCACAGTGTACAACCTCTCTGGCTTGGTCCCTACCGTGGGCTTGTGTGGTTCCTGCCTCCGTGGCCCACACTCATAATTTTCTCTTGCCCGACTTTTCTGTCCCCAACTTTCCTGTCTTCATTTCATCATTCAGACTCCCACTCAAGCAGCATTGTCTCAGAGTCTGCAAGCTGACTTCCAGGGAACCACATTATCCTGTTATGGTTCCATGCAGACTCAGTCTCTGAAATCATTTAATCTCTCGTGTGTGTGCTTAGCATGCATCTCCTCTCACTAGAATGCTAACCCCTGCACGGCAGGATGGCTTTGTCTGTTTCGCTGTCTTCTCCCCAGCTCCTGGAACCCTGCCTGGTTCAGCTTAAGCAGTCAGTAGGTATTTTGTGAATCAACAAATGAATGAAAGGTGGAAAGCTAGTGAAATGTCAGCATGATGACATTCAGGGGGCCAGGGTGGGGCTGAAGCACAGCAAGTTAAACCTTCATACGCAGTGGGCACAGGTTCCTGTCACGGCTGCTCCACTTCTGATCCAGCTCCCTCATAATGGCCTGGGAAAGCAGTGGAGGATGACCTGAGTGCTTGGAGTCCTGCAACCACCTGGGAGACCCCAAAGAAACTCTTGGTTCCTGTTTCAGATTGACTCAACACCAGCCATTGTTGTCATTTGGGAAGTGAACCAGTCGATGGAAGATTCTCTCTCTCTCTCTGCAAATCTGCCTTTCACACACAAGTACATAATCAAAAAAATGTTGACATGATGATATTCAAAGCTCAAGTTACTTGAAGACATGTTACAGTTAACCAAACATACCAATCATCATGACAACGAAAACTTTTTATGTTTAGTGCTTTGAGATCTACATTGAGGCTGCCATTTACGTATCAAGGAAAGAAACATTGTGGTAGAAACAAAACGTCGTTCTTGAAATATTTGCTAATTACATAGAAATTGATTTTGCTTGGCTGACATTTTGATGTTTGTTTATTCGAAATGGAGAGAGAACTACCTACTGGTTCTACCTACCTACCTCCCTGGTTGCCTGCAATAACATCCAGGCAGGAACCCAACTACTTGAGCCATCCTTTTTGCCTCCCAGGATCTGCATCTGCAGGACTCTGGAGCCAGGGTCCAGTTCCTGGCTCTGTGACGTGGTGTGTGGTCAGTCTAACTGCTTGTCGTAGCCATGAAGCCAAATGCTTGCCCAGTGTGTGGAAATTTTTGACTTGACTGTGCAAGTGAATTTTTTCTCTTAATATCTTTGTAACAAATCCCTGGAGAGATGCAAAATGTACACATTCAGCACATACCAAAACTGTGATTGGAAATCTTTCCTTTTATTTATAGGCCCCCGCAGTGAAGTGGTTTAGTTCCTGGGTGAGAACACCAGTTTGGAGCAAGTTCATGCATACTTTACGAGCTGACTCTGCAATAACGCGGCTGCAGATCTTCCTGGAACAAACAGCAAAGACAACCTCTCTGAATTCTGATGAGATGTCCCTGCAAGCGCTCTCCTGTCTACCATGGAGGAGGACCCTCTGCAAAAGAAAATTAAAAATAAATGTAGTTTTATAGTTATAGATGACTTGCCAAGCAAACCCTTTCTTTATTTGTTTTAGAGATTTATTTTATTTACTTGAAAGCAGAGTGACACAGAGAGAGAAGGGAAAGAGATGGGAAGAAATCATCCATCCGCTGGTTCACTCCAAAAGCGGCCAAAACAGCCAGGGCTGGGCCAGGACAAAACCTGGAGTCTAGAACTCCTCTTAATGCCGGGGAATATGAAAAGGATCACACCGGACAAGTGTAGGATGTATTAAGGAATCTTTATTAACCAAGCGTGGTGCTAGCAGAATCCACTAGAAATTAGCAATTGAAGTCATCGTGACAATCTAATCTGAATCAAAACCCCGAGAGGAACAAATAGTTATTACCGAGAAGTCCATCCATTAAAATGAAGATCTATGCCCCAGCTTCCCCAGCAATATAAATTCTACTAAGAGACAGGCAGGCAGCGAACAACCGACCACACTTACAAAGCTGCAGACATTCACCTTTCCCTGGCGTCTCTGTCCATATTCCATTACTGCTAGGCCTCACCTCTCCTGGAACTCCCAATAGTACACACATTAGAAATACAAAGCATCTTAGCATTGCCATCTTTACTGTCCTGCCCAAGCAATGAACAGAGGGTGAGGAATACAGACGTACAGAGGCTGTGATCAGGGGCTATGTGTCTCCAGGTCTGCTTGCAGAAAGCCAGAGAGAAAGGAGATACTGGGGAAGCCAAGAGTTGGAGTGCAAGTGTGATGGAAACACAAGACCAAGAAAGAGAGAGCCCTTCCCTATCATGGGCCTTTGTGGGGGCTTGAGAGGGGAGTGGGTACACAACAATGCAATACCGCCCCTATCAGGTTCCAGGTGATGATAGGTGGGCATCACAGGTGGGCATCACAGGTGGGCAGAAAGGAACACATGGGTGGGGAAGGTGTGACTTCTAAGCTCGTGACCCTGAACTAGCTGCCTAAGACCACAACACCAGGCGTCCCATGTGGGTGGCAGAAGCCCTGTACTTGGGCCATCTTCTGCTGCTTTCATAGGTACATTAGCAGGGAGTTGTACTGGAAGCAGAGCAGCCACAACCCTGGCCCTAACATGTCATTTTAAATACCCCGACAACTTAATAAGGGGATGCCAACCTACTTTATAGAACAAGAAATGAAGATTCACTCCAAATCAAGCTTCCAGAGAACAGTGGATGTGAAGGGCAGATCAGCGTCCTGTCCAAAAACAGTGCCATCCCATTCTTGGCAACAACTCCAGTCTCCAGCACCCACTGCCCCTGGCAGGACAACTCCGTGGTCGTCCTTCGATTAAAAAACCCAAACCAAAACCAAACTCTGCTTTGTGAGTCCAATTCTCTTCTGGCTTTAAGAGTGCGTCCTGGAGCATCATGAGGATTGTTCTAGACATACTCAGACCCTCTTGCAGGACTTGCAGCAAGGGACTGCTGGGACCTGACATGTACTTTTGGAGATAATGTGGGATGGCAGGCAGTGGGTTGAAGGAATGTGAGAGAGACAGCAAGGAGAGAGACGTAAGAGAGGGGTTGGCAGGAGAAGTGAGTTGTCCTGTGGGCACCCCTGACGTCATGGTCAGTGCATTGAAGGTGGGACATGAAGGAGAAAGAATCCAATGTGACTCTTAATGTTGCGATTGAGCAACCCAGGGCAGGGCGGTGTAGTATTTACCTAAAGAAGACTGAGGGTGGATTAGGTTGGGATAAGGATGCCAGTTCTGTTTTGAAGAAATCAGGGTCGGGTACCTGTCCAAGTGGAGCTGTCCAGCAAGCTGTTCTGTCAGTGCTTTTGCTGCTTGAGGGTGATAACAGGAATGAGAATGAGAACTGGGAAATCTGGGGCAGACAGGCACTTTCATTGCCCTGGGCCTGGAAGAGAGCATGTAGGGAAATGATATTGGGAGGAAAGAGGAGAGAGATATCAGGTACATAAAGACGAATATGGCAAAGCTAATCCTACAGAATAAGAGCTTGATCTTGGCTGGACCTTTTGGTATCTTTTGTCTTCAATTCCCTGATTTTGAAAACTCTTAGAAGTCTATGGCTTTTAGCTTCTCAATTGTGCAGTGCTTGCTCAGCAAGTCGCATTTCTTATCAAATTGTGAGTCACTTCTACTTGGATGCTGGAAGCTTTCTGATCTCTTAACTTTGTTTATCAGAGAGCAGAACTCTTTGGGAGCCAATGTTTGGAAATTTGTACCTCATCTAGATGCAGTTAAAATGACAGAGCACTTTGAGATGCTCCCTGCTCCTTGGCAACTTTCCCAAGCTATGCTGTTAATGCTGAGCCAGAGGTGCTGCTTGCTTTGTGGTCGTTCGAGTTGATGCTGTGGAGAGTGGACACATCTTCACGGCAAGAGGAGATTGAAGAATCTTCTGGAAGAATTCAGGGCAAATACTGTGGGTCCTGGGACCCTGAGGATGTCTGCAGTAGAACTGGGAGGCTTTTCTCGGGAAGTCTCCAGTAATTCCTGCCAGGCACCCAGAGACTCTCGTTCTCAAGCTAGCAGACCTTTGTCCCCACGGCACCATTCTAAACCAGAGAAATGGATGTTGCTGGCCGCACGAATGCTGCTTACCTGAGCTGGCCTAGGGACGTTCTTTTCAGAGAACCTGAAACTTTACAACCAAGGAATCTGCATTTTCAGAGCAACTGGGACAAGTTACCTTGTTTGTGCTTTGTCTCTTTTCTCTGGGAAAGGCATGCAAACCCTCCTCACTGATGGTGTAATATGAATGGAGATCACCTTTGTACCAATGTAGGCCTCAGTTTCACTGCCTGAACAACGGGGAGAATTATACCTAGCTTGCTTGGAATTTTGGTGTTGTCTGATATGATGGATAGGAAAGATACTGAAAAGCTTACAGTGATAAACAATAGTAAAGGAGCTTTCAGTTTATCACTTACATAGTAATTATAGTGAAACTGATAGAAATCATATCAACGTCCCAAAAATGAGACTGCGTAGGATTGGGGTCACACGACTGGTGCTCTCTGTAGACCAGGAGCGAAGACGGCGTGTTGTCAGCACCAGTCTGTGCCTCCTTCAGACCTCCCTCCCTTGGTGTACACACTCCAAAGGACACACACTTCCTGTTGTGCAAGTGTGCAATGGGAGTGACTCAATCTCCTGAGTCCTATTTAGAGAATTGCATAGCAAGGTCATCCAACCCATAGCACACTTTCTTGTGGACAAAGAAAGCTTTCATTGGGTTAAGCTGTTGAAATCTTGGAGTTGTTTATTATCACGGCACAGCCTATTCAATCCCGACCGTGAATATAGTTACTTCTTCAGTTGTTCAATACATTTTCATATGAAAGCAACTACAAATCATGTGTGGTTTTGCCCTGAATTCTCTTCTTACCATTTATAATGTTTGGCAAATTGTTTTTATTTGGTGGTATATTGTAGCTATATTTTATATAGATTCATACAGATATGTCTTATTTTTTTGGCAACTATAAAATATCCCACGTGAGGCACATGGCTGTCCCTACACGGATGGATATTCTCTTTGCCTTTCTCTTCAATGAACTAAGCATATCTGTGCCTGTTGATTTTCACGTGCGAAGGTGATTTTTTAGAATAAATGCTGAGAAAAATTGTGGCGTGACAGGTCATATGTATTTCAGCTGTGTATAAGTCTGACCAAATACTCCTCTAAATTAGCTAGATGAATTTATACAGTCAGCACCAATGTGTGAGGTTTCTGAGTACTTCGTGTTACTTCTTAAGTAAGAATATCTGAAAATCATTGTTTAGTTTATCAACCGCCTACGCTGCAACTTAGTGCCTTGAGACAACCACCATTTTATTGTTTCTTGTGCTTCTGGAGACTTGGGGGACTCAGCGGGGAGCACCTCCTGCTCCTTGATTAGAGGGGTGGGCTGCAGCTGCCTGTCGATTCCGCTGGGCTGGTGTGATGTGGCTGGCTCCTATGTGTGGCAGCTGGTGTGGCTGGTTCACAAGGCTGGACCCTGATAGAGCAGCCGGCGTCCTGCAGGGCAAATAGAACCCACCTGTGCTCTTCAAGCCTGGGCCCTGTGGTCCAAGGACTCGGCCAAGGACAAGGCTTTTCCCACCTTGTACTGGTGCAAATATTCAGAGGCACCTTGGATCCCAGGGCAGGGTAGAAGGACTCAGATTTGTCAGTGGCCTTGTTTGGAGGCCATCTGCAGTTATCATATTTTATCAAGACAAAAGTGTGTATTTGATCTGGAATAAATCTGAAGAAATGATCTCTGCAAAACTAGCGAACAGATGAAGCTTGTTTGTTCTTGGATAATGAGCGTGCTTTATGCTGATCAGATTGGATGACTGGAAGTTACACTAGGAATTGCATGAATTAAAGGTTGGCCTTGCGATCAGAGACTACAGGGTAAAGGTGTGAACTGGCTGTAGTTTATTCCCATTATAAGTTTTTTCTAAATATATCAGCAGAAAATAAAACGAGGGATCAGATGCAACCTCCTTTTCAGCTATCTGTTGTGTGGTTGGGAACTTCAAGGTTAGATATGAAGGGACGCATTCACAATAAATGGCTCAGAAACCTACAAGGTCTACATCATTCATCTCCCGCCCCAGACACGGGGTGGGAGGGGAGGAAGGTGAGAAGGGATGCTGCCGGAGGGGAAGGCGATGACTTTGGCGGCTGGAAGCAAGTGCTCAGATACACGGGCTGTAACAGACACGTCAGGAAGCCTTCTCTGACTCGCGGTCTTGATTTTTGCCACACCTTAAAATGGTGACAACAGCAACCGGAGCCAGTTTGTACTAAATGTGGGAGAGGAAGCTATTTGTTGCTGTTCGTGTTGATAGCTCCTCCCACCAGGGCCCTAAGAAAGCACCCTTTCTCTGCCTACTTTGGAGAACATCTCCAGACAACTTCCTGCTCCCAATTGTGTTGCTTTCAATTCAACGGGTGAAGCTCGCTTGCCTGCCTGAAACTACAGAAACTGCAGCTCATGGAAGACCCCAAAATTATTCTTGCCCTGTCAAACATGCTCTCAGTCACTGCCACTCCAATACGTTCCCGACTCCTTCCCTGGGCAAGCTGCAGCCCCCCACCTGGCCTACAGCTCCCTATCTTCCCCACGTATCTTAAGAAAAAAAAAAAAGACTAAGCAACTATACTGGCATATTAGTATAGTTAACACAAATTTGGCATTAACGAAGCCCAGAATGCCTGCCAGCTACTGGCTGCCTTTCTCACAGCAGTGTAACACTTTCCTAGGTACAAGGCAGCCTCAGCAGGTGCCAACAGCTGGGGTCTTCACCTGTTTATAAGGCTCTCCTCTGGCAGCTGCCCGTGGATTCTTCTGCCCTGCTTCCCCCCCTCCTGTCTGTCTGTAGGCATCACCATCTGCTTTCTGTCACTATAAATTACCTTGCATTTTTAGAGCCATATATAAATGGAGTTATACCGTACACACTCATTTTCATGTGTGATTTCTTTCACTCAACAAAATGACTTGGAGGTTCCTTCATGTTGCTGTGTCAGTGAGTCATGACTAGTTTTTTTTTAAAATTATTATTGATGTGAAGTGATCCATGGTAGCGTGTTTGTAAAGTTGGTTTACCTGTTCAAGTCTTTGTGGGATGACAGCAGCATGGAGCTCTGGGCACACACCCTCGGGATGGAAGCTGATTTGAAGACAGTCCTTCTTCAGGTGCCTTGCTCAGCTCTGCTCTGATCCTCCCTGTTGGCCTCACAGCCCCTACACAGCACGCGCCAGCACTGCGAGGGTTGAGGTGTGTCTGGTCCTCCTGGGATGTGTTTGTTGTCGATCCCCAACCCTCCCTGCAGCCATGGAGGATGCCATGCAACACATGGCTTACTGTTTCCATGGCAACCACACTGGTTCTAATCTAGGAGACTTAGCGCATCCTGTTACCTCTGCAGTCGCCCCTCTGGCTTCCTCCCCTCTACTTTTTTTCCAGCTATTCTGGACAGTCTGGTGGGACTCAGCTTCTGGAAGCCTCTCTCAAAGCCCAGTCAGTGTGCACGCTCTTGGAAAGTGGTGTTTAGCTGAGTTGTGCGTGTAAGAGCAGGGCTCAGTGCAAAACAAAAGTGTGGGGCGCTTGTTTACAAAGCCAGAGGAGGGGAAAAAATACATTAAACACACTACGCTGTGGGCCCAACGCAGTAGCTGAGTGGCTAAAGTCCTTGTCCTTGCCTTGCATGTGCCTGGATCCCGTGTGGGCACTAGTTCTAATCCCAGCTGCTCTACTTCCCATCCAGCTCCCTGTTTGTGGCCTGGGAAAGCAGTCAAGGACACCCCAAGTCCTGGGGACCCTGCCTCCACGTGGGAGTCTGTTGTAAATCAGAATGCAGAGTCTTCTACCTTAAAGGAAAATGGGTTTATTATGGGGCAGAGCAGCAACTATCTTGCAGGATAGCACAGCGAGGGGAGGGAAAACAGGGTGTTTACAGTTTTGGGAGTCCTCCAACCATGTAGGGATCAGCCCCAAGGCCCATCTCCTAGACGCCATAATTAGATAATCTGGCTATCCTCTAGTACTATTGACCTACGTCCTAAGGGGTTTAAACATCTACAGGAGTTTGGGAGCTAAATCTTGTTCAGATCATTGTCACAGACACTCAACAAATCTGGAATTAATCAGCAAGGAGCATGAAATATCTTGCCCTAACAGAAGCGATTCTGCTAAAGAATGGAATGATCATCAGAGCTTGGAAAGCTTTTCATAATCCCCTAAGCGCTCCCACATTTGTCCCATTTAAACTTCGTAACAACTTGGTAATGTGGGGAATGACTGTCCTCATTTTCTAGATGAAAAAACTGAAACTCAGAGAACCTGGTTTGCCAAGAATCACAGTTAATGAGCAGCTTTTGCAAAAGTTCCCTTTGCTACAACTTGGTGATCGCATGAGGACGTTCCGTCCTGACCTCCTGAGACCTGGCTTTCAC
This sequence comes from Ochotona curzoniae, assembly GCF_017591425.1. Taxonomy (NCBI): domain Eukaryota; kingdom Metazoa; phylum Chordata; class Mammalia; order Lagomorpha; family Ochotonidae; genus Ochotona; species Ochotona curzoniae. The sequence continues at coordinate 4,572,813 of NW_024465035.1, forward strand.
GGCCGCAGCGTAAGTATGAAGTTTCTGAATCACAAACCTTATTTATCTCCTAGCAGCTCAAAGGGGGCTGCTGGTTGGTGTTTAAGGGAGACATGGTCATGTTTTCTGGACTCACATTGTGGCTACTGCTGTCACTAATGGCATTGAATTATCTGGCTTCTCTTGACAAAGAGGTCATAGAGTCCCCAATTTGGATGGCTTCTTCCTTTTGTTTAGCCAGATCCATTGAGGCAAGATCATGCAACCCTCTGGAAGAAAAAAAAAATGCCTAAGTAAGGACATCTCCATTTGAAGCTGCATTCCATTGAATTGTAGAGAACCCGTGCAGTGTAGATCTGTGGATAGCAATGGAGTTAAAGAATTTATTGAGCACAAACATGAAGTCATGACCATGTTTTCTTGCCCTGAGAGTGAGGAGCCGATGACTGAGTGCTCTGAAAGGCATCTACGAGGTGATGGGAAAGTAGACAGAGATGCTTTGTCTAAACTGTAAAGGAGGAATATAAATAATCCTTGGAGGAGCGAGAAAGTTCTCTCCAAACAGTCAAGCAATCCTTACTTCTGTACTTGACTGGTCATAGAGCAGGAAGGGTGAACACAGACCTCCCGTGGTCTGTGCTCGCTGGAAGGTCTTGACTCCATTTCTCACACCTGTCACATCACCTGTAATAATGAACAGTAGCATGATGCCTATTGGGTTATTACGCCAATGATTTGGATTTGAGAAAGCTAATTAGTATTACTTGAGTCCAAATGATTTGAATGACGAAATTTTGTTTTGCAGAGGCCATCCCTTGTGGCACTCCTTGTGACATCGACGTGCTTTGGTAGGTGAGACCATGACATTTATTAACACAGAGCGCAATGACATCACCCGCGAAGGTTCCCTGGTGCTTCTTATTGGTCAGTCCTCTCCTCCATGTTCCAGACCCCTGGATGTTTCTTTTCATTATGAATAGTTGGAGTGCCTTTTGAATCTTAGAACAATGAGATGACATGGTGTGCTCTGTTGGTATCTGGCTTCCTTCATTCAGTGTGACATCTGTGTGGTCACCGTGGGTGTGGACGTTTGCTCCTGCTAGTGCAGCTTAGCCGGAGCACACGGTGACTAGGCTGTCCATTCACGTTGGGGAACGGCCCGAGGGCAGCTGTTCGTGTCTTTGGGGATGATGATGAGTCAAAGATGGGCATTCATATGTAAGTCTTCATGAGAACATGTGTTTCTCTTCAGGAAAATACTGTGAAATTGTGGGTCTTATGGGAACTGTGTATTTGACTGAATCTAAAGCTGTGAAACTGTCTTCCTGAATATGTGCAGAGGGTTGGGGGGTAAAGGAACAGGCTGTCAGAGGAGCTGGTGCTCTCAGCGTGGTCCTGTCATCACTTCCCTGACCCTGACCTTGCGCTAGAGGGCGGAATGGCAAGAGTGAGGGAAAGCCACAGGGCAGTGTGTGGATTCTGAGCTGGGCTCAGGGTTTCCATCACCTATGTTCGAATTACACTGCCCAGAAGTCAGCCAATGTCCACCCCACCACAGGGCAGGCTGCTAAATTGAGTTTGGCTGTTTGTTCAGAGAAAAAACGAGGAGAGCTGGGATTTGGCTGCACAGCTGACAATCTTGGTCATGCTGCCTCTTTAGTTTCACTTTCTCTAATTCCTTGTGGAGATGGTGAAACTCTGAGAGCAAACGGGGGAAGACAGGGTATGTTTGCGCACTGTGGGTGAGTAAATCCACAGCAAAACCCAGGTGCCCTAACCCCGGTGCCTCGCCTACAGTCTGCATGTCTGCCCTCCACGCCTTTGCTCCACTCTGATCCCTGCCTCAACACTCTTCCTGCTCTCACCCCTCCGTGTCAGTCTGGCCATGTGAAGCGGAATTCCTCAGACTGTGCCGCCTGGGTTTGATCCCGGTATTCAGCCAGCTCCACAAAGCAGTGACTGTGAGAGTGGAAGAGGGAGGACTTTCTGCCCCCAGGAGACATCAAGTCATGCCTGAGAACATTTCTGGTGGTCTCCCCTCAAGCGGGGGCGGTGGGGCAGGGGAGGTACGGAAAGGGCCAGGACGCTGCCTTGCATCCTATAGTGCGCAGAAAGGCCCCCTCTGCAAAGCATCACTGTGCTCAGGCTGAGAAGCTCCGCTCTGGCTTCCACGGATCCCAACCTGCACGTGTAGCTGTTTGTGTCCTTGTTAAATGTCTTTCTCAGGAGCCTGAAAGGGATGGAGACTGACAGCATGGTGCTCCATGGGTGTGGCATGAAGCACGGCAGGTGTGCCATAGCTTAGCCTGCTGTCCCACAACGTAAGCCCCTAATCACCATTTTTAAATGAATACATGAGTATAGAAATGATTCACAGTTGGAATTCTTTTATTCACTGAACAAAATCTTTTAAGCATTTATTCTATGTTGTGCTTGGGGAATGAATCATTGGACGAAAGATATTTCTCTCTGTCTCTTCCTCTCTGTATATATCTGACTTTGCAATAAAAATAAATAAATCTTAAAAAAAAGAAAGTGAGCCAGTCAATGGGAAATCTCTATATCACTTTGTCTTTTGAAAAAATAAATCCTTAAAAAAAATGATACAAATAAAGCATAGGGGCTGGAGCTATGGCATAGTAGATGAGGCCTCTGCCTGTAGTGCCGGTTTTTGTCCAATGATTCACTCCCCAAGGGACTGCAATGGTCTGTGCTGCACTGATCTGAAGCAAGAAGGTCAAATCCTCTTCATGGTCTCCCACGCGGGTGCAGGGTCCCAAAGCTTTGGGCTGTCCTCGACTGCTTTCCCAGGCCACAAGCAGAGAGCTGGATGGGAAGCATGGCTGCCGGGATTAGAACCGGTGCCCATATGGGATCTCAGTGCGTTCAGGGTGAGGACTTAAGCCTCTAGGCCGTGGCACCGAGCCCTGGTTCACTTTCCAAATGCCCACAGCAGACCAAAGCTAGGAAATCCATCACTGCCTCCCATATGGAGGTCATGGACTTGGGCCATCTTCCACTGACTTCCCGTTTATAGCAGTTAGGATGTGTAGAGCTGCACATTCTCTACCACAAGCCAGTTTCTGAATAATAGTGGCTTCATTTTTTAAGTGTACTTTTGTATGTGGGAAGGCTGTGTCTCAATGCTAATTGGAAAAATATTTTAATTGCCATTTGTTCCCTGCATGATCTTTTCTGGCTTCTACAGCAAGGGAGGGACTGCGGTACCAGGGTACAGGTGAGTGAGCTTTTCAGAAGAGTGACCCTAACACGTAGTAATGACCCATGTGGCACCACTTGAAGGGCTATAGAGTAAGTATGGTAGTCTCCTGGCACGGGTTAAGTCCTCATGCGATGTTTGACTTTCAAGTGATCATCCTGCAGGCATAACGTTCCACTCACGTTGTGTTGGTCTGCAGCCTCCCAGGGCTCTCAAACTTTGGAGGTAGAGAATTCGAAATAGTGACTCAGTCTCTGCTGTTCTTTCCTGGTTTATTGCTGGCATGCCTTTTCTGGTTTTGCTTCAGCTCTCAGGTTCTCCAGAAAGTTATTTCTGACCTTCCACCTTCTTCTTCCTGGGAATGACTTATCTGCTCCCACAATCCTCTAGTTATTGCAACCATCCTAATGAGCCCATGGCATTGCTCCTATACCATAGTTTCTTCCCCATTTAGATTCTGAGCTAACTGAAGGTACAGGATGTTTCTCTCCATTTCAGCAGGAACGAACTTACGTAGATTTTATTTTTCTGCCGGTTCACTCAGAGCACTGAAAACATAGGATGATCACATATTTTCTGCCACTATAATTATGAGTGATGAGTGATGGGCAAATGTTTGGATCTGCTGCCATCCAGACAGTGAAGATGCAGCAGCAAAGATTAGGGACAAAACCTGTGCTTCTTTGGTGTGGTTAAGTGGCTCGAGAGTGTGGGGCTGAGGCATTGTTTAAGAAGCTTGCTGATGACAAAAAGTACTTCCTACGGCACATGAGTGGCATAGGGTTTCCAAAATTTCTGGATTGTTTGAAGTATCTTTCTCACTCCTTGAATCTTAGAACTACTGAAACTTCCGAAGACATACTTAACACTCAACAATAGCTTTAAGCATGGTCACCAAGTCTCTATTTGGTTCAGTTTTGTGTCACTTCAGACCTCATTTCTGGGCTTTTTTTTTTGCTATTTAAAAATGTGTGTGTTGCCTGAAAAAGGACCTCCTCATGTGACATTTGCAAATGTTCTCTCCGCGGCAATTAGCTCTTCTCTCAGCTGCTGTGTGTTAATTCAGTGTCTGCAGCTTTATTTTAAATACGAACATGCTAGCCATTGTTTCGCCTCGAGAGTTCTTGTTGCAATGTGTTTCTCAAGCTCCTTGCAAATTCTGTATTTTATGGGGTGAATTCTTCAGCTACTTCATATTTAAACAACCATGCATGCACCTCAACCAAATTCAGCCCTCTCTTTGTGATTTTGTCTCATGTTTTAGAAGATGTTGTTACCTTATTGAGGTTATACATATTTTTCTTTTCTGTTTCCTGGCAAGCCAATGTAACTCCTTCTTCTTCGTCTATTTCCTGGTTTATTGGCATGTTTGCAAAGAGCAAGGAGAGACCTACTGTCTGGGTGGTGATTTTTTGGAAGCTAATTGCCTCCAATCATCTTTCTAAGGAACTGTGTCTCTTCCAGATTAGGTATTTCCTGGAAATTCCTAATTTGTGCCAAGCACTTCTCAGAGGTGCCAGTGGAGGAAGGAGAATGCATTAGTGTGGGGGGGCAGTGTTAGGATTTAGAGCCACTAGGTCATGCTTTAGCAAGAGAAACAGAGGCTGAGAGAGAGAGACTGACTGATGGGCCATCTTGGGACAACTTCCACTCTGGGGAAAGGGGTGGTGTAGGGGTGGGGTGAGGTTGTTGGCCTTGCCGGGGAAATAGCCACCTAGGGTAAATGACACTGGGGTTTATACTTCTTACATGCTGGGGATGGGGGCAAGTGGTAAGGTGTCAGTGTCTGCACTGGGAGAGAAACGGGCGGCTGCAGCTTCGGCAGGATGCATTCAGGATGCAAAGCCACAGCCCGACAATCAGGGGTTGGCTGGTCCATGAGAGCCATGGTGTTTTTCTGCTTGGGGCTAGCCAGAGCTGCTCCCGCCATCTGGACAAAAGCAACTTCTTACACTCAATTGGGTGCCAACCCAGGTGTCTCTGCCATAGCAATTTCCCCCTGGGAGGCGGTGGTGATTCCAGGGTGTCCCTGGAGACTTGGTGTGGCTTGTTTGTGACCCTTCCACGGGGTCAAAGCAGATATGAAGCCACCAACATGACGCTCCGTGCTCCCTGGGCCCCTGAGGTTTCAAGTGATGAACTGTGCTGAGCTGACAAGCGTCAGAGACCAAGGGGGCTTTCCGGACCTCTTCCTATACTCCTTTCCCTGATCCTGTGTACTTTGTAGGTACCCAGAGCTCAGGAGCCCTGGGTCACAGCTTGTGCCCTGGGATTCTGTGCACTGTCACAACAGCTCCTTCTCTTATCATTTATTTGCTGCTTTATGTTTTATCTCCAGTGTCCATGCACAGCCCTCCCTCTCTCCAGGGGGCCCTTTCTTATCTATCCCATATGGATCCTCAGTGGGCTCAACTCTTGGAAAAGACAACACATGTCTGGTGTATTGGTGCATATGGTGTCGTACTATAGCCTTTATTCTTGTCTTCACTCTCATCACTCAACACTGGCTTTCTGAGATTTAAACCGTGTTATTTTATGCGCCTCTAGCTCATTGGGTCCAATTCTGGTAGAGTATTCCACAGTTTGTGTGTATTTTCCATTTCTTGGATTATGGATAAAACAGGCTGTTCCCAAATTCTCTGCTTCCACAAACACAACTCACATTGTAGCCTTGACCGTGTTGGATCTGAATGAAAACTTTTACAGGGAATTTTAAGGATACACACACTCTTGTCTTGTTTTCTGCAATGAGATTTATTGTCACAATGCTGTATTGGCATCGCACATAGCAATGCACAAAGCTCCCATTTCCACATAGTTTTATCAATAGTTGGTGTCATCTGACTTTCTAGCATTTTAAAAAGGACCATATGCTTATTTGAAAGACAGAGTTACAGTGGCAGGGGTGGGGAGACATAATGTCCCTTCTGCTCCATTCCTTATCCAGCTCCTTGCTTATGGTCTGGAATAGCAATGGAGACGGCCCAAGTCTTGGACCCCTGCACCTGTGTGAGAGACCCATGAAGGAACTAGGGCTCCTGGCTTTGGATCAGTGCAACTCTGGCCATTGCAGACATTTGGGGAGTAAACCAGCAGATACAAGATCTCTCTGTGTCTCTCCATCTCCCTGTAAATCTGCCTTTCCAATAAAAATAAATAAATCTTTTAAAAACAAGAATAATATGTGGAAATCTCAAGGATGTTGTCAGCTCTTTGTAGGTCTTTTTTTTTTTTTTTTTTTTTGGTGTTCTTCCTTTCTGATTCACAAGGAAAAAAGTGGGTTGTTCTGTGAAGCCGTGTGTCAGTGTCTGATTCCAAATCAGCCTCCTTCTCAGACTCCGTCATGTACTGGCAGCTGTGTCTTATTTTGACAGATGTTAGACTGTCTATCTGCCAGGCCAGGTCCTGTGACAGTAGCGCCTATGCAAATGAAGCCTCCTGAGGGGCAGCTGAGTGTCAGGAGGTCAGGGGATGTGTGAGCTGTGCCACTGCTCCAGCGCTCACCAGGACCCTGTGAGACTTACAACCAGAGCTGCAGGGCCAGCCTCGGCTGAGCCTATGCTGACTTCTACTTGAGAGAAGTGACTTCAGGGAATCATCAAGAGGCTGTGAGACTGGCCAGCAGGCTCTAGGATTCTGGCTCAGACCTGAGTTAATGCCATTGGTTTTGTGGGAAGAGAATAAGTAGTGGTCCCAGACAGAGAGCAGTGGTCACTCTCTTGTTTGCCTGATGAGGAAAGACCTGTTTTGACTCCTTCCAAGGGCTCCGTCTGTTCATTTGACTAGGATGCATTTGCCAGATCAGAGCGTCCACACCAATGGGCTGGCTCACAGGTGGCAAGAAGGGGGCCTATCCGTCATAATGGCCCTCAAGATTTGGCTCAACAGTAGAAGGCTTTGCTTGGGGTTTCTGGGAGCAGAGATCTGCGAAGAACCACAGAGCCAGAAGCTGGGAAACTCAGGAAGCCTGTGTTCAATTCACAAATGTCCCCCTCACTTCTCGGCCTTTTGACTAAGATCAAACACAAATGTCCTTTCACTCCTTACCTGCCACCTATCATTATTACTAGGAACATTTTTAAGAGCCTTAGAGAAATATTCCTTCTCCCTCTCTCTCTTTTTTAAGTCGGTGGAAGAATTTCAGAGTTCTAAAGCATGATATTAAGAAGAGGAAGATGTTGAACTCAAAACAGGGTTCAGTAAATATTCATAGGTTAATGGACTGAGCAATCCTGCTGGAGTCATGTGCATGCTTGCTGCCTTTCAAATGCCATTAGCCTTTCCTACTTATTCCAAATGATGATGTAACAAGTAAACACCATCTCCTCCAGGTCCTGGCTGTGATGTCAGACGGGGCTTCAAGCTGGAAAGCTGACTTTGAATTCAGCCTCCACGTGGCTGTCCTCCTGAGCCCTGACATGCATGTTCCTGGCAAGTGTGGGCAGCTTCTGTTGGGGGACAAGTTGGAAATTGTTAGGCAGGAAAGTAATTTCTAAGAGGTAAAGGAAGGGGTTGGGTGGAAACTGGGAGCTGTCACCCTACCTTACACTCTGCGGCATTTTCGTCTCAGTCATTTCTTATAGAAGGGATTTCTATTCGTATATGAAAGTAGGTGTGAATTGCTGATTGTAAAGACCAAAGAGACATGCTCATGTGTATTGCTTGCTCTGGAAATCTATCTTTCTTCTTATTATTATTACAGTGTAGCATCATCAAAAGTAGCATTGAACTATGCGATATATTCAATGAATGAGATAAGCAGCTTTCACAGGAATTTTTGGTATAGGCTTATTTCTCTAAGGTGTTCTGGAATGACTCACAACATTATGGACAATGTTGAAATAGTATAGAGAAAACAACCTAGCCGGGTGTGTGTTTAGGTTGCGGGAAGACTGATTAAGTTCTCATAAGACAATGTTTTTTGGGTTTTGAAGGATGGGTAGACGTTGTCCAGGTGCAGAGTAGGTGGAAAAGGCAGAAGGACCTTCCCTGGTTCTCCAGGAGTCAGAGGGAGGACTTCATACGAAGCATCACTGAATCTTCCGTGTCCGTAGCCATTTTGAGCCTTGACCGTTTTTAGGAGCAGATCATTCTGTCTTTTGTTAACAAGCCACTTGTTCTCAGGGAGATCTGCTTCCTTGTCACGTGCCTCCCTGCAGTCTTAATGCTTTGTCTCTCTCTCTCTCTCTTTTTAAGATTTATTTATTTTTATTGGAAAGGCAGATAGATTTCCAGAGAGAAGGAGAGACAGAGTAAGATCATTCGCCCACTGGTTCACTTCCTCAAATTGCCATAATGGTTGGAGCTAATCTGATCTGAAGCCAGGAAAAGGAGCTTCTTCTGGGTCTCCCACGTGGGTGGATACAGGGTTCTCAAGATGTTGGGCTACCCTCAACTGCTTTCCCATGCCATAAGCAGAGAGCTGGATGGGAAGTGGAACAGCCAGGGTACGAACTGGCACCCATATGGGCTCTGGGCACTTGCGGGAGGAGGATTAGCCAATTGAGCTAGGTAGTGGGCCCGATGCTTTGTCTTGACATATCTAGCCAATGGCTTCTATAACATGGTGCCTGTTGGAAGGGAGCAAGACGCGGGCTGTTGTCACACTGTTGTTGTAAAATGTCCTTCCCTGGGGGTGGGGGGTAACAGCCAAGAACCTGGCTGGCGCCACCCTCGTCCCCCATCGTGAGGCAGTGTCCTGCTGGCATCTCCCAGGGCTGGGCTCTCCTTGCAGCAGGAGTGCAGCTGAAGAAGAGCTAGACCCCTGGCTGGGTAGTCAGAGACCATGAGCCCCTTCCCAGCATCTGGAGATAAGAAATTCAATTCAAGCAACCTGCTTGTGTGAGGGTGCTGGTGTTGTGCACGGGTCCTTGCAATCGAACTTTGTCTGCTATTGTCACCCATTGAGATGGAATTCAGCCCGTGATGGGGGGGGGGGATTTTGTGTTTCTGTTTGATTCTCCATTGGGATTACCATCTAAGGAACCAGTGGGTACTGTCTCTTTCTCAAACCAGTCATGAGAATGTCTCCTTTTTCAAGCTATAAAACTCCAGCCCCTCAGCCTTCAAAATGGCTCCTTCTTCAAGGACCCTGCTAGGGGCTGCCGGGAGGAGTTTTTGTTTTGTTTTGTTTTCCACAGTTGCTTTCTTTAGGGATCCTTAGTTTCCCCTGCTTCAGTTTTGTTTCTAATTTTAATCCATCACTTCTGCCCTACACACTGTTCCTTGTCCAAGCTCCTCATTTTCTGAGAACATGAGACATGAACCCAACAGAGAGGAAAAAGGAAGCCCAAGAACCACAGATTAAGCCAGTAGGTGCTGTGCTTCTCTTCCTACATCCTAAGGGGCCAGGAGCCTGTGTTCCCTACAGCTCAGCCTTTATTTTCTCTCTAGAAATCAGATGAAATCTGCAGGGCAACAGCTGGGACCAGCAGCAACCTATGTCCTAGCAACTCTGCCTAAGATCAGAAGAAGTTCTGGGGCTTCTTCATGATCTAGCCCATGGGAGGAGCTCAGGGGCTGCGACAGCTGAGGATGCACGGGAGCCCAGCGACTTCTCAATAATGCTGCAAATCAAAGAATAATAGATGCACAGACTCAAAGCAAAAAATACAGCCTTCGCAGCCCATCAGGGCTGATCAGGTGCCAATGGCTTGAGTTTGTCTCTGGTTCTGTATCCTGTCCACCAGGGAAGGGGTTCATCCACAGCTGGCCAGGCCTTCCAGTTTTTCTGGGACATAGCCTCATGAGGTTCCAATGCCACTCCCTGGTTTTGCGAATCCCGCTGATTCACATAGGTTATAGAGTCTTTTCATGTAGAGGTGGCTGGCACCTTTGAGCTCATCTGCTTTAATCATTTCCTTTTCTGAGTCTTTCACAATGAAAACCGATGCTCCAAATGCACAAATGAATTGTCCAAGAATAGGCAATGTACTCCATTGCGTCTCTCTCTCCCTCCATCTTCTCTCCCTTTCTTCCATGCTTCATTTCCTTTATTTTTTTCTCTCCCAGTCATTACTTTCTTGAAATACTGTGTTCCAGAGAGTCTTGTGGTTGGGATGTGTTGCTGAACAAAGAGCAAAAGCTCCTTATCTTCACAGATTCTATCTGTTGTTGCACACTCAGACACTAAACCATTTTAGTAATTCAGGAATTATGCAACGTGACAGGAGATGTTAAATACCAGGGAAACCCCAAAGTGACATTACTGGAGGTGCAGTGGGGAGGGAAGAATGTGGTTTTAAATAGGATGGACACAGTGGATTTTTTTTTTTTTGAGAAGGTGACATTTGAGCAAAATCTTGAAGGCGGTGAGAGTCTGCTGTGTGGGTATCTGGGGAAAGAATATTCTATGTGGAGAGAACAGCTGTGCAAAGGCCCTGAGGTAGGAGTGTGTCTGTGGTGCTCGAGGAATGGCCAAGAGCCCAGAGAGCCCGGAGTGGAAGGAGGGAAGAGTGGCAAGCAAGATCTGAGATAGATCCCAGCAGTGGCACATCTAGAATTGCCCTGAACACGACTATAAAGGAATTTGGCTTGTATTGTGTTTAGGGCAAGAAGTCTTTGGAGGGATTTTAAGCATACGACTCACATGACTGAGTTTAGAGTTGCAAAAAATAATTTTGTCTGGGAGCTGAGTAGAGGCTGAGAGAATAGAGAAGCAGGGGGTTGAGGCTGAGCATCAAAAGTAGTGAGATATCCCAGAGGTTCCCTTAGGGTGGAGACAAGGGTGTCTGTTGTTGCACTGTGGTATGAAGGAGAGGGGCCATCAGCATCTTCGGGGTTTTTGATTTGAATGATGGGAAAGAAGAAGGTACCATCAACTGAGATGAGAAAGCCTTGGACGGGACTGACTTGAAAAGGAAAATCAGTTCAGTTTTGGACTTGTTGAACTTGAGATGAATGATGGATTTTCAAGTGTAGTTACAAAGGTGTCGTTTTGGAAATACACAAGGTATGGAAGGTGTTGTAAATTTCTGAGACAGTGAGGAGAGGGCGCATAAATGGAGAGGGCAAGACAACAAAGGGCTCAAACCTGGAGCATCTCAACCTTAAGAACCCACAAAAGGAGAAGGCAGCAAAGGAGATTGAGAAAGTATAACCAAGAAGGTGCCGTGGAGGGACAGAACCCTGGTGACAAAGGTGTAATGAAGAAAGGGAAGGATTTTGTTTGATGCTGCTGATGGTCAAGGAAGACGAGGGCTGAACACCGGTGATTGCTTTTTGCTGTGCTTCAGAGACCTTACTAAGAGGATGGGTGATGCAGGAGGGAGCAGGTGGGGTGAGGGTTAAGTGCCAATGGCAGGTGGATCACAGAGGACATTCCTTCAAAGGACTTTGCTGTGAAGACTTGGAGGACATGCAACAACAACTAGGGGAACAGTGGGGTCTTTTAGAGAGGAGAGAGAACATGTTACCAGCTGATGTGGATGAATTTTATGGAGGGGCACGATTGCTGAAAAGGCATCAGTGAGCCAGAGGAGATGGGATTATGAGTAGAGAGCATGGTTGGGTCCCACGCTCCCGAGTGAGAAGGTGGGACACGTGGTCTGGAACACAAAAGTTTCACTTGTTGTTCCAAATTTCTCCACAAAGTAAGAATGGGGTGAGAGTGAGGATGTGAGGGATTTGGGGGACCATGAGGAGCGAAGGTGTGAGAAAATCACTGGAAGGCACTAGAAAAATATAGTGATCCCTCCCTCGTCCCTTCACCTTTGCATCTTGCTTTCTTCTTCATGTCTACGAAATGCCAAGCATGGTACTCAACTTTTGATGTCTACTTAGATGAGCTGAAAATGCAGGGACATTTTTTTTTTTTAACTAGGAGTCTATAGGGAGAGACAGCCCTTGGACCAAGTCAGTGTCATAAACGAATAAACCTGGCTTCAACCCCGTCTCACAGGCTCTGTGGCTGTTGCTGGCAGGTCCTTACTGAAGGATGGCTAGACACTGGAAATGACACTGCTGCTAAGAGATTTCCAGGGAGAGAACAGCAATCCAAAAGGCAGCAGTGAAACTGAGTTGGCTTCACTCCCACAAACAGGTTTCCAAATTTCATTATTCTAGGAGACTATCTTCATACATTGATAGACTAAAAATTTGATTTGGTTATTTCTCAGAACCAGATTTGAAACGTCTTGTTATAATGTAGTTTCCGGGGTATATCCCAGCCTGGGCAGCTCATCATTTGAATTAGCTAAAGGCTGTTGACTGCTACTTCTTTTCAAGGACAAACAAAACTCCCAATATCTAATAGGTGCTTGGAGCATGCAATATAGATTATCTATAGGGATCTGACAAAGCAACGTATAAGTTCATTGCTATATTACACATGGGAAGTCAAAAACTTCACAGGCATTGAAATAGTTAGGCACTGCTCTCTAAGTAGATTTTCCCTCTTCTCTAGGTTCAGAGGATTCCTTCAAACATAACAATGGCAACAATTATAACATTAGCCAAACTGACTGAAGTACCCTCCATGTGCCACGAGTTTTATGAAAATTATTGTTTTGGTCTCAAACACCAACACCATTGAACATGTGGGCATTATCATATTTTTAAATGCCAAAGTTGTGCTTAAGAGAGATTAAGTAACTACCACAATTATGTACCTCTTATGATATGGGACTGGGATTTAAACCAAAACAGATTTGATTAAAAAAAATCTGTGCTCACTCTTCTGCATCCTCTATTTTCTGTAGGAAACTCCGAATGGCCGTGGGGGTGGGGAATCTCAGATTTCTCCTGGGAAACATGAGATTTGGAGGTTTTGGAAATTCTCAGGATTGAAATCAGTGAGGTAGTCTCTTGATGGGTCTACGTTGGACTAGAGCGACTTAGATGGTTTAGGGTTATAGTCAAATATACAAAGTGAGTGAATCTTTACTTCTCTGAGAATAACTTTCTTCCTGAGCAGTTTAACCTTCTTTAATCTGACTCTTAACAGATTCATCCCTCAAAGATTTTGCTGGCATGGATGCAGATGAGTTCACTGTCATTTTATTTCATTTCTAGATCATCTCAAACTACCTCATTATCTGTTTGCAAATGATTATTCAAGAAAACTCTGCTAGATCTGTGTTTATGAACATACCAGCCTATTTTCTATTCAGCTTGCTTCTAGCACTGCTTATAAATTCTCTCCCATTATAACTAACCCTTTGAAAGTCAGTTTTTAAAGTCTTAATTTTTCATCAAAGGTTTGCAGGTCTGTGATTTGAAGAGTAAAACAGTGCCACCGGGTTGGATATGAAAGCAGTAGCTCTCACCCCACGTCCATTTCTCTGTCCCCAGGGGCGACGGTCGCATCTCTTAGTGAATTGTTTTGATATTTATTAGCATGTCTCTTAAAAAATATATTTTTCCCCTTTGGTTTTAGCTGTTGTCTTTCTAACATTTTTTTAAATTTAACTCAATTTCCATAATGCCATCACCACACTTTCTGTTTTTACTTTTTGTTTTCACATTGAAATTATTTTTTTGTTTTCTTGATGAATTTTTTGTGTATCTTTCTCTAAATGAATCCCCAATCACCTCTCAATATGTTCAGATAAATCGTTCATGTTGATTTCATTTTCTAGAAGCTGTCTGTTCTGGAGTAGTCTGACTTGTTCCGGTAAGGACTGGTGCCATCTCTATTTGGTGTTGGTTGTTGTTCTGGGCTTACACTTCCCCAACCACCGTGGGGACTCTGCTGTTTTCCTTGTTTCCTGAACTCCAGATACATTTATTTTCTGGTTTAAACAATCTATTTTGGTGCAACACATTCACCTGTGAATGACCAGGACAGGTTGCCTGAAAGGTAAACTTAAGTCTTTAAAACTGAAAATAAGGCAAGGAAGTTGAGAATAATGTGTGTCTGAGGGGAACACACAGTGATTAGGGATTGAGAGGCGTCTGGGGTGAGCTTCAAAAGATTGTAATGTTCTTTTAATTTTCGTCCTGAGTTGGTAGTTATATAGATGCTCTCTGCTTCATAAACCTTTAAGCCTCTTATTTTTGTTTTGTGAACTATTTTGTTTGATATGTGATATGATGCATTTGGCTATAAAAAGTAAAAAAAAAACACAAGGATTTCAATTAATATTTATTATTCTATTGTCGTAAGCCCTCAACAAATGTTTTTATTGTAAAACAAAAGCTTTCAATGAGTGCAGGGAGTATAGAATTTCCACTGAGGAGCAATGCTACTGGAACCCTGTAGGTTTAGAGCAGCTGTCCTACGAAGAATTCTGCCAACCGCAAAACCAAGAATGATCTAGCCATTGTGTCAGTAGTGCCAATGTTGGGGGCCCAGTTGTGAAGTATCTCATGAGGCACGCAACACCCCCAGTTCCCGGTAAGTAGTTCCAGTTCCCCCAGCTACAGTCTACCTCTGTCTGTTTCCAGGTTTCTTATCAGTTACATCACTCCTCCAGCATAAAAATGCATGAATTCTAGTTCGTTCAAGGTCAAATACTGCTTAAATTATAAATAGGTGGAAATAGTGGAATGGCCATAGTTTCCTCTTCAATTATTCTCCCATCCAAGTACTAACCAGGCCCGACCCTGCCTCTTCAATTATCTGATGGGAGTAAAGTCCTATTGGCTAGAAATGAACTGTCTTCAGAGAGTTTCTGAATGGACGAACATTCAGCAATCCTTTGTTTTCTTCTCAAGGGTGCAGTTCATGCCTTCTTGAGACCCCAGTCTTACAACTTGCATGTATTTTCTCACAGCCTTGCCTCTGGGGAGGGGTGGCTGACCCTCCAAAGAGGTGGCTGGCATGCCTCTTGCTTCAGTTCCAGGCAGCTGGGTCAAGGGGTGCAGCTCAAGGGCTGTTGCTGCACTGAGCGTGTCCAAAGATAATCTCAAATCATAATAATTGTTTTCAAAAATTCACTGGGAATAGATTGTAGGGAATCCAAAAATAAAGTGCCTATGTTCTCTCTGGCTTGAGATACTTTTTTTTTTAAAAGATTTTTTTATTTTTTTCTTTTATTGGGAAGGCAGATATACAGAGAGGAGGAGAGACAGAGAGGAAGATCTTCTGTCCGATGATTCACTCCCCAAGTGGCTGCAACGGCTGGAGCTGAGCCAATCTGAAGCCAGGAGCCTAATCCGTGTCTCCCACATGGGTGCAGGATCCCAAAGCTTTGGGCTATCCTTGACTGCTTTCCCAGGCCACAGGCAGGGAGCTGGATGGGAAGCAGGGCTATTGAGATTAGAACCGGTGCCCATATGGGATCCCGGCACATGCAAGACAACGACCTTAACCACTACATCATCATGCCAGGCCTGCTTGAGACACTTGTAAGAAGTTTAGGATGATGGTTATGTTGGGAAAAAAGACAATGGTTCGAGATTTAAGAGAAGCAAAAAAATCAAATTGACGCTTATTCAAAGCATAATGATCTGATTGCAAAAGCGAGCAGCAATGGCTAATCTGTTCAGGAAAACTTGAGATGCTTTCATACAAGTTTTCATAAAAACCTTAATACTCTTTTTTTAAAAAAACCAATATAATAGTACATTTGAATCCATTGAATCAAATATTTTAAAATAAATTATTCCATCCTTTTTCTAAAATCCTCTGTCCTAATAGAGTTTTCTAGATTTTGGAATTCTGCTACCTGAATTCGGTGTAAGTTAGCAGCCAGAGCTGTAGACTTGGCCGGTCTGGGCCCGTTTCAGTGTCATGCCAGGTCATAGGCTTCCAGCCTTGACTATCTCACGGAGGTTTCCTATTGAAGTTATGCCTGAATACAGGTTTCAAATATCCGTTGGTGAGGGATTCTCATTATTTTGGCTTGGCTCTTTCATGCCAAGGTAGATATAATTTCTTTTTCTGATATTAGTATTTTACACAATTCCTCATGGTGCAAATTAAATATCAATGATCTTGGCTTAGTTGGATCTCAGTTCTGCCACTTACAGATTCCATGGCTCCTTGCCTTCACCGTGACTGAGTTTCCTCCTCCATAAAGGTAGCAGGTATTTCATGGTCTACACAGCTATGAGAGAAGGAAGAGGAGGGACACGGTGGGCTCTGGGATGGGCCATTTCATTAAGAATGGGATGTGGAAGATTTAAGCAATTACAGAATAATGCAGCAACTAAGGGTCAAAAACTAGGACTGTAATCAGTGTACATTGTATATATTATTTGAGATATGCTGAATGTGATACATAGCATTACTCATTTTTTTTTTTAAGTTTAAGGATTTGAAAAAGCGAATTCACTTGATTCAGTTGTCACACAAGGAATCCATGGATGATACGATTGCCCTGTGCCTTTTAGATACAAGAAATATAATCATAAAGGAACCTTTAAAGATGGACTATTTATCACCCTTTTTGGTAGTTCACTCAGATGGATGAAGAGAAGGAATCAGGTGTCCAGAAAGGCACGGTGCTCTGTGCTGTCTCAGATGGAAGCTCCTCTGGCTGCCAGGAGCCACTGTAAGCAATCTGTTCTTCCGTTCACCCTTGGAACGCTTGTCACGATGACTCGCCTATTTCCCTGTTCGCCTTCTGCCCATAAGGAAGTCAGAGTGTGCTTGGGAATGTGCTAGAACGTGCAGCTGCTGCCTAGGCTCTGGGGAAGGAAGGGCTAGTAAGAGCGCCTTGCCCGTCAGCACAGGGGCCTGACTTAGCTGACCTGTGCAAGCAGGTGCACACGTTGGGACTGCCCACCTCCAAAGGTCCCCAGCAGTCTCCCTCTTCCCGGTGCGGGAGCCATAGACTTCTTTACAAATGCAATCACAGATCACTTAATTTGAAAATGAATTTTTAAAAATCTTTTTAGGAGGAGCAGACAGTAGTATCAAATTAAATCAATAAAGGAAGATAGCTCCCTGAAGATTGGTAAATGTTCTTCCAGGGACAGGGGAGCTTCTTGCAGGCTGACTGCCTATATCCAGCGAAGGCTTGTTTTGGCTGAAGACAGTGGAGTCAGAGTGACTGATGGGTCCATACTTGGGCTCATCTGTTTCTGGAATCAACTAGCAATGTAGGCAGCAGACCTAACTGGGCAAGCTGGAGAAAAGTACAGCCTGTGTGTACCGTGGCTGCTTAACCATCCGGCAGCAAACACTGGATGACACAGTAGTATTGGCAGGGGTAGGCGTTGCAATAGGTGAGTCTCACCAACAAATAATGGTGGTCTCACCAGGAAGCAGGTGAGTACAGCCTAGCAAGAAAGTAGATTGTTCTCTGCGCTGGCCAAGGCATTCACAGTTCAGGACATGTTTTCAGAAAACTGAATATTCAGACGTTACGAGTACAAGGCCAAGGACTCCAGTTCATGTCTAGAAAGATTACAGAGTTTGAAGGGCCTGCCAAGATTGGCATACAGGGCAGGCACAACTGCAGAGGTCCATTAACCAGAGTAGGCATCCAGCTGTCACTTGATGTTTTTTAGAAGAGTTTCACAGTGCAGTTCAAGGCCATAGCTACTTTGCCAGCTTAGTTACTGGAATGTTGCTCCAGAGTTCAAGATAACCAGCCCTCAGCTGGTTCTAGGACAAGTTGGAGACTGAAGGATCTATGGAAC
The DNA here is from genome assembly GCF_017591425.1 of Ochotona curzoniae. NCBI lineage: Eukaryota > Metazoa > Chordata > Mammalia > Lagomorpha > Ochotonidae > Ochotona > Ochotona curzoniae. The sequence goes on from NW_024465035.1 coordinate 4,590,541, forward strand.
CCCTACTGTGTGATGAAGCAACAATATGCAGACTGAGGGTAGAGGGGCAGGCTGGCCTGACCTGAGACCAGGAAGACTACAGATAATGCAGCCACACTCTTGTCACTGTTTGGGATCTACGCAGCATCCTATGTTTTGACTATATAGATTAATCATGGAGACAATTTCTCACACTGTTCTTCTGCTTCCCCCTTTATCATTACCCATGGGAGGCAATCCCCAGGTTCTTGTGGAGGCGGTAGAGGGCGGAGAATGAAAGTACATTACACTCTTTCCCGGCATCACATTTATCTCCTGTGACAAGGTGGATTAGGGCTCTGGGAGAGGGCCCCGTCATCTTTCCCACTGCAGTGCTCTTTAAAGACTGATTCATGATGCCGGGACAATCCTCCATCGTGGGACCCAGAGCACTCACCATGTCTAGGACAAAGTTAGGACGTAGGGCAAGAAGCTTTGAGTTGAAGAGAAACATGAGAGCTGTTTGTTTCCTTCCTGCCCTCGTCAAACAACCTGTCTGCTCTCTAAGTACCTGAAGTGTGTGCTTGGAGACCAAGCAGACCCATGCTGGAATCCCAGCTCTACTACTTGTTGACCGGAGCCGACCCTCAGTTGCTTCATTTGTCAAGCAACCTCCGTCTTGCCCACCTCCCAGCAGTGCTCTGCAGCTCAGCTGCAAGTGGGAAGGCTCTGTGGATTGCAGTGTTACAGGAACAAAGCAACCGTCACTGAGGACACAGAGCAATGGATGATGCATCATGCATTCTGTAAACAGGTCCTCACCCTCAGTGCCAACCCTGGTCGGAATCTGAAGGCGAGTAAGGATGCTGTAGGCTACCATATCATCAGAACTGAGGCCTACTAAAAGGGTCATTTATCCCCACCCCACATGCACCCATACTCTGGGAAGGGCAGGGTTAGGAGGAGAAGGAGGCCCACAATTCCGTCTCTTTAGTAGGGCAAGACTTCAGAAAAAGCAAGGAAGCCAGAGACCTTAGCATATCTGAAAAAAAAAAAATGTGCAGAGAAAGGACAAACTAGGAACATGGACTTGAATTCCAAGGTTCTTAAGGTAAACATACATGAGTCCATGGGTTTATGGCTCCTGGATCCCTTGAAAGTAGCAGAGAAGCTGGGTCACCGGGCATAGGATGATTTGCTCTGTGAGTAATGTGGATTCCACGTGACACTTAGAGAACCAGACTGCAACTTGATGTGGAAAAAAAATGCGGGGGTGGATTTGGAAGGACAGCCTGAGCAGTCACAGGCCTCTTTTTGCTTTGTACCTTGTGATTAGTGAAGACCTCTGGTCCTTCTAACTAGATCAGCCGACCTCTACTGTTATCTCATCCACCTTCCTAAAACTGTACTGAAACTATCAAGGCAGGAATTAGGAGCCCACTTTTTCCCCACAGAAAGCACATATCTTCACAGGCACTAATCACACACAGCCTGGGCAAACGGCATGACTGGGGATTGTGTGTTTCCACCCTCCGATCCTACTGACTCCTTCTTTCTGGACCTACCTTTGTCACCCCAATGCACCCATCCAGTACCACACTTGAAAGGCTTGTATCTCCTGATGCTCTTGGCCCTCATTAGCATTGGGATGGGTAGAGTCTTCCAGAACCCTGAAGCCAATTTTCCCCTGAAGACAGCTGTTCCATCTGCTGTCCTGTAGGATGCTAGCAGGTGCTGTGTCCAGCTTGTCATGGATTCTCTTTCCTTTCTCAGTGGGTTGCCGGATTTTGGGAGTCTCTGAGGTTCCCTGAGATCCCTGTCTCACTTTTCTTCACTAAATGGATTAAGAAGCAAACAAGTGCATTTTTGTAGACAGCCACAATTGAAGCAAGCCACTCTAGACATCCACAGTATGTTTTCTCATTTTTACCAGTCACAGAAAAGCATTGGAATAAAGCTTGGTAGGAGAACAGTCTTGGAATTTTTCCATCCAGAAATACTTAACTTCCTGCTGTACTCGGGAGAGTTGGCATTCTTCAACCTTTGACAAATGAGCCTGTTCCTATTTACTGTTGTGCTTCTATGGATTTGTTCTATTGCAGGTGTCCTTGGTATTGAAAAAAAAAGTTTGGGAGCAAAATCAAAACCAAACAAAGAAACATTGCTACACAGCAAGCATGCCATCCGATTCTAATTTTTGAAAGTGTGTGCCGACAGCTTTGATCGGCGAGGCATCCCATTTGCACTTCCCTTCCATTGCTTCTGTCGTATGCAGGAACAAGGACTAGAGTGAAATGGCAAAAGGGAGTGCAGACTGGAGTGAGAGGCTCACGGTGTGAACGGACCCCCTTTCTCCTTTAGGATCAGAGTGACTTCATGTCACCCTATCTCCATTTGCCTTGTGCATGCAACTGATCTCCACCCTCCCCCCACACACTGTCTTCTTGCATACATAGAGGGTAATGGAGAAGGTCAAGTGTAGTGGTAAGCTACGAAGCATCACACCTAAATGTTCTTATTTGGTATTTCAAATACAGAGGGTTGGCTGTTTTCTGAGTTGTCTGTCTTGCCTCTGCTCCTGCCCCTGACGAGCAGCTCTGTCAACACTGAACGTGGGAGGTTAGGCTCCATCAGGCTCTTGGCAGACCATCTGCTAAGTGAATCCCAAGTTCTCTTCTAAAGGGAGCAGAAATTGAAGGGGCCAAGACACACACATGTGTGCTTACACAGATCTGCACATGCACATATGTGCATGCATGTTCACACACCCACGCACACATACACTTTCCCCCAAACCTCAGAGAAATGGCTTCTTTAGATTAGATGACCAAAAATAAACAGATTCTGGCTGCTTCTGTCACATCTGTGCATAATGCCCCCAGGGAAAGCAGTATTTGTGCCTTAAGAATTGGTGCCTAAGAGCTAAGTTCATGATTCTTGATGATTGTGAGGGCCACTGAGAAAGAAGAAGGATGATGGTCCCGTAGAGAGAGTTGTTTTGGGGAAGGGATTCCAAGTGCCAAGGAATTTCTGGGGACTGAGTTTTGTTCCCACCTCCCTGTTTTCCTCCTATCATCCTATGGGATTGTTTAGAAACAGGTTCAATCCTGAGTCCTTGGACTGTTCCATTTGTGTTTGTAGAGCCATGAACCAGAGCCACAGACAAGGCTCCACGGGTTCTTTTAAAGGTCCACAAGCTTCGAACCATGCTGTGGGCATAGGTCCTAACTGCGATATCTATGAGTTAGTCTAGACCTCTGGGGTTTAAACCAAGCATGTGTATCAACGAGAAGACTGACATTCTTTGAATTTTCATCAGGGAAATCATGGATTTTTTCCAAAATAAGGCTTGGAAAATGAGCTGCCAGATGGTGATTACTCTTTAGTGTTGTTTCCAGACATTTACCACCACAATGGAGACGGATCCCTTTGCAAATCCTGGAGGTCAGGAGCCACGTAGTTATGTTTTCTGCACTCAATTTTTCATCTACATAATGTTGGTAATGATAATTCTTAGGGAATTTCTAGGGTTCTTCTTGGGCAAAGGACAAAGGCATAGCAGTTGCCTGAGCTGCAAAGATACTCGTTGAGTGTCAGTCCCCCTTCAATCCCCCTATCTCAGTCTCCCCTTGTTGGGTTTTCCTTGGGCAGCTCCTTCAATGTAAAACCACTGTTTAGATTTAGACTACTTAAAAATTACATGATTGAGGCTGGCATGGTGACACAGCAGGCAAATCCTCCTCCCTGTGGCACTGGCATCTCATATAGACACTGGTTTGAGTTCTGGCTGCTCCACTTTCAATCCAGTTCCCTGTTTATAGCCTGAGAAAGCAGTGGAGCATGTTCCAAGACCATGGGACCCTATGTCATGTGGGAGACTTAGAAGAAGCCCCTGGCTCCTGGCTTCGAATCAGCTTAGCTCTGGCCCTGGCAGCCATTTGGGGAGTGAAGCATCAGATGGAAGACCTTCTCTTTTTGTTTCTCTTTTTCTCTCTGTAAAATCTGCCTTTCAAATAAAAGTACGTAAATCTTCATTTAAAAAAGGTTAATGGGTATTTGTCCAGTTGTGTTGGGGCTGATAGCAATAATTATAGTACCCGTTTCATTGTATTGTAAGAATAAATGATGCGAATAAAACAGATGGAGTTAGGCAAACGGCAGGTGAATAGAACTTGGCTGAAGTTTTATCACTCTTCTTGTGATGAGGGTAAGAAAGGAGAAGACAGCCCTAACTCTACGCCTACTTAGATGGTCTCCTGCTGACTCTGCAACCCAGGAGTCCTGGGTCTGCATCATTTCCTTCCACAAAGTCCTCAAAATGTTGTTCTTGTTCCCAGCAACCTGACAAGGAGACCGTTCTCACGCCAACTAGAACTTTGTTCTAACCTTTTTCGTGTTGTGTCTCAGTCTCACTTGTTGGGGGTCTTTTCCCCAGGATAGTCAGCCCAAGGTTTCTGCCAGCTGTGCCAGGCTTCTCTTTGCTGGGCTTGAGGAGCACATCTGAAGCAGGAAAGCAACGAGATAAAGAGCAGGTGGTGAATCCGGAAGTGGTCCATTTCACAAAGGAGGAGACAAGTCCTACTTTTATGTCTTTCTGTTTCTAGCTTCTCCTCATGTTCAGAGCCAAATACTCCTCCCCATCAACACACCTACAGCAGTGTAAAGACAGCACCCGGCTCCAAATTACAGCTCTGGGTGCCGATTATTCACACTCTGTTTCCTTTAGATAATGATATTACTAGGACTCCATTCGTTCTAACCTCGGAGGAACAAAATAAGTAATAACAATGATAAGTAGGTGAAAAAGAACTTCACCCAGAAATGTTTGTGGCATAAAAAACATACAGCTATTAGGGATGTAGTGGATTGTTAGACTAGAGAATCTGCTTTTAAAATTACATCTTTTTCCCCAAATGTTCCCTAAATCCAGTTTTGTAGAGAATGGAAACACGCTGTGCTAATAGTGAAGCAAATTTCTCTGTATTTTTTCTTTGGCATGATGGGAAGATAAATTACTATTTAAACAGCAGGAAAATTGAATGTAACCACTTCTGCAGGCTAAGGAGAGTTTTATTTCACATCAAAGGAGGTAAAACATTAGGAATCTAAGTTGATGGTTTCTTTGAGGGTGGAAATTGAATATCCTTTTCCCAGGGCATCATCTCAAAGGAAAGGAAGCTACATGGAGACAGTAGGGTTACCCTGCATAATAAACTTAACAAGCTGGGAGAATTTTAATTTATATGGGCAACATAGGAAAGGACTGGATATGTGAGAGGCAAGGGAGCTAGAGAGAAGCAGAGCTTTTCATAGGCAGCACTTAGGAGAAGAGACACAGCTGATGAGAGATTATGAGAGGGAAATATGCAATTTTTTAAAGCAATAATTTCGCACTTGAAGACACCTTGCGCTTTTGGAGCCCCCACTCCATTGCTTCGAGCCCTGAGTGCTGTTTGCTTACACAGAGCCTGTGTCCATGATACTCTGTGTAGGATCTAGAGTCCATTTTGGAGGGGCCTGGTGATGTGTAAGAAGGATGTTGTTTAAGGATCTTGGTCTTTCCCCCCTCCCCTGCATTTACCAAGATCAAGTTTTCCATATGTAAAGTCTGCTTTCAGCAGTGTCTCTCTTATTTTTCCTCCCACGGTGGGTTACTGTGGTCTTTGGCGTGTTCCTTTGTCTTTGCCATCCCAATTTTCATCTCAGTCTGGACTTTTATTAGTTTGTGGTCTAACTTTACTGAGTTTGTTTATTGTAGACGTCTTTAGGAAGATGATAGTCTGAAGTGCCACTGGAGGTTGGACTTTCTTCTAGGTTGGATTGTCTTGGGCAGCTTTGTTAACTGTTCTGAAGTTAACCTCAAGTGTGGCTTGGACTTGTGTTCTGGCAGTGGCTTGGGAGGACAGAGATGCCAGCCTCTTCTGCTCTATCTCCTAGGCCTGTGTGGAGTGCCAGCAGGTGGTCCTGGTCATTCCGCATCACCACTTTCGCTTACCCGTCTTTCTCCTGCCAGAGGAAGAAGTAAAATAGAAGAATGTCTGGAGGCTTGCCTCCTTATGCATTGCTCTGTGGTTCTCAGAGTACCCTGCTGCAACTGAAGGACATACTTAGCTTCTTTGTCCTAGTGTCTCTCGTCTTGTCTTTGAGTAGTTCTCAGCATTCTACCTACCTTTGTTTCTCTAGAAACAAAGTGGAGCACTGGAAATCCCTCCCACTCCTTGAAGGTCCTGTGTCTTGTACTCCTCCTCCTCCAATGTGCTGACTTGTTCCCTGGGGGCTGTTGGTGAAAGTGCTTGGGTTGGCTGATGCATTACCATCTCCTGCACTGCTTAGCTCAGCTGTCATTTCAACATGCTCACACCAGGATGGTGGGTGTAGGACTCCTTCGCTTGCTGTTGCCATGCGTTGGGCAGAGCGGGATTCCTATGATCTGCTGCCTTTACCTGCCAGAGCACTTACTGTTTGCCTTAACTTGGGAGGGACTCCAGGTTGGCTGTTTACAGCAGCATGGACAACTTTCGAACATGTTGCACGACCTTGTTAAGAGGGTTACCCCGAATGGTCTTGATGGAGTACTCAGGGAGATGGCCCAGAGGTTGGGAAATGCACAACCAAGGAAATTTTCTTTTCATGTGCACACGAAACAGTAAAAATGGCCTGACATAAAAGGCCTGAGATTTTTGCTTTTCCCAACAGGTTTAGATAAACTCAAGCTCTACCCCCACCCTCCTTCCCACACACACTTTTGGCCCACGTCTCCTGGAGCTTGGAGCTTGGAGCTCCTCATCTGTAAATGACAATGATGTGGGGTCCTGGGGAGAGTTCAGGGAGAGGGAACATTCAAAGCATGAGGGCTACTGCCTGACACTTGTCAGGGTTTTTGAGAAGTGGCAATTCCTGCGTCTCCTCATTCCCCTCACCTCCTGTTTTGTGATCTGTAGGTGCCATCCCGCCCGAGTTATGGGACGGTGCACACTACTCTGCTGCATGAGGGAGTGCATTTCAAACAGGTTACATTTCATGGGTGTGTTTCTTTGCACATAGCATGACCTCCTTTAACACAGGGCTCAGGAGGTGAGGTCAGGCCGTGGGCAGGGGGCAAAGGCTTTGTTTTCAAATCCATCCCTAAGTGATGGCCACTGCTTTTTTTTTTCACAGTCCCATTAGTGTGAGACCCAGGATGCCATCAAATTGATCACACACTGAATGAAATCTCTCCCAAGGAAGTGCTTGAGAAAGCCCAGCAAGCGTGAGTGCATATTAATGAACCCTGAGTGCATCAGGCCCGGCTGTATGATTTTACATAATCAGTAGTGGGTATCCTTCCGTCTGCTTCCACCACCATGAAGAAAGCGCTCAGAACTGGCTGGCTAGAGACCCTGAGGAATACAGGGACCTGAATCTACCCAGGATCTGCCTGTGAGACCTATGTCCACCGAGGCTGAAAGTGGCATGGGAGAGCTGGCACAACACACAGCTGTGGCTGGGAGATGGTACACTGGGACCTGGTGGGAGGAGTGCACTGGCTGTGGCAGGGCCTGGTTAGCTTTGCTGCAGGAGCGTAGTGAAACCTCTGTGTGCAGGTGACAAGCCCTAGCAAACTGAACCTCTGTTAACAGACTGTTCATTATAAGTAGACAGCTGGGGATGGGCTACAGCTAATTGAACTTCTAACTAACCCGTGGGTCACACCAGCTCACCCCACTTGCTTTCAAAATTAGACTCTAGACAAATGATATGTTTTCCTGTTTCTGTAAGTCACAGCTGCTTTGAGCATAATAACATTTCCATTGATGATTGCATTCTTTATTCACCTGGCAGTTTAGTGGGTTCAGTCACAACTGGTGACACCAGCATCCCGTATCAAACACTGGTTTGCATTCTGGCTCTTCTGTTTCTGATCCAGCTCCCTGCTGATGTGCCCAGGGAGGCAGTGTTGTAATGGCCCAAGTATTTGGACCCTTGCCACCCTGTGTAAAAGCAAGATGAAGTTCCTGGCTCCTGGCTTCCAGTTGGCCCAGCCTTTGCTGGGCTGTGAATCAGCAGATGTAAGATCTGTCTCCATTTGTGTCTCTCCCTTTCTCTCTGTCACACTGTCTTTCAAATACATATGTTTTGTCTACAGCCATACCACCCTGAACACGCCTGATCTCAAATACATATTTTTTTTTTAAAAAAAATACATTCCCTGAACAATTAGGATTATTATAAGTGTAGAACCTTAGAGGAGATAGTATTTGGAGTTAGAACTCACCCTTTGAAAGACTTTGCCTTTCTTATGTTATGGACTCAGCTGTGTTTTCACATTAGTAGTATGTTGAAGTCTTAACGTCAGTACAGCAAAGGCTAATGTTTGATAAGATCTTTATAGTTGAGCTAAAATAATGTTGTAGGTGTGTGCCTCAATCCGGCATCTCTGCTGTCCTCGTAAGAGAAGGGAAGCTGGACACAGACATGAAGATGATGTGACGGCTCAGGGAGAGGATGGCATGCACAAGCCAAGGAGAGGGTCGTGGGGAAGAGCCTGTGAGTGCAACCTTAGACGGAAGCAGCCCTGCTCACGGCCTGGTCTGATGTGTGGCTTCCAGAGCTTTGGGACAGAATTCTGTATAGTGTGTATGTGTGAGTGATCTCTCGCTCCATTCTCTGCGTGCCCCTTACTCTCCCTCTTCTATTCCTGACCCCTCCCACATCCAGGTTCATGTGCACACACTTCCTCTGCATCTTCCGTTTCCCCACTGCCCCTTGTCTAACCAACTCCTGTTGACTTTTTGGATCTGCACTAAAGACAACCCATTGAGGGCGTTCTTCCTCTCCCCTAAATGGTGCTAACTCCCGTCTTGTGCTGCCATAGCGCTCTGCAAACCCTCCACCAGACTCTCACTGTGTTTTATTAGAGCTATCTGTTTCATGTGCACCACTTACCAAGATACCAGTTTATCTTTTTTATTACCTTGTATCTGCAGGTACTAATAGAGATCCTGACACGCAGCAGGTGCCGGGTATGCACTTGCCGAATGAATGAACAATATTTAACACTTATGTTTGGTTCTGTGTCTCCATATTCCCTGGTGAGAGTATTCAGGAAGAATACATGAATCTCAAATAAGTCAGCATGTTACTTGTGGCAGATTTCATTAGGGGCTGTAGGATGCAGTCTCTGTACAATACTAGTCCTTGTTCTTTTCTGGGTGGGAGAAGATTTAGTCAATAAAGTTGGGCCCTAACATAATGTGTGTTGAGATATCATGATATATTGGATGATTTTCTAGAAGTCTCTGACATGTGTCACCACTGATATCTTTACCTGGCTTATGCAGATTTTAATTTGATTCATTCGAAACATTTATTTGAGAGATACCCACACAAGAACATGCACGTGCAGACACACACACACACACACAGGTTCTATTCAAAGATCTGCACTGATATGGGCCTGGGTGAAGCCAGGAGCCAGCACTTACTCAAGGTCTCCAGGAGCTAAAGTACTTCAACTATTACCTGCTTCTTTTCACAGTGTGCATTGCAAGAAACTGTATTTGGGACCGGATGTGAGTAGAGAAACTAGGTAATCCAGTATGGGATATGTTTGTTCCAACAGACCATGTGTATAATAAACATCAGGATAAAACATTTCTCTGACTTCTATCTTAAAGCTGGCTATTATCGGTTTGTCAGGAAGTTAAACAGTAAAATCTCTGTGATGGGAAGTTGAGGAGGAATTTCTTGGGGTCAGTTCAGAAAAACTTCATGCTTTGTCTCAAACAGACACCTGCTTACGCCTGAAATGAAGGAGAGAAGGAGGGTCATGCTAAATAGGCCCGAAATCTTTATTGTCCCTAAGTTGAAATAACCAGGTAAAAGATACAGATAATGAACCCAGGAAATATGAGCTGACATGATTAGTACCATTTGAAGGGAAGGACAGGCTCCTTATGGACATGTGACAAAACATCTGATCGTGGTTAAGAGATTCAAGAAAGGCCCCCAGAGGGAGGGATAGTTCTTCAAAATCTTAAGTTAGCGTGAGAGCCAACAGGCAGGCAGAAGGGCTGGACCCTGCAGGACTCGGCAGGCCAGTCTAAGGAGGTGAGACTAGCAGGCCAACGATCTGGAGGGATGAGAGCTGTGAAGCAGAGAAGGGACACAACCCACGGCACCATCTGACTGACCCAGTGAAAGGCAATTTGAAAGTCATGGACTGGAGGAATGATGCATTCAACCACCAACACCAAAGGCAAGAGAAGGCGCCTTCAGGAATGAATGGGTTTTGCCAGGAAGTTAGTGAGCACAGAAGCCACAAGGAAAAGGATCTGGAGGAGACACAGCATTGAGGAAGGACAGGAGAGCAGAACGGAACCTCTCCCCACCACTGCTCCCTCCCCCCACCCCGGAAAAAAAGGGAGAAAAGGATTGCTGAGTTGCTTCCTCTGGGGAGACCTCAGTTTTAAGGGAGAAACAAATTAGATTGTCAGAAGCAAGCCAGCTCTCATCAGGAGGCAGTTACACCAAGATGAATACACTTGATTTAGACTATGTTATCGAAATTAAAAAACAGCCTTCTCTTAACCTAGCTCATTTGCTCCATTGAATAGATGGTTCTTTACAAAAACACACTCATATACACACATACACATTGCAAACAGCCTAGCAGACAGCCGAGAAGTGACTTTCTCATATTCACAAAGCTGTGACATTTGGTTATTCCTTTTTCCGTTTCATGGGCAGTGGTTACAGCGGAGGAGTGGGGAGTTTAGATCTCCATAAATTTGATTCCTGACTATCTCTGCTTGCCAGTTGTGTGGTCTTGGGAGGAAATTATTTGATGTCTCTCTCTGCTTCACCTGTCTTAAGAAGAAAATGATCCGCTTGTATGAATTAGCAAGTGCTGTGTGACCAAGTCGCCCTCAAAACTCAGCCTGTTATAATAACGGGCATTTGCCGATTCGTACCTTGGTGTGTTTCTCAGGTTCACCTGGGTGTTGGTTGGCCAGCTGAGGCTTGGCTGCTTTCACGTGGGGAATCGGCTGTTGTGGTTCCTCTCGGGTCTCTTCCTCCCAGACAGACTGGGCTCGTTCTGCGGGCGACTCGGTGGGCGTACACTCCACCTCTTGGAAGTTTGAACTAGCTGATGCCCCTCCCTCTGTTGCACCACACGGGCCAAAGCAAATCACAGCGCCAGCCCAGATGCAAGAGGATGGAGAGGAAGAATTCTCTACTTGATGGTAAAAGCTGCAGAGGCACTTGGCATGGATACGGGAATTTGGAAGTTGACAAGAGATCGTTTTTGGAATTTTCCATAGTGTTGCATTATTGGGACAGTTTGATGAGGACATACCCGAACGTGTGGAGGACAGTGCTCGGCACACAGATGCTCAAAATCTGTTCCTTTATCCCTTCTTATTAACAGTAAGGGCAGCACCAGGCCAGGGCACACTGGCATGGGGCGAGATCATAAAAACCGAACAGATAAACTCCAACACACAGCCCAGCATTGCTTATCTCTCTCTCTTTTTTTTTTTAGTAGGCAAATTTTTAAAAATAAGATTTCAAAAGAACCAAATTATAGGCCTTGCTTTTAGAAAAAGTAGGCAATGAGGTCTTGCTTACACTTTTCTTTTCCCGCCGAGAATAACCTGAGAACGCTAAGACTTGCCCCTCTCTCCTCCAGGGGAACAATGCGTTATTTTGGTCTGCCTTTGATCACTGGTGATTCACTTTCAAGGCAGCACCGCTGGTGGAATGCAGAAAGCAGCGATGCAATCAGAATGTATGACTGTGGAAATGGCTCCCTCTGACTCCCTCTCCATGTTTCCGGGGAGCTGTTTGAGTCACTTCCTAATTCCTTTGCCTGCTGAGAAGCAGCCAGGCTGGGGAGGCAAAGCTGGGCCTTGTTTCTCTGGCAGCAATCAGCAATGCTCTCTCTGAGGCCTGCCAAGAAAGAGTTCGCTGGGAAGTGCACCCCTGTGTGCTGTGCATTTGACTTCAGAACGCCAAGCAGAACAAGAAAAGTTCTGACTTTCAAAGTAGGCTAGAAGGATGCATTGCGTTAAGTTTATCATCCTGGTTATTTCACAAAATGTATCAAGCATCTGAAAATGACATCTATCGTCTTTAACTCAACTACTCCAAGTTTATTCTAGGGAAACAAGTGAAAAAGCTATGTATATTTTAAAAATTAAACTTCAGGTTTTTTTAAGAGTTTATTTTATTTGAAGGGCAGAGAGACAGAATGAGTGAGTGACAGAGAGACGTTCCTCCTCCTAAGAGTTTATTCTCTAAATGCCCATGACAGCGAGGTTTGCGCCAGCCTGACAATACAGTGTCTCATCTTGGTGGCAGGACCTAGGCCATAAGCCGTCACCTGTCACCTCCCGGGGTGTGCAGCAAAGGAAGCTGAATGTATAAGCCAAGCTGGAACTCCAGCCCTGCACTCTGCTATGGGATGCAGCATTCCAAGTGGTGTGCCTGCCACTCTGCCAATACCCGCCCCTTGCATACACATTTTATTTGCAATCCATTTAGATTTACAAGAAAACAGAAGGGATGGGATGAGCCAGTCAAAGGGGAAGGGGATCCTGCAGAGACAAATCTTGTGCTTCCTTTAAATCTGTTTTGAGCACATATGGATTCACTCCTCCAGAAATAACCCTGTGCATGTTGGCAGCCTGGGCGCCCAGCCCAGAGGCCCTTCCTCCCGTGGACGTCAGGGGACCTGCTCACGTTTCTGGTCTGTAGATAAGAATAAATTCTCAGCCAGACGCTCCTGTGCGTTTCCCCACTGGAGTCCATTTTTGTGAACTTTGCCTTCCCCTCGCTGACTACATCCTGCAGAGGGTTGGTTGGTTTGTTTGTTTCCAATGCCCCTATGTAGAGTTGGTGTGTTTGCTTTTCATTAATTTTACTAAAATGTCTGGGAGGAGCTTCTTGGGAAAGAGAAGATCTATTTTGGCTAACAGTTGGGGAGGTTCGCAGTTCAAGATGGAGTGACTGCGTTCGTCTGGTATCTGGTGGAGACTGGCAGTGGTGGACCACGTGCAGGGGAAAGGTCGCCTAATAAGCGGGAAGCCAAGAGCTACACAGGATACTCCACCGGCTTCTGTACGGAGCCTTCACGTAGGAACTACAGTCAAAGGGCAGGTTCCAGGCGCTTCCACGAGGCTCTCCTCTCACGTGCTGGGATTGGGTTAGGTCTCCAGTCTTGATCCACCAAACACTGACGTAAGGCCAGGGTTGTAAAGCCTCTGTGTGAGTTGGGGAGCCAGGTCCTGTTCAATCTGTAATGGCCGGTGTTCTGTATAAAGTATAAATGTACAACATTTCATGTAAGCAAACGAACAATACAGTTTGAGCCTTCTCCACACCCTTTCCGCCATTCTCTCTTTTTGAGGCCTTTAATGAATCTTTGCAGCCTCATCCCCTCTTCTCCAGACCGGTTATCCTCGCTGTTCCTTCCCTCTGGGCTGCTCTCCTCTTGGTCCGCACGGGCAGGCTCATGCTTGCCCGTCAGTTCTCAGCTCCCAACCTCTCTCCTTGGATGGATCCTCTCTGGGGAGGCATTTCCCAGTTAGTTGCTGCCTGTCTCATCACCCTCATGAGAAACTGAGGCCAAGATTGCAATGATTAGTATTAACCTAAAAATATAAGGGAAGAGAGTAATTCATCTCAGCTAATTTAGCAATATAGATATCATTCTTGTTTTTCACTTCACAATGGATTCACAAAAGGCTGGCTTTTCACTTGATATTTGAGCAGAAGCGACTGATTAAGTGAAATTAAAATCTCTTCCTGTCTTCCAAGGCCCTTTGTCCTATGGCCCTGTCCACCAGGTTAGCTCAGTCCCTGCTCTTTTTCCTCATCTTTTATGTTTTAGGATTTTTTCCAGTTACTTGGGGGTTCCTAATCATGCATGCTTACTCCTGACCTGAAGGCTTTGTCGCCGCCATTGTTTTACTTACGGATTTATTTGGTAGGAAAGCCTTTTTTGCTCTAGCTGCCTGCGTGACCTCTGAACGTCTTAGCTCCTGCATGACTTGCTGTCTGGACACCTGTAGGTCTTCCACCTCTCCCCTGGGCTCATGGGCATGCCTCATTGCTGCACTGGCCATGTCGGGTTGAAGTTGTTGATTTCTTGTCCCTCCGTTAGGAGTTCACCGAAGACATGAACTCAATCTTTTCATTAGATCTGCTGAGCACCAGCTGTTAGTTGACATCTCACCTCCAATGCAATTATCATAACAAGCAGGGACTGCAGGAGGTCATTAGGGTCATGACACTTCTCCTCCCTGCTGCCCCCTCTCGACTGGCAAATGACCTTAAGGCCTTGATTAAAGGGGGCACCCAAGTTTGGCCTTTTCTGCCCTCCTGGTACAGCATCCCTCCCCAGCTGGAGGAGGCAACGCCACGGCACCATCTTGGAAGCAGATAGTCACCCCCGCTAGATAGCATCCTATCACCCCCTGACCTTGGGCTTCCCAGAACTTTCATGAATTGCTCAGTCTGCAGCATTTTGCTCTAGTAACACAAGCAGCTGAAGACAGACACTAATTAGGAAGAAGTAGGCGAGAGAATTTTGGATTGAAGAGATTTTTCTTTGTCATAGCAGGTTGCAGAAATGGTAGAAAGGGGCCCGAGAGTGTCTCCTGTTCCTGAGAAGTGCAAGGGCAGGAAGAGTAGGAAACAGAGTCACAGGGACCTGCAGAATCAGCCCTCTCTCCACACCCCCTGTTCCTGTTGGTGGAGAGGGCTCCCTGACTCAGGAGAATGGGTGTTATAGCACTGCACCTGTACTGAGGTGCTCAGTGAGAACACGGGTGGGACTGGGCTGACAGATGAAGGAGACCACATGAAGAACTAGGTTGAAACCCCGGCTACTCCCTACAGCTGTGTGTTTTCCTGAAATGCCCAGCCTCAGGTACTTCTTGTGGACCTATTATTATTATAGTGACTGACCTTTGAATAATAATTAAATTACTTTTAGGGAAAAAAATGTGTAAAATGTATTTGGTGCCTCCTTAATAAATAATTGAGAGTACACTTGAACTTCTCTGTAAGGATTTCAGTCACCATGACATCACACGCTTTGCCCTCTGGCACACGGCTCTGTGTTTTGCATGTGACCTTATGTGCTTTCTGCAGGACATGAGCCTTGCCATGGTGCACTTTTAATCTATGCTCTGTGTGCGCCCTTCATGACTTCCGCATTATCTCAGAATTAACTCATCTATTAGAATGAAGCTCCAATTTGTCTCCTACGAATTCCAAGAGAGGAAGTTATTTTAGTTTGAATAGAGAGCGATTTCTCCCACTCTCCCATTTCATATCCTCCTCGCTGTTCTCTGCTCTTATTCCAGAATCCAGGAAGGGTGTCACCTGGCCTTTGGGTGAACATAGAATTCCCATGCAAATTCCATGTCTGTGAACATAGGGCAACTCTGAGGGTCTCTAGCCAAAGGGTGGGTTTCAAAGTGATTGAGGCACTACTGTATGCCCACCCTTATGAATGTGAAGGAAATACCATCAGCTTCTATGTGGCAAAGAAGAGTCATGGAAAAGTGATACAGTGCATAGCACGAGGTAGATATGGAGCAGTATACAAGAATACCCAGCCGGGAATTTAATTGTGAACTTGTAGCTCAGGCCTAGCTGATGGGAACCACCTCTCTACAGCCAAGGAGTTATGTGGATGCAGGAAAGGTATCTGATTCCTCTGATTTTCAGTTTGTTTTCTCCCTTCTTGGGGCATCTTGGCAGCTGAGTAGAAGAATGCTATCAAGACCTTCAGCCACAGTCCTAGCACAGAGTACCAGCTCAACGACTCTCTCTTCCAAGTCCACCAGCTTCTTCTCAGTGAAGCCAAAATCATAAAGTTGGGGATATTTGCGTGGGTGTCACTTCTCTCCATCTGCCCCTCCTTTGGCCCATCTGACATACTGAAATAAATGATCAAAAGTCCTGTCTCGTGGTGTGTCCTTTCATTCACAATCTTGTCCTAAACTCCGGCTAAAGTCAAGGAACTTGGGGGGGGGGATATCATTTACAAAAGCTTTTTACAGAAACTTGTCCAGGTATCTTCCCAAGGGTAGATCTGTTAGAAATAATATGAAGCTCTTGCTAGCAACAAGCTGAAAAGAGTGTCTTGAATCAGCTGAAGGTTTTATTTTGCTTATAAGAAAACCAATCCTTCTGATATCAGGTTCCGCTTTTCCTTCTGCTTTGCCTGTCATAGCAAGTGCTTGCTCCCCACAGTCACACAATGACCGCCCTCCTGTCCTCTCCAGGTGGAAAGATGGGCACGGGAGGGGCTAGAGACCCACACATGCCATTTCTCTCCTTTAAGGCTCTCACAAAAACCACCCTATAGCACCCACAGACATTTCAATAGGCTAGTGCTATGCTGTAGTATTTCGTGCAACAAGAAAAATGTTAGCTACTAGTGGTTATCTATTCAGCACACAAAACGTGGCTAGTGAAACAGAGGGAGTACATTTTAAATTTTACTTACTTTTTTTTTAAGATTTATTTTTATTATTTTTTTATTGGAAAGGTGGATATACAGAGAGGAGAGACAGAGAGGAAGATCTTCCGTCCGATGATTCACTCCCCAAGTGAGCGCAACGGCCGATACTATGCTGGTCCGAAGCCAGGAGTCTCTTCCGGGTCTCCCATGTGGGTGCAGGTTCCCAAAGCTTTGGGCCGTCCTCGACTGCTTTCCCAGGCCACGGGCAGGGAGCTGGAAGGGAAGCAGGGCTGCCGGGATAGAACCGGCACCCATATGGGATCCCGGGCATGCAAGGCAAGGACCTTAACCACTTGCGCCACCGCGCCGGGCCCAAATTTTACTTACTTTTAATACATTTAAAAGATACATTCATTTGAAAGCAGGAGAAAGGAAATGATTCTATTCGCAGGGTCACACCCCAAATGCCTGGCAATAGCTGGGGTTGTGCCAGGCTGCCAGGAGCTCAGAACTCTGCCAGGAGCCCCCACACAGGTGGTAAGCACAGAGCTATCTGAACCATCAGCGGCTTCCTCCCAGCTCGACCAGTAGCAAGAAACTGGAATCGAATGTAGGGCTGGGACCTGAGCCAGCCGTGCCGATATGAAATGCAGCGTTCCAAGGTGTGTTGTAACCATTGCACCAGATGCCAATCCCTGGTTTAATACAGTTGAAATACACGAATGTGACTGTCACCTTGGGCACAGCCTTCTCATGTGACTACCCTACCAACAGGAACGGCTGGAGATTGTAGTTTGGGGGCAGGGGAGGCTGAGCTTATTGTTACCTCCCACAAAATTATGCTTTTCCTCAACAAGGAATCGCAAAGACCAATGAACCAGAGGGACAGCTTCCCTCCCACGTTCCTTGGTCCCCAGGGAGCAGAGGCCTGCTGGGCTCAGCAGAGGCAGGAGGCATGACCTGTCTGGGAAGGCAAGTAGGTGGCTGGAAGCAGAACTTTTCAGAACAGGGATCCTGCGACTCAGACGAACGCCTGAGCCCTTGGATAAATCAGTGTCGGTTTGGTGGCCTTTTCAAACATCAACCACGGTGGAGTGTGAAATCCCAGGAAGCAAAACGCCTTCTGCCCGTGCTTTGTTAAAACGCAGGGATGAAAAGCTAGAGATTCGGACGCCACCCCATGGCCGACGAAAGAAGAGGATGCATGCCCTGGCGACAGCTGGGGAACTAATCGCCGGAGGCGCGGGGGCGGGGCCTACAGAGTCCCCCTATAAAAGCACGGTGAGAGTGGGCGCAAGTCCTATAAGGGCTGCGCTCTGTCTCCGGTTACCAGCCCCCCGACTCTGAGCACCCCGTAAAGGCTTCATAGAGGGCCCTTCCCGCTTTCCAGTAATCCCAACCCCCTCGGGCATGCCAACAGAAGCCACACAGAATAGGCAAAAAGAACACATTTTGAGCTATAAATAGTCCTGAGGTGAGATCCAAGGTTCTTACTTGAGACACAATCATCAAAAATAAATCCTGTTATTTAGAGCAGTCCCCTTGACTGGTTGAATTTATAACTATCCTTCAGCTCAGAGGAAAGGGGAAAAAGGGGGGAGAGGGGAGAAAAACAGAAATTCATTTTCAAAACAAAATGCTCACCCTGACTCATTCAGGGAAGGATACAAGGCTTCGGATGCACGGCACTGAGTCGCTGCCTGCTCTCCCCTTCATCATCTGCTACCCTTTGAAATAAATGATATCAACTACCTTGGTAGGGAATACACATGTCTTTCCTTTTGTTCCTGGCTCCATTCCAGCATCTGACTCGTCACACGGATGGGTGTGATGCCTTTCCTATCGGCATAGGACCCTGAGCAGACGCCTCCCCTGCTGTTCTCAAACAGGGATCCAGCGAGCCAATCTACCCCGAGCTGGAGCCTCCTTTGCGGCTTGCAGACACCTGAGCCCCCGTGCCTCTCCAGGGCTTGGCTGTAGATCATTTTGACCATGGCTGTGGAACCCAGTAGCTCAGAACCCACGAAAAGGAGAGGTGGGAGGAGGTGAGTGATACAGCCCAGGGGATGCTGGGGTTTCCTTCATTGGAGAGGCACTCATCTGGCTGGTGGGCTACTTGCTGTGCGGGCAGTGATGGGGGATACAGCTAGCTCATCAGCCGGTGGGAACCTTCACTTGTCCAGGGGAACTGCTGGTTTCGCAGGAGAGGTGGGAGTGCGCCCGGCTGTCTGAGCCTGGCAGGATCGACCTTCCGTTCATGCCTCGAGCGATAGCCCCCCAAATCCCAACTTTCTGGCAGCTTAAAGCTGCGTGTGTGTTCTGCACACGGACTTACAAGGCAACCGTTTGTTTCCAATTAGAGGGAGCTGGATCTGGCTGGTGGAGGAAACCATATTTGTCACAAGTTGTGGTAGTGTGTGCAGTTGGCGTGTCTATGCTTTGAACTGGGCGTGGGAGGGGGCCATGTTCAATGGCACTGGGTTTCCCCCTGTGACCCCTAACTTCTGCTTTGGGTGTTTGCTCCTTCTTGCTTGTGGGGTCCTGTCTGCCTCAATGAACATGCCCTGACCCCCCCAGTTATAACTCTACCCCTTGCTCTGGTCATTCCAATAACCCCCACATCCATGGGTTTTGTAGACAGAATAAAATTCCCTTGGGCAGCTTGCTGTAAAAACTAAACGGGGACAGTCAGTACAGTGCCAAACTGGCTGCTGGAAATAGTATAGCTTGGCAATCTTAATTTACCTTCTGTTGCTTATTTAAAAAATAAATACAAGAGTTTCTATTAAATTTATCAAATGCTTATGGACTGCTTGCTAAGGGATAAATACTCTTGTAGGTATTTGGGTTTGTACTCATGAATAAGAGGCCAGAACTCAAATCTCAGAAGCCACAATCAACATGCAACACAGCGATGTTCCCTTGAGTATCATCCTCACGTGTTCAGCCCAATCCCAAATTCAGGTTGGTCACCAAGGCTACTTCTTGCAATCTGGAAGGACTATTGGCCAACCAGTATCTTCCCAGCTAGTCCACACTCGTTCAGCCTGCCCAGTACCCACCCTTCCTCTCCTGGCAGGGGAACCTGGAATGCCTCTTGGAGAGCCCCCCTGTGTGGATGAGGTGGGGGTCCCTCCTTGCCTCCAGCAGGCCAGTAGAGGACAGTTCTTCACGGCTGACTCAGCGGAAGGCCCACACCCTTTCGTGTAATCCCAAATCCCACAGCCACAGTGGCATCAGCAGCTTTGCATCACCCTGTGACCCAGGTTTGTCCCAAGTGAGTCCAAGGACTGACCTGGCAGCTTGAGGGGACACGCAGGTTCCCCTAAAGCTTTCCTCAGGTCTTAGCTTAGTGCTCTTCTGTTTAAGGAGGGTTGCAGAGGAACTGGTGGAAGATAGAGGTGATTGACTTTCCCCCCCTAGATTTTGTGTGTGTGTGTGTGTGTGTGTGTGCTTCTCAAGGTTCTGGCTAATGGTTTCTCTGGAATTGCTAATGAGCTGCTTGCACCTGCTCCCAGAATTTCTCCCTCTCTCGGCCTTGAAAAGGAGAGCTCTGAGATGCAGGGAACTTGGACGATAACTCTGCTTGTGAGGACGCCTCGTTGGGGCATCTTGAAGCAGACAGCTCTCCGTTTTTCTTGGTCGGCCAGGCTGTCCCTGGGTTACTTTAGGAGTTCTGAGGCCCAGTTTGTTCACGTGGTGGTACCCGGATGCTCATTCAGTGGTTTATCCACCGTTGCAGAAATACCCCCTAACAACTCTTAGCGTGTCTCTGTAGCGTCCATTTTTCTGAACTTGGCTTTGAATGAGTTTGGAAGAGGAAAGTGCTTTTCGCGTGCGACTGGGGTTGATCCATGCATGAGACAGCATGTTTATATTTGCCTTTAAACTTCCTACTCTCTGAGCGCTTCTTTGTTTACCCAGGAAGATCTTGTGGGATGAGGGTAAGCAGCTTTTTCCATCCTTTAATTTCCTCATTCCCTTAGTAAAAACCATCGCCCTGTGCCAGGTCATGCTGCAGATGCAGGCGGCAGGTAGGTGGGCAATGCCAACAGCGCTGCCGGCGACGGCGGAACGCTCCTCCACCAAGTTTCCCGACTGTTTGTATAAAAGTGTGCCTCCCAGTCTCTCCCCATCGCGCGGCTGCGCTCTGCGCGGGAGAGAGGCGGGTCCGAGCGCTCGGCCCTCCGGACGCAGGTGTCTGTGAAGCCGGCAGCCAGAGCGCCAGCCGCCAGGCCGGGGTCCCCGCGCCGCCCAGGGCCGAGGGGCGCGGGGACGCGGGGGGCGCGGGCTTCCCGCCAGGCAGCCAGGCCAGGGGGCGCTCGCGGGGGCTGCGCGTCGCCTCGGGCCGGGCTCTGCGCGGGCTCCGCCGGAGGGCGGCGACGTCGGCGGGCGGTGCGTGTCCTCGCCGCCGCCCCGCGCTCCCGGAGTCGGCGGAGCAGCCCGCCGCGCCCCGCCCCGCGTGGAGCCGGGGCTTCCGGGGACGCCGGACTCGCGGCTCCGTGGCGCGCCCGCCGCCAGCGCTGTGCCCGTGCAGGGCTCCGGGGAGCCGGGAGCCGAGCCCGCGGCTGCTGCAGCTGCGCGCGCGCGCCGCTTCCCGGGGCGAGCAGGTGAGTGAGCCCCGCGCCCCTCGAGGGGAGCGACTGTCGCGGTTTCCTCAGCCGGGGTCAGGGACCGAGGGGCCGCGGGCGGGACCAACTTGGAGCCGCCGAGGCCGCTGTGGCCGGCGAGCCGCGGCCGCACCTCACTCCCGGAGCCCGGCAACTTTGGCTCGGCACCCCTGGTCCAGCGGCGCGCGCTCCCGGACCCCGGGCGAGGCGGGTTCTGGGGGTCGGGGCTGTTGGGCGGCAGAGTCCCGGTTGAGGCCCGCGGCTGCCCCGACGGGAGAGCGCTGTGGGGCGTGGTGCAGCCCTGAGCTGCCGGGTACTGCACCCCGTTTTTGCTTCCCTAGCCCCCCACCCCCTCGCAGGTTCTCAGCTCAGCACCCCTACCCTACACGTGCACCCAGCTCTCGCCACCCCCCCCCCCAGCACCCACAGCTGGACTCTGCTCTCAGCTCCCGCTCCCGCCGGACCCAGTTACTGCCTACGCCCCCACAGCTGGAGCCAGCTCCCCCCGAGCTGGTGCGCTCCCCGCGGCGCCACAGCTAGAGCGGACTCTCCACACCCCCACCCCGGCACACACCTCCCGCCACTGCTGGGTCTAGCTGTCTCTACCCGGCCCATTCCAGGTGATGCGCTTCTCGTGCCTCAGCCCTCACCCCAGTTGGAGCCAACTCCTGGCCTCCTACTGTTACACTCACGTCTTCCCCTGACCCCCCGCGCGCGCGCACACACACACACACACACACGCACACACTGCGAGCGCTGGACACAGTTCCCACCCTCCGCCCCGCAAAGTCTCCCAGTTAGCTGCTTTTCTGCTTTTGGGCGTCCGCCCGCCCCCCCCCCCCCGCCCGTCTCCACCCCACCAAGCCCCAACTCCGTTTAGTAAAGTAGGGGACCCGCCGGTGCAGAGCGGCCGCTGGCGGAGGAGATGAGGCCCGCTGGGCTGTCGGGAGGTGGCCCACGCCAGATACCCGCAGGCATCAGGCGGAGCCCCAGGCGCTGTCAGGTAGCAGGTGCATACCGGGCAGCTGCGGGTTGGTCTCCGTCCTGTCTCCCCAGTCCCGCACCGTCGCTGCGGGCGCTGCAGGACGTCGGGGCTGGCGTCTGGGAGGAGCGCGCAGGGCTCCGGAGGGTGAGCCGAGAGCGCCCGGCAAACTGCCGCCCTCACGCACCGCGCTGACCGAGGTCCCCTGCGCAGCCCCGCGCTTTGTATGAAGCTGCGCGGAACCGACCCACTCTCGCCGTCTCGCTGCTCCGCCAGCAGTTCTGGTCGTCTTTGGCTCCCTTGGTTCTGTTTCCTGAATAGCGATTTTGAGCTGTCCAATGTACTTAAAAGTGTGCTTCAACGGAGAGGAGATCCCGCTCTTGAAACAAAACAAGCTGAACTTCTAGCAAAGTTCTCAGATCTCCCAGAGCTTCCCTTCAACTCTGCACTTCACCGGCTACATTCTCAAAGGGCTCTGTGTTCTAGTTTTATCAAAACAAGCTCAAACCAATCAAAGTTTCCGTGTAACCATGGCAATATTTTGTAATAGGTTTTAGCCGGTTGCTCTGCCTGGCACATCCCACTTAAAGCCAGACACAACTTTGTTTTATTTGAGGCTCCTTGAGTTTAAGACACCAGTGCCCGTAAGTGGAGACCTTCGGACAGCTTCACTCCCCCTTCTCAGCTCCTGCCTCCAGCTGAATCTGAACTCCTTTGCTGTATACATTAGCAGGTGCTCTGGCAGATCAGTGGCAAGCTCGAAGTAGGGGCCAGGTTTTCCCTTGAGTGCTGGGTGAAATAGAGCTGGGAGAGCTGGGAACTGGGGCAGGAGCACCTGGCAGAGTCAGCACACACACACACACCCACACACACCAGTGTTTCCCCATGTGTCTGCTGGGAAGGTTCTGGGACCTCATTGGAGTGAGGTGAGTGCCCCTGGGCAGCGTGGAGAGGGGTGACCTGGCTTGGAGCAGGGCTGTCTGCTGAGAGCACTTGGCGAGATGGCACCTGTGAGTTACTGTCATGTGGCCCTGGGGCACCCTGGCCATCCTTCCTGCTTTGTGCTTTTGGTGGTCATCCTGCCTTGTGGGCTTGGGAGACATGGCCCTGGCGTTCTCTCCTGGAACAAGTGTTGATGGGGTACCTACGGTGAGAGTTTCCCAGCAGAGATGACCACCTCGCTGGTGTGTCTCAGTAGTTCTTGGGGTTGTTTGTTGATTGTAAAAGGCAGTCAGACTTCGGAGCAGGTCTGCAGTCGCCGTGCGCTGTTTGGCTTCAGTGGCTGGCTGTGTTTGGAGATTTTCACTCTGAGGTGCCTCATGCAGAGGTGTTCCTGGGTCTGCGTGGTGATGACTGAGTACAGATACCTCATATCAGTTGGCAGGAAGGAAAGAGGGTCTGTGTGTTGAGTGTGAGAGTTTGGGGCGTTTGAATCCCTTGTCATGACCGAAAACCTTAGGTGTCTCTGCTGCTGAGAATTCATCCCAGAGGGAGGAGCCTTCACTCAGAGCTGGGTGCAGCTCAGGGTTTGCACTCTGTCTTCTGTTTGCAAACTCCCTGATGGACCCACCCCGGGGGCTGTCCGCCTTCTCCTGTGAGTGTATCAGAGGGGAGCGGCCAGTGTTGTGTGCCGTCAGTGTGGTGTTCTTGCCACTGCCCCCACCCCCAGGTGTTCAGAAGGGTTTGCATCCAGGATAAGATGTTCTGGTACAGCCTGACTCCATGGTGACAAGACCCTAGTGGGGAGCCTCATTGCCTGAACCTTTGGCATGTGAAGCAGGAATGTGAATAGAAGATCTGCACGTGTGTTTCAGAGAAAAGGGCTAGATTTGCTGTCTGTTTGATCTCTCTGTCTCTCTGTCTTGTTAGTATTTTAAAACGACACAGCACAACCCCCTTTGGATCTATGCAGTGACCCAAAGCTGGATTTCCTTGGCAACAGTAGTTAGTACACTGGGTTTACAGAAAACTTCAAATACATTCTAAACAAAAATGCCACCTGCTTCAAGAGCATCCTTCAGGACATTAAAATGGACCGTCCAGCCTTTCGTGATAGAATTGCCTTTCTCTTGATTGAAGACAGACGCCAAAGAACTGATGGCAGGTTCTGGTTATTTGGAGGATGCCCTAAGAAACCTCATACTGGTTTTCTTTGGAGGGAAGTATGGTATGAATATAATCTAGTTTGGGGCCATACACCTGTTCTTCCAGTAAGGCATTTATGTGCTGATTTGCAGTGAGTCCAGCATCAAGCTGAGTGGGTTGAATGAGCTGTGGTATCTATCCTGTGCTGTTGGAGAGAGCGTCTGTGGCAAGGGCTGCATTAGCATGAATGTGGTATGCGGTGTACTGTCTGCTGAGGCTTGGGACAAAATAATAGAAGCACAACTGTGCCCACATACGCTTCCAATCTTTCCTGCGCTACAAAGCCCCTTTGCCTGGGAGCTTGATGCATGGCTACATGGAGATGAAATATGGCAGCTATTTCCCCTGACTTAGTCCGCTAGCAAGAACTCTCTCTGGTGTGTTCTTTGCAAGGCTTTAAAAAAAAAAAAAAACCAGCTAGCTATTAGCTCAGTCAACACTGAAGGCCCCAGAGAAGTCTTGAGAAGAGGAGAGAGCTAAGGCTGCCCTCTGTGGGAAAGTTTATCCAAGTCTTAGTCTAGTGTGCTCTGGGGTGGGGGTGAGTGGGACGTGGGAACTGGGGGTCTGTAGCTCCCGACCAAGCGTGATGGCCACTTGTGCGTCCCTTGGAATGTATGACCCTCTCCTGCAGCTTGTAGCTGCTGAGTGTGACGGATTTGGAAGCTGAAACCCAGAGATGTGACTTGGCGAAGATCAGACGGCTCCCTGCGCAGCCTTCTGTCATTACCCAGGAGGCGATGATTGCTGGCTCCTTCTCTGGCGGAGGCTGAGTTGGGGAAGGGCTCCCACCGCCGCTGGCAAGTTGGGAGGAGCAGCCTTGGGAGGGACTCAGTTTCTTTCGGTTTCTCTCTCAGAGCCAGTGAAATATTTACCTAATAGCCAGGATTAAATTTGTACACAGCCGTTGTCTGCAGCTCCGTGTTACTGTGCATGCTTTGTGAGGAATTGGCCCAGGCACAACCTCCACTTTCTGTTTGAAATGTTACAATTGAGCCAATAAAGTGAACAAAAAGGACTTTAGGAGTGTTTGCAGGTCCAGAAACCCCTGGAGGAATTCACTGTTACGTTGTAAATGGAAGGTTCATTCTAAAAGAGAAAACTTTCTTCCTTACAACTTTTACATTTCTGAGTTAAAAAAAAAAAAGACACCTAACTTCATTTTTTTAAAATTTAGCCAAGTGGAAGAATTTCTCCCTGGACACATCAGAGGGAGATACAATATTCCACATTAACCCTAGAAATCTCAGGTGTGAGTGAGATGTTTTGACCAGAACCTTGCTTATCCCAGAGATGTGAAAGTCCGTTAGGAAGGTTGCGCCTTGAAAGAGACAAGGTATGCATCCTGCAGGTGGAGGTCCCAGGTCGACCCGGTGGGGCTGGAGCGACGCATACGGGTCACTAGAGGGCGCCGGAGCACCGGCGGAGCCCAGCGGTGGGGTACAGGAGCCGCCTTGCAGGCCAGGCAGGGGGCCTTTGGAGGTCTCCAGGTGACCCTTCTGTCCAGTTGATACGGCTGCCTGACGAGTACAGGACATCTTTGACGTCAAGTGGCCCTTTATAGTGCTTGGTCAGGTTGCATACGGGAGGGCTGGACAACCTGGATGTGTGTGGCTGCACCTGTACCCGGTGATGGTCTGGGGTTCGCTGGCACCTTATTGTGAGTGTGTGGTGGGGTCTGACCTCAGAAAGAACGCTGAGTCTAGGAATACCTGGCTGCGATGTCAGGCATGCGCTTTTCAAATTACAGGTGAATCGCCTCACCTGAGGAGTGCTGGCACCTGGGAAGTGGGTCTGGTCGTGGTTGTGAACAGAAAGTTTCCAAAGCATTTTGGGGGCAGGCAGACAGGAAGTTTCCAAAGCATTTTGGGGGCAGGCAGACAGGAAGTTTCCAAAGCATTTTGGGGGCAGGCAGACAGGAAGTTTCCAAAGCATTTTGGGGGCAGGCAGAGGCTAGTTCCTGATCCATTGTCCTGGGAGTGGACTTCGGTCTGAAACTTTTTCCACCTGCTTCAGACCTCGGCAGCAGGGTCTCCTGCACCCACGTTTGTGGCATCCGTTGGTACAGCGGCTGTGCCCGAAGCTCAGTGCTCCACTTTTCAGACACAGGATCATGACAACCTGTGTGATGCCTGTGAAGAGAGAAGTGGATACACGTGGTAAGAAATGAGGAGAGAGGGAGGGAGATAGGGAGAGAGGAGAGAGAGAAGTATCACTCCAGTTTGGAGTGCAGACGTCACAAGCAACAAAGACTTGCTCCGCATGTGTATTTTGGATGGTGCTTGCAGAGGTTCTGAAATCAGCACACTGCTGCCCTGCACACCTGAGTTTAATAGCGTAATTCAACAAATGCCCCAATCATGGACTTAGTGCCTCTAAACAGCAAAGTGATTTTGGAAGAAATGTGAAACAAGCCAGCAAGGAAACTTAGCACCAAATGGAGACTTCTGAGACCGTGGAAGTAAGAAGTCTGTTTTCATTAATGAAAGTTGATAAGGGCAGCAGGATGCCAGAGCAGAGCCTTCTGCCCTTCAGGACCACAAGGAGACAGGTGAGCCTTTGATAGCAGGTGATGGGGACATGGGTGAGCGTGGGTGATGTTCGGCTCACTGCTTGTGCAGTTGACTCAGCTAGTGTCTTTGAAACAAAGTTTTCTGTGGCAAGTGGAGACACGTGGGGTGGTACGCACCTGTTGTGTGCTGGCGTGGAGTCAGCGGCGGGTCAGCGCTCCTGGGTTCTCCTTGTGGCCAGGTAGGTGGCAGGGTTCGGCCGACTTTCTGCTGAGTGCTCCTTCTGTGACTGGGTTGGTTGGGGTTCACATTGGGAAAACTTCCCATGGCTCCGAAGAAGGTGAGAGCTGTGTGAGCCCATCCAACTGGGCAGAGCCTCCGTGTTCTCCAGTTGGGGAAGTGACCTCCCTGGGTCCGTGAGAGAAAGAGGCAAGTCTCTGTCTCCCTGGTCCTGTGTTGACCTGGTCCACGCTGTCTGACTTTGGCCAAATGAACTTCTCTGTATTTATTTGTCCACATGGGGATATAGCTGAGCAGGTGCAAGCAGCACCAGCCCCCAAGGGTGCACGCTGGTGGCCCTTCTGATTTCCCACTCTGGCTTCCTCTTCTTCCTGCGTCTGTGAGGGGGAGATAGTGCTTCCGGCAGACTCATCTTACACGAGGCATCATGTCAGCCAACGACAAGGGGTTTTCAAAGCAGTTCATGCAAAAAGCATTGTGTGAATATACCTATAGGTTTAGTTGTCCTTGGCACCCTAAGCAGTTCCTTTTCACTCTGTTTTCTTTGGCTGCTCTGCAGTGTTCTCGTCCGTCACCCCTAATGGGTAGTTGATAGGGTGGGTTTCCAGGGTGGCCTGACTTGGTGGTTTGGCTTGGCGTCCCGCCCTCACTCACACGTGCTCCCTTGCAATTGCGAGACTGGGCCTTGTGCTCCATGCTGGCAGGCAGCCTTGTGTACGGGTGGAGGGCAGATAGGTCTTGAGACAGGCATGCCTGCGTTTGAATCCAAGCTTTGCTTAACCTATGGGAGCTGGGTTTGTGCATCATCCAGTAAGGATGATGACCCCGCGTGTCCCTCTCAGGGAGCAGTGGAGCTTGCTGGCAGTGTGGAGGTTGTTCCCATCGCAGCTGCTCCTGGCTGATGGCGTCTCGCAGGGGTCAGAGGCGCACGCGTCCTTAGCTACCCTCATATCAGCAGTTTGTTGTGCTGCACCGGAGTGTGAGGACCAAAGTGTTTCTGGAGGTTTGTAGGAATCTGCAAGAGCAGGTGCTTTCCTTAGCTCCTGACACCACGGCTGCCTGCCTTCCCGCCCCTGCCCTCAGGCCCGTTCCCACTCCAACCCACAAGAAGGATGACTTACAGATTACACTGGGGCTGGTCTAAGTCAAGTGTCCTCTGTTCCTGCTGCCTTCATTGCATTTCCAGTGCAAGGTGTGTTTATTCCCGGCCCCAGGTGTAAGCCAGAACACAGAAGCAGCCACTGTATTTTGCAGGGCCAGTAGTGGACACTTTCTGTATCTGACTTTGAGCAACTCCTGCCTCTGTCCAGAAAGAATCTCCGGCAGCAGCCAGTGTCCTGGGAATTCTGACTCTTAGGAAGTCCAGCGCGTTACTGGCATCACGTGGCCTTCGGATCATCAGAAAGCTCAGGCCTGCGTGCAAGTTACAGATCTCGTACCTGAACCGAACCACCATCTCCTGGAGAAGGGAGATGTGGGCCCTGCCTTGGGAGTTCCCGTCCAGAGGGGAAGTGAAGCAATTTGGTTTTCTAGCTGTTTCCCAGCTGGTGCTCAGGTTGCTGATTTTGAGGCCGGAGCCTTCGATATTGACTTTAAAGAAACAAGCTGTGCTCTTTCTCTCCAGTGTGGGACAACTGAGAGCTGCCTTCAGCGTGAGGGAAGGGCTGTGATATTTACTTGAGCACCTGTGACATTTGCCGGGGGCCAGAGACCTTAATGGTAGGTTAAGCCTCACACCACAGTGCCTCCGCACTCCTTTGCCATTTATTGAGACCCTCTCATAGGTCATGCCGAGTGCTGGGTCAGACTCTGGCAGGAGTGGGCAAGGCACGTTTCACACTGACCTCCTAGACATTAGCTTTCCCCAGGGGACACATATTTGCACAGGTATACAGGATGATTAGTCTAACCTATAGAATTGAGAAAACCGGAGAAGCTAAGTAACATAGCTATAGTCACAGACTGTATATCTAAGAACTCTCTTACAGTCCTAAAAATGATCAAAGATGCCCAAAAACTTTTTTTCATGTGTGTTATATCAGTTGATGTTCGCTTTATTAGAACTTGAAGTAGCTAAGCCTTTGAGAACCATTGTGCCACACAGTGAGACAAAGAGTAACGCCCTTCGTGGCCTCTGAGTCCTGAGTCATTTCCATGGCTGTGATACTCATCAAACGTGAGAAACTTCACATCGCTTCCTAAAAAGATTACTTTTTAATGCAAGAGTTTTCTGTTCAAATGTAGCCTATGTTTCTAGTAATGATGGGTTGCTAAAGAAAATGTTGACATTATAAAAAATTTGCCAGTTTATTTTAAATACAGGGAGGGAGGGAGAGAGAGAGAGAGAGAGAGAGGAGATCTAGACTTTCTGTCTACTGGTTTCCTCCCCAAATGCCTGCAAGGTTTAAATGTGGATCACCTTGAGCCAAGCACTTGGCCCATCCTCTGCTGCTTTCCCAGGTCACTGATAGGGAGTTGGACTAGAAGTGAAGCAGCTGGGACAAAAACCTGCAGCTATGTGGGGAGCTGGCCGTGCAGGCAGCAGCTATTACCATTGTGTCCCAACACAGCCACCAGGAATTGCCTTTGAAACTGTTGAAGTATATATTTACCTGTCAATATGATAGGCCAAAGCTGAAGTGTCACTCAAGGACGGCGCTGAGATGTGAGATCTCGGTCCCGGCCGTGAGTGGTTTGGAAGATGGCAGTGCCCAGGTGCTTGCTGGGAGCACTGGGGTCGGCTCCCTTGGGCTTCAGGCTGCTGCGTGGGGAGTCGGGAGGAGGCAGTGAAAAGTACTTCATGGTCGGTTAGCTACTGAAGTAATGCTCTCTCTGGTCGTTTCTCCCAGTGGGAAGGAGGAGCTGTTTTCCTTTGGTGGGTCTTGGGCCGTGGTTGTTCAGACTCTGCTGTGCTCTGGCTGACACCGTGTTCTGTGGCGTGGTTACCTTGACCCGATCATGGCTGGCAATATTCAGTGTGATCCTCAATGAATGGATTTAAACCTCCTCACTTTGGTAGAAAACCCAGTGATCAAAGCAGCAGAATTGCTGTGGTTATTTGAACACAATAAATTCTTGGAGAGGTTAGAAAAGAAAAAACCAGCTGGTTTGGTATTTTAAAGATTTATTGATTGGTTTATTTGAGAGAAAAAGAGGAGAGGCCTTCCATCTGCCGCCTCACTTGCTGAAGGCCCACAGTAGTGAAGTTGGGTCAGGCTGAGGCCTGGAACCTGGAACTCCATGTGGCTTTGTCCTGCAGGTGCATGGGACAGCTCCTCCACCCATCATCTGCTGCCTCCCAGGATGTGCAGCCTCAGGAAGCTGAGCTGGAGAGTGGGGCTGAAACTCAAAGCCAGGTGCTGTAATGTAGGATGTGCACGTGGGTCCCACAGGACAGCGTAACTGCTAGGCCAGGCACCTACCCTTTGTTTGGTCTTTCCTGCTGGTTTCCAGGATGACTTGGACAATGTGTGATGTTGCAGAGGTACCACTCACTGCCCGGATGAGCAAACGGAGGAGGTTCTTATGCTGGACAATTAGGAGAAGCTGGAATTCACCATGTGGCGTCTTGGCCATTTGACCTCAGATGTCCCCAGCTGGTGGCTTTGCGTGTAGGAAGTGCGGTCCTGAAGGGAGGCCCTCTCAGGAGATCCCAAGCAAGGATGACTGTGCCAGCGAGTCACATGAAGCAGGAGTCTGTGATGTGTCCCCGAGGTGCCAGCTCCAGGGCATCCTCAGCATGAGTCTCTTGTGCTGTTTCTGAGCTGTGAGCTTCTTGCCCGGAGTCCTCAGCCTCTGGCTCTTCAGGTTTCCATGAACCATGCCTGTCTCCCTGGGGACCAGGAGTCCTGTGTCACGTGTCACTTTGCTCGGTGAAGACCTGCTTTCTGACCCTGTGTGTTGGCCCGCGTTTGTTTGCTTGTCAGCTATCCCGGACAGCCTGGAAAGCGACTTGCTGTCTGCAGCAAGAGTGGGTGGAAGTCAGCTACCCTGAGCAGGGTGGATGCATGCAGATCTTCCTAATATCGTGAGGACATCGCTGTCCCTCGGCTGGGAGTGGAGGGAGGCTGTCGTACCCCGTGAGCAAGGATTGGTGCTTGCATACTTAGAAACTTGTGCCTCTCCTTGCTTGACTAGTCAGGGACATTGTGTTCAGCCATTCCCACTGTCTTCCTGTCTCACGAGCAATTCCAGCGGCAGCTTAGAAGGTTCGCTCTCTAAGGTCCCCGTTCTAACGTGCTTTCCTTCCTGGATGTATTTTTTTTTTTTAAACTCTAAGGCATCTGAGGGAGGTTTGAGGTGAAATTAGACTTGGTGAAGGCAAATCCAAGATCTACATAGCCTCTTGTACATGAGACCCTGTGTGACAGGGACCAGCCAGCAGCACTGTGCTGGGAGCAGAGTCGCCCCTGGGACTGCATGTTGCTGCTTTCATAGTGGCAGAGGGGGATGGTGCAGCAGAGAGCGTGTGGCCTGCAGAACCCGCTGCTAATTGCTTCCTAGGGAAAGTTCGCCAACCCCTGCACACTGAACATATTTACCTTTGACTTCTCTGGGATGGGGAGTAAACACAAGCCTCAGAACCTCCGAAGGGATATTACTGCAAAGAATGGACTGTGGGCCAGACACCAGGCAATAGCAAGGTGCTGCTCTGCAGTGGGAAGGTCTTGCACACAGTAGGTGGTTAAGGTGCTTGTGTGTCTTTAGACAAATGCTCTGGGCTCCATGTCCCCATTTATAAAACCAAGTTACCTTGTTGCATTTTGAAGGCTGCCTTATACCCAGTCATTTTACATTATGTCAGTGAGAGCAGAGGTGAGGCCTCTGTGCCCCACTTGCCAGAGTGACCCCCATGTCCTTTGAGTCACCGTGAGCATGTGGTGGGGCCCTTGTGGCCATCATGGAGGGCTTGGGAGAGTTCGTATTTAATGAAGACAAATGCTGAGTGTGGAAGTTCCTTTGAATAGACATGTCGGTTCCTGTAGTTTGCTGATGCCGACGCCGGGTTGGGTCTTACGAACTGGACAAACAGGAGACCGTGGTGCGTTCCTGGTGCTTGTTCATGTTCCCAGCAGAGTGGACTGCTGTGCTCTTCCACTGTTCTTACTCCACGACTCCTCGGGCAGGCACGGGAGGAAAGGCCGGAAAAGAAAATCTTTTGAAGAGAAAACCTGGTTTATAAAGGTGATGACTGTGTCTGGTGTGACAGTGGTTAACAGCTGCCGAATCTGCAGGCAGCTTTGAAAAAAATCAAGTGAGAAAGCAGATTTTGCATCATTTCAGGTTTTGGTGCTTCAAGCACGGCCTTTGATGTTTCTAGATTTTGTTTCATTTTGTAGCAACCACGTCCTCCTGGGCCCGGCAGTGCTGGATGGCTTACTTTAGTGTTTCACAGGATCCCTGGTTTAAGTCTCCATGACGATGATGTGATCTATTAAAATCACAGCTTCTTCCGAAGCGGCTCCTTTTGTGTCTGCCAAGTGTGTTTGGCTGAGTAGATGGCAGGGCGTTTCTGAGGCTTACCCATTTGGAATTGGTTTAGAGTTGTGATAGTGGTGGCACTGTGAGGTTAAAATGGCCTTTCCAGCAGGTGTCGGCTGAGAGGCTCAGGGGCAGTGACAGGTGGACAGACGGACAGGTAGGGTGGATGAGGACTGGTAGGGAACTAAAGTCCCTGCTTGAACACTCAGTTGTCATTTTAGTGAAATAAACTAATTCTAGACAGTATGTTTTCCTGAATTTAGGTCTTTGACGAACCAGCCAAGCATGGTTTTCCTCATTCAAGAACCCGTCAACTCGCTTTGCTGTGGCTCAGTGTGTAGGGCGATGGTTTTATAAAATCTTGTTTGAACCAGCTGCCTTGGAGAATCCGCTGCACACTGAAGATTCTCTTCCACTCCACCTACGCTTGCCCACAGAGCGGCCTCTAGTTTCAGGGCTTATGGAACTCCTTGGAGCTTAGATCCCCACTCTACCATTGTATCTAAAATACATCTGCCTTAAGTAGTACAGTGCTGCCTTGTGTTGGTGCAAGGGAAAAGAGAATAGCAGAGTTGTGGGGCAGGATCTTAGGGAATCTGCAGCTGTGTGGGCTGATTTTGAGGACTGCCACCCAGAGCTGTGTCCTTGCTGAGGCTTGGGTATCCATCTGGGCATGCTCCCGGTTGAGCTCCCTCGGGTGTGGGTGGAGGAGGAGGAGGAGGATGGTGGCACCTCAGGCACTTGGCAACGAGAGAGGCTTGGCTGAGTGCCAGTGAGTCTCCTCAAAGGCACTCTGCCCCTGCCCTGTGGAGCCTCTGAGCCCCGGTTCCCTAATGGGCTGCCCAGGAAGCTGTGGGCAGAAGAGGTCACGTGATGTCTTGGCACAGATAAGAGGAGGTCTCCCACTGCACCTGCTGGTGGAGTGCCACTGGGGCCCAAGCCTCCCCTGGTGCTCCACACCCTAGACCATGACAAGCAGTTTTGCCAGGGCCAACTGCCCAGGATTTGTGGTGCAGCATTTGCGAGAGGTGACCACGGGTTCTGGTCAGTGAAGCACCAGACCAGCCTTGGACGTGAGTCACACACAGTTTTGTGCTGAGGCATCCACAAGCCTGGAATTAGGTGCTGGGTGTCCAGTGCCTGGTAAAACGACGATACTTGCTTTGGAAACAGAGAGAGAGCAAGAGCAAAAATGGAAGACCCAGAAGCCCAGGGGTAAGGCATGCCTGGCATCCCTTCTCTCCCCTTGCCTTTTCTCGCGTGTTCTCTTCCCATTCTTCCATCTATTCTATGTCTTCCCTTCTCTTCCTCTTTTCATCTCTCCTTTCTTCCCATTTGTCTCTCCTCCCTCCCACCCTTCCTTGAGTTCTTTGGTTTGTCTCCGGGTTGGCTTCTTTCGTTCTAACCAGGATTTCTCTCCTTATCTTCTTCGGCCACTTCAGTCACTTTCTCCGTTGTCTACCAGGTGCTGTTTTAAACAGGCATGTGTGGATGTCTGACTTTCTCTCCTTCCCAGTGGGTCTACCCTCATGTTCCCTCCAGATCTTTTTGTCCTGGATCCCCTTCCCCAACTCCTTCTTCCTTGCTTGCATGTCTTGTTAGATCGTGCAATCAGCTGGCATTTATCGAACATCTACCACAGGCGATGTCCTGCTTTAGAAGGAAAAGAGAAAAAAATCTTAATGGATTTAGCTCTCAGGAAAATGAAATTTTAATTTAGGAATCCATGTGTAAAATGCGGCAAGTCAAATAATAGTACTCCCATGATGTTATTTACACAACCAGAATGTGACATGATGCAAGACCGTGTGAGCGTGCTTGCCACTGAGTGGACCGAGAGATCTTGTGGGTTATGAGAGCAAGGTTTTGTGGGATGGCTCGGGTTGGGAAAGCCTTAGAGAGAAGGAATGTGAGTGAGGTTTCCAGAGAGGAAAGAAAATTACAACCCAGAAAAGAAATGAATGTAAGAGTTCAGTGGTATTGCCTCTATTTTTGTCATTTTCATTTTCTAAGGGAAGCTTCCAGGCGACCTTCTCGCTTCTCTTGTGCTCACCGGCACTGCCAACTTCTGTTCCCTGTTGATTGACTTTCTCTCCCACTGGCCACAGGCTTGGGACTCGTCCTCACCCAGGGGGCTTGCTGGATGCTGCTGGTAAAGTCGACTTGCCCACAGTGGAAGAGAGAGCATGGAAATGTCATTTCCAGGGTGGTGGATGGAATTCCACCTTCTCCATCTGTCAGCTTCGGGTTGAGCTGAAGCACAGTCCTCAGGCGGATGGTCTGACATGCTGGGGATATTGGATTTGGGGTGCAGTTCCGGCTTTGGTCTCAACCCAGTCCAGTGTGGAATGCCTGGCATGCTGTTTGTTTTCTTTTTGCTTAGGATGCAGATGCTTTCTTTTCTATTGTCCGATACTGTAGATCAAGCCTTGTATTTTTCTTGCTCTTTCCTAGGTACTTAGCACCTGTGTGTATTTGGATGTTTTCATAGTAGGTGTACAAGACAGACTGAAACCAACTGAACTTTGTATTCACCATCTCAGTCCTTGAAGCAGTGGCTGAGTTGCAGTTGCCTGATGAGCCCTGGTCTTTCATCTGGGTCCTTTGTGGCGGTGACTTGAATGAAACCTGCCTGGCATACTGTGTTGTCAACCTGGCTGTGGAAATGGACGAGTTGCATGCAGCTCAGGCTCCCCGTAGTGCTGCCTCCAGCCTTCTTGGCTGTGTGATGTGTGAGGATGTGGTGGGCTTGGGACCCCTGTGCTCAGGACCTTGTTTAGTTTTTGCTCTTTAGTAAAGGGATTCAGCCATTGATGAGATTTGCTGCTTGTTCTGAAGATCAGTATTTGTTCTGGTATATGGCAGTAGTCATGTGAAAGCTGTGTGTGTTGGGGACGGGTAGATTTGGAAGGTGTGCGGTCGGAAAGTTTGAAAACAAAGATTCGTTTTCCCCTCAGAAGCAGTCACTGATTCTTAGGGGACGTTTTTGAGTTTTCTTTCCCTTTAGCAGGTGAATTCCAGGTAAGGGTTTAATCTGGTAGAGGAAGGAAGGGAGAAAATCCCCCTGGTGCTAAATCTGAGGGTATTTTACAAGTGTGGAAAAGTGAAGTTAAGAGATAAATTGACTTTGGTGCAAAAAGATTTTGCAACCATGTCCATGAGGGGATCTTCAGAAAATTTGTGGAAAAATGGCTTTCTGGAATAGTTATGTATAGATTTCAGGATTTTTCCTGCACTCAAATAAATTTGCTTTTAATTTTCTGCAGACTTTTTGAAGTACCCTTGTAGAAAACTCATGGTAAGCTCTCCTAGAATAGCATTTTCAAAAGACAGTTTTGAGAGAATTTTCTTTAGCTCCCTATGTTGTCCGTCAGAGTGACCTAAACACAGCCATCTGGAATGATGCAGCAGATTAAAGATACCCAGCATCCGAGTGTAGGTTATTTGACTTCCTGAAGTAATTGGATTTAGAGACTCTTTGCACCCCAGGATGAAAATCTGTTGGACTAAGAATGGAACAATAGAATAAATATTTCATCAGCAGAGTGAATTAGTGTTGTTTTGTATTTGATGATGAATGATTTAGCAGAATTGTGAAGAAAATTTCTAAAAAGAGGATGAACCTGTTTTTAAGAGTGCCTTAAAGATAGAGCTTTATAAAGATATACAAGGTGTGTTTTAAAAATATTCCTGAGAAAGAAGTCAGCTTATGACATATGACCTTCTATGAGGGAGTGACTTTGGAGGTATATAATATGAGGATAATTTAACCTATCCATTTTCTTGTAAGCTATCCAGTAACTGCGTTCACAAATGACAGAGGCCAGGAACATATATTAAAAGCCACTGAACATACAATCCCCCCCCTGCATGTCATGCAATGCCACAAAAGCTATAATTAGAATGTGCCTCCTAGTCTCCAGTGTCAATGTTAGGAACAAAAAAAGAAGAAGCTAAAATGATTCATGTGTCAAAAACCTTTTAAGTAAAAAAAGAAAGAAAAATGAAAATAATGGAGATATTAAGGAATGATAATTCCAGTGGGCTAGTGGACAAGGCTTAATTTCCAGCCCACACTTGGTCATGCCTCTTCTTCCTCTTCCCTGGCAGCCATTGCCCCTCCCGGTCTCTCCAGTGGGGCAGTGGGCACGATGTCGGAACCCCGTGTCCCGGACCAAGCAGAATCTTGGCAAGATGGGGAGGCTGGGTTGGGCTGGGTCCCTGGCTGTCTGCTGTATCCTCATGCCCTTAGGAAAGACTCTGAGAGGTACCCATGGCCAACACCTTCCAGCCTGGGACCACTGAAGTAGGGTTTTCTTGACAGAGCTGTGGGCATGGTCTTCTGGTTGTTCTTTCACTAGCAGCCACCACTTCTAGAGCTGGATCTGCCTTGGGAGCCCGCAGGCTGGCAGCACCTACCTGTCCAGTTCAGCAGCAAGGAGGTGTGTTTGGGAAACACAGGTTCTGCAGTGGGATATGTGACTTCAGACCTGTCAGCTGCTATTTGCAGTGATGTGATTTGGGGCCTATGAAAATCTTTGTCTGGGTTTTATTCATTCCCGAAAGAAAACCTTGTGTCTGCATCAATACAACATGTGTGAATTCCTAGATACACTACTGTTTGGGGGACTCTCTTTTGAGTGTTTTTTTTTCCCGTTAGTATTTTGCAAACACATAAGGAAGGGAGCAGTGTGATTAGCAGAATCTTGGGGGCAATTCAGGAATGCCATGGTGCTGGGACACATACCTGGGAGCTTGGCGTTTTGGATGTACCTGGAGAGAAGTATTGCGTGTTCCATCTGGGTCCTTCTCTTACTGCAGGGTTCCAACCTTCTCAATCTAATCCCTTTCCCAGCTTGATCGTGACAGAAGGTAGGACCACATGGTGGCCTTTCCACTGTAGCCATCTCGGCTTTGGATTCCTGTGTGCGCAGGGGCACTCTCTCTCGGTGCTGTTCCCTGCCTGTTTCTGAAAGTTGGGCTCAGGATTTGCCCATCATTGCCCAGCAGCAGCTAGAGCAGTGGTCAGCCTGTGGTGGTTGAGGAGCCAAATGGAGCTTAGTACTTCCTTTGGTAAACAAAACTTCATTGGAACACGACTGTTCCCATGAACCTATATGTTGTCTATAACTGCTTTCGTGCAACACTTTGCAAAAGCTATAAGGGGAGATCAGTGGTCCCAAAGTCTTAGAAAATGCAATTGTTGACTGTTTATAGAAAAAGATTTCTGGGATCAGTGTCATGCTTTGGGTTAAGCCGATGCTTTAAACACTGCTATCTCACATCAATGCACAGATTCGAGCCCCGGCTGCTCCATTTGTGATCCAGCTTCCTGCTAACAGAAAAAGCAGCAGAAGATGATGGTCCAAGTCCTTGGGTCCTTGCCACCCATGTGGAGGGTGAGGATAGAGTTGCTGGCTCTTGGCTTCAGCCTAGACCAGACCTGGCTGTTGCAGCTGTTTGGAGAGACCTGCTAGCAGATAGGAGATCTCTCTTTCCTTCAGCTCTCTCTACTTACCAGTTTACCTTTCAAAGGATGTAAATAAAAACTTTTCAAGAAAGCTTGTAGAGATTACACATGTTGATCCAACAAGGGTGAGGGAGACTTCCCAAGGCATGTCGGGAAATCACTGAGGTTCTGCAGACGGGAATTTCAGGAGCTGGAGGGATGAAGTTGATGAGGTCGCCTGAGGTTATAGAAAAGCAGTTGGAATGGTTTTGACCCAGGTTCCTATGGTCTGTGCCAGGGAGTATAAATCCTCTAGTCTCAGTTGAAGCTGCCCCTACTGACGTGCCGTGCTTTTCTCATCATAACCGTCTTAAGAAATACTGCAGTCATGGAGAACATAGTGGGTTTCATTGAAATGAGATTCTCTTCCCTCTAGAGGTGATGTGCTGGCTTTTTACAATTTCAGGACAAAGATGGTCTTTGGGGTTTGACTTGATTTTTGTTTTTTTTTTTTTGGTATTGATTCTGAGCGAGAAGATAAAATTCCCCTTCCCCAATTACCAGAGCCTACTCGCTTCTTTGTAGCTGTTGGCCTTTTCTGGACCAGCAGTTCTGTGTGAAGTGCTCCCCCCAAATCCTCCCCTTGGCAAGGTGCCTGGTGCTGCCCTCTCATTCATTAGGGGGCTCCATGGGAGACGGTGGTAGCCATGGATGTGAAATCTAGGGTTCTGCTAAGGAGTCTTATTCTGCAAAGACAGCAGGAGTTCAGAGGCCACTGTCTTCCATGTTTCATCATCTTTCCCGTGCCGAGAAATTGTCTGTCAAACTCCAGCTCCAGTTAGAGGTTTTGAGCACATCCCTTCCGGGAGCAGTAGGGCATCTGACTTTTGGTTTGAGCCCTGGGACCCATCTGCTCTGCAGGCTCTGCCCCCAGCTTGGCTCAGGACTGGCTCGAGTGGACAGGGCCATGTTGATTTGCACAGAGATGTCCTCTGGGCCAGCAGCAGTCCTCCCCCTTCCTCTCCGTGACCTAGCGGGCTTCCAAGGCTTCTTGGAGCTCTTTAAGTTGAAGGCCTTTCCAGGCAGCCTGCGTGGGCTGGCTAAGCTGTTGTCCTCAGCTCAGTGGTGCTCTTCTGACTGGGGTGTCTTTGAAGTGCGTCAGGGAAAGCCATGTGCCAGGAAATCCATGGGGTAGGGGAAGAGGGAGATTTCGGGTTGCTGTAAGGACAAGTCCCTGGAGATTGAGGTAACAGGGCATTGAAGGGGTATGGGTGTGGGTGTGAAACCAAAAGCAGGTGCCTGGTTTTGCTCAACTTTGACGCAGTGAGGAGAGGCCAGACTCCTTCGGTTCCATGCAGTTGGTGAAAAGGGACGTGTGTCCACGTGATCTGCCTGCCTAATTGTCACGGGGCTTTGCTCACCTCTGAAAATAGGGGCCAGAAGTGAAGTATCCAGAGGCTAGGGCTGAGTACAGGAAGGGCCTTGCTTCCTTCTCTTCCTTTGCAGGGATTTAGCCATCAGTGTTTGTGTGTAGTAGACATAGAGCTGAACAGTTTCTTAATCCAGGGAGTGTACATCAACACCTGGTTAGGCACAACCATCTGCATTGGGTCAAACATGATGCTGAGGGTCCCTGAATCCAGATGATGTACCCAGGGCTGGGGCACTGGAACCTCGTGCACTGGATCTTATGGCCTGAGGGTGGATGGTACTTTCCTTGCCGTGCCCTGTGCCTCCCTGTACTGCCTGGACTTGCTGGCGTAGTGAGATTGCAGAGAGAACATGCACATCGTCTAAGTTAATCTACCCAGGCTTTCCCAACTTCAGCGCTGTTGACATCAGGGGACAGAGAATTATTCACTGTAGGGTCGGATCTGCACGTTGCAGACCGTTTGGCAGCATGAATTCCTGGCTCCTTGAACCCAGGTGGCACCCGTGTCATCCCTCTTGCCACCACCAGTCAGCCGCAACAACTCAATATGTCTCTGGACTTTGTCAGATACTGTGTCCCTGCTTAATGGGAGATTCATTCCCATAACCCAATCTTAATTTGTCATTAGAGAAAAAAAGTATATATCTCTGCAGTGATAGGTTCTTGTCTCCCCATTTTGCACCAGTATTCTGTTGACAGCTGCCTGGCTGACTCCCTGAAAGTTGGGGGGCATTATCTCAGGTTTCCCCAGACACCCTCTTTTTGAGCCTGGAGGCTCCCAGGAATGTGTTGAGAGCTCCAAGCTCTGAAAGCAGCATGCACTCCCCTGTGCTAAGTACCTCTGCCCAGGCAGCTTATGCTCCCATAGCACAAGCATATGGCATCTGCTTGACCTTGGAGAACCATGCTGAGTGTTTAACAAGCATTGCGGGGGAGGAGACCAGGCTGTGCCGACTACCAGGAACTCATAGCACAAGATCTTCTTTCCCCAGGAACATCTGGGCTGAGCTTCCACAGGGTCTTCGTAACACGTAAGTGGGGACCTCACAGAGAAAGGGACCAGTAACCTTAAAGCTGTTGTGTTTCATCACTTGGATACATCCCTGTGCAGACCCCAGGAGCAGCCATTAAGAGAGGTCTAGAGTAGTCTTGTGGCCCAGTGTGGCAGTCCTTGCCTCTGAGACCAGGCTGGCACCCTGCTAGGCCTACCTTCTGCAGGGTACAAGGATGCACGCTGCCCAGCAGTGACCCACTGCATACTGTGTCCACAGCCTCCTGAGGGCAGATCCGTCAGAAGACAGTTCCAGGCCAATCACCGATCTGGTGGGGAGGTGTCTCGGCTGTTCAGCAGTTCAATTTAATAATCCCACATCTAGAAAGGTCATTTGTGTGTTTTGTCCCAAAAGTGGACTGCTTGTGAATGTTAAAATACCATTTTATATATTTATTTTTGTTTTGTTGAGAGAGAGAGAGAGAGAGAGATGTTTATCTACTGATTTATTCCCTAAATACTCACAACAGCCATAACTGGAGTAGGCTGAAGCCAGGAGCACAAAACTCCATCTGGTTCTCCCAGTGTGGGTGACAGGCATCCAGGTGTATGAGGCATGTTCTGCTACGTGTTAGTGGAGTGCTGGACTGGAAGTAGAGTAGCTGGGACTCAGACCAGTTACTTGGGTAAGGAATGCTGGCTTCCCAAGTGGTTAACTTCTCAAGAACTTACCTTCTGTACCAAAGGCTTGCTTCCTTGTAAATTTGTGAAATTATACCTTGAATAGATGTCTGCTCCTGGGTGATGTCATTCAAAGGTATGAATAAGGATTAGTTTTTAGGAGTTTTATTTTTTTTTAAAACCAGAACATACGTTTTTTGGAGCTAAATAAAATCATCAGGATAGGTCTTTAGAAGTTCAGTGAGTTCCTGCTCATGGAAGGGTGTTCAGGTCCACCCTGGACTGTAGCCAGCAGTGTGCTGTGTGCATTTCTGTCTGGATGCACACAGCACAAAGACACTGTCCTGGAGATGTCATGGGGCTAGAGGCCAGATGAGTTTGCTTAAACTTCAGCTCAGACACTTTCTGCATGTAAAACATGGATAAATTCCTTAGAGTCTCTGGGTCTATTTTCCTGTACCTAAAATAGGAACAATAATACTTTTAAAAAAAGATTTATTTGTTTTTGTTGGAAAATCAGATATACAGAGAGGAGGAGAAGCAGAGAGAAAGATCTTCCAGCCATTGACTCACTCCCTAAGTGAGTGCAACAGGCTCACTCTGTGACTGAGTTGATTCGCTTAGATGGCTGCTCAGTAGTTAGACGGCTGCACCTGACAGTCACTTCATGTCACTCCTGAAACTGGATATCGATGTTTCCCATTTGGATATATGTCATTTCAATCTCATTTCAACAAGGAGTTCTTAGAATATGAATTATTTTGATGTTACATCTCTCAGAGCACCAGCCTTTTTATTCAGTCCATAAACATTGATTAAGCACCTGCTGTGTGCCAGACGCTAACCTAGAGGCTGAGACACACCAGTGCAAATGGACCTATAGGGGCCAGTGTTGTGGCACAGCACGTTAAGCTGCTGCTTCTGATGCCAGCATCCCATATTGGAGCACTGGTTCCAGTCCCAGCTCCCTGTTAGTGCACCAGGAAGGGCAGAACATGGCCCTGTGGCCCTAGTACTTAGACCCTTTCTACTTACTGCGGAGGCCCACATAAAGTCCTGGGATCCTGGCCTCTGTCTGGTCCAGGTTGGTTTAGTGAGTGGACCCTGCATGAAAGATCGCTCTCGTTCTGTGTCCCTCAACTGTCTTTGTCACTCTGCCCTTGAAATAAAGAATGTAAGTGTTGAAAATGGTGTATCAAATTAAACCTCTGCCTGTGCTGTTGGCATGCCGCATGGGCACTGATTCGAGTCCTGTTTGCCCCACCTCTGATCCAGCTCCCTGATAA
Source organism: Ochotona curzoniae (assembly GCF_017591425.1). NCBI lineage: Eukaryota > Metazoa > Chordata > Mammalia > Lagomorpha > Ochotonidae > Ochotona > Ochotona curzoniae. The sequence goes on from NW_024465035.1 coordinate 4,632,762, forward strand.
TGTTCTCGGGCACACATTAGAGAATAACCCAAGTATGCGGGTTATTCTGCATTGATGTGGGAGACCCAGAAAAAGCTCCAGGCTCTTGGCTTCAGCCTGGTGCAGTCCTTGGCCATCGCAGCCATTTGCAGTGTGACTATCCCCCCACCACGCTGTCTTTCAAAATACATAAAAAAAAAAAGAAAAAAGTTTCATTAAAAATGGGCTCGCAAACTCCTGCTTTCTGAGGTTGATACACCAAGGATTTCTAGCCATACCTCCAGGAAAGAAGTGTGCCATTCAGCATTGGAAGTACCCATTGTGAGCAATGCTGTGCCTCAGTGTGTGTCAGGTTCGTGGTGAAGCAGGGAGTGATGATGAATTGAAATACTGGAACGTGGCAGTGATGGTGGGTTGCTCATTAAGTGACACATGGACCACTGACTGTCAGGAAATACAAAAACATGACAGATGTCAAGGCACGCCAAGGATTGGTTTAGAATAAGCTTATGGATGAATAATTCATGAAGGCTTACTAGGGAAATCAGCAGCCTAGTTCCTGGAATGAAATTTGTGAATATCTGAATGAGTAAACTGTTGAATGAAAGGGAAGGCCATTCTATATGGCTGTGCAGGTGTCACACGTCGCAACTCCAAGGAATATCACACAGCTGTGGAGACGGAGTCCACCTGCCTGGCCACATGGAACAACTCTGCTGAGCTCCTCAGCCTGTGGTCCCATCCAGTCCTTTCAGGATTCTGCTAGTTAAATGCTGTTTTCTCCATTTGACAGGACTGAGATGCAGATCTCAATGAGATAGTTCTCTACCCAGGAAAGAAAAAAAAATGAGTCAGTGGGGGACCTCTCAGTTGGGATGCAGTTGCATTTGGGTCCAGAGTTTCTGCTTGCAGATGGCAGATAGCAGCCCCTTAAAGCCTATGCTTGCTGGTTTGGATCTTACCATAGGCCACAAGTTCAGGTCTCTGGGATTAAAAGGGAGATGTGAAATGTTATGGCTTGCATGGGATTCTGCTTTTACTCTCCTCCAAATGACAACTTGTAAACATGGAAGTCACCTATGAAGGACGGAGGCTTGAGCCAATGATGGTTGTCAGAAGGCGGGGCCTTTGCGTAGTGATGGGATTGGGCTGTGTTGCTGGGGAGGAGTGTGTGAGCGATTCACAATGGATTTACAAGGGAAGACAGATGGATGTGGAGGAGGAGCCTGCTCCCTGTCTCACTGCTGTGATCGGTCCTTTGCTGTCCACCTGCTTCACCAGAACCTAAAGCAGTGGATCAGCCTGATCTTGGGCTGTGAGCTACTAAACCATAAGCCAAATAAGCCTTCCTCCTTCCTTTTTTTTTTAAGATTTATTTTATTTTTATTGGAAAGTCAGATATACAGAGAGGAGGAGAGATGGAGGACGATATTCTGTCTGATGATTCATTCCCTAAGCGGGAGCTGTGCCAATCCAAAGCCAGGAGCCCAGAGCCTCTTCCAGATCTCCCATGTGGGTGCAGGGTCCCAAGGTTTTGGGTCATGCTTGACTGCTTCCCTAGGCTGCAAGCAGGGAGCTGGATGGGAAGCATGGCAGCCAGGATTAGAACCGGCGCCCATATGGGATCCCAGTGCATGCAAGGCAAGGACTTTAGCTGCTACTGCGCTGGGCCCACCTTCCTCATCTCTGAGTAGCCCCTCTCAGGTGTTGTAGTTGTTGTGGTGCAAAACCAGCACACCCATGAAGACTCTGACACTGTTACTGACTCTGTTACTGTTCCGGATCCTGGCCTTCCAGTCACGAGCTCTGGAGGACCCTGGCCCCGTTTTCTCTCACTTCAACATCATCCTCTTAGTACTTCCTCTTCTTCAAGAGAAAACTGGAAGATTGTAGGAGTGTCACCTGGTAGAGGCGCTGAGCACACCATCTGCTACTAACAAACAATAAAGGGAGACAGCTGTTCGCTGCGACACTGGATCAACTTCCCAGAGGGAACAGCATCCAGCTCAGATGTGATGTTGCTGTTAGGAGGCATTTTCGGGATCTCCCCAGTGCTGAGTCAGCAATACGGGGGCTAGCCCAATGCCGGCGGGGGAGGGGGTGTCTTCTCACAGCCAGATGATTGGGAAATAACAAAGTTTGCCTCATGCTTCCTCTCTGAGGCTTGGGAGCAACACGCCCTGTGTGTCTGTGGAATCTATAGTTGCTTCCGTTTGCTTCTTGCTAGGCGAGATGATTCATGTCTCACTTTGTGTGATACTGTAGTGCAAGCAGAGATTGAACAGAGGCAAAAGGAACATCATATCGGGTCAAAGAAAAGTTACGTGGCTTCAGACAAGGAGCGAAACACCCCTCAGTCGGAATGCCTTGAGAAGCAAGAATTCTTTGGTTTTGGAGATTGCTCAGTTCCCTTTTAAAATTTATTTCTAAGAGTGACAGAATTTGGGTGGGATTTTTTTCCCGAGAGGATGAGGGCTCTTGCCAGGCCAAAACTACCATCCCAGGTGGGCGGCATAGGCCCGAGTTCTTGGGGCATCTTCCACTGCTTTTCCAGGTACCTTAGTGTGGAGCTGGAAAGGATGTAGAGCAGCCGAGACTTGAACTGGTATTCCACTGTGGGATGCTGATCTTGTAACAAATCAACCTGCTGTGGCATACTGTCTACCCCGTTTCTGTTTTCTTAATACTGTCTCACAGGATGGTTTAATTTGAGTTGTTGCTTTTTTTTTTAAATCAGTGTAAAAGTATTTTACAGCGGAGTGTTAAAATCCTTCACAATAAAATGCTAGGCGAACTTAGCAAAAATATAACACTACATGCTTTCTGATCCCACATTTCTGTTTTTCTCTTGTCCCTCTGACAACTGCTGTCTGCATCTCTCTCACCCCCTCTGCACACACGTGTGTCCTGGAAATTAATACATCAAAATGCCCACAACTGCCGCCTCTGAGCTTCAGAATTTGTTTTACTTAGTTCATTTTATTCCGTGTCTTCCAAATGAGAAAAAAATAGGTTGCAAATTAATTCAGTGTTTGTGTTGGTTAAATATATTGTAAGTAGAAAATATATTTTGTGTAGATATAGAAAACACTTTTGTAATCCCCACAGAAAATAATTCAGCGATGCTCATTGTAGATGACCTGCATATTCTGCCTCCCCTTTGAAATCGTTTAGAACATGGAGACAATGCCGATGCTAGGGGGTGGACAGCGGAAAGGAAGAGAGATGCAATTTGGAGACGAAGAAACCATCGTTTCCATCACGAAATCCAATTTAATTAGGGTCAGCCAGTCCCTGCCTGGCTCTCCCCTTCTGCCCTTCCAGGTTAGTGAATTCGGCACATCTTCTGATGAATACTGTTGTTCAATTAAAATGTGGGTGTTGGCAAGTTTCAGCATCTCCATTTCCATGGCCCCTCACTGTCAGCAGCCTTATCTTCTTAATCATTAGGACCTGTGCTGCTCCCTTCCATCAATTAACTCTTCTACTTTCCCTGATCCCAACAAACTTGGATGCAGAAAGGACACATTAATGGAATTCTAATGTAGCCGTTTGCCACTCAAGAAATATATGAAAAATAGCTTTGAGTTGTTTTGTGCAGGGATGATGCACCTGCTGGTATTTGGTTCTCACTGACAGCTCGTCTACCGTAGAACACTTGGGTAAGCAGAAGGCCAGTTGCCTGTGGAAAGGATGGCTTCTCGTGGAAGCAGGAGAGAGAAGGGCCCTCAGGTGTCAAGGTCATCACAGGCCCTGTTGCCTGAGCCTCATAACCTGCTCCCCAGGAATGCATCACCTAGGCAAGGGAGTTCTAGCATGTTGGTTGCTCAGGCCAATAGCTCAGAGCTCCCCTACCAGACAGCTTCATCCAAGTTTGACTGTGATCAAGGGCCTGCCGTCTCTCTCCCCAAAGCAGCAGCCGTAGCATCTCCCATAGGGTCTCAGTGCCTGTCTGTGCTGATGAAGGAGTGGGTTTGTTCACTGCCTGTGGAAGCTGTGCTGGCTCACATCTGCCAGGCACGGGTTAACAAGTAGATTTGCATCTTGAACAGTGTGTTGCGTTGAGAATTCACAGGCAGTTCATTTAACTTCCTTTAAGGTAGTCCTTCTTGAACCCTAAATGCCTACAGATTGCCTGGGGAAACTTGTTAAAAGGCAGATTCTCCCTCAGCAGGGATGGAGAAGGACCTGCGATTCTGAAGTCCTAACTGGTTTCCAGGTGGAACAGACTGCTAATTCAGGGAATTCTCTTATTAGAAGGCTTCTTGATACATGCCTCTGTTTAAACTTTGCTGTCTTAAAATATACTTTGGTGTACAAGTTAAAGATAAAGGGGTTGATTGAGTTTTGTTTCTTTCTGTTTGTAAGTTGGCAGCAGAGGTGTCCAAATGAACACCGTTGATTAATCTTTGGGGTTTAAAATATTTTTGTTTATTTATTAGTTGAAAGAGACACACAGAGAAAGATTCCCGCATCTGCTCTCTCACTCCCCAAAGACCTACCCTGTTTGGGACTAGGATAGGTCAGGCTTGGGGTTGGCGAACTCAATCCGGGTCTCCCACTTTAGCTGGTTCTGTTGTTCTCAGTGAGGCCCAGGCTCCCTTCCAGGCTCCCAATGCAGGTGTTTGTGCTATCACCTGCTGTTTCCAACGCTGTGGCTTTTGAGTAGAGCTGGGACCTGGACCCAGGCACTTTGATATGTGGCTAGCTTAAGTGCTAGCCTAAAGGATAAGTGCTATGCTGAATGCCTGCCCCTTCTGCAGTAACATAAAGAGACCTCCTTATATAAACCTCTTGGGGTCTGCCGTAGCTGGAAACAGGAAATCAGAAGCCAGAGACATACTTTGGGCCACTCACTCCAGTGTGTGATGTAGGTGTGATGTGGGCTAAAGGCCTGCCTCTTATGGGAACGCTGGCAGCTGCAGGCTTCCTGGTCCAGGCCTGTAGGCTTCGGGTTTCTGCTGGAATCGTTGCTACTCTCTTTTGTGATGCCTGTGGTCTTCTTTGGCAGCCAGATGGCCTGTATCTTTTTGCATCTGTGCTGTGTTGATTTAAACAACCCCATTGTTGGCATTGTCTCTTCGTTGTACTCGGGGAAGATGTCCCCTGTGCCCCATCATACAAGTGTTTTATTTTGGTTCTTCTGAATTGGCATTGATTATAATCCTTGTTTGTTCTAATCCCATTGTCTTTGGGTGACCTGGCTGACCTTGTTCCAGCCAGCCGACTAAATCCTTTGGCAATCAGATTTAGTTAGATTTGCTTTGCTGTCTTGATCCGGTGATGGTTTTCAGATCCTTGGCATGTCTCTCCCTGGAACACCTGTAGAGACAAAGGGAAGAGCAGAGATGCTGGCCACTGGTAGTGGCCCTGGCTTCCCATAGCTGAGTTCTGGGTTCAGTTCCTGCTGCCCTGCCTTGGGTCCAGCTTCTTGCCAGTGCGCCCGAGAAAGCAGCAGATGATGGCCCAGGTGCTTTGACTCCTGCCGCAATGTGGGAGACCAGATGGAGCTCCTGTCTGTGGCGTTGTGACTCACAAAGAGAACATCTCTGAAACTCTGTTAAGGGAATCAGTAAATAAATCTTTACCAAAAAAAAGCAGGGAGACTCTCTTAGCTTTTCACATGATAAGAAGCTAAAATTGTTTTGATGTGCTCAGGACTCATAGACTGATTTTAGTTTTGAATCGATCTAGACAAAGTTCTTACCATTTCCGTGCCTCGGTTTCCCCATTTGTAAAATGTGGGTAGTGGTGGTTCATGACTCACAAGGTTGATGATGTGGGAGTGAAGTTAAGACCGTAAGGCAGTCTCCATCCATCTTTTGATGTTTACAGTGTGTGAAATGTTACTGTCGTCTTGGGACTTTGGACTATTTTTTTTCTGTCTGCTGCAGTGTTTTCCCCTCAACACTCAAAATGCCAGCCATCTAAATCCTCTAGGATTTAACTCAAATTTCCTTCTAAATGAGAATTTCCCCGATCTAAAATATCACTCAGTGAACACCGTGTGTTCTCCTTGAGGCCTTGCTCTGTGCAAGAAGTTGGTTGTTTTATGACTCTTGTTTATTGGCTGTTACTGAGGCTGAGAGATTCCAGGCCCTGTCGTATTCTAAGCCCCTGGGGAAGGAAACAGATACTTGTTAAAGGAATGGGAGGTGCTGGACACTGCTTAGCCCACAGTCAGCACTTGCTGTGTGTGCCTGCAGACCTTGCCCTGCCTTCTCCGCCTCATTCTCTACACTCGCATGTGCAGCTGCACCCACTGTTAATTCTTCCTTCCCCCTTAGCCAATTTTTCCTTAAGTCTCATTTTTATGACAGAATGATCTTTTCATCTTCCTATTTTGTTCTCATTATTTCACATGGCTTGCTCTGATCTTTCCAGTTATCTTGGAGGCAGGTATTTCATTCAGCACAGTGCTGGAGACCAGGGGGGTGCTCATTGAGTGTTATAACTGTGTGATCACCGCGTTTTCCACTTACAAACTGGAAACCCTACAGCCAACTACATAGAGGCAACGGATTATCATTTTCAACCAGACACATGGGAGTGAGATGCAGTTTTGAGCTGTTGTGAGTTTTTTGATCAGTGCTTCTCCCTGTCACCTTAGGGTGCTTAGGCTGCCCCATGCTTGCTTTCATTCCAAAGGTTTTACTACAAAAAACATTCTGAAGATTTATTTATTTGAGGGCGGAGTCACACAGAGGAGAGAAGACAGAGAGACAGGTCTTCCATCCACTGCTTTACTCCCCAGATGATAGTCATGCCTTGGGCTGGGCTGGGCAGAATTTAAGAACCCGGAGCTTCTTCCAGGTCTGCTGGGTGGGCAGCCGGGGCCCAAGCACCTGGGTATCTTTTACTTCTTTTTCTAGAGCATCAACAAGGAGCTGGATGGAAAGTGGAGCAGCTGAGACTCGAACCAGTGCCCAGGTGGGAAGTCAGCATTGCAGGCAGAGGCTTTACCTGCTACTTCACAGTGAAGGCCCCTGGAAAATATTTTATATCTGTGGAAAGTCTGAAGGCTTTTACAGAAAAACTTGCATGCCCTTGTTATTCAGTCATCAGATTTTTAGTGTAATTGCATTGTCACCTGCTCTCCTGTCTTCAAAGTGTTTGTCAATTCATGCTATTCGAGCCCATTTCAAAGGAAGTCACAATTGTCAGTGCATGCCTCCCCGATTGCATCAGCGTGGATTGAGTTAACATGACCACCGCCATTCTGACTTCCTTCTCTAAGCCTTCCTGTAAGTGGAAGCATACAGCATGTACGCTCTTCCAGATGAAGCTCGTTGCTGAACAGTGTTCCTGAGATTCTTCAATGTGACTGCCTTTCCATCCCCTTTCATGGCTGAGTAGTATTCCGTCGCATGGCTACATCGCATTTTGTCTTTGGACCAACTGATGGGCATTGTGAACAAGGTTGCTTTTCGTGGATACTGCGTACAAAGGCTGGCTCAACTTGGGGTTGACATTTCTGAGAGCATGTGTAATACTTCTCTATTTCCTTAAATGAGACCATGCTTCTTCCTGTATCCTCTCACAGCCTTTGCACTAGCTCTTTCCTTGGCTTGGGGTCTGCTCTCTGTGCATTAAATACTTTGGTCCCATGTTTGTGCAACAGCCCTTTCCCAGTCCCTCATATCCTAGTGACTGTCAGATCCCAAGTGTCAGTACCTTCTGTGTAGCTCATGACCCCATTTTAGCATCTGTGTGGCACTTCTCGCTATCTGATAATTTTGTTTTGCCCTCACTGAAACATTGATGACACATATCTCTTTACTAATATCGTCCCATAATCTAAACTACTCTGAAACGATTTTGTGTTCCATAGCGTAGACTATGCCGAGTTCAAAATTAGCATGTGGTGTAAGAGATACACGGATACCTGATGAAGAAGTGACTCAATGGAATTCTGAATTTCTAGAACCTCATCTGTGTTGCTGCTCCTTGTGTTGTGGTACCCAGTACATCGTGGTTGCTCCCTGTTTTGTTTCAATAACGAACAGGTGAGAAGAGTTCCGTGCTGAGTCAGAAACTCTTACAAAAAGGTAGCTCTAGAATTACTCTCTCTCCTGTTGTAGCATGGGAAGCTAGATGCTTTGATTCTTAAGCATGCTCCCTAACTCGAAGGTGGGGGTGTGAAGCTTCCATCCTATGTGCTTTGCCATCCAAGGAGAAGCTCTCCCTGGCTGATTGTAAAACCTCCTGTAAGCTCACAGGAGTGGATTGGCTCATTCCTCCAGTTAGTGTTGCTGTGTACTTGGCACCCACCCTCGCGAAGGACGTAAGAGGGGAAGTGGGAAGCACTTCCCTTGCAGGACAGTTAGCACCCAGTGGGGTTTGCAGGTGGACGTGGTTTTCTTGTTTGGCTTGTCCTCTTGGATGCCTGCCACCGCAGCAGCAGGGGATCTTTGAAGTTCAAGGGCAGAAAAACTCAGCATTTCTGTGCTTTTAGAATGCCTGGTGCTGTAGGCAGCAGCCATTGAGAAAGCATGCTGGGTGATATTGTTGGCTTTCCTTTCTCAACCAGGCTGACTGTGTACTATGAAGGGGCAGAGACTTAGATCTGTCCATTGTGTGTGTTGGGAATGGAGTCTGGATCGTACAGTTACAGATACGCAGTGGGGATGTCAGAATCTCACTTGCACCTGCTGTTCTCTTTAGTGGCCATGGTATGCATGTATTCTGACCTTGTAAACAGAGGTGTGAGAGGGTAAGGTACACGTGGCACTGAGGCTGTGTGTTTCTGTCGCCCTTGTCCTCGGCCATGTGCACTGTGGACAGCTCTGCTTGTGTGAAAACCATACTGCAGCAGCCCAGTTTCTGCTAGTTTCTTATTCTTAGCTCAACACTTGCCCTTCTGTTTCAGTAAGAACTGGCTGATATTCCATAAAGCCTTGCCCCAGTGTAAGCATTGAATGAAATCGTGTGTTCAGAAGTGGAGCAGCTGGGACTTAAACCAGTGCCTTTTTAGGATGCTGGCACTGCAGATGGAGGGTAAGCCTGCTGCGTCACAATGCTGGCCCCTACCTGTGGGTTTTCAAGGGCCTCCTGGATCTTCCTGGCCCCCGAGTCAACTCCAGGGAGACAACTGTGTGAGAGGAGCGCCTCACGGGTCTGTAGGGCTGGAACACTGCTAACACGCGCAGCCAGAGGCCCGAGAGGAGGAACACTTGTCTGAGACAGTGGAAAGGAGCTGAGTGGTTGCTGTCAGTTCCTCCTCCGCCCCAGTGACCCCTGTGCACCTGCAGTGGCTCTCATCCGAAGACTGGAGAGATGAGCAGAATACCCAGCACACAAGTCACCTCATGAAATGAAGCTGCTGGAGACTCAAGATGCCTGATTGTGATAATAGGCAGATTTGCCTAAAACATAAAAATAAAGACTTACTGGAATTTTACAATTATTTTTGAATGAAGTCTGTGGTAGTTCCAGTTAAGGAGAAGACGAATTGCACTGAAGACCTGAAAGAGTGCTCTAGAAGATGAAGGGAACATTTCAAAATGGAGATCAAGATCATGAAAACACTACAGTCGTGATGAGTGCTGCAAGATCCTGAGGACCTGGGACCCACACACAGGCATTCCGTAAGGACCAAGAAGAACAGATGCAGCAGAAACAGAGCTATTCCATAAAAAAAAGCCTCAAAAGTAAACATCCTTATTTTGAAGAATTGGAATCTATAAATTGAAGCTCCTTGCTGAATTCTGTGTTGAGTCAATTCAGTGTATGCATGTGCGCGCACACACACACCCCCCCAGGGTCTCTCTGTCTTTTTTTTTTTTTAAGATTTATTTATTTTATTTTAATTGGAAAATCAGATATACGGAGAGGAGGAGAGACAGAGAGGAAGGTCTTCTGTCTACTGATTCACTCCCCGAGTGGCTACAATGGCCAGAGCTGCACTGTTCGAAGCCAGGAGCCAGGAACTTCTACCAGGTCTCCCATGCAGGTGCAGGATCCCAAGGCCTTGGTCTCTCCTTGACTGCAATCCCACAAGCAGTGAATTGGATGGGAACTTTAGCCGCTAGGCTACCTTGCAGGGCCCAACACTTAGGCTTTTAATGTTACATTTCCAACGTTTGGGTGAAATTATCAGAAGCTTTCATAGTGAAAGATGTTGCTGGGAAAGGAAGGAAAAGTCAGATTGGCATTAGCAGTTCTGCTAGGTGGACCTATTGTAGAAATCACATATTTATGAAATTTGGGTTTCTCTGTTACTGGCCTCCCTAGAAGGAGGTGGTTGCTAGTTTGAAACCACGTGATGTGGAAATGCTGGCTGGTACACTGAAGGGGGACTGAAGGCAAGCGGAGGGCCCCACAGAACTCTGATTACCTTTACGCGATACCAAAGAAACGCCTCACTCAATTTTCCCTCAACTGTTACCATGCTCTTTGTAATTCCTTCCAACTTTTCTAGTTCTTGGAACTAGAAGTAGTTGAAAATGGAAGAATTTAAATGTATTTTTCTGTATCGTCTGAGGCACCATCATCCTTTACAAAGCTTGTGAAAGCAGGGAATGGCAAGTGAACTAAGACTTCTTAGGAAAGGAGTGGGAAAGCCAGGACAGAGCATGGGCCTTGCTTCTGGCCCTTTAGTTCTTCTGATCATGTTAAAGCGAGGAGGTACGTTAGGGTCCAACACATCCTCTTGCAACAAATGCAGGAAACTTCAGGGCTTTTGTTGCCACAACTGAAGGGTCATCCTAATGGATTGGATAGACATCTAGCTCTTCTTGGTTTCAGTCCTCCTGTGACCTGAAGCATACTTTGCCAACTCAACAGGTGGCAAATCACTCACACTGTCACTTGCAACCTGCCTGTTGTCCCCATGCCTCTGTTCCTGTGGTTGATATCCCCATTACTCCAGACATGAAAATTGCTGCTCACGAAGCAGCCTTTTTATTATGCTACTCTCCTACCAAGAATGCTCTGCCTTTCTCAGCTGCTTGCAAGATCGTGTTAACCCTGTGGCCTTTCATTCCCGTCCCTGTCAAATCAGGCCACTTTATTTCTACCAGTTTAACTTTTTAATATCCATTTTAGATATTCCATCTAAAATGATTTTTCTCCCCACAACATATTTTCTTTGCACATCCATGAAGCAGCTCTGATTCAACGCTTAAAATTCAAGTTATGGGGCTTTATAAAGTCCCATGAATACTGCTGGTAGGTCTTTAAAGATACAGTTGTCTGTAAAACATGTAGCTTTCATCTACATGTTTTGTCCTTTAATTTCATTTTAAAAAGGAAAGAATTTTAAGGACAGTGTCACATAAGAGAGCTGGAAGCATGTGAAATCTCAGAAGTCTTTATGTGAGAAAAGGTTATGGTAAAGCTGTGATGGAGGGGCCAGAGTTGTGATGCAGTGGGCTAAGCCTAGTTCAGGGCCCAGGTCCTCTGTTTCGGATCCAGCTTTCTGCTGTTGCATTTGGAAATGCAGTGAAAGATGGTCTATCTACTTGGGCCCTCATCCTCCGTGTTGGAGACCAGAATGGAATCCCTGGCTCCTGGTTTAACCTTGCTCAGCTGGGGCCATTTTGGGAATGACCTAGTCTCTGTTTCTCTCTTCATCACTCTACTTTCAAATAAATACAGAAATAAACAAGTTCCTAAAAGACAGAACAAAACAGCTCTGTGGTAGAGAGATGGGTTGTTGCCATTTCTGAGTTACGGGTGGTTTCCAGGAACACTGCTGAGGTCAACACTTGTCAAGGCTTCTCTATCACAGATCTGTTGGAGTGTTGTTTCCATTTGTGAGTTCTTGTTGCAGCCCAGTCATTCTTTTTTTTTTTTTTAAAGATTTATTATTATTATTATTATTATTTTTATTGGAAAGGCAGATATACAGAGAGGAGAGACAGAGAGGAAGATCATCCGTCCGATGATTCACTCCCCAAGTGAGAGCAACGGCCGATGCTATGCCAATCCGAAGCCAGGAGCCTCTTCCGGGTCTCCCACGCGGGTGCAGGGTCCCAAAGCCTTGGGCTGGCCTCGACTGCTTTCCCAGGCCGCAGGCAGGGAGCTGGAAGGGAAGCAGGGCTGCCAGGATAGAACCGGCGCCCATATGGGATCCCGGGGTGCAAGGCGAGGACCTTAACCACTGCGCCACCGCGCCAGGCCCGCAGCCCAGTCATTCTTATCATTAACGTGTAGGTCCCCAAAACACACCCAGCAGACATTTTGTGCACTTTGGAATATTTTTTAAAATGCTGGTGCAGACTTCCTAGGCTTGCTGAAATTATGGGGTGCTCCGTTTCTGGACAAGAAGACTCTTCATTTTCCCTTCTTAACTCAGAAAACAAAAGTGTGCCTTGCAGAGCTAAAGCTATGCAATCCCACAAGTCTAGGGCTTCCCCAGGGACTACAAACCTATGGAATCTGCTCACATCCATAACCCACCAGACAAATCTGATCACATCGGGGCTGTGCAAGCAGATGATAGTCAAGTACAGAGGCAGTGGTTGAAGTGCCAGGCTGCATTCAACGCCCACTCTGTTCCTGAAGACGTAAGGTGCAAGGGTGTGTTCTGTGCCTGTTGATAATCTCCCTCTCTTCCTCTTGACTATATTATTTCTCCATTCTATTCTGATGCAACTTGCTCTCTCTCTCCAACTCTGTTCCTTCCGTGCCTTTACCATATTTAGCAATTCCGTCCCCTCTTGCTGACTTTCTCATTGGCAGTCTGCCTGAGTTCATTTTATATTTAATGGAATTTCTCCTCTGGTTCTCTTCTCTCTTTCCTCCCACTCTCCATGTTCTTCCACAATCCCCAGCTATAAATAACCCAACATATCCAACCTTTCGCTCTCATGGAGACATGAATAATTAAAACTTCAGAAGGAAAACATGTGGATTAAATCAGGCACTTAATTTCTTCAAAACACAGAGAGCATTCTGTGGTGTCCCGTGCAAATGGATGAGTCACAGCCAATTATTTTGAGAGGGAAGAAAGCTGAGGTTTCACTTGGCCAACAACATATTAAAAAAAATAATAATATCAAGTGTGCTAATGAACCTCAGAGAGTGGACAGGTGCAGCGCCTCCGCTTCCGGTAGCATGAGCCATTGAGTTCCAGCTGTGATGCGTGTGCTGCTGACGTGGTCTCATGGCTGGTGCTGCTGTTTCTATGGCTGTCTTACGTAAGCAAGTGCTGTGAGTCTGGAGCTCTTGCGTACTACCTGTGCCAGCTTGTTTGCTGGAGGTAATCTGCTTGGTGAATCAGGAAGTGAGGAGATACTCTGAAATCCCACTGTAAGGTGGTAGACTTTGCAGATCTGGACAAGTCAGAGCTCACAAAGCAGACAGCTTGGCAGGCATTGGGACTCAGAGCCGTAGTCTTCTGCCTGCAACGTTTGCGTCCCCTACTGGACAGCTGATTGGTATCCCAGCTACTCTGCCTGCTGTGCAGTTCTGGTATCCCAGCTACTCTGCCCGCTGTGCCGTTCCGTGCTAGTGTACCTGGGAAAACAGCAAAGGGTGGTTTGAGGACTTGGGGCCTTGGGACTCATGTGGGAGACATCTGGTCCAGCCCTGGCTGTTGTAGCCATTTACGGAGTAAACTGAAAAGATGCAAGATCTGTCTCTGTCTCCATTGCCAGGCTTAGTTCTCACTGACTTTCCTTGTTTTACAGATTCTCAGGCTTTCCAACACTGACTGTTTCTTTTTTTCAATGGCTTTACTTTATAGTATCAGGTGTTTTCAATAAAGTCCGTGGAAAATGTGTATTATGAAAAAAAATTGCATGGGTTTCAAAATACTTTTCTAACAAATTTTTTAAGGATTTATTTATTTGAAAGGCAGTGTTACACACACACACAGAGAATGAGAGAAATGGGCCGTTCATCCTACAGCTGGCTCACTCTGCAAATGGCTGCCATGGCCAGGGTTGGCCAGACCAAAGTCAGGAAACAGCAGCTTCTTCTAGGTGTTCTGCACAGATGCCAGAGCCCAAGCAATTGGGCTTTCCTCTGCTGCTTTCTTGAGCACATTAACAAGGCGTTGGAGAAGTGGAGTTGGGATTTGAAATGGCACCCAAATGGAATGCTGTAGTTGGTGGCTTAACATAGTTTTGGTTCACTAAATATGTTTTTTTTTTAAGATGCGTTTATTTTTTTTGAAAGGCAGAATGATATCTTCTGTCCATCAGCTCATTCCTCAAGTGACAACTGCCAGAGCTGGGTTAGATCAACGTCCTGAGCCAAATACTTCCTCTGGGCTTCCCACAGATTGCCAAGAACTCAAGTACTTGAACCATCATGGTTGCCCCTCAGATGCTTTAGGAAGAAGCTGGGTTAGAAGCATGAAGCAACTGGGACTTGAAGAACCATGTATTCTGATATAAGATAGAGGCAGCCTGGGTGATTATAGCCCATTGGATCCCAACAAGGGCCTCCAGTCCAATGTTTGCCAAAACGTTTTGAAGTCTGCTTATATCTTAGCTTATGCTAAGGCATCGTGGCTTAGGGAATGACCAACGAAGTATAGATTTCAGGCCCCTGTGTGTCACACTCAAATCTGCAAGTTTTTTTTTTTTAAGATTTATTTTCATTGGGAAGGCAGATTTACAGAGTGAAGGGCACACACATACACACCGATTTTCCATCCACTGGTTCACTCCCCCAAATATGCACAATGGCTGGAGTCAAGCTAGTCCGACACCAGGAGCCAGGAGCTTCTTCCAGGTCTCCCATGTGGGTGTAGGATCCAAAGGTTTTGGGTCATCCTATGCTGCTTTCGTAGGTAACAAGCAGGGAGTTATATGGGAAGTGAACCAGGTGGGACAAATGCTGCACTTGCAGGTAGAAGATTAGCCAACTGAGCTATTGTGCCAGCCCCCAGATCTGCAATTTTATAATTGGACTTATTGAAAGGAAGTGAAAAGCATTTTTAACCTGGATGCGGAAGAAAGGCCTGGATTGGTAATTTAGACATGATAATTTTTGAAGTTCATTTGTTTGAAAGGTAGAGAGACAGGCAGGTTGAAGCTGGAAACGGAGTCCAGGTGTCCCTGTTGGGTGGTAGAACCTAGTTACTTTTTGCTTCAAAGGTCTGCGTTCTCGGAAGCCGGAGTTGGGACTCAGACCCAGGCATCCTGGTGTGAGATGCATTCCTTGTAACGCCTAGGCCATGGCCCATACCCATAATTTTTATAGAACTTGCCAAGACCTGGCTCAACCCATGAGATTATTGTATAGGAACTTGTTTAATTGAAAGGAATGTGCCTCTTCACTTTGTCTAATGTTTCTTTTACCATGCAGAAGTTTCTTAGTTTGATGTAATCCTATTTGTTTATTCTTATGTTTATTGTTTGTGCTTCTGGCTTCTTCTCTCCCAAAGCCTTTGCCTATTTAATGTCTTGTAGAGGTCACTCAGATTTTTCCTTTACTTATTTGATGGCATCAGATTGTAGATTTAGATTTTGATTCATTGTCAGTTGATTTTTGTATAAGGTGTAAGATAGAGGTCTTGTTTTGTAATTCTGATGATCTGATTTTCCTAGCAGTTTGTTGAAGAGACTGCCTTTTCTCCAAGGACTGACTTTGTCTTGTTTGTCAAACATTAGTTGGTTGTGGATACGTGGATTAATTTCTGAGTTTTACTCCACTCTGTTGGTCTACTTGCCTATTTTCATGCTGAGCATGTCTCTTCTATGGGCTTGTTGGCTGTGGAAAAAGAGATATTGCTGCTGTTTAACACTTTTCTTTGTAAAGTTGTAACTTTGCTTCTAAAAAGTTTTATATTTGGTGAACTATGAAAATTTACATATAAGTGAAATTACACTGGGGAGGCCTGGAGATATGCAAACAAGGACAGCATGTCCCGTGCTTGTGAGTAACATGTGCGTTGTTGCAGTTGTGGCTGCGAAGATGGTCTTCATCTGAAAAGCCCTGGAAGTTTCTGCCACTGCTCCTCTGTGGTTACAGCTGTCACCTGTGCAAGCCGCATCGCTGCTGCTTTGGTCCGCTCGCCTTCTCTCTGGCAACCCTCCAGTTGTTTCTCCACACTGTGGTTAAAGTGATCTTTTTAAAAATGCAAATCTGATTATGCCACCCCCCACTCCCTGCTTAACACCTTTCAAAGGCTTCCCATTGCTCCAAAGATAAAGCCAGAATCCTCTCCAGGGATCCCAGGTCCCTGCTTGTGGGTGAGCAGAACAGGACCCAGGAATCATAACAAGCCTTGCAGGAAAGTGGAAGTGGCAGGTGGCGGTTAGAAGTTGGGCTGGTGTGAATAGAAGTGGTTTGGACTGAAGGGACACGGACAGGTGCTGATGCTCAGTAGTTGCAGCTGGGTATGGGAGAGTTTCTCATATCAGATCCTGATGGACTCCATCCTGACCGTGAAGGATACCCTGAGTGTGATAGCTCTGTTCCACTGCGTGGTTGACTTCTTAACGTTCATCCCAACACTAATATCCTGCACTGTTTGGTGGCATGTTTCTTTCTGTGGGCATGTGCCTTGCTGCTTTTGGAGAATTAAAATCGCAAGAAGTCCTTGTGCCATTTCACTTTTCATCCTGTGATGATGGGAAGCAGTGTGGTAGCCATTCAACTCAGTATGATAAAGGAGAGATTTAGCTGGAGGTGGTACAGCTCAGCAGCAGAAGTCATGCCATGAGGAGATCTCTGGGCAACCTTAGGTTAGTCACCATTTTTGTAGCTTCTGAAAGGAGCAACATCTTCCTGAACCTCCACCAACAGGGAAAGTGGCCTGCCTGCCTTGCTTGCCAGTGGAGTTTTCTCAGATGCTGAGCCCCAAATGGAAGTAGCCAAGTCTTTTATCATCAGCAGGTAAGGTGCTGCTGATGGCTGTTGGCAGGCTCGGCAGTTACCCTGTGCTTCCTTTGTATCCACAGCACAGCACTGCTTGCGAGAATTCCATGCAGGTCTGTCTTTAACGTGGCGTCTGGCTGCACCTGCTATTACAGTTGCCTCCCAGAAAGTAATATTGGTGTCCATCTCTGATAGCCTAGAATGTTCCCTTGGCTCAGACCTGAAGGAAGAGAACCCATGGAAAAAAAGTTTTTCCCCTCACAGTTGACGATTCTAGGAAGTGCTCTTCTCATCTTTTTAATCTTGAAGATTTTGTTTGCTTGATTCAATGTCATTTATTACTCTATCAGAAGGATACATTTCAGGGCATCCACAGAAGTACTGTGGCAGAATATTTCTAGATGGTATTATGCATAGAGTAAAAAGCTGCATGGATTTAGAAAATTTTGCACCAAACTGAATTTACCTTTAACTAGCCTTTTAAAAGACTTCTTGAAGCACCTGTATGTGTGTCAGAATTAAATAGTTTCATGGTAAGCCATTCAAAGTTTACTGAGTGTTACACATACACAATCTTGATATTTTATTTTTCTCCTATAAATGTGTACTGTTTGTGTAAACATCAAAAGAACTTACATGAGCAAATACAAATACATACCAACAATTATTTCAACTATGAAATATACAAGCAAGAAAGTAAAAGTTAAATTTGTATTGATCATAAACTCTAATTATGGTAAAAGAATAAGGGTAAATTAGGTTGTTTATAACTCCAACTACTTGTAATTAAATTTAGGAAACCTACTCATTTTGGGTAGCTTCAGTTTCCAAATCTAGCAGTTAATTCTGCACATTAAAGAACTTGCATGTTTGCATTCAGTGTAAAGGAGATGTGGCTGATTGATTGAATTTTTAATTTGTGAAAATAACAAAATTCATATCTTATGGGAAGTAGTTTAGCTTTGCAAGTGTCATTACTAAGTTGCATTTTATACAAGAAACTTAATTAGTTTAAATGGTTCATTTGCTAAGAGATCTGAATTGATGAAGTTTTAGGAGTAAGAACATTTATTTCAAGCTGTAGTGTTAAATGATGCCACACAAAGGTTGTGTGGTATTTTTCCAAAACTTTAATGATGAAATAATAGACTAAAGAATCATGTAGGGAAGATGCTGGAAGCCATTAGTGCATCAGTTATTTTGTCAGTGTAGGACATGGCAAGGAGTCAGGTGGTACCTTCTTTAGGTAATTGTCAAATAGGAAGGTGCTGGAATATCAGCACAAGATTCTGCTTTCGCTGCAAGCCCTCGCTGAAGGCTGAGTTGTCCCTATCTTGTGCCAGTTTCTGCCAGCTTGGAAGAAGAAGGTGTGGCAACTGCTCGGGGTTGCTGCATTCTGTCCAGTCTGGTGAAACACGAGGCTCTCTTGCTTGTGCTCATCGTCTCGTGGGGACCACATTTCTTCCCTTAACAATGACGTGTAGCTTTGGGGAAATGTAGTTCTTCCTATACCTTCTCTGCTGCTTCCACGTTCTCTCTGTTCACCCAGGTTGTTCCTCCAGCCTTTCCCCTGGAGCTCCTACACGTTCCCGTTTAATGCCAAGGTATCGAGTGTTTCTCGCTGTGTCTGTGTGATTTGCATCTCTGATCGCTGATCACATTGATCGCTGAAAAAATGTTAAGTGTTTAGTATTTTTACAATTTCTAACACTCTCACACATTTAGAAACTCAGAGCCGAGTCCTCTAGCCATTTCACACATTATATACCAGGATCATTTCCTGTTGGATCTGCCATGAGCTCCCTTTGCTTTTTTTTTGTTTTCTGCTGGGGGTGGTGCAGCCCAATGACCGGCCTGATTTCTAACACTCCTCAGAGGACTCTTTCCAGATTATGTGTTTTTCCTTTTTCTCTTCCCCTTTGCTCCTCTACTCCCTGTAAGAAGCAAAAACTACATCTCTGCTCTTGAAGAATCTTACCCTCATTGCCCCCCAGAGTGATGATCTGTTAGGCAGATAACAGGGAGCTGTTCACATTTTCTATTGTTGGATTTTCATTTGCTTACTTTGAAATGAGCCAACGTTTTCTTTCTTAATTGGAAAGAGAAGCTACAGTTATAGTACTTTCAACAAATCAAAGTGTGCAGTAGTCTCATCCTACCCAGGCTTTGGTCATAGCCTTCTTCCTCATAGAGAAGCATTATTTATTTTTATTTGAAAAGCAAATTTACAGATTTACAGAAAGAGAAGAAGAGACAGAGAAATCATCCATCTGCTAGTTCACTCCCCAAATGACAGCAGTGGCTGAAGCTGAGCCAGTTCAAAGCTAGGAGCCTAAGCCCATTCCAGGTTTCCAAATAGTGCAGGGTCCCCAAGAACCTGGGCTATCCTCCACTGCCCTCTCATGCATGTAGCTGGGAACTGGATTGAAAGTGAAACAGCCAGGAGATGAACTGTTGCCTGTATAGGATCTGGTGCTGCAGAGGCCTAATGTACTATGCCATGGTGCTTCTCTCCCTTTCAAATAAATAAATCAAGTAAAAATTCATCACAGTTTTCCTGTGGGAGAGATTTTGCTAACTTCTCTGAGGTCTCAATCTTAATTTGATGACGGGTTCAAAGAGAAGAATTAATAATATAACTGATGAGTAAATTATTTAATGATATAACTAATGAGTAAAGGTTGTTCCCTGTCTTTATTTCTGTCTCTCACATCCCTTTTGTAAGAGAGAGGGAACAATGTACAGACCTGGCCTGGCCTGGTGATGCAGGGACCAGCAGAGAGCACTTCAGCCAGGGCAACCTGGATGAATCCGATGGCCTCTGCATTCACCGGTCACCGTTTTCTCCTAGAAGACAAAGGAGTGAGTTGCTGCTGTGGTCCTACCCCACTGCAGGGACACTGATCATTGTCAGTCACTGTAGCTCAGAGCACCGTGATGCAGGGCGAGGGAGGAGTTGTGTACAGGTGTGTGTGTGAGAGCTGTGTGTGTGTCAACACACACACATTGACTGTGTATGTATGTATGTGCTTGTGTGTATATGTGTGGCTCATGTGTGTAGAGGTGCAGAAACATACACGCAACACGTGCGCCCAGTGGATTTTTATAGTGTCTGCTTGTGATGGGAAGTGGAAGTGAAGAGTTTTCATAAACCTTTCCACAGAAGAAAAAAACAAATCATAGCCATATGAAGAGCTGAGAACACAAAGTTCTGGCAAAAGCAGGAGTGTTTTCTCTCCCTGAAGTGAATGGTCTCTGTTGGAGAGATGCTTGCTGGCTAGTGCCCCTCTCTCACAGACAGGATTTTAAGGACGGTCCTTTTCTGTCTGTTTACTTGGGGCATCTCCACTGACTGGTTTCCATGGTGATTCAATGCTGATCTGGCCCTGCTGTTTGGGATGGCATAGTTTGAATAGTCAGGGTAGGAAGCTCAGGAATGCCGAATTAGTAATCTGTGCTCAATTCTTAGGATAAAAAAAAAAAAATCAATGCTATGCCCCAGTGAGCCTTTTTTTTTTTTACAAGATAAATACCTTTGAAGTCCCCACTCTTCCAAAGTATTTGTTAAATAGATATGCAGATGAAATTGACCTTATTGACCTTAGAGAAATAAAAACTCATGCTCATTTCTTTACTATTGTAACTGCTCTAAGCTTTTCTTTCAGTTTCTTTGGAATTGATCTGTTCTTATAGGGGAGAAACCATTTCAGTGGGGCAAGCTAACAGTGTAAATGCTGGAGTCAGATTCCTTGGGTTTGAGTACCAGTTCTGCTGCTGGCTGTTGGGAGACCTCAAGAAAATGACTTCTCATTTATGGTCCTCAGAGCCTTTTTCCATCAGCGAGAGAGGGTAGCAGCGTCGCTGAGGGCTGCCCTAGGGAAGAAATCATGTGAGTGAAGCCCGGGAGTCTTGCTCAGTTCGTGTAAATAACGCTATTCCAAATGTCATCCTCCTCACTTACTTCTGTTACTTTCATTATTACATTGATTCTTATTGAGAAATAATTGACATTTCCCACATCCTGTAGGCTTAGATACGGTTCTAGGGAGAAGAAGAAATACACAAAACAGAACCGAGGTCGGACGAGATAATAGGCATTCTTTTACCATCACCAAAAACAAGGAAGTACATTTGAGAATTCCCAGCCATTCTCTTCGGAAACTCAGATTCGGTACCTTTCAGGGCAGCTGGGATACCACTAATTGGCCGTCCCACGTGACTTTTCTCTGCCACGAGAAGCCTGCTTAGTCTGTGCTAAGTCATCACCTCCTGCAGTTGGAACCCGTTGAGTTTTTGGAACCCAGCAGTGAGTGAGGGGGTAAATGTGCCTTGATGGGGGAGAAGGTGAGCCAGCCTGGGCTGGGGGCCATGGCTAGGCGCTAGCTTTCCTTCTTAACAGTTTGTGAGAAGGCTGAGTGTTCAGGGAAACACTGGGGTCACTGTCTCGGTGCTTTTTTTGTTTTGTTTCTTGCCTGTTTTTTTTTCTTTAAAGATTTATTTTATTTTTTACTGAAAAATCAAATATACAGAGAGAAGGAGAGACAGAGAGGGAGATCTTCCTTCCATTGATTTACTCCCCAAGTGGCTGCAACAGCTGGAGCTGTGCCAATCAGGAGCTAGGAGCTAGGAGCCTCTTCTTGGGTCTCCGATGCAGGTGCAGGGTCCAAAGGCTTTGGGCTGTCCTTGACTGCTCTCCCATAAACAGGGAGCTAGATGGGAAGTGCGGCCACTGGAATTAGAACCGGCACTAATATGGGATCCCGGAGCGTGCAGGGTAAGGGCTTTAGCCACTAGGCTACCGTGCCATGCTGTTTTGCCTGTCTTTGAGAGCTGTGATGTCAGAAAGGTATGGGATCAGGGCTGGATCCAATGACATCATCTCCTTCAGCCTGCGATTTTCAGAAACCTGAATAGCTTTCCTGAGGTCAGTTAGGGAGGCAGGTGCAGGATGAGCCTTGGATAAGCCAGGGCTGCCCTCAGAAGCAGAGGTTTTGTGCAACTCCTGCTGTTGGCTCTGCAACCCTGTTTGGAATTTCCTACCAAATGTGGGGGGGGGGACATGGAGATTCTCTGCTGCCCGATAGTAGTGGCTACTTCTTGTGGGGCCCAGCGTTTCCTATTTGAAATTGCATCAAGAAAGACCATCATGTGTGTGATGCCTCAGTAAGGCCACTTGCCTGTTTAAAGGCGACAGGGGTTCACACAGACTGGGGTTCGTGTAGACTCTTGCACTCACTTAACCTCACACCAAAGATCTCTGAGCGAGTCATGTGGACAATTGCCCCGAGCCTCTGTGCTGCTACCTGGTAGGACTCCTTTAGAGCTTACCTGCCTGTGACCTGAAGCGCAGCTTCCAGACCTGCATGTGAAATGTGGCTAGAAGGTCAAGGGGAATACACGTGGAACATGACCTCTGACATGACTGGAAGGTCAAGTTTGTCTTTGGTGGGTGGGGAGTTCAGGGTCCAAAGGCTTTGGGCTGTCCTTGACTGCTTTCCTACAAAAAGACACCCTCCTGCCGCCCCCTTCCTTAACCTTTATAACCCTGGAATTTGTGTTGAATAAATGGACATTCCTCACAAGTTTGTCTCCGGTGGTTCTTGCGACTGAAAAATACCGTTGCCTTACCCTTGGTGACCTTGGGGCCTGCTGGCTGGTTTAAACCCCGAGAGAGTCAGAGGAGGCTCCACATTGGCTTGCTGACCTGGGGAAATTCACTGAGCCGGCAGCTGTTGGCTTTTCTGGCTTAGTGGGGTGTGTGCTTGACGCCAGTGGGGCCCTGTGTGCCAAGAGAACTTGTGTGTAACTCCTAGAATCTTCACTGGGAAGTGTCTACTCAGGTCTAAAAGCATGGCTGCCACTTTCTGTCCCCCCTCCCACCCCCCATTTTCTCCCTAGGACAGAGAGACAAATCATTTCATTACTCCAGTTCTGTCCTTTGTTGTGGCATTCAAGTTCCTCTCTCAGTTGTATCTTCTTTGCTATTCCTTCATCCATCCATTCTTTCAACCAACCCCTTTTTCTCCACATGCTGTTAAACACCTGCCATATGCCGGACACTGAGCCGGATGTAGGGGAGAAAAGGCAGATCATTGCTAAGTCTGAAGGGCCAAGAGGCAGTAGAGAATAGCTGTCCCTGGAGGGACCTGCCTGACAGGAGCTGTGGCTTCCTCTTAGCTAGGGGACGGTCCCCTACCACAGTGACCCTGAAGCTGGGAGGTACCCTTGCTTGCTGTCCTCTTGGCCTTCGCTTTCCTGCCAGTGCCTCTCATTGACTGGGTCCATCTGGAACCCTAAGGACAAGGCACCCACTGGGGTAGCCTATCTATGGCAGACTAGCAATAATGTGATAAGGGGGCGAGTACATTCGGAGCGGCGAGGAAAACAGCCAACACAGTAGGGTTTTGTGACGGATGTATCCAGAGAACCCTTGGGGCCTAAAGAAAGGCATTTAAACTTATAAGGAAATTACTGGTTGTTCATCAGAGCTGAATGTAGAGACTGGAGCTGTGATCTAATAATATCTGGGGGAATTAAAGATGCTGTCACGAGGCTGCTGTTCTGTTGTGTAATCACTATGGTTGCAAGTCCTTTGCCAGTTCTCCTATTGAAAAGTGAAATCACTCTTTCCTCCATATTAGCTGAGTACATCCTGGTGGGTGTCTCTCTTTTGAAAAATTCATTAATTTATTGAACTTATTGTTTGAAAGGCAGGCAGGGAGAGAAAGGGAATTAGAGCTCTCATACACTGGCTGTCTCATAAATGCCCCCAGTAACTAGTGCTGTGCTGGGCCAAAGCTGGGAAACAGGGATTCAGTCATTATGCCAAATCTCCATCCTGCAGTTGGTCTGTTCTGACCCCTAGGATTGAGGGGAAATGATATTTTGTGACTTGCGAGGCTAGCTTATAAGGAGTTACCCTGAGTTCATGGGGACACTTTAGCTGGCAACCAAGAATCGCCCTCAAGGCACCAGACGTGTGAAGGTGAGCATCTTGGACCCAACAGGCTGGCTCAGCTGGTACATGAGCATTGCTCAGAAGCCTGCTCCTTCTCTCGGAGCAGCAGGACTTTCCAGGCCTGGCGGAGCTCTTCTCAAATCCCTGACTTGGAAAAGCTTTGAGATGCAATACAGTGGTTATATTTCAATTCACTAGATTTTACGACAAGTTTTTAAGTAGCAGTACATCATTAGGAAATAGTCTATCTGTTGGTGATTGCTGTCTATCCTGTGTTCACAACAACACTGAAAAATAACAAGACCTCTTTATTAGACCCTACACACACACACACACACACACACACACACACACACACACACACACGGCTTTAACCTCCTCATTCTTTGATAACTGGTCAGGTCTGACATTTGGCTTTGATGTCAAGCTGTTGAATTCGGAAAGTGTTTTGACTTGTGGAAGTGGACAAAGTGGTGAATGCCTCCAGCATGAGGAGAGATTATAACCCTCAAATAAAAGCTTAGCAAGAAAGTAAACTGTATGCTTTCTACCTTCATGCTCCATGAAGAAAACAAATTTGCATGTTTTATTCATATCAGAATAAATTTTTCGATTAGACCCATCTCTGAGAAGAAAACAAAACAGGGAAATGTGTAACTCATCAGCCTTCTTGGGGAGGAAGAATATCTATAATTGAAGTGCAGTGTTGACTAGAATAGACTGGATTATTCCACTGTAATAGATAAGCTGCATATCTTGGTAACTTCATCAAACAGCAGTTCATTCTGTGCATGGCCACAAGCCCACCATCGGAGTGGCATACATGGGTGGGGGGTGTGTTTCTACTCATGGAAATGATTAGACGGATGCTGACTGAAGAATCATCTTGACCCGTGGTTCAGCTGTCTCCTGAGCTTGGGAAAGTTCCATAGTGACTCATGCTGACTTGTAAACTTAATTCAAACAGGTGACTTCCCCCCCCACCACCAATTTTACTGGCCATGTGGTTATGTTAGGAGACTTTAAAGTTCATGGAGGAATGAAATTAAAAGATTAAGTGTACTTTGGTGTAGAAAAGTTTCAGAGTCTATGTGTGGTTTTTTTTTTTCATAATATCCTGTAATTTTGCAATTTCAGTTTTTTTGCACCAAAGTAGACTTATCTTTTGATGATATTTCCGTGAAGTACCCTCAACTCAATTTGAAAAGGACAAGGATGCTTGCCTGGACGAGAGAAGATCTCAAAGTCCTTGGTGAACAGCATCAACACAATATCTGTATGGGCCAGCTACTTTCTGTGCATGACTCATTGACGTTCAACACAAACTCATTTTGCAGGTGGAAAATAGGTCTGCAGAGGAAAAGTGACTTGTCCATAGTCATACAGCTAATAATTGGAAGGGAGAACCTGGAACCCAGGCTTCGAATCTGATTCCAAAGTGCTTGCTGCTACTAATGTTGGTGAAGCATTTTCATGTGTGTTTGCATGGTGCTGGCATTAGTTCAGTTCTGATGAGGGCTCTTCCAGGCTCACATCTCAAACCAGGAGCAGAGACAGGAAAGGCAGAGTTAGGTTTATTCTTGTTACAAACGGCTGGCTCCAGGGAACTCAAAGGGGCCCATGAGAAAGGCTTTCTCAGAACACGGCCCCCAAAGTCTCAGGGAGCTCCCAGTAGGCCGTGCTTTCCCAGAGCTCCACCGGCTTCAGCAGTGTTACCCTGGGGATTATGGCTTTGATTGAGCAACTTGTCAGGAGACACAGTTAGACCGTATCCAAGCCTCAGCACCTGTTGCTTATGAGCTGGGGAGGACAAAAGGAAGTGAGGAAAAAGTGAATCGTGGTGTTTGTATCTTGGTGTCCCCTTCCTCTTCACAGGATAATTGACTTTCCCTTCGATGTGGGCTCTAAAGTGCTGTGAGAAGATTGATAAGTTGCAAAGTCCTTGCTGTGTTCATAACACTGTTCTTTTTTATAACAGGATAAAGAGAAAAGTCAGAAAAGAATCCCCAGGTCCTGTGGAGTTTATTATGCCCTAAGGAAGAGGAGACAGATATCCTTTAAAATTGGCTTATACTCACTGAAGGAACCTACCTGGAATTGTTTAATACAAGCTGCATCTCCTAAAGTTTAAACAATATGTTGTTACAAAGTAATAATTCCTTTTATATGGCAAGCAGTAAAATCTTGGAACATGTTCAGTTATAAATATAGATTATTTCAAGCAGGGTTTAGAACAATAATTTATTTTTAAATCAAAGACTCTGAGAATATGCTGAAAGCTATTCTTTCTCCTAGGAAAATGTTATTTACGCATTGGTATTTTTTTTTCTTACAGTTTTGGGGCTTGTTAAGATGTCATGGTATAGATGAATGTTCAGTTGTAAATGTTGAAGTTTCTAGAGCCACACCTACAAATAGTATGAAATGAGTGAATGAAAGGAGAGGAGGGAGTTTCTGAGATATAGCTGTAATCTTCCCTTCTGCCTAGAGGAAATCCATTCTGTGTTCTTTCTGTGAGGCCGTAACTCAGAAAGCAAGGTTGGTCTTTGCTCTCAGGCTTCTGAGCACTGTGTTGTCGGCCTTAGGATGTCAGTGAACTTGAGGGACTTGAGGTTGTAGGTCAACTGAGAGATTGCTTGGCGAATGGAAACACGGCAATGGGTTGGCTGAATCTGTCAGGGCTGACTACCAGGGTGGGAGATGAACACCTGACCTTTGCTAGGGAAGGGAACAAGGTCTCATCAGGCACCCTTGGCTTGGCCCCTTTGAGCCCCAGGTGCTTGTTAGAAGCTCATGTGGCACCATGGAGAAAGCAGTGGTTTGCTACGCATGTCGGATTTGCCAGATAGGGGATAAGGGGTCTGACCTGAGGAAAATAGCAGAGCCATGGACCGTTTCAGAACCCAGAGAACTTCTACCACTCAAGGGCTTGCTTTTCTTATCTTTTTAAAAATTGAACTATGATAATGGTTTTTATAAATGGTATACACTGTTGAAAATGAAAGTGAAAATACTTGTTCTGTGATAGCCAAAGTGAGACTTCCCAGGAAAAAGACATTTGTTCATAAGCCATCTCCTCCATGTTGGTATCAACTCCAGTGCTAAGAATATAAGAAGCATCTAAAAATGTTTTCTGGGTGAGTGATGACTAGTGAAAGAAACAGTCTAGATTCGCCCAGTTGGGTAGATCTAGAGAAACATTTTAGAAGAATAGACAGGAGTTGGTGATGTGTATGTAATGGCAGGCCTAGACTTGGGTAGGGGAAAGAAAAAGGGAGAGAGATAATGGGGCACTGTTTGGAGGTGCACAGTTTGTGTGGCTCTTGGTGGTCTGTACCATTCACCTGCTGGTCCCTCTGTAAGGTTATAATTTTAAGATGGAGAGGAGGGACCAAGAGTTTTATTCAGTCCTACATGCCCTGTCTCTCATCGTCTAGTCTTGCATGTTAAAAGTCAGGGACAGAAGACCAAGAAAGGAGAGGAGAATGTTTTAGGAGAACCTGGCATGCTTGCATCTAAGAGGGAAGGACACTGAAGGCCTGTTTTGCTGACTGACTCATCCAGAGTTCTTGATTGGCTGCTTCCAAGGCTGTAACTCAACACTCTTATTTGCCATACACCTCAGCTGTTTTCTTTGGGCTTTGTGACAATGCTTATTTGCTGGGCACTGGTTTGGATGGGTTCTTGGGCCAGATTAAATGTGTGATTGTTCTCTTGGCAAACTGGAAGGTAGAGCCAAAGTTACTGAATATCAATCAGTGACAAAACCAAGACTCAGAGTCATTAGGTGACCAACGTAAGATTGCCAAGCTCAATTATTTAGGACCTAAGAAGATGAAAAATCCAATGTGGTACTTAAGGGAGTGTAAAGAAATGGTGCTTGAAGCATTTGGGGGTTGTGGGACTGGATCATTTTATGAAACAGATACTACATTTTTCTCCACAAAAACATATGCACATGGAAGAAAGCACCCAGGATTTTAGTTCTGCCCCTACTGACCTCTGAGGTCTCAGAGAGATTGGTGCTTGTGCCTGAGCCCCTGTTTCCGATGTGAGATCTCTGATGTTGTCATCCGTTTGTTAAGTCTTGGCTCAAGCAGGACACTGGATAAGAAGTGGAGCTCCTGGGCATGAACCAACACTCATATGGGATGCCAGTGCGTGCAAGGCGAGGATTTAGCCACTGATCCACCTTGCCTGGCCCATATGATAGACTTTTTAGTTTAATGGAGTTTGTCCTTCAAAAGAAAGAAGGTTCTTTTAGGCATTTGTGTTGTTCTCCCAGGGTTATGGTAATTCAGACATGGTGCTGTGTTTGAATTTAGATGGTTTTGTAAGTGAGTGGGCAGCTGGAGGTATGCAGTTGGTAAAGGCGGCAAAACTGGGGCACCTGACATCGCAGCTGAGGATGGCTGCAGCTTTCTGGTATTATCAAAGGAGGCGGCTTCAGTGTTATAGCAATTGCACAAGTAAGCTAGACAGGGTGAAAGATAGGTTGTTTATTTAAATTGAGTTTTCCAAACACCCTTGGTCTGATTGTGTGGTCCACACAGTTCTACAGTGATCCCTGGAGAAGAATGTTTAGGATGCTGTGTCTGCCTTGGTGCCCCTCCTGACACGCTGCTCAGCTCTGGCATATAATCCTGAGTGATTGATACTCTGCTCTGAGAGCACAGTGTGTGGGTCCTAAGCCTCAAGTCATCGGGCTACAGTGATTTCTCTCCTGGGTTGTGATTAGAAACAGTCTACTCCCTCTGTCTCCACCCGCTCCAACTGCTTAGGTGTTGCAGTATCTCACTGAGTCATTTTCCCATTATTTGACATTGATGATGTCTTCCTTGCCCTGATGTGATGAGTTCTCTGGACATCTGAACTCATTTCCTGAACTTCTTCCAATCTTGTTTTCTGAAGTGTTTGTATTTTGGTTTAGGTCATAGGGCATTTGCCTGATTCAGTCTGAGGCCAGCTTGCACTGGCCACTGCAAGTGTGATTAGTGGGACAACTGTTGCTCCACACACTTTACCTGCATCCTATCATTTTATTTACTGTGGAGCCTTCCAGGACTGGGAAATTCAGGGATCCTTATGAACGCCATTTTGTATGTAGAAAAATGGAAGCATCGACATATGCCTGAGTAGCCAAAAATCTCACAGCTGATACGTACAGCATGGGAATTTCTCTCCAGAGCCTGGATTTTGAAATATTGAAAATGTAGTGTTTCTCTAGCATCAAGCGCCTTAGAATCAAATGGAGGGACTTCCAAAGCAGCTTCCGAATCACCAGGTCTTGGAGTCGGGTGGCCGGGGAAAGGGCTGGTGACCTGCAAGTTCCCGTGTGATGCAGCTGCCGTGCAGAGATCTCTGGCATGGCGTCTGAAGTGGGCTACTCATGCTGGCTGCTTGGATTCAGACACTGGCTCTGGTGCTTGCGAAGGGCACGGACTGGGGGGAAGGCACTTTATCTCCTGTTTGCTGACTGCCCATCTACAGCTGAGGATTGCATTAGGGACTCCATGGAAAAAGGCTTTCCCCTTATTAGAAAGTCTGTAAATAGCTCTATCAACTGACCTATTGTTGCTCTTGCACTGTTGTTCCTCTGGAGCATCGCCAGTTTCTCATTGTCTCAGAGATGGAATATTCTGCTTTTTTGTTTTTCATATGAAGTGCAAAACAAATACATATATAGGTAAACATGCATATGCATGTTTTAGAGGTACTATATAATGGAGACTAGCATACCATGAACTGAGAAAGTAAAGCTACATTGCAGTATGCATCTCTACCCCAAATGAAAGGGTTAGAGCTAACACCTCGTCCTTGTCCGGTGTGGCCGTAACACGTTTTGGAAAACAATATGACATGTAAAAATATTAGATCATATATTTTGTTCCTGAGGACAAATGTATCTCTGTGTTCATGATGAAATTACAAATTCACACAAAGAATTTAACAGTTAATGCTTGATCATCTTTGAGTAGTTCTTTCTCTCAACTTATAAACAAATTTAAATAATACAATATACTGAATATCTTTCACTTGCCAATACAAACTATTTTCTCATACCCTCTAAATATTCTTGGAGAATGTAATTTTCGTTGAGTATGAGATCTTCAGTTTAACAAATATAACATGCTATTTAAAACAAACAATCTATAATGATAGCTAGATAGTTCCAAATTATTGATATTAAAATCAATTCTGTATTGAAGTTTCATCCGGGCATGTATTTATGGTAATTTCAACCCATCTCACATGAAATTAGAATTTTACTCGGTCACAGGACATGAATATGCTCTGCTGTCCCATAAATTTCAAACAATAATATTATGTAAACTGTTAAAGTACTCAAGATTTTATTGTCTGATGGAGACATAAAAGAATTCGGTGAGCCGGTATTTGTTAAAGAAATTGACTCAGCAGTTAAAACTGTGTTTTTAATAGCCTCACATTTCTAAATACAAGAAATACACCAAGCAAGAACATTTGAGTGCCGTTTTAATCAAAATTCTGCAAACTGGAATTATACATGATTCATGGGGCATAGAAAGAAAAGACCTGCTGCTCATTTTATAGATTGGTGCTAACGGTGATCCCAAACACTAACAGTAAAAGGATTCTAATGACTCCCGTTATTGGAGGTCGAATGTGATTCCTCCCTCAGTAAAATCCTACCATATAAAAATGGCAATCCTTTGAAAACACAAGAAGAGATTACTTCTGGAGTGAAGGTTCTATGTGCATATCACTGCATCTCCCCACATTGATAGCTGAATACCCCAGTCTGGATCTGTGGGAAAATGGAGTTGGAGGTAAAGTTAGCAGAGTGGACAGTAAGAGAGGTCAAGTCCCAGGGGAGTCGAGGCAGAGTGAGTGATGCTGGCAAGGGGAGAGAGCCTGAAGCAATAGTGTTGCCATGCTGGGCACCACTTCCTAGAGTGGTACAAAGCCAGTTAGCCTCACAGATCCTTAAGTATGCTCTCTGTGTTCATGACAACTTCTCCAAAAGGTTTATAAAAGGAAGTTGCATCATAGAGGCAAAAGGAAGGGAGTGTTTCTCTCGTTCCCTCTTGACTCTGGTTTCCTGAGTGTCAAGGTTCATTTCAGAGACTTAATGCTGCTGAATACCTGGGGATTTGGCTGCTCCGGCAGAAGCAGATCCCAAGCCCTGTGGTGTGACATTTCATCTAAGCCCAGAATTGTAGGGGAGATTCAGCGGGGTGTGGGCCCACACAAGGGAGCAGAGCAAGAGGCGGCTTAGTCGAGCTGCATATGGTACCACATATAAGCAGCTTTAGGTGCCATGCAACACTTCTTTGTAATAAAAAGCAAGAAGATAATCTTTTTAAAACCATCTTTAGGTAGCATTTTCAATTTACATGATGATCAAAGGCTGTTTTAAAAAGTTTATTTTTATTGGAAAGGCAGTTTGCAGAGAGAGGAAGATCTTTCTTCTGTTGGCTCACCCTCCAAGTAGCTGCCACGGCCGGAGCTAAGCCTATCCAAAGCCAGGAGCCAGGAGCTTCTTCCGGAACTCCCACAGGGGTGCAAGGCTCTGGCCCTGTGAGTCCCCCACTGCTTTCCCAGGCCACAAGCAGGGAGCTGGACAGAAAACGGAGCAGCTGGGATACAATCCGCCTTCCATATGGGATCCCAGCGAGTGCAAGGTGAGGACCCCAGCCACTAGCCTACTATGCTGGACCAATGATCAAAGGCTTAATGTTATACTGCAAAGAGAGTTCAGCAGGTTGAAAAGGTCACAGTTGAGCGAGATACAAGCTAGTGGTATAAACAATAAACAATACAGATGACCATTTCACTCCTATATAGTAAATTATAGAATAAACATAGATCATTCATAAAACTATTGTAGTATATCATTCTTAAGCACTGACTTGTGACAAAGATATAGAAAAAAATTTGACAAAATTGTGTTTGCAGCAATACTGATACATACAAGCATTTCTTTGATTGTTTTTTACCTGCTTTTTTTGTTTTAGTTTTATACCCTACATATAAGGGAGAACATGTGGACTTTATACAGATTTTTTTCATTTGAGCTGGTATCCTTCAGTTGCAACCATTTTGATACAATGGTAGAATTTCATACTTTTTTGGAGCTGAATAATATATACCACAGTTTATTTATCTGTTCATCTGGTGATGGACATGTTGGTTGCTTCCGTATGTTTTGGCTGCCGTGACCGGTGCTGCTACAAGCACGGTGGTGTTTGTGTGTATTTTCCATGAGGTGTTCATGTCTTTTGTGTTGTAATGAGTAAAGCTGCTATCTGTAATGCCGGAATCCCAAATGGCTGTTGGTTCAACACCTTGCTGCTCCACTTCGAGCCAGCTTGCTGCTAATACACCTGGGAAAAGCAGAGGAAGATGTACCCCTGCCACCACATGGGAGACCTGGAAGAGCCCTTAGCACTTGGCTGTGGCCGCTCTGTTGCTGTGATCTGGGAAATGCATCAGCAGATGGAAAATCTCTTTGTCTCTCTGTTGCTTTTCATTTTTTAAATAAGTGAATACATGTTTTAAGAAATTAGAAAGTGACAAATTCTGTATATTTGTCACTTAAGAAAAATGAAATTAACACAAAATTATATAAAATCAAGAAATAGAATTAACTCCCAAATATATTTCCTACATAAAAGAAGATGGGTTTAAATATGCGTTTCCTAAAAAAGGATTTATTTGAAAGACAGGGTTATACGCACAGAGGGAAAGAGAGAGATTATCTCATCCACTGTTTTGCCGGCCTCAATGATTAGAGCTAGGCTGGGCCAAAGTCAAGATCCAGGAACTGCACCGAGATCTCACACACATGGTGCAGGTGCCTGAACATTCGAGCCATCTTCTGCTACTTTTCCAGGGAGCTGGATTACTAATGGAGCAATTAGTGTCACGGAGACGGATTAACCTATGGAGTGTTGCCCCAAATTCAAATCATTACAGGTGTTAATTCCCCTCAAATTAACCTCTCCTATTGGTGTAATTTTAATAGATGTTCTAATGGAAATTTTCATAAAACACGAAAGATTATACCCACCCTGTCTACACCCTGGCAGAAATGGTTCAAGATTGAGTGCCCACGTGATTTCATAGACTATGACAGATGACAAGGTCAATGGCATGCTCCCCAGAGGCTGTCGTACTACGTGTTCATAAAATGGCTTTGGATGACGGGATCCATTGCATGTTCCCTAGTGAAGCTCACATGGGTTTACCTTGCAGTGACTTCACTAAACAGGAGCCAGAAAGCAGAGAGGCCGGGCCTAAATAAAGGTGTCTCCATCCACTCTCATGAGAACCGCCTTCTGAAGGTGCGTCTACAGTAATTTGTAAGACCCACATCCGAAAGGCTACCATTGCGATAGGTTCTCTTTCTCTTAGTACTGTTAACTTTGGAGTTTAAACATCTGTGTCAGTTAGGGAGCTGAATCATACTCACAGTGTTACATTCTCATGTTTTTTTTAGTACAGGAACATACACAAAACAAAATAATTTGTAATGTATATGACATAATAAGAAGTGGAAAGTTGATAGAAGGAGGGAGATAGCAGTGGGCCCTGGGAATGACTCAGTTTGAGATTTTGTGTGGGCTGACTAGGGCTTCTTCCTTGCCTAGATGTAAATAGTTTGGTGTTCTTATATTAAACAGTAAGTGTAATAGCAGATGTTCTCATCTTTCCCCCTCAGAATCTAGCAAGCAGTAGGGTGCTAAATAAATAAATGGTTATTAAATGAATGTTTCTGGTATTTGCCCTTTGACTGTAATTTTAGTATTAATGTATGCTTTGACATTTATAGACAAAATTCCTCATATATTTTTATGTTTTAAAAAAATCTATTTCAAATGCAGTTGCGTGCGCGCGCGCACACACACACACACACACACACACACACACACACACACACAATTGTCCATATTCTTGTTCACTCCCCAAAAGGCTGAACCAGGCTTAAGTCAGGAACCAGGAGCCTCGTTTAGTGGCTCCTACATGGGTAGCAGGGACCCAAGCATCTGGGCCACGTTTCTTACTGCCCCAATCACAGCAGTAGACAACTGGATTGGAACTATAGTAGCCAGGATTTTAACTGGTACCCATATAAGATGTTGTTACTGCAAGCAACGGCTTAACACGCCCACACCACAACAATTGCCCCTGTTTTAATTTGGAGACTGGAATAATAAGTGTTTTAAAGATTGCTGGATTTCCTCCATTCTTCTCTGGAGTCCCATTATTGACATTTTAATCTTAGTGAAGCATCGTATCTGGTATGATTTGATGCTCAATGAATGCCATTATCATTGCAGTAATAAAGAAACTGAGAGGGTGAAGAGATTTGTAATTTTCAAGTAGCCAGAAAATTGATGAGTAGGCCTCTTTTGCTTTTCTTAGGCTGGATCTTATGAATAGAAGGTGTGGGCGTGGAGGGAATGAGCATTTATTCAACAGCTTTTATGTTCTAAGTGTAGGGCTAAATCTTATATATACTATGCTCTCTCTCTATATATATTCTCTCTGTATATAGCCTATATATATGGGATAGCAGAGTTGTCATTCGAACCCATTACCTGGTACCAAAGTCAGGGCTGTTTGTTTCATATAATGGTATTGGTTCCCAGGATCATAATCAGTATATTCAGAATTGTCTACTAATTTTCTCATGTTTTTTCCACATTGCGTTTTATATTCAGCATTTCCACGTCAAAGAATATCAGCAGAAAGGGTAATGTGCACCTGTGTGATGAACTTGAATAGACATTGCTCCAAGGAATAGAGATAAATGGCCAACCAGCACATGCTTAACAGCAGTCATCAATGAGAAAGATGCATAATGAAACCACAATGAGACACATTAGAATGACTGCACACTTGGATGACTATAATAAAAGAATAGGAAAATAATTATTTGTGAGGGCCTTGGAGAAATGGGAATGCTTTAAACATTTCTGGTGAGAATGTACAATGTGCAGCCTTTATGAAATGGATTGATGACTCCTCAATAACTCACACATGGAATTATCATCAGAGCTGACCGTAGCATTCCTAGATAGCCAAAGAATTGAAAAACCCATCAAGCAATTGCATGTGCTTGCATATTCTTAGCTCTGCAGTAGCCAGAAGGCTCAGCCAAAGTGTCCATCAGCAGATGAGTAGATAAATGGTGCTGCATCTCTGTGATGGGATATTATTCAACCACAAAAAAGGATGAAATACTGACGTATGCTACAATATGAATGAACTGCCACAGCATTCTGCTGAGTGCTGGAAACTGGGACAAGTAGATGCAGCTCCGTAAACAGGAAGCATTCTGAATAGAGAAGTGTACTGGGACAGAATGCCAGCTGGTCATTGCCAGGGCTTGAAGGAGTGGGGTATAGGGAGAGATGCCTTCATATGAGGGGGTTTTGCCTAGGAAGCGGGTAGGACTAGTTTAGAACTAGTCAGAGGCAGATATTGCACAATGTCATGAATGTATAAATTCCACCGAACGCTTTTTCTATAGAGGGATGAATTTCACATAATGTACATTCTTGATATATAATATCAACACCAGAATTCCTAGGAGCTCTGCAGTGGATATCAAAGCGTATCTGTTTTTAAAAGCCAGCACCATGGTCCTGATACACACCAATGGCTGTGAACACCTGTCCTCCATGCCAGCAGTGCCCTGGGAATGTGCCCAAGCGTTATCACATGATCCCGTTTCTGTCCTCATTTAACCTTCATCAGACTTGACTCGGTGGGTCAGATTTACTGTCTGTCAGTTTTTGCGCTCCAAGAAGCAAATGCAAAGCAAGCGAGAAATTCAAAGAATAAAGGGGCAAGAGGACAAACCTGTGGGAAGAGAAGTGAGGGTCTGAAACTTGAGCAAAGACAGTGAGGAGAGAGGGAGGGAGGGCTCCAGTCTGGAGTGTAGCCCTGAGAAGGTCTCAGCCAGGCAACAGGGAGCTCTGGGGCCTAGACTGCTGTTCAGGGCAGTGCTGCCTTGGTGCAGACCAGCCCGTGTCTGGTATCTGAATCGTTCTCTCTCATTGACCAGGAGCAGCCCGGGGGTGTGGAGCCTCGGAGATGAATGCTGTGATCTGCCAGGGCACGTTGGGCGTGCCCACGAGCTGCACCTCTTACCTCAGGCCCCTTTTGCAGGAAGATGGGAGCAGCTTTCTGTGGTCGCTGCACAGGTTTTATAATCACCTCGAATGGCATCTGCCAAGTGCAGTTAATATCATTGCCAGGATTGAGGAAGACTAAACATGATAAAATAAATACATGGTTTCTGGTACAGAATGCGATGTGAATACAAAGCAGAAAGCTCCTGTGTTGTAGGAGGAGTAATGTAAGTGGCTGGCTAATATATATATGTTTTGTAAGTCTGACAGACAGCATCATTTGGTGAATTACAAGTTGTTTCTTTTATTTAAAGATGTATTTATTTTTATTGGAAAGTCAGATTTTTACAGAGAAAAGGAGAGATAGAAAGATCTTCCATCTGTTGGTTCTCTCCCCAAGTGGCCATGATGGCCAGAGCTGAGCTGATACAAAGCCAGGAGCCAGGAGCTTCTTCTGGGTTTCCCATGTGGGTGTAGGGTTCCAAGACTTTGGACCGTCCTTGACTGCTTTCCCAGGCCACAGAGAGGAAGCTGGATAGGAAGCGGGGCTGCCGGGATTAGAATCAGTGCCCATATGGGATCCCAGTGCATGCAAGGTGAGGACTTTAGCCACTGGGCTACTGCACTGGGCCTTTTACACAATGAACCCCAAAACGGACAGAGAGATGAGACTACCTTCCCTGAGGTCATGTGGCAGCAGCAAGTTGAAAAAGCCACCTCACCAAAAGTCCTACAGATGTTTCATTCAGCCACCTGCTTATCTGAGAATTTACTCCGTGTCACTGGAAGGAGGGACTGCATGCATTTTTTACGTTTGATAAAGCTGTCCGCAGGTGACACCTGCTAGATCTCTGTGAGATTGCTTTAATTTTTCCATGTCTCGCTTGTACATTACAGAGAGGTGCCAAGTATCTTCTCTCGTTGCCACATGCCTGTTGGCATTGGGAACTGTTGGAAGGATTATAACACTTCCAGCATCTTTGAAAAAAATGCCATCTTAGGAGGAAAAAAAGGATGAAAATGTAAACTCGTTTCATTTAAATCTCAGTGCTTCGGCCACACAAACCCAGGAGTTGACACAGGCAGACAGGAAATGGCTCCCTGTCTGCGATGGCATCTGTAAGGGGGCAGGGCAATGATGGCCCCTACTCCTCTCGGGTTTTGGGGTCACTGCAGGTCATCGGCTGACACCCGAGGAGGACCCTGGTTGTTATATTTCCCCTGCTGCTATTGCACCGGAAAGTGGAATATTAATAAAAGCCAGGAGCACGCTAGGGGCAGGGAAGACCTTGCAGCCACACGATGCCCTGTGCTTTCTCAGCCATTTGTCTCACTTCACTTGCTTTTCTGGATGTTGCTCTAAGATCCTGACAGCCCATCCCTCCCAACTCAGAGTCACCAAGCTGCAAAGTCATTTGTCAGCTTCCACTGCAAGAAGGTTGACACTAAAGGACTGCTCTGAGCTTTCCCCAGACTCTCTTCTGGCAGAAAAGAAGAGAAAGAGGTATGTGGCAGATCAGACAGGGAGGCCAGTGGTGTGCGATCATGCGAACCCAAACACATCAAGAGGCATTGCCTAATAGACACCAGTGTCAGTGGTGAAGGAGGAATTTCTGAGCCTGCAGGAGATGGGAGTCAGTGTGTGTGTCTGGGCCAGAGAGGTTAAAAAGTGTTGTTGTTAGGGTCCAACACCTTGCTGTAACAGGTTAAGCCCCCACCTTCAGCATCAGCTTCCCATATGGGTGCAGGTTCATGTCTTGGGTGCTTCGCTTCTGATCTAGTTCCTTGCTTATGACCTGGGAGGGCAGTGCATTATGGCTCAGGTCTTGGGTTCCTGCACCCACGTAAGAGACCTGCAAGAGGCTCCTGACTGCTGGCATCAGATTAGTTCAGCTCTGACCATTGTGGCCATCTGGGGAGTGAACTAGCAGATGGAAGATCAACCTCTCTTTCTCTTCTCCATAACTTCGCCTTTCAAATAAAAAGGATTGCTAGCAAGTAAAGTACTAGGTGGGATGCATTAAGTGATGAAACAGGAGTTGGAAGTGTGGCCAGAATGAGAACTCAGTGTACGGATCACACTGCGTAGGATGGGCTTTGGGAGGCTGGTGATCGCACACCCAGGAGGACGTCAGAGAGCTGCAGAGGTGCAGGGAAGTTAGAACGTCCGGGAGAGACAGAGGCACACTGGTGATTTTAGAGTGATCCTGCAGTGACCTGGTGAGACAGCTGTGCTGGGAGAAGGCCTGGAAGCTGGGAGATTGATGGGTTAGGAGGCCGCAAGACTAGTCCCGTGAGAAATGATCAGCGTGAATGCGTGCCAGTGGCCGTGGGGACCAGGAGCAGATATGAGAGAACTTTTGAATAAGAAGTGATCATTGCAGTAAGAGTAACTGCAGCAGTAGTAGTTAGTTGCCGATGCTATGGTAACATTTACTGGGCTCTCAGATCTCTATCATGGCCTGTGCAATGTGTGTCCAGAGACACACAGCTAGTTGGTAGCAGAACTGGATGGAAACTCAATTTTTTTTGGATTCAATATGCACCCAAAACTTTATTTGTATAGTCTTTGCTTAGGTTGGCAGAAAGATCTTCGAGATCATTTCATAGATGAGGCAACCGATGTTTATTTTTAATCAGCTCATGAGTATGATTATGTCTTGCTGCATAGCAGTTTGAAGGGGAAATAGTTTGCTCACGTGAATTCTTTGGCTAAAAAATGGACTCTGGGTTGATGGGAGAGATTATTGTGGATGAAGACGTGATGCTAGCCTAGAAAGATCCATCAGGTTGTTGTCAACAGGTACAAGCCGCCCAACGGCATTGGGCTCCAGCTCAAAGAAATTGGGATAAAATCTTGATCTTTATTTTTTGACCAAGGAAAATCAAATATGGTGATGGTATGTGTGCATGTGTGATGGTGTGTCTGCTACACCATGTGTGCACACAGGGACTGGAAGCAACCCTGGCAAATATTAGTAACTGTGGGAGGCAAGAGTATAGATAGTGTTACTTTTGATTCTTAAACCTTTCCAGATTTTGCATGGTGGGCACTTTTTACTTTTACAGTAAAGTAGTAGGATTCCCCCCCCCCTTTTTTTCTATTGAAGATGGCATTTTTGAGAAAGAAAAAAGTAGTATCTCTTAAATAAGAGGAATTCAGTAACTATTGATGGATTTGCTGAGTGGATAGACGCCATTTTAATCCTGTTTGCTCATAGCTCACAGATACTAGTAGTTAGAAAATAGAATGGTTGGCCTCATCTCGGCTTTGAAGATGTGAAACTGTGGAAGGAGAAGCTTTGATTTTCTTCAACCTCTTATCCAATCCGTCATCTAATGTTTTGCGTTAAAGTAGCAGTGAGTAACCACAAGTTAACTTCAGCCTTTCTCGGGCCCTTAGTTTTCTTGCAGGTGAGGATGGTGAGAGCTGTCTCTCAGAGGTGGGTTCAGTGATGTGCTGAGACATGTTTAAAAATAAGAAGGAAGAGGGGAAAGGTAGGACTTTTTCTTATCTTCTGTGGTGTAAATTTTCCCACGGTGGCTGACTCCAGGATACCAATGTAACGTCAAAGCTTGATTCTGTATTGCTTTCTCAGTGACTACACGTACAGCAGGTGTCAGTAACCTTAAAAGCATCGATACTAGTAAAATGTAATAATACCATTAGGAAGTGATGACTTTTGAATATTTGTTACCTTAATTTTATTATAATTTTAAGTTCGCATAATTCATTGCTTTCAGAATAGTTGCTTATTTATTTGAAAGGCAAAATTACAGAGAAAGAAGAGCCTGAAAGATCCTCCACCTGCGGTTTCACTCTTCAAATGACAGCGATGACCAGGCCTGGGCCAAGCTGAAATCAGGAGCCAGGAGCTTCATGTGGGTCGCTTTGTGGGTACAGGGGCCCAAACCCTTGGACTATTTTTGCTGCTTCCCTAGGAACATTAATGGGGAGCTGGTTTGGAAATGGAACAGCCAGGACATGGACTGGGACCCAAATAGGATGGTGGCTTACCCCGATGTGCCACAATCCTACCCTCCTAATTAAAAAAAAAAAAAGTTTTAAAGCTTTAACTTTAAAAATGATTAATAAATCATTTAAGTTTATGGAATTTAATTTTTAATGACAGCCAACTTTCAAAATTCCTGAAAATTGAACAGCCCATGCTTGGAGCTGCTGCGAGTCAGCTTCAGCAGTGCACCCGGTTGGTGTTAGAAGACTAAAAGGGAATTGCTAATTTAAAAAATACTTGTCAGTCCCTAAGGAACAACCCAGGTCCTCCCTCAGCCTTCACGGTGTCTCTTCCACCCTCATGTTTTATCGAGCCTGGCCCCACGGTGCTCCTGGAAGATAAGTTCACTCCCTGCCTCCCTGCCTCACGTGGTTCGGGAGAGCGTGGTGAGCGTGACGGCTCGCTGTCCATCAGCTGTCTTCTGAGAAGGAAGACACCATGTCTTCACCAGCCTGGCCCATATTGCTTGCTCCTCACAAAACTGGCATGCAGGATTCTCTGCTCCCTGGACTGGGGATCGGTAGCACCTTGGTTTTTCTCGCTTGCAAAGAGAGAGAGAGCAGTTTAATTAGCGAGTGAGCTGCATGGCTTCCTTCAACTTCAGGTGAAAGCACGGGGAGGTGTTTCCACACCCCACCACTTCTGATGCAGTCGTCACTTGTTTTCAAGTGTAAATCATATCAGAAGTCCATCAGTGACAGCTTACTTGCTTTTCTTTAAAAATAGATTGCATTGTATTTTCACATGACATGTTACTGAGAAAATGGGAAGACAATGTGGTTGATAAATGTTCAGCTCTGAGAGCGCTGTTACTGGCTTTAGTGCATCTTCAACTTTTGGTCCCAGCGCATGTGAGTTAAATAAATGGCATTACACTGTATGTGCAATTTAGCATTCATCCTATATATTTTTGATACAATTAATCTAGAACATTTATACATTATTTATGAGTATTGCTGGAAACAAGTCTATGCTTTTTCATCAAAAGCATTAGGCTGCTTACTTTCTTTTTGCTACAAATTATTATAATGTTTTTATTTTGTGATTTAGTTCTGAGCAATTAAACTTGCCAATTCAAAACAATATCATTAATTGTATTAAGCCTCCAGGGTGAAGTTAGAATACATATACGTACATATACTGGAATAGTTCAGAGGCAGGAGTTTCAAAACACACCACAGACAGTGATAATCGAAACAGCCTGATACTGGCACAAAGGTAGATCTCAACGAACTTCTTCCTTGAGCTTTTCTTTGTTAGTAAACACTCATTTTACATTTTCTCCCGTCTCCGAATTTATTTTCCTAACGACCATAAAGTGACGTCTTGCGGTTCGCAGAATAAATAGAAGCTGCCACGGAGCACTGTCCTCTGTGACACCGTAACCACACAATTATTGACACCTGTGTAGCTGCTCCGTGGAGGGCTCTCCTTCTCTCAGTGTCCGGTGCCCCACGTGCCTCGTCCTTCTCTCCGTGTTTGTCAGTGGGCGGTCCTCTAGCTTCTGCAACTTTAACCTCAGCTCCTTAAGCACCTGCACCTGTGCGTCAGAATGCTCCCTCCTCAGGTACTTTCCCTTGTTCTTGCATCTTTCTTTGACATTTTACAACAAATTTTCTGAAGAAACCTTTGCTGCTCCCACTTTATCACCTCTCGTTTATCTTTGTTTCATCCCAGTGCAGATTCTGCACCTGTTACTCCTCCTAAACTAATCTCGCTGAAGTCAGCTGTGCTTGCTTAAATGTTTGAATGGTCACTTTATAATCTTTACCTTACATGGCTTCACAGTGGCTATTGATATACCTCTATTGAAATGAAACTCTTAATTTCTTTTTAAAAAATATTTATTTATTTTTATTGGAAATTCAGATATACAGAGAGGAGGAGAAACAGAGAGGAAGATCTTCTGTCTGATGATTCATTCTGGCAGTGACCACAATGCCAGACCTGAGCTGATCCAAAGCCAGGAGCCAAGCGTTTCTTCTGGGTCTCCCACATGGGTTCAGGGTCCTAAGGCTTTGGGTTGTTTTCGGGTGCTTTCTCAGGCTACAAGCAGAGAGTTGGATGGGAAGTGGAGTAGCTGTTATTAGAACTGGTGCCCATATGGGATCCCGGTGCATACAAGGGGAGGACTTCAGCTACTAAGCTACTGCACTGGGCCTAAAAAAACTCTTAATTTCTGTCTCTGGTCTCTAGATCTCTTCTGTTCCCAATGTCTCAATTCTCAGGAGAAAGCCTCTCTGTATATCTGATTGCTCAGACTCTGAATGTAGGCATCATCTTACCATCATCCTTATATCCACTCCTGCTACACCATGTCAGCTTTTCTCCCAGAATCCTTCTCAAATGGGTTCATTTCTTCCCTTCTGCACCAGAGCCTGTGTCATTTTCTGATGTGAGTGCTGTAATGATTTCTTTCTGGTGTCTGCGTTTCTGTTCATGCTCTTTCCTGTTCTTCCTTCGCATGGTCCCAGAATGACTCTTAATGCACTTGTACTGCTTCAGGTCACTCACCATTCATGGTGTTGAAAATCGGAAGTCTTCCAGCTGGTCTACAATCTGTGATTCAACACTTGACTGCCTCTCATTCCTCATTTTCTTCCCATTCTCTATGCCTCAGCCGTGTTGAGCAGCCTTAAACATCAGGAACCCTAGAGACTTTGCATATGCAATTCCTTCTGTTTGGAATATTCTCTTGTTAACTTTCCTTGATTGACTGCTGCTCATCTGTCAGGTTCTATGTAAATTCCTTGCCTAGGAAAGAAGTTCTTCTCTTACTCAAAAGATATTCCTCTTTCACTGTCTCTTCACACTATTTCTCCTTTCCCCATGGCCTGTATTCGTTTGTGTAGGTTTATATTTACGTACTTGTATGTAGACATGTGTTGTGTACTGTGTAGGCTTACAGTGGGCCACATACGTCACGGTAATCTCTAAGAGTGTGCTGAAGCTGAAGTGTTGCTGTCGCTTAGTGATGTTGTAGGAATCGTGATGTGATAGTAGACAACGTTATTCACATGTTTGTGGTGATGCTGACGTAGAAAAACTGCATCTCCATTGGTATTAAAATATGGTGCATATAGTTATGTACCATACATCACACTGGATAATGGCAGTAAGCAACTGTCACAGGCTTATGGATTATTATAGCATATTTTTAGTGTTATCTTAAAGTGTACTTCTGTTCTTAGTGTGAAGCAGCATGTTCCGTGCATCTAACGGCATCCTGTGTTGATCATGATTCTTGACTGTGTCAATAGGCCATTTTGGGCGGCTGGCCTGTACCACCCTGCCTTGTATACATAAGCGATGTGATGTGTACACCATGACAGAATCACACAATGCCACATTTCCCAGGATGCCTTCCCCCTGTGTGGTGGTACACAACCATATTTAGTACCTGTCTCTCGCATGAGGGTGGGGACTGGACCAATCTTGCTCTCTGCTTGGTCCTTCAGCCCTAATATGGTGCATAAAAAAGGAGCTCTTGTAGGACGTTGTTGACTAGATGGTGGAAAGTTGTTGACTAGATCTGGGCTAGGATTTGTTTTAGTAGCTTTATTTGTTTGGTATCAGATGGCGGGTTTCCTTTCAAGATTCTCTACTGAGCCCTTGTAACTGAACCAGCTGATGTTATGGTAATCAGGCCTTTCAAGTTGTCAGCATGGGTATACTTCTGATTACGCTGTTGACCTTTGATTGGGAGACCTCCTGTCCTCCTGTCCAGACCCATTAGCTGACATTGGATTGTTTCCTGACATACAGCACCATATCATTCACGGAGTCTCTTGAAGGTCCTTGAATTGCCGTGTGCATTGGGAACATGGCTTTGCTGAGATAGCTCATTGGGACTAACTTGCATTGTGATGTCCAAGTTGAAGTAGAGCAGTGTAGTATTTTATTAATTTTTGTTTTCTAAGCATTTGTTTGCTTGAGAAGGGATGGAGAAGGAGAAATAAAGCGAGACAGTGCTTTCATCAGCTGTTTCACTTCTCAAATGGTTGTAGCTATTGGGTCTGGGCCAGGCTGAAGCCAGGAGCATGAAGTGCCATCTGGGTCTCCCGCGTAGAGACCGCCTGCTGTATTCTCAGATGATTAACAGGAAGCAGGATAGGAAGCTGAGCAGCGGAAACTCAAACTGGCACTCTGGCTGGGATGTTGACCTTGCAGGCAGCTACTTTAGCTTGCTGTGATCCAACGCTGCTGTGGAGTGTCCTATTTTAGAAGTCAATCAACTTGGAGTTCTAAAACCCCAGAGGATTATTTCTTCTTTCTTAAATCGCAGAATCTCAAAATTGGCAAATACCTTACAACACTAATTCAACCCCTGTTGCAC
This sequence comes from Ochotona curzoniae, assembly GCF_017591425.1. NCBI lineage: Eukaryota > Metazoa > Chordata > Mammalia > Lagomorpha > Ochotonidae > Ochotona > Ochotona curzoniae. The sequence continues at coordinate 4,676,949 of NW_024465035.1, forward strand.
AGATAAGCAATCGAAAGCCCAGAAAAGTGAAATAGAATCTCTCCAAGATTACACAGTTGTTTGATCTCTTGATCCATAATACTCTGTGTTTATCTTAGTAACTTAAAAATATATATATGTGGGGCCCAGCGCGGTGGCGCAAGTGGTTAAGGTCCTCGCCTTGCATGCCCGGGATCCCATATGGGCGCCGGTTCTAATCCCGGCAGCACCGCTTCCCATCCAGCTCCCCGCTTGTGGCCTGGGAAAGCAGTCGAGGATGGCCCAAGGCTTTGGGACCCTGCACCCGCGTGGGAGACCTGGAAGAGGCTCCTGGCTTCAGATCAGCATAGCATCGGCTGTTGCACTCACTTGGGGAGTGAATCATCGGACGGAGGATCTTCCTCTCTGTCTCTCCTCTCTCTGTATATCTGCCTTTCCAATAAAAATAAAATAAATCTTTAAAATATATATGTGTGTGTGTGTGTGTACTGACTTTAGATAGATTTTCCTGGAATTTATTTTCTGGGCTGTGAGAAGGTTAGAGCAAAATAAAGTTGGGAATGGAATGGAGGTAGGTGTGATTAGAGGGAAATATTCTTCCTGCTTTAGAGTTAAAGGGATTCTCAAAAATCCTGTGAACCACAAACATTGATGTTCTGCTGTTGTCCATACTTACAGTGTCAGGATACACTTAAGTAGCAGAATGATGGACTTATGACTGTTTATGAAGGACTCTACTATAATGATACAGGGGAAAGCAGTTGAGGGGAGAATAGTTTGTGGAAGGGATAAGGGAAATCCCAGAGCCTATGGAGCTGTATCATTAAAAACAAAACAAAAAAACAGTCCCCATACATACTCTGATACAGGATTCAGATGTCTTAGCTGATAGGCCAAATGCCCTCTTATTCTTCACTGAAATGGTCTCCATGTTATTTTTTCCCCAAGACGTGTTACACAACTCTTATGCTGAGACTGGGTTTTGATTGAGTTTCAGGAATATATCATACAAGATCCTACCGTGTCATCAGTGGAGTAGATTTTATTGGCTATATTCTCCCTCATAACTGAAACGTATGAGGAATGAGAATGTGTAAGTCATTTTTGTTAAAATATCAGGTCATGTTAGTTCCTGTCAGAGGTGCTGGCCTATGCGCTGATTGGAAATATTTCTAATCAACACCCTTTGCATTCTGTGTGTGAGCTTGTGCTTTCTCACCTTATCATGTTTGTCTGCTTCCTCTCACCTTGTGAGAGGCAAAGACATGCACTGGAAAGCTCAGATGTTGAGGAAAGCTCAGATGTTGAATGCACCTGTTTCTGAAACTGCTGTGACTATCAGAGTTGGTTTGGAAGGTTCCCACCACTCAGTACATTCTTTGCTGCTGAAGCAAAGGAAGGCAAGGAAAGGTTAATGGCCCTATCATTGGGACTCCTCTAGGTGAGACCTCATGCATTCTAGAACATTCAGCTGCATCTGTCCCACTTGAAAGAAGGAGGCTGTTACTGTTCACTGGACAGTGCTAAGGGTCAGGCTGTTCATGCTTAGTAGGGTGACATACTGCAGGGACCATCATGCCCATTTTAGTATGTATGAAATGTGCCATTAAGGCCTTATTGTGATGATAAGTAAGTCCTCTGGATGCCAGTCATTTTTTAAATGGGATCAGGAGAAAGGATGAAGTAGTTCAGGGTGTCTTCTCAAGGGTGTCTCTTTCTTTGGGTTCTAGAGTGTTCTATCATCCCTTTAGACTCAAGCATCCCTTGAAGCTGTATCACATTCACCCTAACTTAAATATGCCACTGCTTACTAAGGACCGGATTCAACAGGATACATTTCAAGATGAAGTCTAATCAGAAAGATTAGCAAGCTCAGGTTCCTTCCTTGTTAACATGCCATGAAAAGTGTCAGTACTTTAACATGGGTACTGGGTTAAGTACCTGTAGGGCTCTAAGCATCTTCATGGATCTCCTTTCAACTTCTCATTGTGGGCCACCCCAGTTTTCTATTTGTTTATTGGCAGAAATTGCAAACAGAAAGGTTATTATGGATAAGTATGCCAACTGGAGACATACCTGTGAGACAGATCACAAGAACAGGAGTTGAAAACATTTTGAGGAGTTGTATAGTTGTATTCACTTATTCACTCTTACACTGTTTTTTTTTAAAGATTTATTTATTTTTATTCGAAAGTCAGATACACAGAGAGAAGGAGAAACAGAGAGGAAGATCTCTGTCCACTGATTCACTCCCCAAGTGGCTGCAATGGCCAAAGCTGAGCTGATCTGAAGCCAGGAGTTTCTTCTGTGTCTCCCACGTGGGTGCAGGCTCCTAAGGCGTTGGTCTATCCTCAACTGCTTTCCCAGCGCACAAGCAGGGAACTAGGTGGGAAGTGAGGTTGCTGGGACACAGATCAACAGCCATGTGGCATTCTGGCATGTGCAAGCTCAGGTTACCATGCCAGGCCTTCTGCAGCTATTTTATCTCATAAAATAGGCCCAGTGCTGTGGTAGGAATTAACCAGAAGCCATTAGAACTTGTATCATCAGCACTTCCCAACTTCTGTAGCTGTGGTTTGAATCAGAATCAAATAGGAATAGAAAGAGACAGGTGTAGGGGGTGGCATACTGGGGCCAGCATTGTGGCACCCCATTTTCAAGGAGCGTAATTGGATTATATTTTTATCCTCTTAGTAACGTCGTTTTATGTTCTCAAAGTTCGGATTTCTGCATGAGCTTGGTGGCCAAAGTACATTAAAATCTTAGTTCATATAAGAGATGGTATACCCACACAACACTGTTTCCTTTGGTGTATTTGTCCTAGCTCCTTGCAACACTTTCTTTGGGAAACAAACTTTTTTCAAGCACAACATGGCCCTGCCTGTTGCCCATTAATCTCTCCCATTTGGCTGAAGTGTTTTCTTGCCAATAAAAGCTTATATTCTAAAATGTTGTGAAAAGTTTTCTGTGATTCAGTGCATTTGGGAAACGGTATATCTGCATCCCCTTTTTGGAGAGTCACAGAGGTTGTTCACATCTTACTTTATTTTATAAGGTCTATCATTTTTTTTCCCTTTGGAAAATACCAATTAGTCCCTCAGAGAACAAAAAGCTCCATGGCATATGACCATGTAGAAAATAGAATTCCACCTGCATATTTGTTACTTTCTAGAGCATTTATAATCACTGGGTTTGTCAAAGTACTTTTAATGAAAATATGGCAGATGGCAGAACAAGCAATCTATTGCAAATATTTGCATGTCTACTTCCCCATCAGCATGTGAGCTCCACGAAGGGAGTGACCCTGTCTTTTCATCTTTGCATCTCCCAGTACTCAGCATGGGTCCCAGCACATCCTTGAAGTGTTCAATAAATATTTTATGAGTGAATGAATGAGACATGGCATTCTGCGACTTTCAGTGTTAAGGGACTCAAACAAGTAGAAGCAGAAACTCAACAATTATAGTACAGTTGGCATTCTGAACTCTGAAGTTAAAAAATATGGTTGAATATGGCCTCTATGTGTTGATTACATGATATAGCCATTTGCTTAGATCTATCTGAACCCCCTCTGTAAAATCTAAGTAAAAGCCATAGCTATGTTCCAGAACTCTTGAGAAGATTTGCCGAAAGAGTATGACTAGACATCCCCGGCACAGGACAACTATGCACCAGTGTCCAAGCTTGCTCTCTTAGGCGGAGGAGGAAAAGCACTCGAACCAGCAGTATTTTACCACTCGCGCCGGAGTCTCTAATGTCTCTATACAGGGGGCTGTAGGATTCGTTCTACTCTAATTCTCACGCACCAAGAGGAAGTCCATGGAATTCACAAGTGCCACCTACATGATGTCTCCCACATTTCTGATGTTGAACATCGAGTCATGTCCAGAGGCACTGATCTGATGGTAGTAGCTGGTATTCCCCCAAGCCCTGCTGTCTGTGAGCCAGTGGGGAGGGCCTGCTCACTTCCTTTACAGCTGCTCCCTCAGGGAGTGTGGGATTCTCATGTTGGTCCAGGAGTTGCACCTGGTCCCCTGGCCCTCAGGAAGTCACAGAGAGAGAGAGAGAGAGAGAGAGAGAGAGAACTCGGCCTGTGTCAGCCCCTCCCTGAAGCAGGTATGATGCTGGCCTCCAATGTGTCTTTTTTCCAGACACCTGTTCCAACTTCTGGAGCACCCATCAGTTTACTAGCTGCTTCTGCTTGAATTCTGGTCTCTGTTTTCATCCATAGCTGCTCTAGGAAGGCCATTTTCCACTTTACCACAAAGCATATTCTCTGTCATCTTGAAACGTCAGGTAGAAACATTGTCATACATGGGATATAGCGGCATAGTATGCACAAGTTCCAGGAGAGCTTCACGCCAGTGTTGTTCCTTTGTTTTCCTTCCTGAGTTGCAACCTGTCTGTCCATTCCTGTGGATGGCAGTGTCATCCCTTGGTCATGTGGGGAGGGACAGTGTTGTGCGTTAGTTATATCAGGAGGACAGACAGTACATACGTTGGGCATTGTGTGTTGTTCATGTGGAGACGGCAGTGTCCTTCGTTAGCAGTGTAAATCTTACATAATCTCCACATGGTGCCGCACACAGCCATTGCCAGTGATTTGGCACTGGCAGAGGAGGAAAAGTCTACGAACCGAGTTAGTGTCTGCTGTGTCGTTCAACATCTCTGCAACCCTTCTCCACCAGGTAGTGCAAGAACAATTTTCTACGAATCGTGTCCTCATTCTTCATGAATTGCTTTGTTTGTCTTCAGCAACAAATAAACATAAAACCTGTGAACAGTAATCCTAGACATCTCTGGCCGTTAGATTAAAAGAGTATAAATGTGTTTTTTGAGTCACAGCAGGTGCAGGTCTAGATGCTCAGGAGCCACTTTTGGCTGGTGGCCACTCTTCTGACCAACTTAGGCATAGAGCATTTCCACCAGTTCTTTTATTTATTTGAGAGGCAGAGAGGCAGGACTTCCATCCATTGGCTCATTTCTCAGATACCTATCAGGACTGAGGCTGAGCCGGGCTGAAGCTGGGGGTTGGGGACTGCATCCAAGTATCCCGTATGGGGTCCAGAGACCTGGCTTGATGAGACGTTGCTACTGCCTCCCTGGATGTGTACTGAGAGGAAGCAGGAATGGGGAGCAAGCAGAAGGGGGCCCCCCTCAAGTGCTCTGATATGGGACATGGAGCACTTAACCATGTCTTAACTGCTGCCCCAGCTTATGTGTTTCTCCTGGGCAGTGCTGAACAAGATGTTGCGTTCTTCATCCTGGAAAGTTCTTTCTTGTTACACTCTGTTTTCTACTCAGTCTGTCTCCCTGCGCCCCCGCCTCCGCACACACACTGACCATGTTGTTCTGTGTAAACTAAGCAAAACCAGGTTAATGCTAGGATGTAGCTACAGGAGTGGAACAAGATCCGAAAGTAGAAGTTATGCTTGGGCAAGGAAATCGGCTTCTGGCTTCCTCTGCGGTCTCGACTTTATCCCATTTAACATCAAACTAATCTTGCTCTTTTTTTTTTTTTTAATTTAGCTATATGAACAAGACCAGAGGCACAAAAATCCCTTATGTGAACCCCCAGATTGTTAACATGACGTTAGTGGAAGGAACCCATCTTCTGATCCTATCAAAAAAGGGAAAATAACAACAAAACAGGGCTGAGACTTGATTTTTCTACTGGGTATATGTAGTTGCCTGCCAAATGGAAGGAACCTTACACACAAGTTGCTTCTCTCTCATTCAGAAGTTACGGTTTCCTTTGGAGGGGAGGGGATAAAGGAGGAGCTGTGCCCGGTTTCCCTTGGAGGGGAGGGGATATAGGAGGGGCTGTGCCGAGAGCAGGGGGTCATCGATGTGCTTTCCCTCGACATTGAGCTAGCTTGACTTCAGGAGTTTCTGTCAGGCCTTCACAATGATCCAGTTAAATTTATACAGTCGATTCTTCCCCTAAAAATGGGCGGCATTTGAGTGCTATAAAATTAATATGAATGTGATGCAATGGAGCTTAATTGCTTTCTAGAAAAAAAAAAGAAAAGAAAAATTCCTCTTTATGACTCATTGTTGGGGCCAAAATTGTGAGCCCAGAGCACTCGAGAGAACCAGGAACACCAACATATCTGATTCCATAAATGCATTTTCCCAAGAAAGCTGGTTTTCAGGAAGGAAATGGGATCTCTTCTGGGTCTCTTTGTTGTCTCAAATTAGAAAACGCATGGAATCGCTTGCTTTTGATTTCAGTATGGTGTGCTCATGAAACACAACTCCGTTCATTTTAAATGCATACAATCCTGGCCATATTGTGATTCATATACATTTATTGTCAGATTTTTCCCCTAAGCCGTGGCCTTTGGTGTTGTGCACAGGGTTTCTATTGCTGTGGTTGCTGATTGTAACTCTACTGCCTGTGACTCATCCAGTGCCCAGTGTTTGAAATAATCAAAGTAGGAACGCGGAGTCCCAAATCACTCAATAGAGTCCTAGAAATCAGTAGAACTGCCTCAGGAGCAACAGCACCGAAGAAAAGTGAATCTTAAGGACTGTTAGGGCACGGTCTCATTGGTATGCACACTGCAACTTACAGAGCGATCTAGACTGAAACAGAAGTTTTCATGATCTAGAGAGTTATGCAACTTAAAAAAGGCATTGCCAGGCAGATCATTTCGCAGGCTTTGTCGGTTGCCAGCTGTATCTTTGGGGAAGTTATTTAGTCATGATCAGCCTCAGTTTTTGATACCTGTAAAATGGGTAGACATTATCTATCTCAAGAAGTGGTCCCAAGGGCTAAATGACAGTATGTGTTTGGTTATGTTATTTGTGTAGTTGACACTCGTGGCTAAAAATGCAAGGTTTTTAAAAAGGTGTTTAAGAGGATTCTGTGCTTGGTGAAGCTAAGCATGCACGTCCTGCTCCACCCCCTCCCGTTCCTTCCTCTTGGACAGGCCAGTGTTTGGTCTGCCCCAGGGAGAGCTGTGGGTGTTTGGCAGGGTGCGCAGGATCAAGGCCAGGCACAGAGAGCAATCCAGAGAGAGCCTTAGTGTACAAAATGAAGGACTCTACAAATGGGAGGGAAGTAGACTCGTCCCGTTTCTAGAGGGCTGAGAGGAAGGAGCATGCTGCGAGTTTGAGGGAAGAGACAGGAAAGACAGCTAGAGTGTGGCATCAGGGAGGGCTAGGTGGATTGAGGGGAGGTGACATTTCTTTGAGAGTCTTGTAGGGCTGCTGACCCCCAGGGCAGCATCCAGAGAAGTAGAGGCCTAGGCAGGGTTAGGCAGGGGAGTTCTGAGATCCAATGCTGTGTCTTAGACTCCGTGTCTGGGTAGCTGTTGGCGGTTGTTGATTTTCCCAGGCTGTGGTTCCTTCCTGTGCTGTGGGCAACCTGACCAACCATAGGATCTTTAAGAGGAACTCATAACTTCATGTTGGATGCCTGGCAGTCTCTAAGAAATCTGGAAATGTTCCACAAACTTAGTGATGTCATTATAAGCAATGATAAAATAGTTTATATTTATTCATTAGTCTTCTAGGGATTTTGTATGGATGAATTCATTTACTCTGGAAGAAGAAAATATACAAAGTATTCCCATTTTAGAGATGGTCAAATTGAGCCGCAAGGAGCTAAGTGACTAGCTCAGCTCAAACACGCCGGTGCTCATTGCTGTCCGTCCTCCTGTGTCTTTGATAAGCAACTCCAGAGCAGCTTGCCTTATTTTTACAGATGACTAGTCTATGTTTGACAAACCTGGCACTCAAGTGTTTTCCCTGGATTAGGAACCACCATGAACAGAATCTCAGGCCCGACAGCAACCTGCTCTTGCAATAGAAGTTACATTTGAAGAAGGTCTCATAGATGCTTTGTGATGAGAAGCCCTGTTCCAGAATAGGAACCTTTAGGCAGAGGGACTCTCATGCATGCCTCAGCGAAGCCTTGCTGAGTCTGTCTAGCATAGTTCGGCCAAGAGCAGATCTAAGAGTAGAGCAAGGGATGCCCAGCAGATAACATCTGCCTTGTCTCTCTCGTTGGGAGAAAGATGCTCACTTCCTTGAGCATCCTGCCCAGCGCTGGGCTGGCTGCAGGTGCCTCATAAATTGATCTTAGATGGAGATGGAAGTGCTGTGTGATAGAGACATCTGGTGTACCATCCTTCTCTGGAAGTGCTTGACATTTGAAAGGCCTCATATTGCCCAGGCAAGCAGAACAGTGATTATGTACTTACTCTGAATGCAGTCCTGAGACAAGCTGTGCTCCGTTGGTTCCCCCTGTGAGTGCAAGCTGATTCCCTTCCCTCTTGAGTACTCCATTGTCTTGGTGTTGTTTGCAGCTCATTCAGAAACTAATTAAGTTTCAGGATCAGTTTGTCCTGTTAAAGTGTGGATATGCTGAAGTGGTGGGTTTTTTATAACTTAAATTATCTGAGTGAAAGGACAATTATAATTCGTTTCTAAAATTGGCCAAAAGTCAGCTTTCATCAAAATAATTCTCAGCAGACGTTAGTCTCTGTAAAACCAGGGTATTGTAGGGAAGGCAACAAAGAGGATTTAAACAGGCCATGCAAAATGTATTGATAATGTGGCCATATTAATCCTCTTCTCTAACAGAGTATGAAATGACTTGCTTACTCCACTTCTTTGGGGCCATGGATGATCACTCGTTGATGGAGCCATATTTTAGGATCACCTATCAACAGTGACCCTACTAGCCTATGTGCGACCTTCAAGGTCAAGGTGGGGATTGCTATTACCTCTAGGTGAGTGAGGACAGGAACTCATTTCATTTATGCATGGACAGGAAATAAACCGGAGCCCCTGAGTCTGATGTGAAAAGTTGAGCTTATTCTTCATGCCCACATGCTTCTCACAAGTACCTGGTCCCTTCAAAGATGACGGTGTAAGTTGGTTTCATCATCTGTCAGCAGATATCTCCAGATTGGGCACTATCGAGCAGACAATAAAAACCTCAAGAGGGACACATAAGCAAGAGCCTCTATAAGACTGCCAGGGGACCCACACAATGGCTAATTGGCTAATCCTCACTTTGCAAGCACCAGGATCCCATATGGCTGCCTGTTTGTGTCATGGCTGTTCCACTTCCCACCAAGTTCCCAAGTTATGGCCTGGGAAAGCAATGGAAGATGGTTCCAGGCAACCCGCTTCAGGCTGGCCCACTCCTAGCCATTGTGGGCATTTGGGAAGTGAACCAGTGGATTGGAGATCTCTGTCAGACTGAATTTCTTTCCTTAAAAATGAAAAACTGAAAAAAAAATTCTGTTATGGAGGCACAAACCTAGTTGACATTTGGAAAACGGTTTTGATGAATCTGTATCATCGTCTGGGTGATGTGTAGGTTCCCTGTCCATTCTGTAAGGTAACCAACTCCTGGGTCACGTGTGAAAGAATACTAGGCACACAATGTGAAACCAGTGATTTGGAGGGCAGACAAGGAATGATGAGTCTGAAATCAGTTGCGTTTCTTGCTTTTGAGCTTGTGATCCTGAGTTGTGATGTGGCTGGGAGGAGCCAAGCATAGCCTGCTGCACTAGGGACAGAAAATCAGGCACTGGGCCTCTCACTTGGAGGTGGCTTGCTGTGGCATGTGGAGAGGTGGGCCAGGCTGCAGAGTGGAAGGTCTGGCTGTTTCTTTAGGTGGAAGGGTATGCTTCTGTGTGTCATTGCGTAGGAAAGTGGATTTGGGGAGAGTCTTAAGAACTCGAGATATGATTAAGTTGATTAGTTCACAAATCTTTGAAACTTCCCACAAACATGTACTTAATATAGAACTTGATTAGAGTTTGCAGTCTGCTGCACTAATTCATTAGTTTTACTTCACAGACGAAAAACTTTTACTATGCAAATGTATGCAAATAATACAGGAAAATAAAGTTCTTAACCAAGTGCAGCTGCTTTTTTTGTTTGTTTTTTAATATTCTTTTTTCCTTGCGATGGATGACACTGGGTTGGCATGCGAGGTAATAAATAAATGCTTAAATATTTGAAACTGTGTGTTGAATAATTTCCTGCAGGCTGATTGGGAACCTTTCTCTCTTATAAACATTGCGGTGATTGGTGCCTCTTTCTTCTCTTTCTTGCCTACAACAGAATGAAGAAGATGAGCAACATTTATGAGTCAGCTGCCAACACGCTGGGACTCTTTAACAGCCCCTGCCTGACCAAAGTTGAGCTCCGTGTGGCCTGCAAAGGCATCTCCGACAGAGATGCCCTTTCCAAACCAGACCCCTGTGTCATCCTCAAGATGCAGTCCCACGGGCAATGGTTTGAGGTAGGCGACTCCAACAGAAGCGTGGTGGAATGACGAGGTCAAAAATATTTTGACGTTTTTGTGTCTTTAGGTGGTTGATTTTGATGGGTTTGGAAAATTCTAGAAATGAATATGAGCGTGTCTCTGTTTGTCTCATGATGTTTTGATGTGGTTGTTTGGATGCTGTGGGTATTTTGCATTTACCCTTTGTGTCTGGCTTAAAACTTTTAGAGTGCTTTTGTCAATTACTAGGAAACATTCATGACGTACTCTGTCTCTGGCTCAGCTGTTGGCAAAAAGGGTCGGCAACCAGAGGGTCAGGAATAGAGATTCAATGCAGATCCTGGTATGGTCTTGAGTGAAAAAGCTGATATTCCAAAAATAGTTCTGGACACAAAGCCTTGTGTTTAAGGCATAATGGGCTTGATCAGAGTTTGGAGAATGTAATTCTGAAGGAGCATGTTTTGGGGCCATTGGGAGAGAAATCACTATTCAGATAAAATGACCTTCCGATAGGTACTGGTTTTTAGAGAGGAATCCACAGGGGCTTGTACGAGCAAGGCAGTGACATTGATTCCCTGGCTAATATTCTGCAGACATGGACAAGCTTTGGTCCTAAGAGGTGGGCTGGGGTAGCCGACGTGCAGGGTGGTTGGCTAGAATTGAGGATTAGACAGTGCCACTGGAGTTAAAGCTGCTGCACAATGATTGGGAAAGGCACTGACACAGGATGGAGCAAGGGTCTGTGGGAGTAGCGTAGCTTGGAAGGCTGTTGTGGAATGAAGGCGCATGAGTCCAAGAGGGTCACATTACACCCAACAGCAGTACTGTAACTCAGTGCCTAGCACTGAGGGAGTAACTCATCCCAGACCCCTGGGTTGCTGGGCCTGGGGTGGATGGGATGCCTCTGAGTTGGTTAGAGACTGGAGAAAGGCAAGAGCTTGTGGAGATCATGAATAAATTCAATGGTAAGCAGACTGAGACGGGAGAAACAGGGGAAAGGAGTCAGGACTGTCAAGCTGGCTTTGGAAGGTACTCAGAGCATGTTCAGACACACCTCAAAACTTACCTGTAAAATGGCCAAGGGTGCACACACTGATGCACATCCCATGCGTTGCTCACACATGACGGCTCACCGGGCGTTGCTAGATGGAATGGTGTTTCTGTGAATTGTCTTCCTATGGCAGTAACCTACCAGATTGTCAGGAGATAACTTGGTCTTTGGGTTGGGATGTGGAGGGGGAAGGATTTGCTCACTATTGTGGCTGTTGGACTCTCATGCATTCAGGACCCGATGCTGGCATTTGAGCAGATCCTCCTGCAGCCGGCCTCCCATAGACAAGTATATTAGGAACGTGTATTTTGCTCTTCTGATTTTATTGCCTTGTATTATATGCTTTTTAAAAATGTTACAGAATTGATCATTGTGATTTTTAAAAGTTGTGTAATAACCCAGTACATGAATTAATTTCTTATTTTTTTCCATTTGAAATTGCTTCCTGAAATACCCTATTTGAAGTAGTGCTGCGATGAACATGTTTCTACAAAGTGTTTTCCCTTTCTCTTGGCTGAGTTCCTATAGGAGATTCTGTAGGAGTGCAGCTCATAGGACAAAGGCTCGGAAACCGGGCGGTTTTTTACATGTGCTGCCGCATTATTCCTCCAGAGTGCCCTGTTAGAGGCCATGCATGGCAGGCACAATACTGTTACTGGTGCACAATAAGCTAAGACATCTTCGCTTTGGGAGCGGGTGTTGGCATGATGGGGTTGAGGTGCCGGGGTGATGCCTGCCTTCTGTGCGGTGTGTGTAGGGAAGGCCGGGGAGCCCTGGCTGAATGTCTCCTGTACAGCAGAACCAAGATCATAATTGTGTGCCCCTTGGCAGAGGTTCTATGGCTGGCAGAATACTTACCCTCTGTGGGAAAACTGAAATTGTATTCCAGACTTCAAGGATATTGCTCCAGTCACTATCAATTTCATTGTTCCCTTTAATTTTTAATGCACAGTATTGAGATCCAACTTGGGAAATCCCAATTAATTCTGAACACGAATTACTCTTGGATCAGTTCCATATGGAAATGTGTTATAATGAATCTTGAACTCCAGCCAATTTTTGTTGGTAATAATTATTAGAAATAATTTATATGGTTATAGCTAACACATTAATTATTAGTGGACTCTAACACTACTGTCTTTTATAATAATATATCAAAGTAGCACACTCTATTAGACATGCATATCTAATGATTGCATTGGTTATCATGAAAAAGACATGCTTTGTGTGCTGACAGAGCCCAGTGTCCAGTGGAACTTGCTCCAACTTTGAGACATAGTGCTGTGTGCACTTGAGAAAGATGACTCAAAACGAGCTGTTGACTTGAAGTGAACACCTCAAAGTGCCTTCTTCCCATGGGGCTTAGGTTTCTTTGTGTTCATCTCACTCCTGTCCACGTGTAGAGTTCAGTAGAGCTTCCCTTCCGTTTGCACAGATGGGGAAAGGGCATTCATGGTGATGGGCTTCCTGGCCCCCAAGGAAGTGAGTTTGGGGCTTTTCCAGCAATTCCTGTTTGGCTAGGGAGCCCGTGGAAGAGTTGCCTGGAACAAAGAAGCCAATCTCATATTTGAGTGGTTATGGACGTCCGTCTCCCTTTGGTATCTTGTGCCATGAAAATAGAAACCAAAATAGCCATTTAAGGTGTATGTGGGATATTCAACTTTGCATTGATCTGAAGGTGTGAACTCCCATAGAAGCACACTAGACAATAGGAACAAACAGGCGATGAGTCAGCCATTGACATCTATTATTATTAGTTAGCTATTGGTTGTTTTACATCTTTCCCTTCTTCTCTGTGTAACTACTCTGCAGTACAGGCTTTCCCAGATAAGGAAACTGCAGTTTTGGCAGGATTCCCAAAGCTCCTACAAATTAGCAATTAGTAAAGCTGGAATCTGGTTGATTCCAGAATCCATAGTCTTTTAATTTTGCCAAAGGCTGTGTACAAAGCTGGTGGCCTACCCAGCCTGCAGATGTATTTTGTCTCCCATTCTTGATGTTCTAACAAGTTTTGTGTTGGTTGCCAAAACTTAAAGGTCAATAAGCTTTTCCTAAAACTCCTTATCAAGCTTCTTTGAACAACCAGGAAATCCAGCACCCTGGGGCCTTTAATCCTCTGGCCAAAATGAATGAGCAGCTTCCTGACTCAACAAACTGCAAGGCATCTCCCTGATGAGCCTGCCTCTCTCACTGGTCCCCAGCCAGTGACCCTGGAAATGTGTGGGTTGAGAGTACATTCCTGCATCGCTACCTGGTTCTCTGAAATGTTAACCTATCAGATACAGAAAGAGATGAGAACTAAACCATGAAAATGAAGTCAGTTAAAGCATCTCCTTAGGATATCACTGGCAAGTTGCACTCTCAAAATTTTTCCGTTCACACCTGTTGACTTGCAGTGTTTCAGTGGATAACACCTAGCCTGGCAGATGATTTTAAAAAGAAAAAATGCAATAGCTTTCTTGTGTTCACAAACTTTCTTCCATGAATTTGCATCAGATTCCCATTTGGAAAAATTTGATGTTGCCTTCAACTTTCCCCTTAACGTGTTCTTAGTAAGAACACTTTTCTTTGTAAAATCTGATTTTACCAATGTTAGAAATCTCACCCTGAGTACTGAATAGGAAGAAACAAAATCAAATAGAGCTGGAAGATGTTTCTTCCCAGTCACCTGTGGTCTTCCTGTGTCCAGAGAACAACAGTTCTGATTTTCATTTTGTCAACTATGTACTTGGAGGACAGGAAGATTGCTGGCTTGTGCCATATGTATCTAATTGGATTTCTTATCATTAAAATCTCAAACTGGTTAATGTCATCATATATGGGAGTGGAATCAAGCAGATTGAAAATTCATGCAAGAAAAAGTGTTAGAACTGAAATCTGTGTTGGATGTGAACTTTTTCCTTCCTTCCTTCCTTCCTTCCTTCCTTCCTTCCTTCCTTCCTTCCCTCCATTCTCCATTCTCCATTCTCCATTCTCTATTCTCTATTCTCCATTCTCTCTCTCTTTATTTTTTTCCCTCCTATTGGAAAGGCAGCTTTACAGAGAGAGAGAGATACAGAGAAAAGATCTTTCATCCGCTGGTTCACTCCCAAAGTGGTTGCAATGGCTGGAGCTGAGCCATCTGAAGCTAGGAGACAGGAGTGTCCTTTGGATCTCCCACATGGGTGCAGGGTCCCAAGGCCTTGGGCTATCCATGCTTTCCCAGGCCACAAGCAGGGAGCTGGATGAAGTGATGTAAAATGCAACTCAAACAGAAGCCCCCTGAAAACTGATCCTTGATCCCACCATCCTGGACTCAGCACCACCTTGAATGCCTTGAATATCTACTTACCTAACACTACAGTAAATCCCTTAGGTCTCAGCTCAATAAAGGCCCACTTGCCTAAGTAAGCTTAGTGACCTTCAGGGTCAAACCTTGCATTCCACCAGTCCCCTGAGGCATTTATCCCTGGTGTCCACCTACAGTCACATCTGCCAGTCCCTGAACCCACACTCCCCATGCCCACCTGGAGGGTATAAAGGGGCCTCTTGTTTGTTCTCTCTCTTTCTCTTTCTCCACTTTCTCCACATGCTCTTCTTTCTGCTGTTTTTCTCTACTCTGTTCTCTCTCCTTCTGCTCCTGCTTTCTCCCTGCCCCACAGCTACCTCCTCTGCTGAAACAGTGACCTCCTTGACTGACGTATTGCATCTCAATTTGGGGTTTCAGGTAATAAAACTAACAAGTAGAGCAATCAGGACATGAACCAGTGCCCATTTGGGACCCTGGTGGATGCAAGACAAAGGTTTAACCACTAAGCCATCACACCAGGCCCGAATGTGAATTGTTATTGAAGGGCAGATTTTTCAGTTGGAAGAATAATGTGTGGCTTGCTGCAGGGAAGAGGGCCATATGACGTGGACCCCACTGCCTCTTTGACCTGGAGAGTCCACCAGCCACATTCTAGACATTCACACTAAGTATTGGTCATCATTACACATCTTCATAGTGCTACCCAAGTCCCATGGTGGTCACTTGGGTGGGGGAATTAGAGATAGGGAATGAGCTAGAGACAGTGTCTACAACCTGGAGCTCTCTGTCTATAATTGGAAGCTCCTTCAACATCTCATAGGAGGTGTTTTTGACACCTTGCCTAGGAACCTGTGCATCATCTCTTTAAGGAAACCATCTTCCCTTTGCAGTTTTAATCTATTTTTATCACCTTACTTAATGATGACTGATTTATAAAGATACAGTAAATACATTACAAATACTTAGCAAATGTGTCATGTACTCATTTTACATATATGATCGTACTTAATGATCAAAATGATCCTAAACATTGGGCTCCATCTGTATTTTACTTTTTCTATCTGGCTGAGATAAAATTGAGAAGTGAAAATTGTGTGAGGTGCAAAGGCACAGGGGGAGTTAAGCAGCTTGCCTAAGTTCTGAGCGGAGGAGCTGTGGCAGATGGAGCTTGGGCTGGCTTCAGATGCAGGGTCTCATTCTGCGTGCCTGAGTCCATTGAGGTCCACCTGCTGAGTGTTTGCTGTGTGCTACATGCTAGGTCTTTACATGCACAATTCTAGCATCCTCATAACACTGGGGGAAGTAAGGGCTGTGATGGCCCATTTTACAGGTGCAAAAGCTCAGACACAGGCAGAGTACGTGGATAAAGTCACACAACTAGTAAGAAAGGGGTACTGGGAATGGGCCTCAGATCTTTGTGTTAACTGCCATCCTGCCTCATCATGTTGTTTGTAGAGGCAGAGGAACCCAGCATAAAGCACATTATAATGAACACATTCTCCTCTTTGTAGGTATCCATGGTCCTCATCCAAAGTCGTGTACTAAATAGTGATGTGGAGTACAGGGTGGATATTCCTTTCCTTGAGAACTTCATGCTTCTTAGTTGCCTTTCCCAGTTCAGTGATCTTCATTTCCCCTAAAGCTGAATCCCCATCTTGCTGGTCCTGGAATTTAGAGTAGGACTTTCTGGACATTGTGTCGAGAGGATAACGAGGTGAGGGTCACAGTGCTGATGGCGGAAGTCCCTGATGGGAAGTGGTGAAATGAAGTGATGTCTCCATGCCACTTTATGTAACTCCGGGGGTGCAGGTACAGTGAGGCTTTTGTTCAGGACAGAATACAGTGAGGCAGTGACATCTAGGGCCTGTCTGCTTTACTGCTGTTAACTTCTGGAGGTTCGTTCACAATTGTCCTGTCGCTTGTGACCAATTAAAGGTCAGACCTGTTCCATGAAAAGACTACAGATGGAAGATCTTTCTCGTTTTGTCTCTCCTTCTCTCTGTAAATCTACCTATGTGATAAAAATAAATATTTATTGTTAAAAATGAATATTTTCCTTGATGTAGGGCTTTTGCTTGTTGTGGAGGTATCATGGCAATGATGATTTATAATTAATGTCCTCCCTCTTTTCATTTTTAAGATTTAATTATTTTGAAAGGCAAAGTGACAGAGAGATGGAGAAATTGCTATGTTCCATCCACTTTTCGGTTCACTCCCAAATGACTGCCATCATCAAGACTGGGCCAGGCTGACCCCAGGAGACAGAAACTTCCCGCTGTTCTCTCATGGTGTGTCAGGGCCTCAGTACTTGACCCATCACTCTCTCCTTCCAGATGTATTAGCAGGAAGCTGGGTTGAAAGTGGAGTAACTAGAGCTGCACTGTGGGATGCAGACATTCCAAGTGGCAGCCTGAGCCACTGCACAATGTCCATCCTTTCTTTCTGTCTTAGGATGCACATGTGCTACTCCAGCACCGCATTCCTTTACATAAAATCTTGTGTCATTTGCTAAGCCAGTTCTCCATTGTTGGATATTTATTTTCAAAAATTTGCCATAATAAATAATTCTAGGATAAATTGTGCATGCACAGTGAATATCTGTACTCCACCTAATATTTAAGAATCCTTTTTTTCCCCTGGAAGTTAAGTTACTATGTGAAATCAAGAATGTTCTGAAGGCTTGTGATTATAATAGGCAAAATGCTTTTTGGAGAATAGTAACAAGGCAAGATCCGTTAGCAGGTGTAGAAGTACCCCAGTTTCGACTTTCGTTTTGTTGCATTCATTTTAAGCAGTTTGCATTGCTGACATGGAAGTTCCATCTATTTGGGAGGACCTGCACCTGACTTCAGATTGACCTCCTAAAGCTTCCTGCTGGTAGACAATACAGTGTTCAGAGCTATGGAACCAAACGACCTAGATGCAAAAGCCCCAGTCCAGACATTATTAGCTGTGAAAATGACTGAATACTGACACCTGCCTGTGCCACAGCCACAGTCCCTTCATCTAAAGTTGATATAATAATGATACTTTCCCCATTAGAACCACTGGGAGGATTAAAGAAGTCAGCACCTGTCAGGTTGCTTAGCATCGTTCCTGACTCAGGCTGTTGTGATTGGGCAGATTATTATGTCTGTGTCACGTTTTAGGAAAAGAACGACTAAGGTAATTCAAGACTACCATGGCTTCGGGCAGATCTGGAAGTCATGGGGGACATGCTGAGTTGTGTCCCTGGATCCCATCCCAGTACTGGGGCAACGGCCATTTCAAGCAGGACCGTGACATGGATTTGTCTGCTTGTGAGCATCTCCAAATAGGGACTGTCCTGACCTCATGTGGGAAAACGGAAATGCACCTGCTTTTAGGTTTGTTTTATTTTCCCTTGTGGGGCTTGTCGTTGAGGCAAGAGGTTTGATTGGAGAGTTTTGTAAAGCTCTTGTGTGCGAATTGTCCTCCCAGCAGCTGAGGCCCTCGCCTTCCACCCACAGATCAGGACTGGGACGTGCAGAAGTTTCTACTCAGATTCTGTTGAGTTTCATTTCCTTCTTATATCATTTAGCTGTTAAACTGTGTCCTGCTCTTCTTTCTTGCTTGTTGCCTTTCTTCTGCTGGGGAGAATGAAGAACCCAGGAGTTGTGGTCTGGATGGCGAAGTGAGACTTCCGAGTTCTCTATCCCAGACGCTGTCTAACTTATCCCACTGGGACCTCTCACTGAGATTGTGAAAAGCAGAGCTGAAAATCAACTGAAAAAAGTTGCAGATTTTGCTGGGATAGGGAGGCATACTGTGCCCAACTTCAGTTGTCTTGGAAATTTGGCCAGATGTGACATTGCTGAATCACATGGTAGATGTATTTGCTATTTTTCAACTGTTTTCTGTAATTGCTGCAGTGTTTTACATTCCCACCAAAGGTATAGAAGACTCCAGTTTCTCCAGCATCAGGCCAACACGTGTTTGAGTATGTGTCTGCATCTTGTTTCATTTTTGTTTTCTGTTTTTTCATGACAACCATCCTAACAGGTTGATATCTCATTGTGATTTTCATTGCCTTGATAATTAATCCTATTGAGGATGTTTTTTTTTCTTCTCTGGAGAAATGTCTATTTACTAATTTGACCATTTTTAAAAACAGCCTATTTTTTCCTGTTGAGTTTTAGCAGGTATTAATATATTTTAGAATTTAATTATTTTTCAAAAATATGGCTACAAGTGTTTTCTTCCATTCCGTAAGGTTTTTTTTTCCCTTCACTTTATTGATTATTTTCTTGGCTAGGAAGCAGTTTTTTGGTTTGAAGGGATTCCATTTGTCTATCATTGCTGTGTTGCCTGTGCTTTGGGTATCAAACATGAGAAAGAACAAAGAGGAACCGTTGTGAGGATCAGGGTCAAGAAGCTTTTCCATCTTCTTCTAATACTTTTACAGTTTCTGGTCTTACGTTTACATCGGAGTCTATTAGGGTTGAATTCTTATGGCACGAGAGATAAAGTTTAGCTTTGTTCTTCCACTGTTCCCAAAGCTCGTTCTTTAAGATGGTGTGTTTTTGGCTCCCTTGTGAAAGATCAACCAAGCACAGATGTGACAGACGTACGTACTCACATTCTGACACGTGGAAACCATGAACTCCCACGCTGTGTTCTCATCAGTTGACATTATAGTCAGTGACAGATTTCAAGTGATCCTAATAAAATCACGTTAAACTGTTAAGTGTATTAAGGTTGTAGTTTAAAGGGAGCACATAGGGTTCTACTGCAGAACATTTTTCGGGGGAGGATGGGGGAGAGACTCAGTGGAAGAGTGTAGTAAGAAAACCAAGAACTCCTGAGCTGGTTTTCCTCTGAATCAACGTCATCCATGGGTGTGTCCTGTCAGGCTTCAGTCCAGTCTGAAACGTCTACTGGATGACCTGGAAACTGCTGGGCTGGATCTGGGTCGGTTTGGAAACAAGGCAAAGGTTCCCAGCAAGTCACCCGTGTGGCCCTGGGAAGTCTCTTGGCCTTTCTGAGCCTTCATGCCTACCTAATCTCTAAATGGCTGTTGTTAGCTTAAATGACTGATGGCTGGGATAATGAAGGAGCAGATGATATAGGCTGTGGAACCAGATACTTGCATCCTCTTCATGACCTTATGCAATGGCTTCAAGTTCCCCATGCCTGTATGCTCAGCCTTGGTAAAATAAAGGTAACAGTAAGACTTACAGCATGGGTTTATTCAGAGGATGAAATGAAGTGATGCTTCGGAGTTATTTAACATATCTGATGCTTCATAAGGGAATACTGGATGGCAAACTAATGTGGTTAGCAAATCGTGCAGCACGCAGGACATGGATGATAGCAACAACTACTACTTAAGGTGCTGTGTGTTTAATGGCCAGAGATCAGTTTAAGTCTGTTCTTTGCCCAATTTGTCCTTGTAAAATATGAAAAGTTTTTGTAAGCTAGTTTAACAGATTGCTAAGGTTCTGGCTGATCTCTGACTCGGCACTATTGTGGATGGTTCCGGCTTCCCTAGTGGGGGGATTATCTCGGTCTCCTTTCCCCTCTTCTCTCTGCAGTTGGGAGATGAATAGACTGGAAACGACATCTTTACACGTGTCCATGTCCTCTAATTTCTAAACTGGGGGTCACAGAGAGGCCAGGCTGGTCCCCTCCCTTCCCATCTCTGCTCTGTGCCAATGTCAGCTCCCACTGTGTGACTGTATTGGAAGAACAGTGACAAGAAGGCTCTTTGCTTGTAGAAATCCTAGATGTTTCAGGATCAGTGCATATGCTGAGTATTTTACCTTGATTCAAGCTCAGAAATGTTCTGCTCCCTAGCTTTCAAATATTTGGTGCTTCAAGAACTTTCTCTCGTTGATAACTTGATCCCAGGCATTTTCTCCTTGAGTGAGGCGGATTTTTTGTTGAAGGGTTGCAATTTTGAAACTGTGCATCAAACGAAGGAAAGTTGGGTACACATCCCCCACTTATGGTGGGAGGAGCTTTTTTAGCCTGGCTGCTTTTATTTCTTGTTACCGTTCTTTATTATGTCTTGTAATAGTAGCATATACACATTTTCTTAACACTGACGTCAAAACCAACACCTAAACTCAATTTGTATTTCATTGCAGCTGCACTATTTCAAGCTCTGCATTTTATAAGTTCAATGCTCAGTGGAGCATTAAAAAGTGGAGTTTTTTTTTTCTTTGACATATACTATATTTACGTCTGTCAAGATCTAAGAGAACAGGGATTTTAAGAAGACCTGAGTCTATTTTCCCCGCACTTGTTTATTTTTTAAGATTTGTCCAATTTTATTGGAAAGACAGATTTACAATGGGAAGGAGAGACAGAAAGAAAGTTCTTTCATTCACTGGTTCACTCTCTAAGTAGCTGCAATGGCCAGAGCTGAGCCAGGAGCTCCTCCTGGTCTCCCATGCCGGTGCAGAGTCTCAAGGCTTTGGGCCATCTTTGGCTACTTTTCTAGGTCATAAGCAGGGAGCTGGAAGGGAAGTGGAGCAGCCGGGACATGAACTGGCACCTATGAGATCCTGGAAAATGCAAGGCAAGAATTTAGCTACTGAGCCATTGCACCAGGCCCTCTCCCTGCACTCTTTCAGGCAATCTTGGAGCAGGTAATAATGAGATAGCTCCTTGGTTTACTCATGTGCAGGTATAGACCACATAGATGTCATAGGTTTTGCTGCTGGGCTGGAAAAAGAGGATGAGAGAAAATGAAGATTCAGGGGTAATTCCAGAGGTGTGAACAACTGGGTGAATGATGGTGGGTAACACTGAGGGAGGTGTAGGTTTTTCCTAGTTTCTAGAGTTGTGTCAGTACTTTGTACTTTCACCAGTGGAATGGGTGTTTGTCCTGGTGGCTGGAATACCTGCGAGTCAAATCAGAGTACGTGGGTTTGAGTCGTGGCCCTGGCTTCTAATTCCAGGTTCCTGCTAATGCAGACCCTGGCAAGTAGCAGAGATGGCTCTTGAGTTGTTGAGTACCTGCCACCAATGTGGGTATTTGCACTAGCGTAAGCCTGGCCCAGTCCCAGTGGCTGCGGGCATCTGTGGAGTGAATTGGCAGGTTGTCAAAGTAAAAAAGAAAATTCTGCAGCAAACATTCTTGTAATGTGCAAGAATCACCTGGTCTACTGATACAGTGTAGCTCTGATTGGACTGTCTGTATTTACAATCCGGCACTTTTATTTCTCAGCTATGAGATCTTGCACAAGTAAATTAATTCCATCTTTCTCATTCATGTAATGAATACAATAAGGGTACCTACGCAGTAGAATTGTTATGGAGATTTATTGCACAACATTGACAAGCAATTACTTCACTACATTGATTATAACTATTATGAATAATATATTTACGTGAAACACGATTGTTTCTGTAGGCAAAGTATTGGGTCAAAATATACACCATTTTCTAAGCTTCAGATATTGTCCAGATTATCTGGATTATCTGGAGTCAGTATACCAATGTGTTCTGACAGTGAAAGGTGAGGTGCAAATGATGCCATTCTTTAGCAAATATCTTAAATATTTAGAGTTTAATGTAGACTCCCCAACTTATCATTTTCTCCTGTCATCATCATCATATGCTCTTGGTTTATCATGAATTGAGGTCTGTCCTTCTTCCAAAATTATCTTTGCATTAATGAATATGTTAATTACTAACATTAATATAATATGACAATAAAATACTAATGTAATGAACACATATATTAATACCCAGTGCTGTGTATTTTAGACAGCTGGGGGTTGTGTGCGTGTACATCTCGTCAAACTGAAGAACGGATCCAGATATTTCTCGTTGTCATTTTTAATTCTGAAGGATCACTGTGCATGATGCTGTGCTTTATTTAAAGAGAGGAAGAGAAATTGATTTAATAACCTGTCACATTATACAACACAAGAAGAACTTGAGAAGAAAAAGCAGTCTGATATTCTTAGTAGGAAGAAAAATATTGTGACAGCTCCGTGGAGAAATCCTTGTGGGAGAGAAATGGTAGAAGTTATGGCATGATGAGTTAAGGATGTTAAGAAATATTTTGTTTCCCCTGAGTAAATGTGACCACTCCACTGCAGAGTCCCACGATGTCCTCTCCCCTGTGGAACGGGAATAAAGAAACAAAAGCCGCTATTGTTCCTTCCCGTTCTTTTGGTCCTTAAACATAGTTTATTCCATGGGGTAGGCGTTTGGTTCAGTGGTAGGATGCCATTTGAGATGCCTACACTGCCTATCAAGACGCCCGACCACAAACGGCAGCTCTGCTTCTAGCTTCCTGCTAACTCAGACCCTGAAAATCCTGCAGAAGATGCTGCGAGGAGTTGGGTGTGTGTTTGGCATGCAGTACACCTGGACCTAATTTTTGTTTCCTGCTTTCATCCTGCCTGTTGTGGGCATTGGCACACCAGCAGATGGAAGAATTCCTGTTCATCTCTGTCTCTTGTTTCTCTACCTTTCGAATAAAATAAGAATAAATTAAAATTAGAAACAATAAAGTACATTGACAGCTATTCATAATTTATTGCATAATATTTTCCTCTAGAGGATTGTAAAATACCTTACCTGGGATCAGTTGTTATAATCAGTTGATAGACTTGTATGATGAAAATTTGAGGTTAAACTCTAGAACCCTGGAGGAGCCAGTTTCTACTCTCGTGAACAGAAGGAGGGTTGACAATTTCTCCCTCACTTGAGGACACACCCATAGTGGGTCAAATGGGATTGCTCCCACTCACTGCCACAGGCGGAATACATGCTGTAGGGAACTGAGAAGTGTCTTAATAAGCGTTTAAGAAAAGGGCTAGGTGTAATGACTCAGTTGGCTAATCCTCCTCTTAAGGAGCACCAGGATCCCATGAGTGCCTGTTCGTGTCCCGGCTACTCTGTTTCCCATCCAGCTCGCTGCTTGTGGCCTGGGAAAGCAGGAGAGGATGTCCCAACCCCTTGGGACCTAGCACCCATGTGGGAGACCTGGAGGAGGCTCCTGAACTGCCTAAGCTCCAGCTGTTGTGGCCATTTGGGGAGTGAACCAGCAGGTGGAAACTCTTTTTTGTCTCTCCTTCTATTTGTAGATCTGCCTTTCCAATAAAAATAAATAAATGTTTTAAAAAGCCTTAGAAACTTTAGGCTATTGTTAGGAATTTTAGAAAGATTTGAGCCCTGCTCAGAAGCCAGCATAATTCTACTACTTAATGAGTTATATCAAGGAGGGAGAATTGACTCGGGCTAATTTCACAGCTGGCAGAGAAGCACCTGTCACTCATTTAAACCAAGACAGGGAGATGTTTGGACATTTTTGTGGTTCAGACAGTGTGTATGGCCCAAGCATGATTTTTGGGACAGTCTACCGCTTGTATTGTTCCATTGTGGGCACACAGTGACCTTGTCTCAGTGGTACCTTATGAGGATTTTCTTTGGTGTAGCTCTAAGTGACAGGCCAGCTGCAAGCAACACAAGGCCAGGCTCACAGCCCTGCATCAACCGCCATGATCAGGACCTGCAATTTGCTTGCTCTGAGTAAAGCCCAGAAGACAAGCGGTAGCTTTTAAATGATGGACCAATTTGTTGTCCACACAAAAAATAAATTGATCATAAGAAGTCTCGCGTCCAAAGTGATCTTTTATGTCATATCTTGTTGTACAAAGAGCTGTATTTGTGATGCTCCATGCATACATGGTCTGTAAATTCATTTATCTCCATTGCTTAATCCCAGCTCTCTCCTCTACTCTTTTTGCATCTCTCTGTAACCATCTTTCCTGTACAAAGCTCTAACAAACTGTCATACATACATCTGAAGTATACATCATGATGCTATTGGACACATACAGATTGTAAAATGATGCAGTAGTGAAGTAAATATATCCATCATGGTTGCCTACATTTTTTGTTTTTATGGCAAGGGTAACTGAAACCTACTCATTTAGCATGAATTGCAAGTAAAGTGCAGCTTTATTGTCCTCATGTTGAAGGTTAGATCTCTAATCTGCTCTTCCTACTTAGTTGGTACTGTGTATCCTCTGACCTAAGGAGTAGGCACATGAAGCAGGGGGTAAATTTTCACAAAGGAACTGGCCAGGAGAATATGCCGTATTTGTTGTAATTGGGGTAGAATGTTGTATTTCTATCCATTTCTTAGTCTAGGTTCAGTTTATTTATAGTTCAGAAAAGTCACCGTTTTCTGAAGATTCCATTGTACAAGAATCACCTGGTCTGGACATTTATTCAACAACTAGTAATTAAGTACCTATCAGTGTCATGCACTTTTCTTGTTACTGATTAAAGAATTAATAATTAAGGACTCTAATTTTAAGAAACTTAAGTTCTTGGGCCTGGGACAATGAATGGCTCAGTAGCTAAACGTCTCCCTTGTAAGCACCAGGATCCCATATGGGCACCAGTTCCTGTTCCTGCTGCTCTGCTTCCCAGCTAACTCTCTACTTGTGTCCTGGAGAAAGAATAGAGGACGGCCCAAAGTCTTGGGACCCTGCACCCATGTGGGAAACCGGGAAGAATCTCTTGATTCCTGGCTTTGAATCAGCTCAGCCCTGGCCACTGTGGCCACTTGGAGAGTGAACCAACAGACAGAAGATCTTTCTTTCTCTCCGTCTCTCCTTTCCAATAAAAATATTTTTTTAAAAAAGAAACTTAAGTTCTTAGAATAGGGCAATGTGTAACCAAAATGCATCTTAAATAGTTTGGATAGGCAAGTTAGAGGATTCCAGATTGGGAAGAGGAGTCAGGCAGACTTTACAGAGAAAATATTACTTGACCTAGATCTTGGGAGATGAGATCACCAGCCAGCCATGACAGGGGATGGTGTTGCTTAAAATAGTCCGATCTCAGCAGGAGGAGGAGCCCCTCTGCTTAGACTTTAAAAATTGAAGTGATAAACGTTTCATGAGAGAGATCCACAAAAGACCATCATCTTCTTGGTCAGGTCTCTGCCTTAGTTCCACCCTCTGAAGAGAACATTTCTTCCGTTTTAAAGAATGTGCAAGAAAAGGATTTGGAGGCACTTGCAGGGCCCCATGGGTGACCATAGACCCTTTCTAGTACAGCTGGGCTGAGAAGCTGTCTGTGGGGTGAGGAGGGAACGCTCCAGGAGGGGTTACAGGTCACTTTGTAGGGCTCAGTGCTTTGAATAGAGAACTGCGCCACACTCCATCCCTTTAAATCTGGCCCTTTCTCATGAATTATCACACAACAGAGAGTAAGGTAATGCCACGTGAAAGAGCTGAGGACTTTTACATCGTGAGTCTTGGGGAAAGGTGAGGAAGCTAAAGGAAAGATCGTGAATCAAAAGTCTTAGTCATAGTAGATCAACTTTCACACACTCACACTTACACATTGCCCATAGTGATTCACATTCACTACGAACTTAATCACCTTTTTGTCTGTTAGAGCCTCTTAGTCCATGCGGTCTGCACTGACACATGAACATTCTCTTTCTGCCACACACATGCACGTGTGCACACAGCACACATAAAAACATACACAAATGCATACATGAACACATACATGTATTTGCTTTTAGATGCAGTTCCTAGTTAAGTTAGTAGTCTTACCGAATGGAACAAACTCAGGAAGTTAAAGTAATAGGTCACGGGCCCGGCGCGGTGGCGCAGGTGGTTAAGGTCCTCGCCTTGAACGCCTGGGATCCCATATGGGCGCCGGTTCTATCCCAGCAGCCCCGCTTCCCTTCCAGCTCCCTGCCTGTGGCCTGGGAAAGCAGTCAAGGACAGCCCAAGGCTTTGGGACCCTGCACCCGCGTGGGAGACCCGGAAGAGGCTCCTGGCTTCGTTGCACTCACTTGGGGAGTGAATCATCGGACGGAAGATCTTCCTCTCTGCCTTTCCTCTCTGTATATCCGCCTTTCCAATAAAAAAATAATAAAAATAAATCTTTAAAAAAAGAAGTAATAGGTCTTAGTTTCCGTTCTGTTGAAATCTTCAGAATAAACATGTCTCAGCAGTCCTTTAACCAGAAACTAAGACTGGGGAAAGATCTCCAGCATCCAGGAGAATGCCTGACACTTGGTTGGCACTAAGTAAGTGTTTGAGTGTGTGGGTGAGTGAGGTTCCCTCTTGTGGAATTTGCTTGTTTGGAAGGTCTGTGAGTAAGAGAAATAAGCCCTACTGATTGCAGCAAATCTGTTCTTAATGGAGTCTTATAGCAAATAGATCAAATTATGTTTTGCTATTTTTGGATGCCCGTTCTCTGATAAATATTTTTATATTAACTTTTATTCTCATAAGTCCTAACTATATCATTAAATAAATTTGTAGAAAATGAACACAATTATAAAACAAGGTTAGGAAAAAAATATCAAGTCTATTATAGAAAAATATTTCCTGTACTCCCTTCTATTTTTTTAAGATTTATTTTATTTTTATTGGAAAGTTAAATATATAGAGAGGAGAGACAGAGAGAAAGATCTTCCATCCATTGATTCGCTCCCCAAGTGGCCGCAACAGCCAGAGCTGAGCCGATGAGTGATGATGAATGTGAGATCCACAGGATGCCAGATCAGACATCATTCTGAGCGTTTCCAGGAAGATGCTGGTTAGATGACAGTGACAGTCAAGTTGATAGGATGAATTACCTTGGGTCTCATTAAACAGGGGGGAAATTCAAATAGATCAAAAAAGGCTGACCCTCCCCTGGGCTACGCGGAAATTACTCCTATCTGGCTGCCTTCAGATTGGCACTCTGACTTCTTTTCTGCATTGTAGACTTGAACTAAGGCACTTGGTGCATGTGGAGCTAAACTGTGGCTCCTCCACGTTCTCAGGCCGTGAGATTCAGACTTGAACTTACACTGCTGTCCTGGACCTATGACTCGCTGCCTTGTCCCGCTGATTCT
This sequence comes from Ochotona curzoniae, assembly GCF_017591425.1. Classification (NCBI taxonomy): domain Eukaryota; kingdom Metazoa; phylum Chordata; class Mammalia; order Lagomorpha; family Ochotonidae; genus Ochotona; species Ochotona curzoniae. The sequence continues at coordinate 4,704,376 of NW_024465035.1, forward strand.
GAAACTGGCCAGCCTATGTGATTGTGTGAGTGAATTTCTTATGATAAATTCTTTTAACACACACAGAAGAATCACTGCATTGTTTGGAGTCTACCCAGGTAAAGTAGGGGAACAAAGACCTCATATCTTAATGGAAAGGCGTCATTGTCGCAGATTAAGAAGAGCTTATGTGTGAGGTCGATAGGGGTGCAGCCATCTTTGGAGATTGCAGTCTGTCACAAGATTCTCAACAGCTTGGAGTTCAGGTGGGAGGTGGTCAGAAAAAGCTTCTTGGAGGCAGTCATGCTCCTGCTGGCTTCTGAATGCCCAGAAGGAGTGGGCCAGAGAAGAAGAGAAGATAATTTTAGGTAAAGAGAGAAGCCAAAGTCCAGGAAGTATCAGATAGATCATGTCTAGAAAATCACCAGCAGCTCACGATACGTGCTTGTTTTTGAATAGTAAGGGCCTGAACTTACCAAATCTCAAACTGGAGACAGACTTGAGAAGAAAAAAAGGTCTGGTATTTTGAGGTTCCTCCACCCACTGCCCTCCTACTTCCTGCTGTCCAGGCTCCCACAAGGTATGGGGTTGCTCGAAGTGGTTAAGCCTCTGTCTTCTCACCACATCTGCCCATCCCAGCCCTGAAACAGGGTTGCACGTGTTTCCAGGATCTGGGTGTGAAAAGTCGGGAAAGAGAATGTTAAGATGTCAACCCCTCCGTGTCCAACCTCCTCATCTACCTATTGCAGCATCCCGAAGAGAGTTCTAGATGCTGACAGGTGATAATTACAGATCTCAAGGGAGACTCATGAACCTTCCCTGGTATATCTTATTTTAATCTTCAGCAACTTTGTTGGGACACATGCCTCCTGAGCCTTATTTTCCAGCTGGAATTTCCTCCCTTGGCACAGAGGGAGCACACCTGCCCGTCTTTTACTTGTTAGAGGTGCATCACTGGCTTGGAGAGCCAGTTGAAAGCACTTTCATGTTGCTGGTTCTTTTACGTTTTACTGTCCTGGTTTATCAAGGATTGCCTTCTCTCTGTGATATTTCTACCTCCTCTCTTTCCTTCATGTTTCCGTTGCTCTCTCACGACCACCTCCCCACCAACTCTTTTCCTTCCAAATTTCTCCCCTTGGACTTCTAGAGTGGCTTCAGGATTTGTTCCCTAGATGTGTGTCTCCAGCCATGACACACTGACCTTCGCTAGAACATCCTGTTGGAGGGCATTGAGTAATATTTGGTTCTTCCAAAAGACAGCTACTGAATCGTGTTTTAACCTCTTCTTTTCTGGGCTATCTCATACTACCTCTCTGAAGGCTGGCTCCCTAAGCTTCTCTGTCATGACTTCACGTGGCACCTGCTGCCCTGAGTCAAAAGGTTTCTAAAGAAAAATCATTAATTAGCATCCTTTCTGAGAACATCTAAAAGAAGCTCCTTGGGAGAACAGTGTGTGTCCAGCAGCGCTAATGGAGTTAGAAGTTGAATGCTTTTAAGAATAAGACCAACTGAGAAGCAAATATTTGTTCTGCAGATTTCATCGGTCTGTTTCCCAAGTGTTTCAGTCCTCACACCACTGCCTTCCTGCCCTCTCCCTTGGATTGCTGAGTGCTTGTTTTGTATTGACCTCACTTTTTCCTGTCCGTGACTGAGGATTAGCAATGTCAGCCAGCAGCTTACGTAAGGACTGTGTCGCTTCATGAGACTGGTTGTTCCTGGAGAACAAGGGCCTCATCTTTCTATCCTATAGTTACAGTACAGTATTGTAGTAGATGTCCAGTGGATATGTATATATTTATTTTTAATTGTAAATTCAGATATACAGAGAGGAGGAAAGAGAGAGGAAGAGCTTCCATCCGCTGATTCACTCCCCACGTGACTGTGGTGGCTGGAGCTGAGCCAATCTGAAGCCAGGAGCCTCTTCTGGGTCTCCCACACAGGTGCAGGGTCTAAAGACATTGGGCCATCCTTGACTGCTTTCCTAGGCCACAAGCAGGGAGCTGGAAGTGAAGTGGGGCAACTGGGACATGAAGTGGTGCCCATATGGGATCCCAGTGAGTGTAAGACAAGGACTAGGTTACTGCACCAGGCCTGCCTAGTGAATATTTTTAAACATTTACTTATTTGCAAAGCACACACACACACACACACACACACACACACACACACACACAGATGGAAACCATCTCTGGTTCATTTGCCAAGTGCCTGCAATGACAAGGGCTGTGACAGATTGAAGATGGGAGCAGGGAGTTGTTCTAGGACTCTGACATAGGTGCACATTGGCAGGAAACTCGGATTGGGAGTTAGAGCCAGGACTCAGGCACTTTGATGTGGAATGTGGGCATTGGAAACAGCAGCCTAACTCTTAGTCACCTGCCTGTGCCTCAATGCGTGTTGAATGGCTAGCTGAATAAAGAGGTAGTGTTTTGATGTCTTTGGGGTAAGACCACCCTGTGGGACCGTGGATAATATCTTGATGTGATCCCAACAGCATGCTCTGGAAGATGTTCCTCCTGCTGAGGCCACCCTCTGCATCTCTGCCATGACTTTGCCTTCTCAGAAAGACCAGGCTACAGCTTAGCTCGTGTTTCCTTGGGAGGCCTTCCTCAACCCCTCTCACCATACTTCCCTCTTCCTTCCTTATTGAGTCAGGGAAGGCTTTACTCTCAGACTTCCCTTTGGAGATGACATATTTTACTGTTTGCTTGGTGATTATCACCTTCAAGGCACAGGCCCTGCAAAAGAATGTCCGTATTCAGTTTGCTTCCATTGTGTTGCCAGTGCTAAACAGATTGGTGAATTAAAATGTGCCTTCATGATGCATAAAGCAGAAGCCCTTCCTGGAGGCCTGGGAGCAATCTTCCTCACCTCCTTTTTCAACTTTCATCCTCTGTATACAATTAAACCATTAAAAAATAAACCTAGAGTCAAGTAGAGAGCATGCATAGCATTGTTCAAAAAAGCTGGCAACATCTTTTATTTATGCTTTTGTCTAAAAATATTCTATTACTATAAAATATGCAGAGGAGGAGGATACATGGCCAGCAGGTTTTCCTTGAATTATGGAAAGCTGAAATGAGCTAATGGGTTTCCCCCCTCTTTTCTGTGCAGCGTGAATGGGCTGTCCCAGCTGGTTTGAACCTTGTAAGTGTCATTCATCCACTGTATAGAGGAGGGCAGTATTAACATGAAAAATATTGAGGAACTTCATCTTAACAAAGGGAAGCAATAGTGATAATACAACCCATTCTGTAGTATTTCCTGTTCTTTTATGCTTTCAGTCACACTGGTTGTCAGAACAGAGCACTGCAAGGTGGGCCAGGAGTGTGAGATGTGATGGGTTCAATGAACACACAAGGAAACAGCACCAGTTCCCCCGGGGTTGCTTTTTATGGAAGGGATAAAATTTATTGAAGTGTTTTTTTTTTCCAAGACTGGGGCTTGTACAGAGGGGCTTGTGTCAGGAGAAAGGCCACTTTTTCTATTTCCAGCCCCTAAAGGTTTGACTTCTCAGAACCTTTGAAATATACCTTATGGTAGCATTATTAAGATTTTTAAAAAGTCATTTACCTAACATTTCTGTGTTTTCATTTCCTCCTAGTCCTTATTTGGATAATTGGAGAATAAAGGACTTTTGTATAGGTGGAGATCAGAATACCCTACTTAATTCTAGATAGGCTGTCTTGAATTTGCCCTAAAAGTCTTTTCACGTGGTGGCTTCCTGAGTGTTCCATTCTGGAGGATTTGCCTTTCAGATGACATCTGAGAATGGCTATTATTACCTGCTTGCAGAGAGGTGGGAAGTATGCTGAACTTGGGTCCAAATTGGGTGGAAATTGTCCTGTGTCCCAATGTCAGCCCTGTTCAAATGTCCAATATATTATCAAATCTGTGAAATACTCGTAACATTAGTAGTTCCTGTACTTGTGTCAGTTGGGATGTGGTTGGGCTGCAGGTGAAGTAAACAAAAATATTAGCTATTTCAACCACACGGGAGGTAACTTGCTCTCCCTATTAAAAAAGTGGAGGGTCTGCTGTGGTAGATTTACGGAGTCTGAAGGAATCAAGGTGGTTGATCCTGTGGCTGTTTCCTTCTCTGTGCATTTTCACCACGTGAGCAAACATGTGCCCGAGCTCCACCTGTCAGCCTGCCTTACGGCCACCAGGAAGCAGACAGGGAGGATGTGGCTGCCTGCGTGAGGACCACAATGAATCAAGGCACAAATTAGAGCTCCTCTCCTCTGATGTAATGAAGAAAGGATGTTAGTAGATTAGTTGTAGTATCTGCCACTGTCTGTCACCTGGATATTCCCTCTCCTCCGTTCACCTTCCCTCCTGTCCCCTCTCCTCCCTTCCTTTCCCCTTCCCTCCCTACTCCTTCTCTCTGTTCCCCTATCCTCTCCTTCTCAGCCTCTGCTCTGTGCATCTTTCTATCTGGCTCTCTCTGCTCCCACTTTCTCCCTGCCCCAAGGCTACCTCCCCTGCAGAAATAAAGACCTCTCGTGTGGCTCACTTCTCGTGTGGCTCATTTACTATTTCTGACATTTCAGAGACTCATGTCACTCCAAGACAGCTTGCCTGGAGTTGTCTATGTTCAGTAAACGATGTGTGAGCAAGTCAGGGTCTGTGTCAGCCCAACTGCAAAGGACTGTTGAGATGTCCCACTGAAAGTGTAGAGGCTTGTCATGGAGCCCATGTCATAGCATGAGGTGTCCCTGCATGCTCTCCCAATTTCCATTCTTCCCTTCCTTAAGCACTGTCTGCAAAGGCACATTTTAATGGACAGTGAGTGGACACTGGAATGGATCTACAAGGCTGTTTTTCAGAGAACCCAGCCTCTGACATCCGTTTTGTAGTTTTCAAATGCGGGTTGGCACCCTGCTCAGTATTGGCTTCTATGCTTTTAATTTTCTTTTTAATTTTTTTAATTAGAAAAGGAAAAGAAATTAGATGAAACCAATTCAAGACTGTAAGATGGATGTTTCATGGTATTCTTCCCATCAAAACTCTTACAACATTTCCATTTGTTTGATGAGACATAAATGAATTGTGCCTTGTTATGCTGGAGAAGGACTCTTCAGTAAAGCCTTCCTGGACAGTGTTACTAATAGTTTGGTTAAATTTCTCAAAACACCCTCTTAGTAAGAAAATGTTACTATGAAGAAAATCAGTAAGCAAAGCACATTCTATATTCCCTTTCCCTCAGTGTGTGTGTGTGTGTGTGTGTCTGTGACTTTTGCTGTCCATAGCTTTATGTTTGTTTTGCGTTGACAAGACAGCCTCCACTCTGGATAGTGATTATTTTACTTGTACTTTGCCTGCAGGGTCACACTGGAAAGCTCTGGTTCCTTTCTTGTTACAGTTCTTCCAAGAAATGCTTCAGGAGCTTGAGCTCTCTTGTTTAAAGCTTCCATTGAAAGCTCCACTCTTGTTGACCTGACACAGCTGTTTTGGCTCGTGTTTTGCAGAAAGTGAAGGCTTCATTTTAAGTTTTTAGATTTGTGTAAGTTGAGCCAACTGAGACATATATAATAAGGGTTGTCATTGTGCTGTTGATTGACCCTTTTCAATCGGGCACAAAGAAGGTAAATTTTTTTCTTGCTGATGGATGTAGATGATCTGATGTTATCATCTTCAACATTATCTTTTTCTTTTTTTTATAAAAAGAGTTTTACTTATTTCATCAGCAGTGGGTGGTGGGAGTTGGAGAGAGATGGAAGGAGGGAAGGAAGCAGGGAGAAAAAGTAAAGAGAAAGATCTCAATATTCTAACCCCTGGTTCAGTCTTGAAGTGCTTGCAACGGTCAGTGCTGGACCAGGCTGAATGTAGGGGCTGGAAACTTAACTTGGGTCTCTGACATGAGTGGCTGGGACGCAACTACTCAAGTGTTTGCCTGCTGCCCCTGGTGTGAGTTAGAATGAAACTGCAATCAGAAACAGAATTGGAATTCAAACCTAGGCTGTGGGCATTCCCAACAGCGGCCCAACTACCATGCCAAACACCTTTTCCAGTATTGTTGCTTCTTAAAATGAGTTATCCAGGAGTGGGTGATCTGGCATACCACGCTAATCCTCTGTTTGTGGCACTGGCATACCGCATGATGCTGGTTTGAGTCTCGACTACAGCATTCCTATCCAATTCTCTTGTAATGGCCTGGGAAAGCAGTGGAGGATGGCCCAAAGCCTTGGAGCCCTTTGTCTACTTGGGAGACCTGGAGTAGGCTCCTGGCTCCTGGCTTTGGATCAGCTCAGCTCCAGTTGTTGTGGCCACTTGGTGAATCTCTCTGTGAATCTGCCTTAAAAATATTCAAAAATCTTTTAAAAAATGAGTTATTCATTTGTAAGCTGGTGGTTGTCCCCTTAAGCTTCTCACAAAGTATCAATGATTTCAGTTCTTTACCAAAGTTACACCATCAGTGTAAATTTTTCTTATTTCTTTAAATTTCAAAGAATTCCTGTTTGCTCTGAATGGGGCTCTTTTCAAATCAATGCCTTACTCTGTTGGCTTAAATTAAATCCTGTTCAAACATTACAGCAAGTTATTAGAAGTCCACTTTGGTGCAAAAAACTTTTGAAGTCTTGTGATAGTTTGACGTGGTGTGCATTTTCTGTGTATTCTTTGACAGTGCACCTTATGATTTTAGGAGTGTCATAATTCTGTGTTCACGCAAGATACATACAGCCCAGAAGGTGATTTATTCAAGACACAGGAGAAGGATTGGGGAAAGTATTTCTGAGTGATAACATGTGGAATGAGTCATTCTTTGGATGGATTTGTGCTGACATTTTCTATTTAAATTAGTTCCTGGCCTAGTTTCTGTTGGGTCGGTATCCTGACAGTTTCTTTAAACAGGGTCAGTTCCTCTCTGCTTCTTTTTTTTCTATCTGATTCTGAACTAAGAACTTGCCTTCCAATATACAGATTTTGAGAAACTAGGAAGGTTTAGGTTTCAACACACACATGGACTAATACAGTCATTGAATTGGGTAGAGTTCAGCAGTTGACAACGTGACTGCTTATGGCAATCACCTCAGTCAAGGCTGTACTTGCAGATTATTTAGGACCTTTAAAAAACAAATACATGAATTTCACTTCTAGAAATTGTACTTTTGGGTTCCAGCTGTGACTTGGGGATAGAAACATGCAGCTCCCCATCTGCCTCGTGACTGAGATTTTTAATGTGCAGCTGACATAGGTGCTAAATTTGGGAAAGTAGTAAAAAAAAGGAAAGGTAGGCCTGGTGCAATTGTTCAATGGCTACATCCTCACCTTGCAAGCACCAGAATCCCATACGGGTGTCGGTTCTTGCCCCGGCTGCTCCAATTCCCACACAGTTCTCTGTATACAGCCTGGGAAAGCAGTAGAGAATGGCCCAAAGCCTTGGCACCCTGAATCTACAGGGGAGACCCAGAAGCAGCTCCTAGCTCTTGCCTTTGGTTTGGTTCAGCTCCACCTGCTGGGACCATTTTGGGAGTGAGCCCACACATAGGAGATCTTTCTCTGCCTTTCCTTTTCTCTGTAAATCTGATCTGCCTTTCCAATAAAAATAAATAAATCTTAAAAAAAAAAAGAAAGCAAAGGTTAGTTGAGATGCAAAGGTCAGCAAGGGAAGGAGACTGCTGGTGATGCCTCCTGATGAGCAGAGAGTAGGAAGAGCATCCAGAGGCCACGCTTCCGTGGACGGTGGGGAAGATAAGGGGCCCAGAGGCCGCGCCTCCATGGACGGTGGGGAAGACAAGGGGTCCATCTGGCATTTATGACTATCTTTCTTCTGGAGCTTCAATGATAAGGTATCATATAGTTATCATCTAAACCACACAGTTCTGAAAATGGACAAAAATCTTCGTAATAATTACACTGCATTAGTAGGCATGCTTCAAGATTCCCTTGGATCAACTAGGGTGGGTAGTCAGTCTTAGCACATGTCTTCTCTAGGACCTCTTGTGCTAATCTCATGTGGCTTGTGTAAATTTTCTTTGAGCAGAAAAACTGCTGTTTTATCTGTTACATTGTCTCCCCCACACTTTGGCCCATGGCTGTTCACATTAGCTGCATCTGGGAATCATCTAGAGAGCTTCTAAACAATACTCATAACTGGCTCTTTTCCCTAACAGAGTCAGCTCTTAGCGGCTAGCGCCCAGACATAATCAAGCGGTCTTTAACACTCCCCGGGTGAGTCTAATTGGCTCCTGAGACACACTGCCTAGAAATGAAGGAGTTTTGGAAGCTCAGAGGGCCTGACGACATGTTAGCTTGATGGAGAGTTGAGGGGTGACAGGTGGCAATTTTGTAAAGTTTGGTTTCGGTATTTGTAGAGAAGTCCCAGCTTTGTAGTCACAGCTCCTAGCGTCTCATTGCCCTGTTTGCCATTAACGTTGTGTGACTGTGCTCTTTAGAATGCTGTAACTGTGGGAGGGGTTTGACAGCAGTTATTTGCGAATGTTTCACTGATGTAATGACATTTCGAGGAGAAAAATGTCTGAAACCCTCCTTAGAAAACTCTGAGCGTACTCTGTTATTACCCAAGGTTTATTCCATGCCAAATGTAAGAGGGTCCCCACGGATAACAAGTAGAGGAAGGCAGGTGTCTCCTTCTGTATTTTCTGCAAATGTCAAACACTGCCCTTGTGTGAATAGACGCAGCTCTCTTCGCAGAGGCTCTATGTGTGCACCCTGTGCCTCTGTGTCCTCTGCTCTTTACCGAGGACAGTTTTCTTTTGAGCTGTCATCCATTAGAGTCTATCAGAGAGGAAAACAATCCACGCGGGGAGGTGCAGTTAAACTCCCATTTTCATGAATGGATCACGTGATGGGGGTTGAATGTGAGAAGAGTTTGAAACTGAAGTGGAAATAATGCTTTTTACATGATCTGTGTGATACTAGTTACGCTTGTAGTTTCCATTCCTTATGTGGTTCATGAACAAGTCATGGCCAGACCTTTAATTCTCTTGGCATTTAAGAATTTGAGACAAATTTAAAGATATCATTGTGTGAATCCAGTCATAAGCATGGCCAGTAGATATTTTCAAATTAATAAAAATCCCTGAAGAAATGTGGAAAGCTGTTCTGAAAAGTTGAGTTGTCAAGAAAAGAGGCTGATTTGCATAATTTGAAGAACTTATTCCTCTCGCAACACCTGTGTGGTAGTATTTATGTGGGTTACATCTGGTGTGGGTTTTTTTTGTTTAATTTTTAAACCACCTAACACCTGCTGGAAATTGCTGTGTCGTTAGGAGGAGGGAGGGTTGTATTGGCTTTCTCAGTTAACTCCTGCAGCATAGTTTAGGAATGTGAGTGACTCAGCAGCAAAGGACCTGGAAGGGCAAAGACATGGAAGGCCATCACAAGGCCCTTCCTCAAATGAACGCCCCCTCCTGGACCCAAGTAGCATGTACCCTATGCAACTGAAGAGGATTGTATTTGGGGACTTAGTATGTGTAGACATCCACTCCTTGGTAGTAAACTGGATGTAATAAGTAAGGCTCACAGAAAATGAGGAATGTCCCCTGGGGAAGTTTTCTAGTTCCTAACCCATTACTGTTTCACCGCCTCCTACTGTTCTGTCAGACAATTCCCAATCCTAGGGCTCCAGTGACTCGTTTTGGGAAATGGGATTATATTTCCTGTCCAACAATGAACAATTAAACTGCTATCATAGGGCCCCCAGTCTTCACCTGACTGATTAACATTGTAGGATTACTCGTATGATTTGCAGGGTGGAGAAAGCAACCTGAAAGTTTAGTAGGTAAGCATTCGATGTAAATGATGCTCATTTAAATATGATTATTTAAATAAGAATTTAAATCATTCCGAATTTAAATTCTCAGATGATGTGGAGTGATACTCAAACACAACAATCTCAGTTTTCTAGGATGTAAGAAAGATAAGTAGGGAAGGGACAGTAGGGAAAAGGAGAGATGAAACAAGCAGGTAGACTGGAGGAAGGAAATGAAGGAAGTAAGGAGAGAGAATAAAACACACACAGACACGTGGGATCTACTGAGTGATGTCTGATGTGTTCCTTATCGTGGCTGACCATCCACCACACTGCTCCTCTCACTGTGCAGTGTCTGCTGTGTGCTGACTCACTAAGGAGTGAAGGTGAATGCCACTCTGCATCCTGCTGCCACACGTGAAGTGGCATGCAGTAGTAGCAATGCAGATTGCTAATATTGTCAAGCATGCACTGACTATCAAACCAGGTGAGATGTACCTATACTCAAGGGCAAAGATTCACTGAAAATAGGTACTAAAGGATGCTTTTTCTTGAGTAGAATGCAGACTCTTTTTTTTTTTTTTGCATCAAATGAAGCTCTGATTTTTCAAAGTATAAGATACCAAGGCTTTTTCCACGTCATTTACAAAGCAGGAATGTTTACCTTCAGTAACTATAAAACAGAAGAGAAAATTAAAATAGACATTTTTTAACAAGAAAGGCACTAACGTAAAATGAGTGGCCGAAAGTATGAATCATCCATAATTCAACTTGATCGCTTCCTCAGTAATCCTCAGTTTGAAACAGGAAAGGATTATCTACCCACGGTAAATACAATAGTGACAGTGTCCACATCATTCAGTTTGAAAAAAGGGGAACCATGACAACCAAGAACACACACACACGGAACAAAGGTGGCAATTCGCCTTTGTGGGATGAAGAGTACCAACCTCAAAAAACATCCTTATCAGTAGTAGCATTTCCTCTGTTGCCATAGGTAGAAAACTGTAATTAAAGCAGTTATTATTAGTTGCATACTCTAAAAATAATTAGGTGCATAATCTAAACATTTGAAATTTTGACTGTGTCTCTAAAAAGATTGCAAGATTGTTATTGCAAATTTCCATTTATCAAAGATATCTTCTTTGGTTTTGCACAGTGACACTGCAAAGTGATATCAAATGAGAAAACTTTTTCTCTACTGTAAGCCTAAGTACCCTGTAATGTACTTCAGCAATATAATTTTTTTCAACTTAGACTTCAGCAGGTAATTATAAAATAAACATACAAATCCTACTGCTTCTCACTAGATTTTCCCAAAATATAGAAACTGCTGAAGCCCCATGCTGTGTTCAAATCATACTTCAGTCTCTCATAACTGGTGCTGTTATTTTCTGAAGCCTGTTCAAGAAATGAAAAGCCAGACTGGACCCTGTATTATGTACACAAGTCAGTTCAATTCAAACCAGATTTATTTCTGTTGTTTCAAGTATCAGTAGTAATCCATTGTTTGGATAATCTAATGTATGTTTATTTATTCTCATTATGAACACTGGCACTGTTATCAGCTTTCAGCTATTATGAATAATATAGCTAAGAAAATTCTTAGGAAAGATTTTGAGTGAACAGATTTTTTTTCTCAAATACTTAGAAATTAAATAGCCGCATAGGTAGTAAATGAATATTTGTATGACACTCCAAGCATCGCTCTTAAGTGATTGTCTCAGTTCATGCAACTGGCGACAATGAGAGTTCTAGCCGCTCTGAGAAAATATCAACATTTGGTATTATCATTTGTTTTACTTTACTGCATTAGTGGGTGTGAAATGTTAATACTGTTACTGTAGCTGAAATGGAATAAGGAAAGGCCAGGCAGGTTAATGTCCTGCAGAGTTAGCATCTTATGTGGGTGCCAGTTCTAGTCCTGGCTGCTCCATTCCAGTTGAGCTCCCTGTTTATGGCCTGGAAAGGCAGCAGAATCCCAAGGCCTTGTGCACCTGCACCCACATTGGAGACCAAGACCAAACTCCTGGCTCCTGGCTTCTAACCAGCCCAGCTGTGGTTATTGAGAGCTTTTGGGGGGAGAACCAACAGGTGGACAATCTCTCTGTGTCTCTCCTCTCTCTGTAACTCTGCCTTTCAAGTAAAAATAAATAAGGCAAGAGGACTGCAGAAGGTTTATGGAACATGTTTATTATGGGAAATCTATATTTAGATTTCAGTCATTTCTTGTGCTGACATAAATTTGTACTAATTTGATTTAACATGTCTAAATGTGATATGGTTAGAGGTGCCAAGAAAGATAAAATATCCATTTGGGAAGCGCTCCTCTCATAACAACATGAATTCTGCCAAAGTTAAAGCAAGAACAAGCATCAATTTGATGGTGAAACTTAGGTGGAAGAATTTTGAAGTTGATGGAGACGATTGTTCCTGAAGAAATTAGAAGTTTACAAATGAATAACTCATGCTAAGAAGGGGCCAGACATTAATAAAGATACAACCCACCAAAGTATCTGTTTGTAAGGAAAAATTTAATCTCGTTAGTCCCCTAATCAAAGAAAATGAATGATGAGCAGCAGAAATAATGGCCAGCACCATGGACAGCTCAATTAGTCAATGGTTCCCACTTCTTACTCATTTATTTACATAAAATGAACTAATTTCAAACTTAAGAGCATCTTCTTACCACTCTACTCTCCCTCCTGTCTGCATTCTCCAAAATTTTGAGTATATAATCCCTTCCCTCCCTCCTCCCCTCCCCCTCTCCCTTCCCCTTCCTCTCCCCTCTTCTCCCCTCCCCTCCCCTTCTCTGTCTCCCTCTCTCTTTCCTTCTGTTTCGTTTTTAATTGCCATTGTCCTTCTGCTAGTGAGGATGTGATGGAAATTGTCTTAATCCTTCTACCATATCCCCCCCTCTCTGGACATGTGAAGGGAAGCGTAATTTAAAATGAGCAGCCTGTGTGTAGTTTTTCAGAACACCTGCATCTTATTTTAGAAGCAATTGATGCTCTTGGCTTGGTTTGTGCTTGGGCAATTGTGAGTGATTAAAGAATTCTGCATTTCACAAGAGCTCCTTAAGATCTGAGGAGCCAAACAGAGGCTGGGCACACATCCTTAGGGTTTTTTTTTTTTTTTTATGGGACGGGGAGGGGGTTGGGCGGAGATGCACTTTTAATTATTAATCACCTTAGATGGCCAGGAGTTGGAGTTCCCTGTGTCCTAGTTTGAATTCAAACAGACAAATTTAGCAGTATCCCTGACAAACTGTAACTCCTTGGCGTGCTGTTTCCCCCTTTTGTTTTCTTATGTTTAACGAGTGATCCTCAGTTCATTTTTGCTCCTATGGTGCGGGCTTGAAGGAAATGAGCTTGAATTGATGCTCTGGAGACTGATGAGATGGGGGTAATTGGAGAGGTAAAGGACATCTGTCTAAAACGTGTGTCAAAGTTGACATTGGATCTAGATCGGGTGAAGAACCAATGGCAAGCACAGGTGGGTGGCTGGAGCCAGAAGTAGCTACAACGGGAAGAGAGGGAACCTTAGACAGGAGACACATAGAAGGGGACCAGTGCATACCTGACAGAAGACTGTGTGTGAGAGTTGAAGTTTGAGGTCTGTGGCAGAGTGTGTGCCCATCCCTCATGCTTCCATGATTTGGCTTTGACATCCTCCCTTAAGGGTGTGGGGGTGAGATTGTGGCTACAGCCAATGAGACACTGTGGGACGTTTTTGGTTTTGGTTGGTTGTTGGTTTTTTGAAGGAGTCCACTCTCGGGTTCAGCTATCATGTTGTAAGGAGTACGACTTGAACACGGTTGCATGTAGGTTCAGCGAATGGAGCTGAATTGGAAATCAATGCACATGCTGCCTGAAGCCAGTCTTCAGTGTGGATACTGTGGAAGACGCTAGTCCTTTCCTATTTCCCTGCTAGGGTCTGCACTCAGAAAATCGGACATCCTTGAATTTGAGTTTGTTGGGTTGCTGGCTTGTCTGTTCTTTTCCATGCCTTCTGCACATACCTCTAATCCATTCCTATCTGAATTGCTATCTGTCTACACCACAAGGCCATAATATCTGTTTTAAGTCCTCTGTCCTTGAAGTGGGCAAATTGTGGAGAGAAGGATGAGCAGGCTTCTCCCTGGAGGATGCAGTGATCCTGTGTATTTTTACAGGCAGAGATCTGACAGCAGAGACCAGGAAGTGAGGGAGAAGGAGTCCAGGCAGCTGGACATGCAGAGATTCCCTCGAGAGTGTTAGAGGCCTGGCCAGCAGGTGGGGAGGTATCGGTGCATTCCAGAGCATGTGCACAGAACAAATGCCTCTGGAATCCTGGACATTACACTAGATGTTCTTGAAGAATATATACTTAGTGTGGAGAATTCCTAAGTGGTGTACTTGGGTTAATTCATTTAAAAAAAACTCCATGAGCTGAATGCCTTATTTACCCCCCATCTTACATGTAGAAAATAAGAACAGAAATGTGGAGTTCCTTGCTCAAATTGCACAGCTCTAAAAACAATCCTAATTGAGTCAGCCTGGCTCCAGTCCCTAAGCTCTTGACCTCCTGACTATTTGACTTCAACCGCTTAACTTAATTCCATTAAACTTGGCAGACTGATAATAGAATTGAGGAAGCAAAATGAAAAGGTTGATCTCATTTTGGTAAAATAAATAATAAGATAAAGACCTATTCCTTTACTCATTTTGATAACATTTTTGTCATGGTATAAAGCCTGTAAGTGTCCATGAATTTTTAAAATAACCTGGTGGGAACCAAGATAAAGCTAATGTCCAATTTCTGCCATACTAAGTGCCAGAGGATAACTGAACAGCATCTACATAGGTTTTGGACCAGAAGGATGATAGGACAACAGTTTTATGCCTGACAAAATGGCTTTCATTGGTTATTCCTTCATTCACTCAGTGGAGAAGTTAAAGGCAGTGCATGCGAGTTCTAGAGAAGTACCTTTAAAAGGTTTTAACAGTTTTGAACCACAGTCTGCCCAGGTGCCTCTTGACTACCATTGGTCTCAAATGTCTGGTGTATTTCTCACAATGAAGTAGATTAATGGAATTTTTTTTTGTGATGAACTTTAGTTTTCAAGTGGTTTGGCTATGGCTAAAGAGGCAGGCAGTGTTATTTGGAAGGCAGGGTTGCACAGTAGAGAATTGCACCGCGATCTTGGGTCTGCTGGTCCATCGCTTTGAAGCCTCAGTCTCCTTGGTGTGGAATTAATGTGTGAGGATTCAATGGGGTGGTTCAGTTTCGTGATTGAGCATGACACCTGGACCAGTGGGTGTTTACTGTAACTCGAAAACGATAGTGATGAGGATTCACTATTAGAAACCGATTTTCTAAGACTTTGCAGCATGGCTCAAACCCAGTGGATACACACTGGTAATCAAAACATTACTTTATTTCATTTGATTGCACTTTTCTCAAGTCATCTGCATGTCTCCCTCTGATTCTAGAAGTGTGGTGTGCAAGAACTGGCAAGGAAAATAATTATTATTAAATAATAAAGGTATAAACTGGAAACAGCAGATGAGGTAAAACTCAGAGCTTACAGCAATTGAGCTGTTTCAAGAATATTGGCTCATGTGACGCACAGATTAATCTACAGTGCCATTTCTGAAGAACTTTAAGAGAGGAAAAAAGATTACATCTGGAAAAGATGCTGTATTCCTATGTGTCTGCAATTTGAAATCAGTTAACCAACATGGATTGAGTATCTACCCAATGCCTAGTGTCATGAGCGATGACATTCACCATCCTTAGCTTGGAATGCACTGATGGCCGCTTTCAAAGACTCCTTCTCTTCCTGCATTGGCTCCATATGCCCTTCAATTCACTTACCCTCCCTGTGTCTGCACTAGCTTATCTGTGAGAAAGAGATGCGAATCAGCAGCACCTAATTAGCCAAAGGCTGTTGAGACTGTGTTATGAGATGGTATCTGTTGAAACTCTTGTACAGAAGAAATAGTAACGATGTGTAAACACTTCTTAGTGTATTGTCTACCTAACTTCAGGGATTCAAAGTCTGGTGGACACAATGGACTTAGAATAAGACATGAGAAAGGCATATAAGAGACCTGCAGAGATTCTTGGGCTCATTTCTGAATGGACGCATTGCTTTTATCTGCCAGAGGGACTCACCTAAAATGTCACATATCCTAGAGAGTTAGCAGGCATTTGTAGACAATGCAGACAGAACGGACTCTGAGGCCATGGGTCTACAGCTAGGGATATGTGCAGAGGGGACATCCAAAGAGAACATCATGGAAGGAAGAAGGTTCTTTTAATCTCATTTTTACTCTCTGGATTTGTTTCTTTGCTGCTCACTTCCCCATGCTTTGTGTGCCTTGAACATCTCTGTGTCCAAGCTGCTTGTGTGAGGCCATGGTCAGGCCAGCTCAGGAAGAGGCATCCATGCTTCTTGTAAAGGCTTCATGCCATAATTCCCTCGGCCCACTCTAACAGGAAGACCTGTGGCCAGCAGGGCAGAGGGTGAACCTTCGAACCAGCGGTGGAGGAGCAAAGGCCCTCAAAGTGCACAGGGCTCATGCTTTAGGCCCTTTGCTGATGGTGTAGCAGATGCAGGTCTCATTATCCCCATTTTAAATACAAGAGAGTGGAGGCTCGGAGAGATCTCACAGCTGGAACTAGTACAGAACTTCAAAGGCCAATTAGAACTGATGCGCCACCTGTTCAGATAGCCTGCTGGCTAGCAGGGGAAAGATCCTTTTTCAGCATGGCCAGTGTCAGCACACATGACTGCATTTTTAGCATTGTATCTGAAGTGTATTGAATTGGTCATACATTCCATGTAAACATTCTCTTTCCTGTGTATCACTCCAGTCTATTTGAACAACGTGACCTCTTTTGTTTAAATAGGAGATGACAATTCCTGTACTGTATGTGTGGGGGAAATGGACTTGCTAAAGCAAAAGTGTGCCAGATAATTCAGATAGCTAGCTTTGCCCCATTCTATTTGTGCATAAACAATCTGCAGATCCGCCTCTCCTTACTCCATGGCCTCCTTGCAGAACTCACTCAGGACGCTATTCGGTATGGTATAGGGAAGTAGGGAGGATATGGTTTGTTTGCTTTCGGAATCTTATTGTTATTTAGCATTTTTCAATAGGCTCATGATGCATATTGTGGGATTTTACTTAATTTAACTTTCAGGAAGACTGGGACAAGACAGCTCAAGGCTCCACTGCATCGTGGTGGCGTGTGAGCTTCGGAGTAAGCCATCGGAACATCAGTGTAGGACCAAGAATTTGTGTTTTGTTCTCATCTGCCTCTTGTGCACCGTGTATAAATGTTGAGCACAGCCTTTAATGCTTCCCATTGGGAAACCTTTTCAGATATTAATATGTGTCTGTCAGAATCAAGTTTTTCATTGTACTGTTAAATATATGTGAATATATGTACATACATGCACTTTTAAATATATGTGAATATGTGTATACATATGCATTTTCATTTTACTTTAATATATGTGAATATATTTGTATACATATACATGTACATATATGCATATATATATACATTCTCAGTGACCATACAGAAGAGAAATATGATTTTTTTCTACTGTGGAGAAATTGCTCTGAGCCCCTACTTCTGCCTTGTAGTCATGGAGATCCTGATTTGTGTGCCAGAAGCAGCTGTGTAGCCTCCTCTTTCTTACAGTCTCTCTTGCAGATTAATGTAAACATTTGGGTATAAACAGTCAATTGAGGTTTTAAAAGCATTTCAGAATTCGAAATTCCTTATGCAGCTGACCCCCTCTCAAGGGGTCTCCTCCTCCTGTCCTCTTTCCCACACAGTACCTAAATTTGGAGTTGTGCTTGTATAACCCACACGTCAGAGGTACGGTGTCCAGTTCTTACGTCCGGATTCCTGCTGGCCACCTCTGAAGAGGGTGCTTGTATTTTCTGCTCTAAGTGTCCTTTGAAATGGACATTTTTCATTGGAGGGGCTCCAGGCCCTCTTATATCCATGGTTCCTGCCAACTACTTCTTCATGCTCTCCTAAGGGTAGATTTCTCTCAGCTTCTTCGTCATTACCTGGCCTGCTCCCATTCCTTGCAGCCACTGAAAAACACTGAAACATTGCCTTTTCATCCCTCTCCTTTCTTTAGGATCCTGGGCTATCGTGATGGATGTGTTGGCCTGGACACTGTAGGAAGCCCCTGAGTCCATCCATGCCCAGCTAGGATTTCTGTTCCATCTATTCCCAAGGTTGGAGGTAGGGAGTGCCTTATGTTCAGCTCCCTTTTCACCACCTGCACACTTTCAGGCTGCTCTAAGTCAGGCAGAGTCTCGTCTTGTTAGCGGTGTGACAGAAAGCCACCTTCAGCTTCACACTGTGCTGTTTCTCCCTTGTAGTCTATAGGTAACTCTGAGACTGAGATGATCTCTAAAGAGGTTGACATGTGAGGACACCTCTCACACAACTAGCAAATGCCGGATGCCTGAGTCTGTACATGGGTCTGGGTCATCTCTGTGTCTCATGATGGGACAGTTTCTATTCTTTTATGATACAATTCCATAGGCTCTGGGATTTCCCTTCCCCTCTCCCCAAATCCTCTTCCCACTGATTTCCCCCATGTTATTACAATAGCATAGTCCTTCATAAATAGTCCTAAGTCCATCATTCTGATATTTAAGTGTACACTGACATTGTAGGTATAGAAACTGGCAGGGAGTCCAGCATCCTATTGTCAAGATATATTTAACAGTTTCATTGGAAGTCCATCTTTGATTTGGAAGTAGAGATGCAGGCTGCATTGTATCTTCACATCTGGATATGATAGTCTCTATAACATGCTATTGTATGATCAATGTGTCGCTGAAAGAATAAAAAAGAAAATTAAAAACCTTGAAAAAAATGATGCTCCTGTATGAGCTATGAGTCAGTGAAGAAATTAATAAGAGAAAAGAAACTGTTTTGAAGAAATGAAAACAAAAACCAAAAAATCAAAACTCATGAGATGTAGCAAAAACAGTGTTAAAAGGGCTATTGATCTTGTGTTTTGCAGGGAGATTGCCTTATATCGGAGAGAACATGTAATATTTGTCCTTTGGGGATTGACTTATTTCACTG
This sequence comes from Ochotona curzoniae, assembly GCF_017591425.1. Classification (NCBI taxonomy): domain Eukaryota; kingdom Metazoa; phylum Chordata; class Mammalia; order Lagomorpha; family Ochotonidae; genus Ochotona; species Ochotona curzoniae. Next base: position 4,723,187 of record NW_024465035.1, read on the forward strand.
GGTGTATTGGTTACTAGTTGGCACCACTAGGCTTTCTTTTTGAAAATTTCCTGTTCACATCTAAGTAGCCTCCTTCTCTACCTGTTTAGGAATTTGTTTATCTCAGAGGGAACAGTGTCTTCCTTTTGGGGATCTATACCAACAATGGATTCCTTGCATTCTGTTCTGCTCAGCTAGGGGTAGAGATGGGAAGCCTACCACACTTGCCCTGCATGTGTTTCAGGGATCAAAAGGATAACATTGCTGCTCCATGGGAAGAGGATTGGGTTGGGGAGACTGTTCAGAAGAAATGAAAGGATGCAGGCGGTGAGGTGTCACAGAGATAAGTGTACCTTGTTCCTGGATTACATAGAAGCAAATGGACCAAACAGGCTCCCTAGTCCAGAGAAATGGGCACACCTAAGGCCGTTGTGAGATGGTGCAAATGCCTGGTTGTACCATTCCTAGTGGAAAGAAGTTCCGAGTGTACTTCCTCCCAGGATGTGATCATGGGCATTCCATGAATGTGTGTTCTGGAAGCCCAGCTGTGGTGCAGCAGCATGATATATAAGGTTAGTTCATCAGCACTGGCTGGACTTAGGGACTCTGACTGTTCAAGGGCCATGCTCTCAGAAGCTAGCAAGTGGGACAGGGCCACAAATATTTGCACTGCTGCTTTGACGGTCGCTGACTGGCATTCTAGACTGAGCCAGCTAGATATACTGCACATTCAGCTGAGCAGAAATGTAAATCCAACTGTAAAATTAAAATCCTGTTGATAAATATTTTGGCTGACTGTTTCCTACTTGAGGTCGGCACGTGGCCAACGTTTTTGTTAACTGAGTTGTGATTTGCTCTTTTGGATTCCAACTCACTAGTTCTATGTCACTTGTTGGCTGCTGACAAGGCTCACTGTGGAGGAAATGGAAATAAAAACTAATAATGATCCAGCGACTAATGGAATAAAATTGAAAACCAGTTGAGAAAATTATAGAGGAGAAAATCAGTTGAACTGGGAGTGGAAAAGACCAGGTTGATTATGCTAAACTCCTATAGGAAAATATTTCTGTTCATCCTGCCAGATGTGGCTGTTCCTTCCCTGGCCCTACCTTTTCAGCTTTCATCAAATTCTCTCTCATGCTGCATGGATTTATGTAAGCACATGCTTGTTTTCGCCTGACCAGTTAGGTCTTTGAGGTTAAGTCTGTGCTATCCGTGCCATATTGCCTGGTATAGTACAATTGAATTTTGGAATAATAGAGCTGTAAGTGAATTTTGAAATAGCATAATCTCACTTTTGCTTTAGCAGTGACAATGGAAAACCAGAGGACTGTAACAGTTGCCCTGGAATTACATGGACGCAGCCACAGGCAAAGGATCTCCTCACTTTCCAACCAGCAGTTGCTTCTCTAACCATGCTATTAGTAGCTATTCACATAAACATGCTTCTATCTGGGACAGAAATAAAAGCACGGCATGAAAAATCTCTTAATCTGTCCACTTCACCCAGAATAATTGATCACTTTCAACATTCTATAAAATATCTCCTTCTATGAATAAACATATAAATGTATAAAATAATCAAACCTAATAAAAATGAAACAAATGTAAACATATAGCCTAAGCACAAATAAATGTGTGTAACAACATTTTATTAAGTATTAATATAAATTAAACACAATCTGAGTGTATTTATATGAAAGCCATAAAAAAGTCAGCTACATATAATGGTGCAAAAATATTTTCACCTGATACATAGAAGATGCGTATTCTGCAAACAATATGCTTAAATTTCAGAAGTCTCTGCAGGCACCTTTTCATGTGCTGATTTCACAGATAACACGTCAGTGTGTCAGGTTACATCTTAGCTGAAGGCTGTTCTAGATGCTTTTTATCACATTGAGCCATTCGCTTCACTTTCTGCTTGGCTTAAAGTATTTAGCATGATAAATTGCTAAATTTGATCAAAGGCTTTTGTGCCTCAATTAATATGACCATGTTGATTTTTTTCCCTTTAAATAGTAAATACGCCAGACTACGTTAATTAGTTTTGAGCACCGAATCAACTTTACTTATCAAAATAAACCTCACTCGGATGTGGAACATTATCCTTTTTTTATGCATTTACTAGTATTTTGTGGAGAAACTTTGTTCATGTGATCATAAGGGCTGTGGTTCAAATGTCAGTTTCATTTTCAAAGCCTTTAAAGCGCTGTTCTGGTCTGTCCCACTTGTCCACTACCCAGAGGCCAACTTGAAACTTGGGATGGAGGCTCTTGCTGTGTTGCATGTGGTCACTGCTGGGCATAGGTCACTGCAGATTGAGCCTTGGTCTCCACCCACAGATGGAAAGGTCCCTTTCTCCACCCGCTCTTCCCAGTGCTGCTCTCCCTGTAGGGTGGGAGAGGTGAGGAGAGGCCACCTCTGTGTGTATTTGTGTAGTGCAGTGCGCGGAAGGTCCCATGGGGCTTTGCTGCTCCATGCCAGGACCGGAGCAGGCTCAGCACCTCCTTAGCAGCATTGCGCTGGTGTGTAAAGGGGTGAAATGCACAGGCAGCAGTACACAAGCCTTTTGGAGAGCACTTGCAGGAGAGAGGCACTGGGTGGGGCACCACTGGGGCAGCTATGCTGTGAGTGCTGCCTTTGTGGCCTTAGTAAGGCAGGTAAGGTGAAAGGATGCATGCCCCAGAACTTTCTCTGTCCTCTGGATGGCAAGGAGCTTTTCCTGAGACTCCTTGTTTTGCTGTTTCTGCTTTGATCCTTTGGTGGTTCTGAGTGGCAGGCTGCTGTGACATCAAAACCAAGATTAAAACATACAGAGAACTCAACAGTCAAATCTTTCGTCATTCTCCCAACCCTTTTTGGTTCAGTTAGATTCTTCTGAAGGCTATTTCAAAAGCTCAAGGAAAATATGTGTTTCTTTTTCATAACACATTCAAGATAAATTCTGTATATTACATTTTCTGTGAGCTGTTTGAAGTACCCTTGTATGCAGATCCAGTTTTTTAGCTGAATTTAGCAAAAGTTAGTTAGAAAATGCTTATTCCATCTTGTTCAGGGCCAAAAGCTGTTATTGTAATTTTATTACTAGTCAGGCAGAATTTCTGTCCTGTGTCTGTTGGTTTTTTATTTCTGCTTTTCATTACTTGTTCATATCCTTTGATCAACTTTAGTAAGATCTGAGTGTTGTTCTTATTATTTAATATGAAAAATGTATATATATCCACATTTATATATAACATTTGCTTGTAGTAGCTTTTTTAAGCTTCATGTGTCTTTACTAGGAAGCTAGAGTCTCACACACACACACACAGACTGCAATTTTTCTGTCATTGGGTTCACTCCCTAAGTAATCAGATGCCTACAAAATCCAGGCTGGAACTTTGCCTATTCCCATGTCTCCTACATGGACAGCAAGGATCCGCGCCCTGGGAACATGGTCTACTAAAGATGGATCAGAAGTGGAGGTGAGACCCAATGCCAGGCACTGGGGTAGGGAATACTGGCATCCTACACAATGGCTTATACCTTAGTCCACAACACCCAGCCCAATAACTTTGTTGGCTAAATAATTTCTCCAGCACTTTTATCTTCTTACATTTATGATTCCTAAAAATCTGCTGTTGTTTTTCTACTGTTATCTTCATTTTTCACATCCTAACATCAGAGAAACAGTCACTTCTTTGGATATGTTCATTTTACTCTTCAATTGTATTCCAACTTTACCTTCAACCTATAGTGAGAGATGTCACATTCCCCTACCTGCTTGATCCCCCCAGCCCCTTGCTTAGTGATCCTTTTCTCTGCTAACAGGTGTTATCGAATGAATAAGCCCCCTTTTCTTTAGAGAAGATCTCCTTTGTCACCCACACCCTCTCTTAGAATACAAATAAGAAATTAAAACCTAACTTCTCTAACAAGAGGCATCTTGAATCTCCTTGTCTTCGCTCTTTACCCTTCTCTCAACAATTTACATTTAAAGGAATAAATAAGTAAATGAGTCAAACAAAGGAAATAAGAAACGTAATTTGAAGGGAAATAATTATGTCTGGCTTTCCCGTGATACTAATAAGAAGAGAAAATGCAGGAAGATAAAGGTTATTATAAAATCTAAAAAGGGAATTTAAACCACAAGGCTTTCACAGTAGTGCACATGTTTCTCCTGAGCTATTGTCTTTGAAAATGCAAGATATATGAATATGTATTGTCATTCTTATCTTTTCAAAAAGTAGCATTATAATTGGTGTTTCATGAAGAAGTCATTTTTATCTTCCTCAGTTTGTACATATTTCTTGTTTCCTTGCATAATTCCTTGAATTATTCAAATAACTTTAGTTGGCCACCTTCAGAGCTGTACAAACAAGTACAAATGAAGGAAATAATAGTGCATATGCCAGTCTCCTCTAAGTGGGCTGAAGGTGTGTGGCTGTCACTGTGGAAGGAGCGTGGGGACGTGTGGGGTGCCCGAGACATCTGGAAACGTGGGTTGCCCTTGGTGAGTGAGTGGTGGCCTTGTAGATTTCACCAGTGTGGGTGAAGTGTCCTGGATCAGGCCAACCCAACCACATTGCAGATCTCATGCTTCTCTGGAGAGGCTGAGAGCTCCTCCCGTTCCCAGAGAGGGATCATCCACTGTGCCTCTCCAGTCAAGTCTGTCTGTGTTCGCTGTCTTAATTTGTTCATGCTCTCGATACAAGGCACCATCAGCTAGAGGTTTTACTCCTCACAGTCCTGGAGACTGGGAAGTTCAAGGTTGAGGAGAAGCAGATTCGGTGTCAGATGGGGACCCAGTCCCTGGTTCATGGAGGGCAGCTTCCTGCTGTGTTCCCACATGGTGAGTGGTACAGGGGTGTATTCTGGGGTGTGTTCTGTACATGACAATAGTCCTGTTCATCAGGTCTCTACCCTTAGGACCCATCAAAGGCCCTGCTTCCTGAATACCACCACATTCGGGGGTTAGTGTCCCCTCAAATGTGCACCCTGCACATACATAATACATTAATTATAACGGTTTCCAAGCTCTTAACACTTTACAACACAAACTCTGAAATATCAAGTTCAGAATCCTGTGTAAATATAGTCTAAGTCAGGTGTGGGTGGGACTCAAAGGTATGATTCATCCTGAGGCAAACTGCTCTCCAGGTGTGAACCTGTGAAAAGAAACAAGATGTGTTCCAAAATACAGTAGATGAAGGGCAGGTGCTCCCATTCAGAAAGAAAGAAATGGGGCAGAAGAAGGGAATAAATGGATTCTAGGCAAGTCCAAACTACAGGGCAACAGTCTGTGTCGCCTTAAGGCTTATAAATTACTCTCCTGAACTCAGAGCTTCGTCTGAGGGCTCACTAAGGAATGGTTGTGTCCCCAGGGCTCTGCCAGGCAGTACTGCTTTCACAGCTCTGGGCAGACTGGCTGACCTGTTAAAAGCAAGGCAGTGGTCCCTCCTGTGGAAAGGTCCCTGGAGTCTCTGAGTTGTCATTTTTTCCCTTTCCTGGAAGAGGGGACCATCCACTCACTAGTCCTCCAGTACAGCCTGAGAAGTCTGACTACTGTTCCTCATTCCTTCCCATTAATATTACATGAAAGGGTTTAAGATTTAAGCAGCAGAAGTTTGGGAGAATCCAGACATTCAGTCCATAGCATTTATACTTCAAAACTGTAATGACATGTAAATAGAAATGCCAATTATGAAAGATAAACACAATCACAGAACTTTGAACCCCTCACAGTGGTGCCTCCTGGTAGCTGGAATCTGAATCATTATAAGAGAGGATTTTAGTCATTGAAATCAAGGACTATGAGTCTTCCTCGAGAAGAGCACTAACATTTGCTCTGTGTTTTCATATATTAGGTCATTTAACTGTTGCATCTTTATATAAAATAAACCGCCATTTGCTCCATTTAACTGGTGAGGGAGATGAAACTAGGAGAGATTAAATTTACACCTTAAAGTTGCACATTCAATGAATTTTATAGGATCAGTTCTCTAAAAAAAAAGTCCTTGAAAGGCAGAGTTACAGAGAGAAAATGAGAGAGAGGGAGGGAGAGAGGGAGAGAGAAGGAGAGAGGATCTTCTGTTTGTTCACTCCCCAAAGGGCCACAATGGCTGAAGACAGGAACTAAACTAAATCTAAACTAAACTAAATCTTGCTCCGGGACCTTTCATGTGTACATTTAAGGAAAAACCAATATCCAGTATAAATCTGAGCACTATGTGAGTGACCGATGTTTGGAATTCACATGGTTTGAGTTATGACACCAGGAATTCTTTGGACATTTTCAATACCTGCAGAATAGTCTATGGAATCCCTTCCTTAGGGTTTCTCAACATCCATCCTGCATTTGAAAATAACAGTGGCAGAACATGATAATGCTTTTCCTATAGGTGAAAATAAAGCTTGTTGTTTATAACACTGAGTAATTTCTAGCAATGTTATTATATACTAGACGAACTACATAGTAAAACTGTGATTTTTTTTCTTTAAAAGTTGTACTGTCCTAGGTAAGAAACATACTTAAAGCTTAATGTAGAATTTAAAATTGACTTAGACCACTGATTTTAAGAATGTTTTTCAATATACTTTCTAAATTGTTCATATTGTTGTTGACCTCATTCTAAGAAACTTCTGATGGCAAAGTTATTCAGTTTAGCCTAAATATATATGCTAAGCTGAGACACTTGAGGTATGCATATAGGTACCAACACAGACAAGAATCTGTATATTGGCCTTTGTGAAGCTAACTGGTGAAGAGGGATTACAAATAACATGTAACAAACAGGTAAATACTAGCCAGCTGGAATGTGATGGATTTGGAGTAAAAAAAGTTGGGGAGCAGGAGAGCTGGGATTTGATGTAAGTGCCTTGCTAGGCTTTGCTAAGAAGGAGTTGAAAGTGGTGGCTGAGAGGAAGGCAAGCGAAGAGAAACCCAAGGAAGGAGGATGCACAGGTTCAAGAAGCTTTAAGGAGGCCATTAATTTTCATGAATTCTAATAAGTGATTTTTATTCACTTAGAGTTTAGCTTGCTGAAGGTTCTTGGTGTTGGGCTCTGTCTCCTGCCTTCTGGTTACGGAAACAAACTTTGATTTATTCAACACGAGTTCATTATATTCCCCCATACTGCTGTTACAGAAGCATCAAAGAATCATGAGATGTTCATACAAATCTAATCTTGCCACAAGTTTCAATGTGCACACCTTTATATATATATTATATAATATACATAATATATATATAAAATTTAAATAGAAGGAGATAAATCTAGGATACGATTGGAAACAATATTGTGTTGATGTATGGTCTTACTTAAATGCTATCTCACATGCTTATCTTTATTTTGTAATGTGATGGACAAAAACAGCTTAAACGCCTACCTTTGGAGCAGAGTGTAGTTCCAGCATTATTTGAGGTCTGTTTTTACATTCATCAGAGGGAGCCTCCTTGATGCTCTCAGTGCTCTTCCCCCATCCACTTTCGGGGAGGTGTTTAATGGCTGTGTGCTCCGTGAAGGTGCTGACCTGTCTCTGATCAGAACATATGGCACATTTCAATTTCCACAGCTTGTGCTAGTGGTGTCAGTATTGATGGGATCACCTCCAAGAGTTGATTTCCGAACTGTGGCACCCCTGAGCACGTGTCTTGCTGGCTGTGTCCTCGTGGAAGACTCTAGAGTGTTAGAGTCAGTGTCAAGTATAGCTCTGCCATTTACAGGCTAGGAAACCTCAGATAAGTTACCAATCTTTGAAAGCATTCACTCAGTGTAAGCATCCAGTATCTACGACCACAGATCACTGTGCGAAGGTTGTGATGGGGGCTGAACAGTCTGTGAAGCATCAAGCACAAGGTATGGTGCATACTACGCTTTTGATGAAGATCTGTCCCCTCTCTTTCCTGCATCAGAAAGCTCATGATGTGTACACAGTTACTTAATTCTCCCTCTCTGTAGAGAAATAGGGAATTATTTTGGAAATTCAGTGCTGGATGGAAATAACATGGTCATAAAACAGGGGGTGCTTTCTGAATGATCTCAGGGAGGTGGATTTTTCTGGGACTGCAGGATATGGTGATGACTGGATACGTGAACATCTGTGCAAACCAAGTACCTGCTGACTCTGAAAATATCGTGTCTAGCCAGGCATTTGGTTCCGCACATAGATATAAAAGCCAGTTAAATTCTCCAAGGCATGAAAAGGTGTCAATTTTGATAGCTGCACAGCAAAATCATGGTCAGTTTTTTCTCCTCATGGTTAAATGAGTGAATTCTGAATTCCATGGGTATAAGTAATACTATGGAAGTGTAACAAGGAAAAAAAGGAGAAATGATTCTTTCCTAATCGTTGCCCAGCCACCACTTTGGAATGTGACCCAATTAAGCTGAATTAGAGTTATTGGTGTATGTTGGCTTGAGGCTAAAGGCACATGACTCTAGGATTTCTTTGACAACCCCAATTTTTAAAGATAGATTCTGGTAGCAGGCAGCATGGTGGTGCAGAAGGATAACCCTCTGCCTTGGCATAAGCATCCCATGTGGGTGCCAGTTTGTGTTCCGGCTGCTTCAGTTTGGACCAGGTTCATTGTTTATGGCTGGGGAAGGCAGCTGAGGAAGCCCAAGTCCTCGGGGCCCCTGCTCTTCTGTGGGAGACCTGGAAGAAGCATTCCACAATGGGACGTGGGCCTGGTAAGTGGGCCCTTCACCATTGCACCAGATGCCTGCCTCACTTTGTGCCTGTTAAGAATCTTACAAGGGTATAGTTTTGTTTTTCCACATTGTAATAGAGGAGGGAGCTGAAACTTGGGGAGGTGAACAGCATGTCCAAGGAACTGTGTATGGTCAAACTGGGATTCAAATCTAGTTCAGTTTATTCCACAGATTAAGTCTCTTGAGAAATTATTATGCTTCTTCTTGACCTGAAAGAGCAATTTTCCTTCCTAGAATGAGCAGCTGGACTCTTGCTTTGGCCAGGGTCAGAATGAAATCTGTTTAGATTTGTTGAAATGAGATTTCCTTTTCTTTTGCTTTTATTTTTTAGCATCCTTCCCTAGTCCTTAAAATAACGCCTATTGTCTTAACCTAAAAATAGCAGAGTGTCCGCTTTTACACGTTTTCAAAATTTTCAATGTAATTATTTAAAAATAGGATCCAAAATTTTGTTTTCCCTCTGTTGGCAACTGCGGTTGCTATGGAGTTCAAGTAATAGATTGTGATGTTTAACACTGAATTAATTACTACCTCTCACTCCCAGGGAACATCTAATTATACATATTCATGCCAGGCAGCATTTGGCTTTAAGGAAAGTGTGCACACGTGTGTGTATATGTTCATGTGTGCATGTATTTGTGTGTGTACACGTGTTTGAATATTTGTGTGTGCATGGTGTGTAAGGTGCAGTCTTGTTCAGAAGTGGCCTGGGAATCAGTGGATGAGGCATGGAGCCCTGGATGCTCTCAGTTGATGTTGATGCTGCCAGTCCACTGAACACACTTTTAGTGGTCAGAGCTTCCATAATGTCGGACACATCCATAAAGTCAGGGAATCGGGAGCCAATAGAAAGAGCCCTTACCTGGCCTTTCTTCTATACTTTTTTTGGACAGAGAGTACAAAAATGTATACCCATTAGCCAAGCAGAGAAATTAAGACAGCGGCAGGTAGATCCCAAACTATTAATCAGATGAGCCCACTGGGTGTCTGCTGCTTCCTGCAGCCCCGGGCCAGTAAAACCTCGGCCTCTCTCATGGGAGCTGTTGTAGCTCCTGCTGCTGCTGATGCGAGTTACCCAAGCATGTGGTGAGGAAAGAATATAAATCCTGTGGTGCTTTATATACCCCAGTAATAAAGCCATTTTGTGTTTTACTAAAAATCAATTTCTTGACACTGACAGGCACTGGGAAATTTATGCCTTTTGATCGACTCATCAGATAACTGTTTTCCGAAAAATTGGATTTGAACTGTTTGAAGGTGGAACTGTGACTCAGAAGCATAGGAGACCTAAGTAGTCGCAATTGCATGGAGCAACACAGTGCATTTTAAGAGGGGAGTGTGGCCTTTGGCTGGAGCACTCCTGGAATTCTCACCCAGGAGAAGCTGGCAACTTTTCAGGTGCAGTCCGTGATGGTTCTTTGATTTATCCTGTTTTCATTGAAGGAGGAGGTAAGACGCTGCTTTTTCAAGAAGGTTGGGAAAGGACTTTTCTGCCTCCCTTTTCTCAAGCAAGTGCTTCTTTCTTGAACTTCTGCCACGCACACCAACAACACGGTGTTCTGTCTATGCGCTTCCTGGCATTCTTTCTGGAAGGATGAGCTTCTCAGCATGGGTCCCTTGCTGGTCTTTATTCCACTCCATCTAGTTGGATCTGGGAGCGAGACAAATAAGGACCTTCCACTTTTGCCTTGGCTGTTGTTCTTTGCTGGCACGAGGCCCTCCCTGTTGCTTGGCTCCAGTGGATCTGGTGGAGTGACTAGGATTACTAAGTAGGGCAGCCTGGGTCCGTCGAGTTCGGACTCTCTCCCAACCTCTTGTTTGCTCTCACTTGCTGCACTCCTTCCACACCACATCAGGTTCTGTGCTTTCTCTTGGCTTTTGGCCTGGATTTCTCCTTGCACCCATGGCAGCACAGAAGACTCCCCTATCTTTTAAGTCATTCCTTCTCCATGAAACCTTGTCTGGACACTCATTTAAAATTAAACTACAAACTGCAATGGAGTGTATGTTTGGACTAGCAGTTAAGATTATCAAAACCACAGAATACAGAGCTCTCTGATCTGTTCCCAACCCCAGCTTCCTGGTAATATGCACCAAGGGGAACAGTAGGTGTTGGTTCAAGTACTTGAGTTCCTAATGAGAACTCCTGTAGGCAACCTGGGTTGAGTTCTGTGCTCCTGAGTTCATCCTGACCTCGTCTCTGCTGCTGTGAGCATTTGGGAAGTGAACCAACAGAGGAGGAAGCTCTCTCACTCTTTCTCTACCTCTTGAAAACAAATGAAAAGATGAGATTTCCAACTGTAAATCATGGCCGCTCCCACATTCCTGGCTCTTTGGCCGTGCTTTCCTTTTCTTCCCTTGCTGGAATTTATAACTTGACCAGAGGCAGCAAGTCCCAGCGCAGTTCACAGCTCACCTCTCCATGCCTAAGCTTCCCTCCCAAGTCAGGCAAATGAAAGTCTGCAGGATAAATGTAGCCTTCATCCTAGAGTCACGGCTGTTCTGCATCTCAGATTTCACGGGTGGCTCCCCAAGTAGACGCGTTTGTTAAAACTCATCCAGTAGAATATTTAAATGAGTGCAGTTCGCTGTTGTAAATTAGACCTCAGTAAAGCTGATTTTGAACACAGCGCTATAACTACCAACATTGAGGTCGCAGGTGGGTGCTTGGGAAGCTGTGTTTTTCCCTGGGTGTAAATGAAGATCAGCACAGATAGGTGCGATGACAGTCACTCCTGGCTTTGAGAGACTAGAGTGCAGGCCACAGTGTCAAGCACCTTTGTCCTGTCTTTGCTGGTTCCATTCATTTGCAGAAGTCTCATGGAACCTTGTAGGTGTGAACGTTAGTCTTGTATGTCTGCACACATACAGAGGAAAATACCTTCCTATTTCGAATTTGTAAAACAAGGTAGAAAAATGTAAAAGAAGGAACTCTTTTTCTTTTTAAATATTATGTATTTCCTTGAAAAGCAGAGTGACAGTGGGAGAGAGGGGGGGGTGAGAAAAAGGGATCTTCTCTTGGCTGGTTCACCTTGCAAATTTTAAGTTGCTGGATGGAGCAAGGTTAAAGTCAAGAGCCAAAAACCTCTCCAAGTGGGTCTCCCACATGGATAAAAGGGGCCAAAACACCTGTGGCATGGCCTGCTGTTTTCCCAGGGTCATTAGCAAGGAGCGTGATTGGAGGAGAAGCAGCCAAGACTCAACCATGTCTCTGAGAAGGATGCCAGCTTTGCAGGTGGCACATAGCTCACTGTGTCCCAACTAAGGCCCCATGATTGAACTTTTCTCTTCATGGCTCATTTCTGGCCCCCTCACTTCTCTCCCTCTCACCACTACCAACACAAAAAATAGTTGTTTCAATTTTAAACTTTTCAGATGAGTCGGGAAAATCTTTCCCAGGTAAGGGAAAGAAAGAAATCTAGCATCTGTGATCTTTGATACAGATGACAACACAGGAGATTTGGAAACACCTCTTAATACCTGAATCTCGATAGTGGCCCTGGATGCGTTAGAGCCTGGAGATCTTTTTTAAGTTCTAAACTCGGAAACTTGTTAAAAATGCTTATAGTGGTAGCACCTTAAACCATAATGGCAATTACAGTCTGCTGCTGTGATTCTAGTGGTACCCTTTTTCTAAATGCACTTCGAATATTCGGTAGAGGGTAGGTTATGAAACCTTCACATACTAGCCTGGAGAGAAGGCTTTCATGGTTTACCTAACCTTCCATTGCTCTAAACACTCCGAGTCTTACTAAGAGGATATATCTACTTTGGTCTCTCTGCCTCCGGTTAGAATTTGGCCAGCAAAGAAGAATTTCCTGTATAAACAGGAAAGATCAAGTTTGTCCCTGGGGCTTATCATTCCTGTTCTATTTCCCTGAACTCCTAAAGTTGATGCCTTTGCTAGTTTTAATCATTGGATTTTCTTTCCTTTCCTTTTTTTTTTTTTTTTTCCTGTGACCACAGGTAAAAAATGTTCAAGGATGCTGACTCTCTCCCCTTCTTTGTAATGTTATCAGTTTGTCTGCTTTCATGATGGGGGCCTAATTCCTCTGTCTTTCCCTAAAATGTCTGGGATACTTTCTGATTTTCACACTAAATAATTTCTCCCTTCTGATCTTAACATCTCCGTGGTATTTTTAGATTGCAACTGTGTCCACCTCTGCCACCTACCATTGCTCCCTACTGGGTCTGCTCAGCCAAACTGTACATATTTAATTCCTCTAAGCTGCCTTCATCCACCAGACTCACAGTCTCTTAAAATTGCTTGGCTCTTCCTGAGACCTGCTCTTGGTTGTTGATGCCAGTGACCCTGTAGATTATCCTCGTCTAGGAATACCATTTGAAGACACTGTTCAAAATCACATCTCAGCATTTCATGCCTTGGTTAAAAATAAGCAATGCAGAGAGAAGGATTCGTGGTACTCGTGACGGATGTTTGTCAGGCATTTCCAATCCTTTGCTCCTGGATGCACACAGTAGGATCACAATTTTTGAGCTTTTAGGGTTGGTGGGACCTTGTGACTGATTCTGGAGAATAGCAATGAGTCTCTGCAGAGTGTTGGTTTCTGTCTTGGGCGTTTTCTGCCTGTGATGGAAGATAGCGGCTGTCTGGCTGCTCTGATTGGCACGAACAGAGCCCGCTCTGCCAAGCTCTGTGTTGTTCCTGTTCTGACAACAAGGGGTGGATTCTTCATCAAAAGCTCTGAACCTGGAGAACTGGCTGTGGTTGCCATGTACCTGGTGCAGCACAGCAGAGAGCATTAGATGCTCACATACATATTTGTAACTATGTATGCTACCCCTAAGGATGGTTCAATCACAGTTTCAAGCTCATGAACACAGCCTGTTTCTACTGCATAAAACACTGTATCAATCTGAAGCCAGTCAGACAGACATCGGTCTAAAGGAGCTAACAAAATTAGACCATTTTGCTAGAAACAGAGATCCAGGATAATGGAAAAAGCGGGCATCCTCCAAATCACTGCAAGATTTTCAGTGGCATGACAGGTGTAGTGAAGCTAATCGCGTCTCGGGTGGAAATCGTGCAGCAGCAACACAAGTAAATGTTCCTGAGATTTCTCCTTCGTAGCATGCAGATCACTCCCTCTTCAGTTGGCTGCTTACACTGAATGTTTATATTTAAGGATATAGCCTTTTTTCCATGGAAAAAAATAGTCAAACATGGTTCTTTTGGACTTAGGGAAAATAGAACATTTTATATAAACCTATGAAACCACTTTCAAAAGAACGTGGTATTTATAATTCCCTTAGAACACCACACTTTAATATACTTAATAACGCCACACTTTAATATGCCCATTCATGTGTTTCATATACCTTTTAGGTTACACGAATGGATTTTAATATTCTCATGCATTGCTGGTCTATTATAACTGCATCCTTGTCTGTTTCTTTTTAGTCTTTATTCATAAGAAAACGTAGTTGACATGTTTGAACTTGTATTGCAAATGGAGGTTTTGTTTCTTGTGTTTCACTTGCCATTATTTTATGCATTCTTTTCTCTATTTCTACATATTCTTTACAGATTTTCTCTCCTGTTCATTAGAATAACTTTCATTAAGTTGAAATTATACTGGGCTGAATGATGTAAAATTGCTATTTATAGGCTAAAATATTCCAGTGGATCATTGGATCAACATAACACAATTTGCTTAGCTGTTTTTCAGTGGTTGAACATGTTGCAACCTCAAAATAAGTCTATTTGAATTGTCTATGCTTTTATGTAAATCTCTGCTTTCTTAGTACCTATTCCCAGATGTGAGATTATGGTCTGAATTATCTTCTGCTCTTTGCTTCCCCCTCTTATGAGCCCTCACGCATTCTTTGGGGTCCAGTTCCACTGACCCCTTACTTAGGGAGGTGGTCAGTATCTCCTAGACTTCTCTCTCTGCAAGATGCCTTATTTGGAACTTGGGCTGTTTGTGGCTCTTGGAATGTTTGGTCTGCGCTCTGAGCTCTCTAGGGCAGTGGACGGTGTCTTCTTCTCCTGAAGGTTGGCAGGGTTGCCAGCATGCTTAAGGCATGGTACCACAGTAGGTGATCCATTTCAGTTGCAATGGAATGGATTCAAGCTTGTGCATACTTCCAGGCACACAACATTTCCATTTGATATTTATCACCAGGTGTCAAGGCAGAGCGCAGAAAAGCTCACATTCTTTTATTTTTATTAGAAGAAATGGAAGTGTGCTTTGGGCTAATTGTCCGAACAGCAGGCTTCAGGATCTTGGTGTCCCTGAGTCCTGCTAGCTGCCACCTGGCTAGATAAGCGCTTTGCTTCCCATCAGATTGTGTCAAGTGTCTGTCTTTTTCCCTTTCTTGAGCATTTGCTTTTTGCACCTTCCCTCCTCTCTCCAAATTAGAGCTCTTTGCTTTGCTTTCATCAGAGTGTCTCTAACTTTGTCAATTCTTTAAATAGAAAAAAAAGAAGAAGACGAATACTTCTAGATTTCAGGGACTTTTATTCCCCTCCTGATTGAGCCAGCTTAGTTTCCGTCTCTCTTATTTCCTTTTAGTAAACCGTAAATGCTAAATCCTAATTGTAGTCTTGCATGATTTGAAGTCAGGACATTAGGAAATTTTGCTGATTTGTCCTTTATGGACCGGAAGACACCCGGGCAGGTGGTACACTGGGATTCCTGGTGTGTATTTATTTATGTATTTACATATATATTTGCTGCCTTTTGTATGATTTGCACGTAAAGCATGTAACATATTTACCGTACACCACTGTGTGAATTTTGGATTTAAGTTAGTACTCATGAAAAGTATCACCAACAACAAAGCCATAAATAAATCTTTCACCTCTCATTCCTACCACCTCTGTATTATTTTGATTTCTCTTAATGCGTGTGTGTGCGTGCGCGTGTGCATGCTTCAGTAGGGATGGCTCAGAATACTCACCGTAAGGTATCTGTACTCTTAGCAACTACTTAGCATGCACTGTAGTATTGTTAATCCAAGGCTGTAACCAGGGATAGGGCACATACAGCCCCACATCATTTGGTGTGGCTCTATCAAGGCAGCTGCAGGTTGTACATGAAAATTCAATGTTTTATAGTAGAGTAAATTTTAGCTTGATAATTTTGCATGGGTTGTAAGTGATGTTATAAATATCCCAACATCCCTTGGCAGAATAAAAGGTTTCTCATGGCTACCTGCAGAGCAACCCCCAGAACTTATTTCTGTGACGTAACTAGAACGTTATGCCCTTTAAGCATTACCTTCCCATTTTCTCCTCCTATACCAGCCGTTGGCAGTCCGCACTCCACTTTCTGCTGCTATGGTTTTATATGTTACAGGTATGTGAGAGTTGACAGTGTTTGTCCATCTGTGACAAGTGTATTTCATGTAGCATAATGTTCTCCAGGTTCTCCAGGTTGTCACACATTGCAGGATACTCTTCTGTGTTAGGTCTGAATACTATGCCATTCTCTGTACGTTTGCCACATTTCCTTCATGCATTCATCCATGCGTGGGTGCTTGAGTGGTTCCCAACTCCTTACTATGGCAAATAATGCTGCAGTAGACACGCCGGATCCTATTCCAGCTTCTCGGGATGTGTACCGGGAAGTGACCCAGCTGGGTCACATGACAGATCTATTTCCAACAAATGACAGAACCTCTGCTCTGTTTTCCACAGTGGCTGTGCCCATTTAAATTTCCATAAGCCATGCGTGAAGTGCCCTTTGTCCACATCCTGACATTTATTTGTTTTGCTAACGGCAGTCCTAAAAGATATCCCATTGCGTTTCTTTTTTTTCACGATTCTCTGATGATTAATGGTGTTAAGCGCTTTTTGTGTACGTCTTTACCATTTGCACATCGGATTGGAGAAATATCTATCATTGCTAATTTTTAAATCAGGTGTTTTTTTCCCTAATAGGTTGTGTGGGTCCCTTGGATATTTATGTGTTATATAGTGTTTATGGACGTGTTCTGCCATTCTGGGAGAAACGAAAAGGAGATTATGCAGATTTCTTATCTTTGCCATGAAGAAGCTTTTGGAGTTGATATGCTCCCGCTTGGTTGTTTTTGCTTTTGCTGCCAAGGCTCAGTGCCCGCACCAGCGTGTCAAGGAGCTTCTCCCTCCACGTTTTCAGAAGGGAGTTTCATAGCTTCACATCCTTCCTTGGATGTACCAGTACCTTTATGCACCAAATTCTCTCTTTTTGATTTCTCTTCTTCCCTTCCTTTGCTCTTATTTCGCCTCCTCCTTGTCTTGTCCCTTTTCCTCTCCTCTCCGTTACTCTCTTGTTCTTCCTAACGTGACTTCTTTTCATTTTCTTTTTCATGTGTGTCCTCCAGAAAGACTTTTGGGTGATGTAGGGATGAAGTCTAATATCCTGATTACTTGCCCCAACCTCAGATAATCATTTGATGATCCTTAAGAAGCATTCTCTGCTTTTTTTAAAAACCCAGACCGCTTGGAGTTACTTATTGCCTTTTTATATTAAATTTGCAAATCTCTGCAATAATCTATGAGATGACTATGACCTGTTCTCGCCTGTATAAGTAAACATTGCAGCTTAGGATGTGTTTGTCCACAATTGATTTCTTCTTAGCACATGTTCCATTGGTTTTTCATTAACCCTGGTGTATTTTAATTTCAGTCTTATCTGATTTTTGTGATAACACTGCTCTGGTTTGACCTCTCATAATTTAATCTCTCACTTTTCCCTGGATATTTATTGAAGCTTTGTGGTTGAGGAGCACGACCATATTCATTCATTTTCTGCTACTATTTCAGTAATTTACTATCCATGTTGTGACTGAAACAACACAGATTTGTCATCTTGTGCTCTGTGTTTAGGTTTGCCACAGGCCTCAGTGGCTAGCGGTGTTGGCAAACCCATGTTCTCTCTGGACAGTTTGTCAGAGAACCCGTTACTTTATCTTTTCTGCCTTCTCGGCCACCTGCCTGCTTTGGTTCATGGCTCTTCCCCTTACCTTCAGAGCAGTAGCCATGGGTTGGGAGTTTCTGATATCACATGGTCCCAACTGACTCTGTAGCTCCTTCCTCGACTTTTTAGGAACACCCCGCCCCAATGATATGGGACCCACCAGGATGATCCAAGATAATCTCCTTCTTTAAAAAGAAATCTAAATTCTGACTTCAGCAGAATTAATGTCTTTTTTTTTTCTGTGTGATCTGTTGTTTTCATGGGAACGCATGGATGGGGAAGCACACACACACACACACACACACACACACACACACACCTGCGTTCTTTGGAAAGACTCCATGCATCATTGCAAAAGCCACAGGCTCCTTTTACCCAAGGTATGAGTTCTGCTCATTCAGGTACTTCTCGAGATGTGCTGAGCACTTCCTCAGCCCACAGGACCCTGACAGCATGAAGTTCTGATTCCCGATCCCCAAATTCTCCTCCGTTTCTCTCTGATTTTGCTAATAGCCCATGGCCTTGCCTTGTTTCTCTTCCTCCTAATCCTGGGAACTGTGTAATTGGGTGGGAGGAGCTCCATTTTACTTCCTGCATCTGTTTACGACATTGGGAGGAATGCAGACTTTCTCTGTCTAATAGCCTTTGGAGGTTGTGGAAACAAACACAGAGAATTCTGCACCTCCTCCCTCCTGCCTCCCACCCCATCACATCATTTGGAAATCTGAGACAAGGAGGTCACCTGCAGGAAGCCTGAGCAAGACAAGGCAGGCTTGAGTTGTGTTGTGCTTTGTGACTTTTAATAGTGCCTAAAAGAGATGTTTCAGTTGAATTTTCTCCTTTTCCTTGCGTATAATTCTTAAAAGTTTACCTGCAAAGTTGGCAGTATTTCCCATCTCTAAGCTAACAACTGTAAAATTATCATATTTTGATTAATATTCTTTGATGAAGTTCACATTTTACATTCAATATCATTTGGTTGTGTGTGGATGATGGCATTCAGCCAGTAGAAAAGTACTCATTAACTTCCACGATGCTATTAGAAAGACTCCGATGAAGTTTTAATAGCTAATTAAATGTGAGACCTGCTTGAAGATGGCCACCCAATATTTGAATGTCTGAATTACTAACTAGTACCATTCCAGCTGCAAATTGATAAAGTGACCTCAGCATTTTATGGTTTCCTATTATTTATAGGCACATATGGAAGTCTGTACTTTCTGAAGAAGGCTAAACCCACTAACCCCACCCCATTACACACACACACACACACTCTTAAGTGTGACCTTTCCATATCCACAGCTATGAGAGGTTGTGCATTTGGAACCTTTTCTTTGTTGACTCCAGTGCAGTTCTGTAGGTGTGAGTGTTCTGCTGTCTACCTCTCCTTTCTCTCTTGTTGTCCCCCACTGTTATTCTCCTTATTACCATGGTGTGTAGTCCCTTTGTAATAGTTACAAGATGAATTTTATGCTATGTAAATGTAACATGATATGCTAGGTATTGACAAAGTTTGAAAATCTAGTGTCATGCTGCACAGGTATATTCACACGTTTCAGAATGGAGTTCTACTTTTATTCAGAGCAGACAAGCTTGTTGCAACGTAGCTTGACTTCCTAGTATACTAGTCTCCATTATATGATTCATCTGTGACAATGTGTGTATGTATTTGATGACTTATATCTGTTTATTTTATAATTTGTCTTATATCATAGAGAAAATATGATATTTATCCTTTGGGGAATAGCCAGTTTCACTGAGCATAATGGTCTCCATTCGAGCTGAGTAGTACTCCAGAGTAGATGTACCACAGTTTCTTTACCCATTCCCCTGTGGATGAACATCTTGGTTGTTTCCACATGTTTTTGCTCTTGTGGATTGCACTGCTATGAATATAAGGTGACAAGTTATTCTCTTATATTCCTTTGGCCTGAACCCTTTCCTTCCCCCCCCCCCCCAGGTGCTCACCACAACCAAGGCTGTACCAGCTGGAGTCAGAAACTGGGAAGCCAAGCCACATACCCTTTTTTTACACTTTGCCATAGCTTTGTGACTGCTTCAGCAGAAGAGTACAGTCAGTGGATGTGGCCCCGTGTGACCTCTGAGGCAATAGAGGGAACCATGTTGTAAGGTTGTGAGGAATCCTCGGCTGCAGGATGTAACAAGTGACAATTGTGTGTTTTATGCCATCAAATTTTCCATGGCTTTTTACGCAGACGGAAGTAACTGGAATAGCACAGTCATTGCTCTGGGCATAAAAGCAATCCTGAAGTAGAAACATCAAAGTTGTTGGAACCACTTGCTTGTAGTTGCATTGATGTTGCTCTTTTTCTATCCATCTCTTTATCTTGCCACAAATACTTGGACAGTCTGAGAGCTGCCTGCCATTTCCATCCCTACAAAATTGTGATTCAAACTGATGGCTCAGAACAGTACATCTCCCTGTGGCACCAAGCGCTGCAAGTGGTCACCTTTCCTGGGGAACAGACACTTCTCAACATCTCACCAAGTAGTGAGAGAGTCATTGATGGACTGATCGTGCAGGTTTGAAGATAGAGTTATCATGAAAGGGGAGGCTAACATTTGATTCGATGGTTAAGATGCTGCTTCGTTTGACCACATGAGTGCCATAGGGCTGGATTTTACCCATGGTTCTGCTTCCGATTCTGGCCACTTGCTAGTGCACACCCTGGAAGGCAGCACTGGTAGCTGACGTGCTTGGGTCCCTGCCAGTCCGGTGGGAGACCTGGCTGGGCTTCCCAGGTTCTGGCTCCAGCTGGTAAAGACTTGGTTGTTGTGAGCGTTTGAGGAGTGAGGCAGTGGGGAGAGGTGCCTCTTGTTATCTCTCATTATCATCTCTCTGTGGCTCTCTGCCTTTCAAATAAGAAAAATGAAAATGAAGAAAGATTTAGAACAAAAAGAAAAATCATAAGGGGTCAGTGAGAATTCTGTATTTGGTAGGAAATTATGCGCCATTGCCCTCAAGCCTTCCGGTTTTCTCCTTTGCTGGCAGGAACTTGCACATATGGGACATCTGAGTTTGATTCCACTTCTACCTCTGTTTAGAGTCACAGACAATTTTCCCTCTTTAGGGTCTTACAGGTTCAGTTCTTTGGCAATAGTCTATATGGTCCAGAGTGGTTGGGATTTACAGTGGATGCAGAGAAGTCCAAAAATAAACCTGACCCCATTTCAATCAGGAAAGCAGTATGAGCTTTTCAGAACATTCTGGGCACTGCCTGAGTCTTGATTGCTTACCCTGCTGTGGGAATTACTAATAGAAGCGGGCCATTTCTGCCACGCACTTTGAATAAGTCATGGATGGTATCTGCAAGTGTCATCTGAAGATGCAATGCGACAGTTAGCAAAGCCATTTCTTCATTTGCATCATGAGGCTGCAGGCTCCAAAGCCACAGCCATTCTGCCATATAACCATCATCTGATCATCAGTAAACATTTATTGGGCTACTTTGGGCAATCCTCCAGAGTTTGCCTGCCACGTGGTGGGAATGGCTTAGAGCTGGAGGCGGGTGAGGAGTGGGGAGCCTGCTGAAAGACACCCTTCTGCCCTCTTCTTCCTTAACGTTTATAACCCTGGAATGTGTGTTGAATAAACAGACATTCCTCACCAGCTTGTCTCAGGTGGTTCTTACGGCTGGCTGAAGAACACCGTGGTCTCCCCTCGGTGATCTCGGGGCCTGTTGGCAGGCTTAAACCCCAAGAACTGGAGCCCAGATTTATTTGATATCTTGAAGTCTTCAGGTCCCTGTCCAGGTGCCACTTGTTTGCGGTCCAGCAGCGATGGACTTGGTACACACAGAGCCTGTAATAACATACATGGACTACAGACTGCTGGTCAATAGCTGAAGTGTATTACCAGCATCAGACTTTTAAAGAGAGGTCCTCACATATGCATCAGGATTCGGTGGTGGGGGGAGGTGTTGAGGAATTAACATTTCAACAGCAAGAAACAGACCCTAACACAATTTGTTCTTCTAGCAGGTTCCTCAGTCTGTTCATTCCTCTTCCCCTGTCTGGGGAAGGAGGCATCTGTCTTTGATTTATTATCTAAATCTGAGGACTAGGGAATTTCCTGTCTATTCATTTCCATATCATTTTCTGATAGCTCTAGTCCCACACTGGCAAAGATTCCCAATGTCCTGCGTATGGCGTACACTGGCAGCTAGTTGAGCATTTATAGGTTTTTAAGCAATCTTTAAGCAGTTTGCTATGTGATAGAGATAGAAGCCTTAAGCAGATCTGTAATTGTTAAGTATTGCGAGAGCTACAGGAATAATCTTACTGGTTACATGGAGACACAAAATCTCTTAGGGTGTTCAGGAAAGGTTCCTAGGAGGAGGAGGTACGTGGGACCAGTAAGCACACACACGTGTCAGCCAACAGTAAACCATCTAAGTGAGGACTCACAGCCGAGTCTTGGGAGCAGAAGCCTGCTCCCTTCCATCTTGCACTTGTCCTTTGATGGGAGAAAACAGAGGCCCTGGCTGCCTGCAGCTCATTCCTTCCTAGCTCTGATCATCTGCGCATCCAGGACCCTGCATTGTCATCCCAGGTCCTAGGACACCGGGCTGCTATTGGCAGCTGGGATTATACAGGACCCTATATTGTGGCAGAGCCTTGTTCACAGGAGCTGCAGTTGAAAGGAAGAGGTTGCAGGTCATTCTGGTGTGTGCTGTGATTACATTTGGAGTAACGAGAAAATTAAGAATAGTAAGAAAGCAAAAACCTAGGGCAAGCAGATCGTGGCAGTCTTTCCCAGCGTAAGTCAGAACTCTGAATGGCTCTGGCCTTGAAGGTGGGATCAGTGAGACAGAATAGCCCCTATGGGTATCCTGAATCGGACAAGATTGTTGAGCGGGTTTTCATTGGTGTTACAGGTCTATTCTTGTCTTGGCCTTCAGGTTGTTGCCCACAGTTCAAACTCTCATGCGTTCATTTGCTTGAGGAAGAAATCCTGGTTCCAGTGTGCCATTCCTGGCTCAATTCTATCCTCTTGCTCATGGGATAACTTGAAAAGTTGAAGACAGATTTGCAGTAACATTCATGACAAGTTTCTTCTTTAAGAGCCTGTGTTGAAAACTCTACAATGTGAATAGATATATCTTGAGCTCTTTGAAAATCTGTGTCATGGGAGTTTGGGGGAAGTGCCTCTTGGTGAATAAGGGGCACATGAGCTCAATTTGAATTCTAAAATATTACCGAGTTAAAACTTGCATGATTTTATCTTATTGATTTTTCTTTGGGTGTTTGCTTGAAATAAGAAGGAAAGACGAAAACTTTTAAGGAATAACTTTTCTTTGTGAAATTCGAGTTATGAAGCCATCGGCATTAATGACATATTACCAAAACATTGCCGATCTCAGCATCTCAAATCCTGTCTGTTGTAATTTGACAGAAGGGCATTAAAAATATCTGTTTTATTGTTACCAAACATCTCTGTAAATTGGGAGAAAATTGAAAGTTTGAAACACATCTTCCTTGGTCTCCCAAGTACCTGCACAAAACTGTAATATCAGACTCAACTCATCTTCCCCTCACCCTCTTTAAGGCTAGTTTAGATGATGTTTCTAGGTATGAGTTTTCATATCATTATACACATATTTTTCAACTTCAAACTGTGGTCATTTTTTTGTGCCTATCATTATTGTCTGCATGCGTCTAACTCACTTATCCTGTAATATCTTTAAGGGAAGCAAGCACAGCCTGCTCATCTCTTTGTCTCACATAGGCAACGTAACAGAGCAGACTCTTGGGGGTGCTTGAGTGGGTCTCCGTAGGTATGGGTTAGGTGGTAGAATACTGAGCCGGGCATTTAAAGAGGGCTCTCACAATTATGTCAGAGATTCAGTGGATGGGCGTCTTCAGTCACATTTCCTGTAGTTGCCATTCCCTGGTGCTGGGGCTCAATGTTGGGGTTGTCCTAGAATTCGTATGATGCAGTCACAACCTCAGAAGTAAGTGTGGCTTTAGATGGTAAACCTTTATGTCACAGTGGCTACACCTGCAGATGTTGTTCTAGCAAAGGGTTACTGGGTGTGGAGTCTACCCTCTCCATTTCTAAGACAGAAAACGGAACCCAGGGCCTTTGAATGACTCCCACGGAATTGGATGATGACATTAGCATACTGCTCTCTGCTTTGTCGCTTGCACAATGGAATTCTGGAGCCAGCCTTTGCTTTATAGTCAGTGGTTACAAACCAGGGATCATCTCAGAGAGGAATAGTATTTCTCAGTGATCACAGCAAGAGGCCTAGATTTGTAAACACACTGGCAGCTGTTTTATTCGGGGCAGATTTTCTCCGAGGATAGGATACTTCGCCTCTCGGAATAGCAGGACTGCCATCTGCGAGATTAAAGCAGTCAGCCAGTAGGAATGGTGCAAGAAGACGCCAAGGCTGTCACCGGCCCAGATGGTGCCCTAGGAAAAGCGAGAAAACATGTCCCCTCGCTGGTTAACTAGAGAAAAACACTCTTTTCCACAGGGTGAACTTTCCCTTGTGGCTGGATTTTATTTTCCAAGCTCTCATTCCATGCATGCTTTTATAGGATACAGACTGCAGTCAACTACAGAACCCTGGTACTAGCCTGACCGCGCGAAGTTAGGGGGAGAATGCAAGGGGAGGCTCTGTGCAAGTGCTTAGTGAGGTGTGGTGACCCTTTATCCACGTAGGTCCTGGTGAGGTCCTAGGCGCACGGTGAGAATCCTTCATCACAAAATTGTACTTGAGATTTGAAAATCATTCTACCACTACAGGCTTTACACCCAAGTTAGCTGCATCTCTAAAAACAGTAGTTTGTAAACTTAGTCTGGATTTTCAGTATTCTCCAAAGGAAGATCTATGAAGGATGCTTATAAAGACATATCCCACGCAGAGAGGAACCTGGGTAGCTGTGGCTTGCAAGAACCTGTGCGTCTTTAGTAAGGGGTGCTTCTTAGATGATTGCAGCCCTTGTGCTAGGAAATGAAAGAGAAGCAAGCCACAGACGGCATGCAAAGGACTGCAGAACATAGAACCAAACCTGCCTGGAGGACCCGGATCTCCTGGGCACAGATGTGAACAGTCAGACATATGTTGTCATTTTCTCTTTGAAGGGACAAGTCAGTGCAATCATCTGACTATAAAAATCATGCAGAAAGAGGAAACAGAGGATGCTGGGCAATTGCAGACTTACCCTGTGCAAAAACAAAAAGAAGAAATGGGACTCTATGTTTGGAATTTTTAAGATTTATTTTTATTTTTATGGTAAGTCAGATATACAGAGAGGAGGAGAGACAGAGAGGAAGATTTTCCATCCGATGATTCACTTTCCAGGTGGCCACAACAGCTGAAGCTGAGCCAATCCAAAGCCGGAAGATGGGAGCTTCTTCCAGGTCTCCCACGCAGGTGCAGGATCCCAAGACTTTGGGCCGTCCTCGACTGCTTTCCCAGGCTACAAACAGAGAGCTGGATGGGAAGCAGGACCACCAGGGTTAGAAGCAGCACCCATATGTGATCCCAGAATGTACAAGGCAGGCCTTTAGCCACTAGGCTACTGCACCGGGCCCAATGATCGAATTTTTATGAGATAGATAGATGATAGATAGGTAGAGAAGAAGCAGTTGGAGCAGGGGACAAAGGTCGTGTCATGTGAGACAGAGTTCATCTCCCACGATGTGGCAGAAGCGCAGAGGTTCCTCCTACAGAGATGCTGATCCAAGCAGCCGAGATGCTGATCCAAGCAGCCGAGATCCAGCTCAGGCACCGACACAGCTGTTTTTTAAATTGCTGTTGTTGTTCTTGCTTTTTGTTTGTTTTACTTTCAAAGCAGAGTTACACAAAGAGAGGAAGAAAGGAAAGAAAGGGAAGAGAGCTCCATCTGCTTGTTCATGCCCCAAATGGCCACAAGGGCTTGGGCTGAACCAGACCGCAGCCCAAAGCCTGGAACTCCACCCAGAGCATGTTGGGTGCTAGGGGCCCATAGGTGCTAGGGGCCCATAGGTGCTAGGGGCCCAGGGTCATTTCCCAGGTGCATAGCAAGGATCTGGATCAACAGTGGAGCAGTAGTGACTCGAACGAGTGCTCCTCTAGGATGCTGGCGCTGGAGGCGGCAGCTTGACGCACTGTGCCACAGCACTGGTCCCACTTGCTGTTATTTTATGCTCTCCAGGTGACTGTCATCACAGATTAAAAATCACCAATGTACTCAAATGGCCCTGGAAGGAAGTGTTGGTTTTAACAATCCTAGAAGACTCCTGATGAATTTTATGCAAGAGGATTTCTATAATTACAATGTCCATTTTGCTCTGGATCAGAATGGATTCCAAGGGCAGAGGGAAGCGAGCGTGAAGGAGACAATCAGTGGCCCTACAAGCATCCCTGGAGCCTCAGAGCAGGAGAGCAGGTGGCGGCCGTATCTGTGAAGCGCAGCGCTAGTGCAGTCTCACATCACTTCCTAAAATGTTTGTGTCCCTGGGAAGCCAGCTTAGGGGCGTTGGAAGTGATGGAAGACTTGACAGAGTTCTGTTTGGAGCAGGCCCTTGCGTTGTGCTGGCGGCATAAAAGAACCCTGCGAGAAGCACGTGTTTGTGGGTGTGAGGGAACAGGTTCTAACAATTCTGTTTTGGCGCATTACACTGGAGATGCACGTGAGCCATCTGATCAACAATTGGATGTTCACAGTGGGAGCTGAAGAGGGAGATCAAAGTATCCTTAGCAAGTTGTGAGTTTCTGTGGCGTATCGATGATATGTCAGGCCACAAACTGATTTCCTCAAGAGGGAATGTGGCCATAATTGCTGAATATGAGCACGCTTAGGGGAACCAAAGCAGTTGGATGCTTTTTGGATGGATGGAACTTAGACATAATGGCTCTGTGCAGAATTCCTCTTAATAAGATATTTTTTTTTTCCTGAAAAAGAATCCAAACTACAAGGAACTAGACCTAGAGAGTTTGCCGTGCATAAAACTTTGTGGATTAATCTTTCTCTTAAGAAAAAAAAAATGGATGGGAACCGAAGGAAAGAATGACATTTCCAGTAGCCACACCCATAGGCCCTTTTTTAGGAGGGCAGCCCCTGGCTCATTTCGAGCATAACTCATAATCAGCTGTTCCTACCTGAACCTTTCACGCCAGACTGTGCCTCCCTCTCCTGGGAATACTTTTTTTTTTCCAGTTCCCTGTAATTCAGGTTCAAGCGAAAAAGTGCCAATTTGGGGAGTAACTATAGCCCAGTATCTTAAATACCTTAGTGAGTTCTCGCAACAACAATATCAGATTTGATCATGACAATAAATGGGTGAAATAACGGAGCAGGCATGGCTTGGCTGCACATGACGGGGAAGGGTGAGGAGGACAGTGGTCAGCTCCCTACGGCTCCCCGCGGCTGTTAGGTGAGGGGTTCCCCAGGAGCCCAGGACGTTTCTCCATCCCAGAAACGTATCTGTAGTTGTCAACCTACCATATCAGCCTTTCATGGTCTGTGGATTGGTGAGCTTCGAGCAGGAATCTTCCAACTTGAGAAAACTTCTTCCTGGGGGATTATAAAGACTGTCCAAAGAGTATACGGGACTTAATTTCACAGAACTTCAAGTATAATTAGAGTTGTTTCCAAGAACTGAATTAAGAACTTACTTTTCTGCCATTCGATTAAAGAAAAGGATTCTGTTGTTGTTGTAGTACGAAGATATTATCTGGCACATTGCTCTGTGACTCATGAAAATCTTCATCTGTACTGAATAGGGCATCAGTGGAAATGCTGGTACAGCCCGTAAGAAAATAGATGACACTCCTAATGCAGTAGTTGCCAAATGTTGGTGAAAGTTAAATTCCCAGTTCTGTGCTTTCCACAACGTTAAAAGTGGACCTATTTGAATTGTCAGTTACTGGATCACTAAACATTTTTGATGACTAATTACTATGGTATTTTAGCATACAAATTGGAAGGAGTGCAAAAAATTGAGTGACACCACAATTACAAAACTTCCATTCATGTCTATTTAATTTATGAGAAAGTTTCTCAGTTCCAAGCATTTATAAAAATTAGAAATATGAGTGCCATTAGGGTTGTCTCTTCATATTCTAGTGATTAGCTTTACTCATTCATGAACACAGAGGTAATTTTTTAAAAAGATTCATTTATTTTTATTGGAAAGGCAACTTTACAGAGAGAAAGATCTATCAAAGTGGCCACAGTGTTTGGAGCTGAGTGATGGAAATCACACACCAGGAGCTTCTTTCAGTTCTCCCATGCAGGTGCAGGGTCCCAAGACTTTGGTCCATCCTCTACTGCTTTCCTAGGAAACAAGAAGAGAGCTGGAAGGGAAGTGGAGCAACTGGGATATGAACTGGTGCCCATACAGGGCCCCGGTGCTTCTAAGGCAAGAATTTAGCCACTGAGTCATCGTGCCAAGCACTTACAGAGGTAATTATGAGAGGAGTGGCCACTCATCTCATTTGGAGATAGACTTTGCATTATAAATTTAGTAACTATTGATCAAAATTTAGAATATAGTCCTGACCAATTTTTTTATTCATAACTGTAATGATAATGCAGAGAAAAATCTTTAGCAGGCTTATAGGACATTAAAAAAAATTGCATGTGTACATGTAGTTTTGTCATAAAAAGCTGATCAAGGAATCATTTTATTTACTATTTAAAGTTACATTTTAGTGACCTCAAATCTTATGGGGACAATTAAATGGAAATACCACTTGGGGGGTCAAAGTCATAAAATTTGCTAAAGAAGAGCTTTATGTAAAAAATTTTTTGTTTGTATTTTGTTGGTCAAGCAGGGAGGCAGACAGGAAGACCCCCCCATGCACTGTTTCATTCCACAGATGCCCATGATAGCCAAGATTGGACCAGACCAAGAGCCCGTTACTCAACAGAGGTTGTCTGCAGGATCAGCGTCCCCTCTGAGCTCTGGTTCAGGTCATGCTCACTGCCGGTGCACCTGCAAAGGCACTGGAAGAGAACCCAGATACTTGAGTCTCTGCCACCCGTGAGAGATCCCAAGAAGGAGTTCCTGGCTCCTGGATTTGGACTGGCCCAGCTCCAGTAGTTGTGGCCATTTGAAGAATGAACCAATGGATAGAAGGTTCTCTCTCTTGCCACTCTAGACTTCAGTTCTTACATTGATAGAATTGAAATATGTCAAAAACCTCTGAACTTAGAAGTGTCAAGGTTTCTGTATCTTCCCAGAATTCTTCTGGGGACATGTGAGTGATGGATCAGAAGGAGACTCTTTGGGGACATATGAGAGGAATCCCTATGGGTCATTAACTCCTTATGCCTGGGATGCAAGCCTTCATTCTAAATGGATACTCCTAGGCTGCAGAACACCATGTGGTAGCCATAGATCAGAGTGATTCCGAAGCAAGCATTTGGATGCAAACATCTTCAAGATGTGTATTCTGAATCAGATATGCATGGGTTTCCAAAATTTTGCACCAAAAATACATTAATCTTTTGATTCCTTTTTTCCAGGATTTTTTAAAATGTAAGACTTACATATTTATTAGAGAGGAAGTGTGACAAAGAGCTATCTTTCATCTTCTCATTCACTTTGCATATGCCCACAACATCCAGGACCAGGTCAAGCTGAAGCCAGAAGCCAAAAACTCCATTGAGATCTCACCTGTCCCTGGCAGGAGGCCTCACGTTTGGACTGCGTCTGCTGCTTCCCAGTTGTTAGCATGAAGCTGCATTTGAAGCAGGCATTAAGATCTGTGGGCATCCCAAACAGCACCTTTATCCTGCTATACCACAGTACCTATCCCTCCGTGGCATTTAGTATTTATACTGGCATTTAGTATTATACTATACTGTATTTATACTGTAATTTTTTTATTTGGAATTTTAAAAATTCTTGCTGACTCCAATATTTGCCATCAGTGTGTTATATTTTATTTATATTTGCCAGGAGAAAACTCTATGTGGTACATGGAAACTTGTACTTGGTTTTCCAAATCACCATGATTGAGAGTCTTGTTTACTTTGTTATGGCGTATGAATCTCTCGTGAGAAATACCTCCTAGCACAGAATTCTTGGGAAGAACTCGATCTCAAAAAATGCTTGCTCTGGTTTGGTTATTCATGTTACTTGACTGCATTTAGAAAATATACAGTAACCATGGCAAAAGCCAAAACATAAACAGACGTTTGGGTGCCTTTTGCCCAAGGAAATGAGCTACCTCCTGAGCTGTGACTGATACAGCACCTCTGTAAAGTCCCGGAGACACAGCCCAAGAGGACACTGATGCAGAGGGCACGTTTGTGTTCCAGGATTGTGATCTGTTATCTTTTTATCTACCTAACCTGTCTAGGAAGTCATTGTTTTACTCATTCATTCCTCAAGCACTGATTAGCTATACCTACTCAGTGCCAGTCACCACCATGCGACTTAGCGACAAAAAGACATAACAGCTCTCCAAACACAGCTTAGTTTGGGCAAGAGAGTGATTCTGAATGGGGTAAGTGCTGACGGTGACAGCTGAGGGGCGTCTGAACTCTCAAGGAGTTGACAAGGGTAGGTAATTAGAAGAACGGAACAGAGGCAGAAAGCAAACTTGGATTAAGTGCTGATTTTGTGCCTTACGCCTCAGCAGTCATCATCCTCTTGGAAGTTCTGTAGAAGAGACCGGTTTTCTTTGTGCTCCCAGGGTGCCCAGTGCAGAATTCTCACTTGATTTCCTCTGTTCTGTTGGAAGAGGAATCTCTTCTTGTGCTTACATATCTTCCAAATCATGACTTTCTGAAAGACAGAGGTTAGAAGAGATGATAATTCCGGACTACCTAACCCAGGCCATGACACATAATGGGTACTTAAATGTGTCAGTGAATTGTACATTGTAAGAGGTGTTTCCTGTTTGATTCCTCGTTGACTATTGTAGAAAAGGCTGACATCGTGCACAGCATGCCCCAAGAATGCTCTAAGTACTCATTATCATGCATAATTCTCCTAAAATGCTCTAAAATGGGGACTGTTATTACCTCCCATGGAATAGAGAATAGCATGTCACATAAAGCTTGAATAACTTCCCAGTGGTTTCCCAGGGGGTGGAAGCAATCTGGCATCTGATATTGTGCCTTGAACTTACTCCATATTCGTTCCGCCACAATATTACTAGGTAAATATTGCAACCTCATTTTGCGACTGAGAGAAGTGAGTCTTGGAGAGGACAAGGATGTTGCCCAGGACACAGAGCTGGTGTTTGGCTGGTCTCGGACGTAGACTGTGACATGTGAAATCGTAAAATCCCTATGTGACACTGCAGAGCGAGTGCACACTCTTAGCACCGCGGATCTCAAGTGTTCTGACTGAGGAAGAGTAGAGAGAGTTCGGGTGTTCTTTCTTCGTAGATGTTGGGTGGCCTGCTGTGCGTGCCCAGCAAAGGGCAGGGCGAGGCTGGACGTTGCTCTGTGTACATGCCTGTGTTCATGCCCCAAATGGCCACGAGGGCTTGGGCTGAACCAGATCACAGCCCAAAGCCTGAAACTCCATCCAGAGCATGCTGGTTCACAATGTATGGTCACCCCAGGACTTTTCACCACGTTCTCTCTGGTTGGCATGCTCTACAATGAAGCGTTTTTTCTCCTCTGTTGTGCAGTAGAATAGGAGCAGCTCAGCTGATATGGAGGGTGTAGATAGGAGCTGTCGTCAAAGGCCCTATTGTATGCCAGAAACTGCATTTTCCACGTATTCCTGTGGTAGTAGCAGTTATAATCCCCATTGTGCAGATAAGGAAACTGGGGTCCAAGCAGGTTTTATAGGCTTACCCAGTGCCACACTTCTAAGTGCCAGGCCAGGGTTTGAATGTTTTTCCATACTCTGTCCAGGGCAGGATAACTCACAAGGCGTATGTGTATTATAGGAGAGCAGTGGGATCCATGCCGTGTGTTAGGCCTGGAACTGGCCTTCAGAAAGCCCTGCACGGGATAATGGCGGAGTGCCTCAATGCCAATATGGGAAGGCAGGTAGACAAAGCAAAACCTGTCATTGATAGCTGGAGGCCAGCCTGCTGATGGTGTTCAGAGTTGGGTGGCAGTCCTGGAGCGCAGGACAACGCCAACGCAGGCTCCCTGTGCGAACAGCAGTATCAGAATGTAGATCACAGTTAGCAGGAAGCCAAGTTGAGTCTTGCTTTGGGACTTGGTATTTGACAGCCTGGACAGAACTACACAGAAAGAGCATGTGCAGTCTCCCAGGAGACACCTTCCCAGTTCCCTTCCGAAATAGCTGTGAACTAGGCTGCGATCGAGAAGTGTGTGTCACATCGCATGTGCCCATGAGCTATGCCTGGGTTTCCTTTTAGCTTCCCTTGGGAACAGGCGCTAGCTTATCTCCAGGTTGCCTACTCCCCTCTCTCGGCAAACCTTAATCTGAGACAGGCTTGATCGCAGGGGCTTAAGATCCTCCAAGAATCTTGAAAGGTTTCTTGCAGATAAAGGAAAGGACTAATGGGATTGCAGGAAATCTTGAGTCTCTGTGACTGCCAGTGAGGAGTTGTGCTCCCCAGGGAGTGGAGTCCCTGGCCTGCCAGGAAAGGTGCCGAGTCTCCTCTTGGGGCAGCCCTCAATGTGATCCATGCTCCAGACAGCCCCTGTCTACCCCCACAAAGGTAGTTTTTCACTATTCTTTCTCAATTCTACCATTTATTAGGTGGTATTATTATTATTATTTAAAATTCTTGAGCTTTTGAAACTAAAAAAAAATCTTAAATTGTATTGTCTCTAATTCACAGTGTATTTAAAATGTGAGCACATCTTCCATTTCTCTCTATCAGCAATTCTATAGTTATATTGCAGAGTGTCTTATTGAAGGCTCTTTCTGCTTTGTGAGTACTAAGAAGGGGTTGGGGTCAAGTCATTACGGGAAAGACTCATGGGTTTTCTAATATCAGCTTAAAACCACTCTGAGGGGAAGAAAGAAACACATGTTTAAGGATGCACCTAGACTGAACAATGAATTCTGCCCGACGAAGGTTAATGGTGCATTTTCGAATGCAGCTTAGATGAGGTAGCATCTACAAGCAGGATCCGGCCCTCATGGCTGTAGCTTTGAGGAACATGAATTTCCTTTTGGAAAATGTGGGATTGCAACGGCCCCTCTACCAGCATTCTCAAGATCCCAGGAGACGGGAGTAGAGGCCAAGCGCTGAGTGAGTGAATTGCTTTGTCACGGCTCAGTTCTATCTATATGCTTGCTTCAGGTGGTTCGTTAGTATTTACCAGGCCATCCTGAATGTCTCTGTGACAGGTGGAGGATGAGGAGCAGTGTTCCTTTCTCCCTGAAAGGAGGTTCTTAATCAACTGTCAGCTGCTGACGAACAAAAGGCCATTGTCCAACAAGATGCAATCAGTGTTGTGCATTCCACAAGGCGGCCCCATGGGCAGCGGTTTGTGTAAAAAATGTTGGCTTTTGGAGCCGCTGATTGCTTCCAGTCAAGTGCTTTTGTTCAGTACTTGTCCCAAATTGGCATCTACTTTATCTCCAGGGGTCTTTCTCTCGCTTTGCTTCTATACATCAATTTGAGACTGGCTGGAGTGGTTTTGTCTGAGATAAAGTCACCATCATCCCTTATGGATGCTGATGGAAGGCTGGGGTGAAAGGTCCGCACAGTGGTATCAGGACCCTCACTCTCCTATAGCAGGCTCCACTTTCATGAAGCCGCCATCCAGGGCATTGGAAAGACCCCGGCCACAGCAAAAGACACAAGTTCTGGGTGCCACATCTTGGAATCCTGAGCTACCTCTGCTGTCAGAGAAGTTCTGAGGACGTTTCCTAAAATCTCTGAAGCAGGTGTTAATAGCAGGTGCACGTCAAATAGAGCAGGAGATTATCTACAGCCGTTACCTGAGCAAGACATGTCTTAGTTTAAGAAGATCGCTAGGATGGCCAACGAGAAGCTGGGATAGGGGTGAGATGTTTACCAGCTCAGGCGGACGCTGCAGGGTGAGCCTGGGAGGAGGAAAGTTCAGCCTGTAAAAGCCCATGCAAGCCCGGAGGAGGCCAGCTGGACCCACAAGCCCAGCTATATGCCTAGCAAGTTGCTGTTTCACACTTAGCTCTCTGTGGTGTACGTGCGTGCCTGAGAGTTTAGGAAGCAGCTCAGCACCCCGTTTAGATGGACACACTTATTGTACACTGGTTTTCAGGAAGTGTTTTGCCCTGCAAGGTTCCTCTGAGAGGAACTTGCTCGACTTCCTTGGCCTTTAGTTCTGAATCCTGAGATGCTGGATTAAGTTAAATAAAGTAGCAAAGGATTCCAGAGACCCCCGAACTCCATCTCCCTCGTCTTCCAGCTGGCTAGTATTGCTTCATTTGTTTTTCAAACTAATCTGTGGTGCTGTGCCAGTTGCCACAGAGAACAGGAAGTGGGAATTCAGAAGGCTTGGACCTCACCATTGCCCTCTCCCCCTGCTTCTCTCACCTGCTGATGCAGAGCTCAGGTTAGAACTGCCCCACAGCCACATCCAAGCGTGCATTCAGTAGCATTTAAAATGCTCTAAGAGTTAAAACTGTAACTCTGCTCTTCCTCCTCCTCCCTCCTCTCCCTGTTCTTTAACATCTTTTAGATGACTTTCATGTGTGAACTGAAACTCTGTCCTGCCTCCCTGGAGCAAATGATCCCTGATGTTCCGTTCAAGGAAGATCCAAAGTTTGAAAGAACTTTTGCTTGAGCGGTGTGGCACTGTACAGTAAAGTTCTGCCTTGGAGCCCCCATGTCCTCCTTCCTTCGCTGCTGTGTAACCCTGGGCCCTCTAAGTCTTCATCAAGCATGTACTTGGAGGTAAAATGGAATAATTAAAAAAAAAATGAATTAAGGGGTCCGGTGCAATAGCCTAGTGGCTAAAACTGTTGCCTTGCAAGTGCCGGAATCCCATATGGGTGCCCATTCTAGTCCCAGCAGCCCCACTTCCCATCCAGCTCCCTATTTGTGGCCTGGGAAAGCAATCAAGGATGGCACAAAGCTTTGGGACCCTGCACCCATGTGAGAGACCTGGAAGGGGCTCCGGGCTCCTAGCTTCAGATTGGCTCAGTTCTGGCCATTGCAGCTGCTTGGAGAGTGAATCAGCAGATGGAAGATATTCGTTTCTGTCTCTCTCCTCTCTGTATATCTGCCTTTCCAATAAAAAGAAATCTTTAAAAAAAAATGAAGAGCTACACTAGAAAATCAACTTATTTGGCTGTTTATTTAATAGCATGGGTAAAACAGATCCAGTTAAGAAACTCAGCTAGGTCACTTTGGGGATGGTTTCTGGATTACCTTTGGGTTAACCTTGCCTTCTCTCTAGCCCTGTCTCCTGTCAGCTGAAAATAATGGAGGCACATGTTAGACCAAGAGCAATAGACGGTTTACGCCTGACGTGGGGGCAAAATGCCCGTTCTTAAAGAAGCTGCACGGGGAGCCTTTAACTTTCCTACTGACTGTCGTGAAGCAGAGCAGTTGCTAGCTCACCAGCCCCATGGGGTCGTGATGGGTTGACAGCAGTCAAAATTAACCTTGGGTCTCTCCAGCTGAGCACTCCCTTGTTCCTGGTGCTTCCGCTGAAGAATCCATCAAAAGAAAAGAAAAGAGAGAAAAAAAAAAAAGACTGTTAGGGGCCATGCGATTGCATCACTTTGGTCATCTCAGGGGTAGCTTGAAAACCTCAGGCATCTCCCTTTCTCAGCCACAGTGTTCTTTTCGCATGGGCGTGCCCGCTTTGCTCCTCTGTGCACATCAGCAACTCCAGGTCGGGCTTCTCTGCGCACACACATTCATAATACACTTGGGAAGGATAAGGTCTCAACAGAGTTCCCATGAGAACATAAGTGCAGTCAGTGGACTCACTAAATCACACACAGTACAATCGAACCAGCATCCCTCCCTACCCCGCCCATTCCTCTCCCCAGGCCGTCTGTGTTTCATGAATTTGAGTAATCAGCTTAGGTGACTTTTCATCAGGAATTTTGTCTGTCGGGGAAATTTATGGCCTTTGTGGCTTCCTGAGGAATCTTCCAGAACAGTCTAGTGATTGTGCAGTTGCCAAGATCCTAAGTGGAGTTTCCTTGCATTGGATCACTGTGGGATGCCAAGTCCTTGCTCACAAATTCTAGTTTCTTGTTAATATCAGTTTATGCTTACACTAAAATGTGTCCCATCCATTTACTTAATGTGTATTTGTACAGTACTCAATAGAGGCTAGGCAATTTCTTGGTGTGGTGTAGACAGGGGCCAGAAAGTCTGCTTTTGTGTGTGTGTGTTACTCATCCCCCTTCTTTTGCAGCAAAGGTGGCCCAGTCAAGCCTTGTGACATGGTTGCCCTCGTTGCTCAACTCTTGTGCCAAAAACAATACATCTGATCTAAGAGCTGACGAAGCTGCTAAACCTGCCAGGACAATTCCCAGAACCGTAGCCTTGTTCCTATCATGAGAAGTGCTGGGATGGTTCAGTGAAGGGCCACAGGTCTCTTCAGTTCAGTGGAGCTTGATACAAACTCAAGGCCAAGAATGGTTTTCTCTGCAATGGTATATCCTGGGGGGTGGGGGGGATGAAAACCTTCACCTGTGCAGCAGGAGTCTAAGAGGCATGATCAGCGTCCACAAGCCCTTTTAAGATCCGCCATTCACGTAGGACTTGAAAACCTGAAGTCCTTGGAAGGCTTGAGCTTCTCACTTTGTTGTTGGCGTGAACGCATCTTGAATTGTGCACACTTGGGGTTTTGGGACCCCACTGTCAAGGCCAGAGTAGTTTGAGAAGATGCTGAAGCTTTAGCGTTGGCTGTATCCATAAAATAAAATGAAAATGCGGATGGGAAGACGCGAGTAATACTCATCTCCTAATGCAGTTTCAATTACGTGACTTTTACGGGAGACTGTCTCAAAGGCAGGGCAAGCTCATAATTATTGGTAATCCACTTAAGGCAGAAGAGGAGAGCATCTCCTTTCTCCTCCATTGGTAGCGCTCACGTAAATTGCAAGTTCAGCAACACTGGTCTTTCAGGAAGGAAGAACCGGAGGAGATATGCCGATAGAAGGGAGGAGAGAAGTTTCTGGGACATAGAAGCAGTCTTGTCTGTTTTGTGTTTCCTTTTAAGGGTCCATGACCCCTGGCAGATGGCACGCTGGATCTTCTCTCCTCATCAGACAGATTATCTGTTTTGTAGCTCAGAATCTCAGCAAATTCTGTCTGGACGTAATTCATGTCTTCACATGTAAGTAAAAGCTGACATCTTTCCTTTTCAGTGCAGAGCCATCAGCTGCTCACCATCTTGTCTATAAACGTGACAGTTAGATTGAATACTGCTGTGTTCTTCATGCAGGCGCACATCCTCCATGGCAGGTGGTCCTATCTTGAGGTTTGTCAGAGGAAGGGTCACTGGCACTTGAGTTTGCTTCACATGTTTCCGTGGCACTGGAACCACCCCAGTACTATTTCTCCATCTTGACTTCTGTAGCAAGTGGCTTTTAGTGCCTTCCAAACTCCATCCCTGAGCTGGCCGTCTGATTATTAGGAAAGGATGTTGGAGCAAATAAATCATCCCGACTCACGCCAGGGATTCCAGCATGCTGGTAAGAATGGAGGCGATTCTGAGAGCACCTCCGTGGAGGTCAAGACCCTCAGTCCTTAGAGAAAATCCTTCCCCTCATGCCAACAGTGAATTGTAAGATAACTTGCAGTAATGACTTGTTCTGACTGGTTGTTGGGTCTTAAACCCACTTGAAACATCCTTTTCTAGCATTTGTGAGATGCAAAGAGCTTATAATTTCCCTTGAATAAACAAAACACTTTGAGAGGTTTGGAGGTAGACTTTTGTGTGAACGCTGGCCTAATTTGGGTCTTCAGTTTCTTTCCAAGGGACTCATTCAGTATTCAGGTCCAATCTGGTTTCCCTGCAGGGAGGCATGGCATTGAATTCTTGGTAGAGAGAATTAAAAAAAAAATCGAAAAATCATCTGCAAGTGCAGAAGGAAACCAATTTCATTTCACCGAGGCCTTTCAACAGCCGAGCAGAGGGCGCGGTTCCCGTCCTGGTCGGGATGGGCTTGCGCACCCAACGTCCCTCTGGACCTGTCTAATTAAAGCGGTTTTCACACAGTGTTAGCCAGGTTTCAGCCAGCACAAAGTTCTTTAAGTGCTATCACTCCTTAAAATTAAGATATTCTGTTTGGTACCAAAATAGCACCGAGTGGAACGGAGAGGTCAACCTGATGGGCATTTGTACAACGGAGGATTTCTGATTCCATTTCTGTCCCAAAGGCTGGGTTCCTTCTGGACTCCGGATAGTTCTTTTGTCGTAGGATTTGCCCTCACATCTCTGCTGGATCCTGTTGAGCCATTCGGTGAGTCTGGATTTATTTCCATCTCTCCTCACAAAACAAAGGATGGCAATTCCTGGATTCTGACAGATTTTCTTTAAGCACCCTGAGTGACCTGTGTGGGCAGAGAAGAGATGTATTCAAAAACCAGCAGGCGCTCTGGGTTTTCTGTATCAATGGTGGGTGCAGGAGAATGTAGAACTTCTGATTCATAAAGACAGTGTTTAGGGCCCAGTGCAGTAGCCTAGTGGCTAAAGTCCTTGCCTTGCACGCACAAGGCTCCCCACATGGGTGTTACTTCTAATCCTGACTGCTCCACTTCCCATCCAGCTCCCTGCTTGTGGCCTGAGACAAAAGTCAAGGATGGCCTAAATCCTTGGTATCCTGTGCCCACAAAGGACACTGGAAGAAGCTCCTGGCTCCTGGCTTCGGATCAGCTCAGCTCTGGCCCATTTCTCTCTATCAGCAATTCTGTAGTTATATTGCAGAGCATCTTATTGAAAGCTCTTTCTGCTTTGTGAGTACTAAGAAGGGGTTGGGGTCAAGTCATTAGGGGAAAGACTCATGGGTTTTCTAATATCAGCTTACCACCACTCTTAGGGGAAGAAAGAAACACATGTTTAAGGATGCGCCTGAACTGAACAGTGAATTCTGCCCGATGAAGGTTAATGGTGCATTTCCGAATGCAGCTTAGATGAGGTAGCATCTACAAGCAGGATCCGGCCCTCATGGCTGTAGCTTTGAGGAACATGAATTTCCTTTTGGAAAATGTGGGATTGCAACAGCCCCTCTACCAGCATTCCCAAGATCCCAGGAGACGGGAGTAGAGGCCAAGCGCTGAGTGAGTGAATTGCTTTGTCACGGCTCAGTTCCATCCTCCCCCTTAACTGCTAAGTTCTTCAAGTTTATTGAGGCAGCATCTGTGTTGATTTAATCAGCAGTATATACTGTCTGTTGTTGGCTTACTTTTCCTTAATAAATAACAGTCAGATACAGGAAATGCTGTTCTGATCCTCAGTTGACCTTCTGTTGCCCACTCATCTTATATATGTGACATGCCTCCTGCCTTTATCCCCTAACCCCATCTCATTCTTCTCTCCTCTCCTCTCATCTGCACTGGCCACCTTGGCATGTTTGTCATTTGTTAAACTCTTCACGTCCATCCAAGGTGTCTTTGAAAGTATCATCTCCTCTACAGGGTCCTTACAGGAGCTCACTCCCTAATCCTCTTTGTGTCATTACTTGGAAGCCACCTTCTGTACAGGCTATCTTTCGCTGAGTAATACACTGTCTCAGAAAGCTCTGGCATCGACAGCAGTTTGTAATTACTGTAGTTTAGAGGCCTAGGGGTCAGGAAATCAGACAGGGCAGACGACAGGTTAGTCCCCATAGCCCAATATCCGGGGCCTCGGCTGGGATGGCTGGAACAGGTGGCAGCAGCAAGGGCTCAGCAGGGAAGACTCTCAGTGTCTCTGTTCGCTCACAACTTTCTGTGTGTAGCTTGGGCCCCTCACGGCGTGCCACACTGAGAACTGGAGAATGTGTGTGTCA
Source organism: Ochotona curzoniae (assembly GCF_017591425.1). Classification (NCBI taxonomy): domain Eukaryota; kingdom Metazoa; phylum Chordata; class Mammalia; order Lagomorpha; family Ochotonidae; genus Ochotona; species Ochotona curzoniae. The sequence continues at coordinate 4,762,642 of NW_024465035.1, forward strand.
GCTCAGAGATCTGAAAGACCAAAAGGGAAGCTTAAAGATAGGCTGGCAACTGTCATAGTGATTCCTGCCATAAACAAGTTAAAGAAGAAAGCCAGTAGCCTAGATTCATGGACAAAGATGAACAGGAGTATGAAAGAATTGAGCTTTTATCCTAGAGCTCCTGTGTGAAGCTTGAATGAGATCAGAAGTATAAAATACTTAGTGTGGAAACTGGCAAATAATTAATAGCTGTTAATATGAGTGATAATTAAGTGTGCGTAAATGGATTTCAGAAAGGTCATAAACTTACACACAGACCTATATAGTTTCCTGGGGCATCCATAATACTCTGACATATGGAGGGAAGGGGCAACTTCAAAATCAATGCAGACTTTCTTCACTAAGCTCAGTGAGCTTAACGTGGCTTCAATGGAATAGGCAGGCGTCATCATTTCTTTTAAAAATGGGTTTCCCTTTGAAGTAAACATCAAAGTTGATAGAAAGATCCTTAATAAAATGGTCATCATGATGGATCCCTATTTATATTTCTCCTTACAGGGGAACCTCATTTGAATGCTATCATTTGCTCCCTAATTGATTGACTATAAATAGTAATCTAGTCATTTATTTCCACTCAAAAGGCTCCCTGATTTGCTCATCAGAGCATTAAAGCAGCGCTGATGTACAGTTTTGTGTTCGTTCAGCTGAAGCATATTAAAAAAAAATACAAACATCCTACTTGCTTCCATTTCTGTATCTTTTTTGCTTCCTTTTCTTCCTGGTGTTATTGAAAGTTAGCCCAAGACAGCATCGTGGGTGGCCAGAGTCCTAGGGTCCCAAGAGAGACAAATGATATGAAAAACAGCAAGGGTACAAAGTGACAGAAGGACTAAGTGCAGGTGTCAGCTGCCTCAGAGGTCTGCTTAAATTGGACACAAACCATTTCCTGGCCTGTGGGAGTCTAGAGTCATCCCCATCACTTGCCAATGGATAAAAATTCTCAAAAGCATTATTTCTTGTAGATCGCTGCCTCCATCACCCTCAACCTCATCTGCTGTACCATCCATCTGTCAGCTCAGAAAATGTGCTCAGCCTTTTCCTGAACTTTCATTCTAAAAATTTTGTTTTTCTCAAATGGTGTGTAACTTTGGTTCCCGGATGAAAAACAGGGCAGGAATTGAAACTGAGAAGTCCCTTTCTTACTCCATCTGCTATACCGTCTCTATGCTAGTGTTTTCTTCCTCAAGTAAGTTTGAATAACATCATTCAGGCCCTAAAGACTCTATTTCTACCCCAAAAGGAATGTCCCTACTCATCTTCTCAACAAGGGAAGGCATGTCTCTTCTCTTGGGAGTTCTTACTCCCTCTGCTCAGGAAACTCAATCCTTCTGTTTCTGTAACCAGGCTCGCATCTCCACCTCATTTCCTATTTCTTTGAAACCAACATTTTAGTCCAAGACTTGGGAACAGGTGGAATGGCCCTCGCAGTTTGTAACGAAGCCTATTATTAGGCTATTATTAAACTATACATCTTTAAAATTTGTTTTTAATGTCACATATGCAAGCCTTCCTGGTGTATCTTGGCAAAGCATACTGGAAAATAAAATGATTTCTCCAATTTCACAAACCATAAAAATGACTTATGTCTTAGTACCTTAAAGTAATACAAGTGATTTGGTGAATAAAATGGAGGAGGATCTGGACTTTCTGTTACAATCGGAGCTATGACAGCTTCTAAGGAGAAGGATAGCACATCCATGATCTGGCTTTGTTTAGCTGGTTAGGATCTTCCCGCTGCTGAGTCACTCCCCGAATGCCGGCAACAACCAGAACTGGACCAGGCTGACGCCAGGTGTGGGAACTCCATCTGGGTCTCCCGTGTGGGATGCAGGGATGCAGCTGCTCAAGGCTTCACCTGCTGGCTCCTAGTGTCCACATGGTCAGGAAGGCGCAAACGGGAGCAGAGTTGGAGCTGGCCTTTAGACATTCCAGCGTGTTTCCACAGAAACCTATAAAGTGACATCTTCACCGCGACCCCAAATTCCTGCCCCTATTGTTTCTTACACTTTGCACAGCTTTAGATAAAATTATATAAGATAATTACATAAAAATTGATCTTGTGAGATGCGGTACAGGGGATGCTGCTTGGTGCACCTGCATCCCATATGGTAATATCAATGCAAGCTTCTCTGCTTCTGGTTCCACCCCCTACGGATGCACCCAGGGAGGTAGCAGAGTATACCTCATGTCATTGTTCCCGCTCACTCTATGTGGAAGAGCCAGACGCCGTCCCCGGCTCCTGGGGATGACCTGGCCCCAGCCTGAATCTTGCAAGCACACCTTGGGAAGTCAATCAGCGGAATCACTTTTTTTCTATCTTCCAAGTAACTGAAAACAAAGACTACACATCGTTTAAAACCTGCAAGATCATGACTGATGAATTGACGTAACCCCAGTTCGTTTGTTCAGATGGTTGTGCAGTATCCCACAGCGTGGACTCCAGTGTATGCTCCTGTTCCAGCTCTGCTTTCCAGCGCGCCACAGACCGCACTGCTGTCATATTTTTACATACTTGTGACTTTTCCCCCATAGGGATATGTTTTCAGGTGCAGTACTTCTGGGCTGAAGGGCATATTTACATTTTTAATTTAAATGTCAAATATCTAAAAATAGTCCTTCAGATATCACTAATGGAAATTAAATGATGTATAATTTCACAGTAGAATTTGAACATTCTAAAATAGGAGGGACATTTGAACTTTGTGAATAATTTGTTTATGTCTTTTACTCAGATTTTGGGTGGACTGTTTTCCTGCAACAAATTTGCAATGTTTCATTCTATATTGTGGTATGAGCTTTTTATTTTCTGGATTGCCTGCTACCTGAATTTCTTCTGAGTGTATCATTTATTTCTTTAGTGTTATTTGTAATCATAAAATATGCTTATGTTTTGCATAATCAAATATACCTACTTTTCAAAACCTTGTGTTTCTAGAATTAGAAATGCTTTCTTCCTCCCTCAGTGTACAATTACATAGATTTTCTTGAAATGATTTTTGAGTTTCACTACAAAAGAATTTAATCTCCCCAGATATACTTTTTTTTTAACAATTTCTTGATATTTTTAAAGATTTATTTATTTTTATTAAAAAGATCTACAGAGAGGAGGAGAGGCAGAGAAGATGATCTTCTGTCCAATGATTCACTCCCCAAGTGACCACAATGGCCAGAGCTGAGCCAATCTGAAACCAGGAACCTGGAGCCTCTTCCAGGTCTCCCAGATGGGTGCAGAGTCCCAAGGCTCTGTGCTGTCCTCGACTGCTTTTCAAGGCCACAAGCAAGGAGCTGGATGGGAAGTGGGGCTGCCAGGATTAGAACTGGTGCCTATATGGGATCCCGGAGCGTTCAAGGCAAGAACTTCAGTTGCTAGGCCTCTGTTCCGGGCCCCCCACCCTCCAGATACACATTAAAAAAAAAGGAACAGCTTCAGTGTGGAGTAAGACAAGGTCTTAATTAACTTTTTTCTTAGATTGCTCTACAGCTGAGGATTTACTACATCATTTGTTTCTTTCCACTAAAATAGACTTTTAAAGTTATTAAATTCTCCTTAAGTACTGGCAAATTTTCTGAAATCCTTGCTGTTAGAATAATCGAATTGCTTGTTCCTATATAAAGACCATGTTTATTGAGCCGACATTAGCTTCCTAGTGTGTTTCATTAGTTGTTAAAAAAAAAATCTTCTTCTCATTGATATTTTGTTTTTCTGTTTGTGCTGGGTGGATTCAAGTATATCTTTTTCAATATAAAATTTTGGTCTCTGTCAGTGTTCCATGGGACATCTAGGCCATCTCCTGGACCACAAAGAAGACTGCTCTCATTTCGAACAACTGCAATAAGGCTGAGTATAAGGCAACCACAATCAAATCCAACTGGAGCTTAATAACAGAAAGATGACAGAAAGAACAATCTCCACGTGAAAAACAGCATATTTCTAAATAATCTGCAGGCTGAAACTTGTTATCCCGATGCCAAAACTAGTCTCAAGGGATATAAGGATGGTTTTGAACTGAGTGAAAACAACAATATCAAAATCTCTGGCATGCAATATACACCTCTAAATCTTATGTTCATTTTAGAAAGAGGAAATAGTCTCAAGCCAATGCCACGTTACCATCTCAAGAACCCAGAAAAAATATAGCAAAGTAAACCCAAACAAAAGGAAAGGGATAATAAAGACAGGAACCAAAGTAAGTAAAATTGAAAACAGGAGAGCATTGGAAAAAATCGAGTATGAAAAGAGTGGATTCTTTGAAAAATTAATACAGTTGACTAGCTCTGGAGAAACTGACAAGTAAAAAAGAGGTAAGACACACAGTGGAATGAGGAATGAAGCAAGGGTGTCATTCTACATGCAATAGACATCAAAAGGAAAGTGTGACAATATTACATAGAAGTTTTCATGCATAAACCTAACAATTTAGACAAAATGGCCACTTGGTTAAAAATACAAGCAACAACAGTTAACTCAAAATGAAGTAGGCCATTTGAGTAGCACTATAAATGATAAGAAAAACTGATTTAAAATTCCCCAAAACCATCATGCCAAATGGTTTCACTGGAAAGTTCAACCAAATCTTTAAAGAACCAATTCAAATACAGAATCTCTTCTAGAAAATAGAAGAGGAATGAAAACTCTTTATTTTACTCCAAGTCTTGTGAAATCTGTTACCAAACTAGACAAATGAAATGCTGAAACAAAGATCGATAGTCCGCATGATAACACACGTGCAAGTCCTTAATGTCAACAAATGGATATATAGAAGATTGGTTATATGCCATGACCAAGTGGAGTTCTACCAGGATGCAAGGCTGATTCAGAATTTAAAAATCAGGCAATCCACCTCATAACACAAATGAGCAAAGGAAAAATAACATATTTATACCAGTTGGCAACAGAAAGGCAGAATTTAGTACTCACCTAGGTCAAAACTTTCAAGGTAAAACCAGGCTACCGTATCCACACAAATCTGCAGCTAATATTGCATGTTTTGGTCAAAGCAAAGACAGACCAAGTACACAAGCTTACATATTGCAGGAATCCACTTAAACAACAAAATGGTAGCGGCAGAAACAAAGTAGTGAATTCAGTAGTTCCACAGAGAGTACATTTAGGAGAGCATGGGCGTGGCTTTAGAAGGGCTGTGTGAGCAAGGGCAGGGTAGGGAAGGTCCTCTGGGCCCAATGTCAATCTCCTGGTTACCATCTTGTACTCCAGTTTGGCAGCTTGTCGTCCCAAGGGAAACTCACTAATGGCAGTGTGGGGTCCCTGTGTTATTTCTTATAGTTGAATGTGAATCTACACTGGATTCAAAACGGTTGAAAGATAGAAATAAACTTAGTTAAAAACCTCTTCGTCACTATTATTGGTAGGCTGTTTCTTCTATTTCTACATATTTTTAAAATTAGAAGCCAATAGCTTTTTGAAATTTTAGTATTTGATTGTTAAATTTTATTCTTAGACACGTACCAAGACCCCTTATTAATGCCCATAGACTCTTGATTCTTTATAGATAGAATTAGATATGCAATAGTATAGTTAGCAAAATAGTTTTCTTTTTTTTCAAGTATTGGATGGTTTTTCCAAGTACTGGCTGGTTTTTCAGTTTTTCAGTTTTCCTTCATGCTACTTTCATATAATATTCTAAACAACGTAAACCTGTGGTAATACTAGGCCTTCTTATCTAAATACCAATTTTAATTGTATTGGTATTATGATTCTATTACTTATATTTAGGCTTGATTTGCTTCTACATATTTTAAGTGATTTCTAAATTTTTCTATTAGTATTGTTTTGGCAACCATAACAACCATAAATATGATCATTTTATTTCCCTCTTTAATATGCAGTTAATCATATCGGTACATTTTCTGGTTTTTGCTTTTGCATAATTGTAAAAAAAAAAAAAAACTCTGTTTGACCAGAATGTAGATTTCTATGCATTTCTGGAATTTTTTTCTTGACAGTGTTTTATGTAGAATCTTCACTACTAGGTTACTAAGTGCAGTTATTGTTCCTTTCTTAATGATTTTACTTGTTTATGTGAAAGAGTTAGAGATAAAGGAGAGAGAGAATCTTCCACCCACTGATTGACTTCCCTGACCAGGCCAGGAGCCAGGAGCCAGGAGCTTCACCTGGGGTCTCAGGTGGGTGGCCGAGGTCCCAGGTCTGCGTTGTTTCATGCTGCCCTTCCCAGGCCTTTGGCAGGGAGCAGGATTGGAAATGGAGCAGCTAAGACGTGAACTGGCACCATAGGGGAGATTGGCCTTGCGGGCAGCAGCTTAACCGTTAAACCACCACACATGTTCTTTATCATGTTTTGAATTCGTGGTTTCCCCCTGGAATTAATGGGCCACGTGTCTGGCTGTCTGTATGACCTGGAACAGTTGAAATGACATCAGAATGATGTGTTCTGTAAAGGTGAGATCCATCTCAGCTGAGAGCCCATCTGCTTTGAGCACCTTTGCAGTGGTCGGTCTAAGCACATAATCTAGCTCAGGATTATCTCCAGCTGTTGATCTAGTCAAGCTTTCCACCTCTTCCTAGATAAGTTAGAGTAATTTATAATTCGTTTTAAAAACTTCCCCTTGGGAAATCATGTGCATAGATTCGTTTAATCCTTCCTGTGTCTATGATGGTGTCTCCTTTTTTATCCGTAACCAGACCCCCAGGCATTGGTTTGGATTTATTTTTCAGTGAACCACCTGCTGAATTTACTTTTCCATTTTAATAGTTCATTTGTTTGCCTTCTGTTTTGTTTGGTGTAAGCTTTTATTTTTACTAATAATTCCTCTTAGCCTTTTTTTCTGATTTATTTTGTCTTCTAGTTTCTTAGATGAATATTACTTCTACACTTTTAGGCTTTAAGGCTTATTTAAGCCTAGTTCCCCCCTTCAAATTTTTTTTCATTAAGTTTATAGATTTTAATATTCTTTCATTTGCTTCCTAGGTTGTTCAAAATTTCTTTTTCTTTTTGTTTTTAGTAAAGATTTTCCTCTTTCAGCAGAATAATTATCTAGGAATTTTGGCACCAAAGTAAGTAAGATTTTTGGTCATTTTATTCATTTATATTTTCCCTAGATGTTGTTCAAAGCATATTGTGCTATAAAATCGTCATTTAAATTTTGTTACAATTTACTTGGTACCTACTTCCTAAGCTAATTTACATTGATAGCTCATAGACATAAGGGAAAAGGATGGTTTCCTATTGAATGAATGAAAAGTATATGTGTATGTGAAGGTATATAAACACAGATATGCAAATACATTTGTAAGAGATCTTCAGAAATTATTTGTGGAAGATATGTATTATGAAAAAAATAACTACATGGGTTTCCAGCTTCTATTTTATCAAAATAAGCTTATCTTATAAATTCCATTTCTCTGTAAGCCTTTTGATGTAGCCCTATGTGTATGAATTTATACCCCCACAGCTCCATAAGAAATTGGCTCACGGAGCTATAGAGATGAAGACATCTCAATGCCTGCATTTGGCATTTAGAGATCCAGGACAGCAGATGGTCAGCTTCTAATTCAAGTTCAAAGGCTTGAGAACCAAGAGAGCCCGCAATATGCATTGCAGTCCAAATCTGAATCCAAAGGCACAGAAAACCAATGTGCCAGGAATTTTCCCTCCCTTGGTGCCTATGGGGCCTTCACTGGTGGGGCACTCCCAGTCTGTCCTGGAGAGGGAGCTCGGCTTAGGCTACAGATTGAAGAGTCAATGTTATCTGGAAATACCCTCACACATACGTATAGAATAATGTTAACATCTGGGCACCTGTGGCCCAGTCAGATTAGCACATACTCACCAAGGCTGTGTGACAGTGCCTTCGGCTTCACACATCACATCCTCACACCACAAAGACAGTGTCCAAAGGGACGGATGGAAGACATTTACCCCACACCTATCTTTGTATCAGGGAAGGAAATACATGGTCTCGGCAGTGTTTGATTGCTGCTGCCAATGCTGTTGGCTAGGATGGGATTTTCTGATTAGGTCCTAGCCAACTAGTGACTGACATGTTCAGCCTCTACACTGGGAGGTTGGCTCACCAAGGGAAATGAGCTGTTGGGTATAAGAGTGTCTGCCACATCTCATTTCTGCGTTCATAGACACTCAGATCTGTATTATTTCATAATAAAATACCAAATCTTCTCTGAGCCAAGGGCTTCTTAGTCCCTCACTTTCACATATCCCAGAATCGTAAGATTTTCAGAAAACTTACTTCCCAATTTTTTTCTTTTCTTTTCAAATGAGAACTTGAGCGTATGTTACTCCCATCCCACTGCGTTCTACCTGTTTGGTTTTTCTGAGCTGGCTGAGTACGTTTATTTCTAGACTATTATAAGAATTCGCTTACAAGTTCAGCCCTTCTATCAGAGCATCCGTTCTCAGTTCATTTCTAGCCTGTTGGCTTTTTCTCATTGTTTGATGTGGGCCACAGTGGGCTATTTGTCCAGACCAAGTTCTTGTCTTACGCAAAGGTAAGCATTTACATAGTCACACAGATAGGAGCAGGATGTGTAACAGTGAGGACGAAAGCATGGAAATCACACATGAGTATGGGCCACTCCACATGGAGACACTTGTTTTGAGTGGGCAGTGCACCAGAGGATTTCCCAAGGGGACAAGGAGTGGGGAGAAGACAGAGGGCCTGTGTACAACCCCTGTAGCTGTGGTCCCCAGTGACAGAGCTCCCTCTTGTTGTTGCCACTTTGATGAAGTAAAGAGTGGTGCCTCTTTCATAAGGCACAAAGCCAACTAATCTTAAAAGTTCCCAGTGGAGCTTAATATCCATGTATTTTTGTTGTGTTCCCCCCTGAGTCTTTGATGAAACAGTTACATCCTGAGAAAGGGGACATCTGGATTGACAAGTAGGCAGATAGAATTATGTATAGGGATGTGTAGGGGTTTCCAGCTAGACCACGACTAGCTGTCTAGGTACACAACATCAAGGACAGAACGATCATTAAGAAATGAGGCAGGGAGGGCAGATTTTAAAGATCATACTGAGAAATGAGAAGTTATTGGAAGGTTTTCTTCTAAGGTAAGACTGTGCTTGGGCAGGCATGTTGCATTTTTGTTTTTTTTTGTTGTTGTTTTTATTTTGTTTGTTGAGGAAAAGAGGCAGTCAATGTAATCTGAAGGTTTCTGCCTGAGTCTGTGGGTGGGAGTATGGAGTGGCGTCTGCTGGGCTGGGTAACTTTGCTGCAGGAACTAGAATGGAAAAGGTTATCAGGGGCTCTACACTTAACCTTGGCCAAAAGGCCGAGAAGCGATTGATCAGGAGCTCTGAGCTGTGTCTTAGACCGTGAAATGTTTGTGTGAGTCTCCGGTTCTGTGGGTTGTCATACCTTACCACTGAATGTGCGTGGAGGAGTGTGAGGGTCCTTGGGGACCCCATGGTCCTGAGAGCTTCAGCCTTGCCTTCTGTTCAGCAACAGGGCGGTGGCCCTGAGCTTCTCTTCAGTCAGTCCTGAGAGAAGCCCTCCTTCTGGCATGGGTGCGACTTCACAGGCAAAGCCTGGATACCTAGGAGCCCCTCTAACTCCTTGCTCAGCACTTATTTGGTCCAAAGTTGTGCTTAATTGGCTCAAGGTAGCAGAGCTAGAAATGCATCCCCCTGTTTTTTTCTGGTGATTTGTGGGTGCCTTGGAAAAATGCTTTTGAGGTGGCCCCATGACTTGCCTGGATTGTTCCTGTGTGGTTGAAGTCCAGGACCTTCACACAGCCTACTTGATCCCCAGGGGTGACAGCAAAGAGAAATATCTTGGCTGTCCTTTTTCCCTGGTTCTGTGCTAACTTCCTGGCTGGTTTACCAGAAAATGTATTTCTGTTGCAATAGCGTCATGGGACTCCCAGCCCTCTCTTAATTGCTCTCCACAAAGATCTCTCTGATGTCAATTAGATGCTTAGATAACAAGTTCCCTCTGCTTTGTTCCAAGAAACCAAAGCCTCTTTGGCTGGTTTCTCCACCTGAGCCCTGAACAGAACTCCTGTGCCTCTGCACCAGAAAGAGATGTGTGGCTGTTATTTATGGCAGGACCTGAGATGCCAGTTCAGTAGTTATCATGTTTGTTTATGTTTTATGTGAAACCATGAGCTTGTATGAGATGACCTAGGGAGCACTGTAAACAGAACGTGTGAGGAGTCTGAGAATGAAGCAGACTACAGATCGGAGCTAGATGTCTAGCTGTGCACACACAGATGCAGGCTCCGCCTGTGACCAGGGCACTTGACCACTGGCTCTCTCAGCCCCAGACAGTTCACCTGCAGAAACCGGCACCATTGCAGTACCCCGAGTACCTTGTATACCTGTACCTATGTGCCTCAACTGTCAGGTTGCAGCTTTCATCCATCAGAACTAGAATATGTGTGGCCAAGAAACCAGTTAGCTTTGTGGGCAGGAGATGGGAGGATTCCTGTTCCATTTCAGTTGTTTGCTATTTTTAAAAAATAAATTTGTTAAAATTATTTTCAGTTCATTTGGAAGAGACAAAGAGCTTTTGCATCTTCTGGATGACTCCACCAAATGCCCACAAGAGCCCTGCTAGGCTAAGCGGAAACCAGGAGACCACACCTCTCAACCTGGCTCTCTCACAGAGGGGACAGGGACTCCACTGTTAGAGTCATCGCTTCCTGCCTCCAGAATGCTAATTAGTCAGACTCAGAACGCAAGCACTCTCTTACAGGACACACGCATGCCAAGTGGCACCTTAGCAGCTGCACCAAGTACTATCACTTATGTTTTTTTACTTACTTCTTATGATTTTATTTGAAAAGCAAAGACAGACGGTGTGTTTTCATTCTTGATGAAGAATCCGTGCAAAGCTGAATTGACATTTATATTTGAAATACAGACATAACGGGTGGGGGTAGGATGGAAAAATAAAAACTTAGAGCAAAAAATATGACTTCATAACCAGCACTGCCAGCAGCTGAAGATGTGACTCTGGACAAATTACTTTTTCCAGTGTCATTTCTCATATGCTTAAATGAGGATGTTGGCTGCAACAGCCTTGCTTTACTGTGCTGTCCCAAGCCTTGATGGATACAACACAGGCACAGCAGCATGCAATAAGTGTTCAAGAAATGGCAGCTTCTTTCCTTGGCTGACCTTAGAGGCCAGGAAAAGCAAGTTACATCAACAAAATAATCCCAGCATTCACTTGCTCCTTCTCTACTGGTCTGTATTCCTAGAAGACTTTTTGTGGATACCAGGATTTATTTTAATCAGATGTGGAAAAACATGCAAGGGGCATGGAAGTCATTGTTATTGTTGCAAGAAAGCTGTATACTTTGGGTTGTTTCTCTTGAATTCTCCAATCTGTTGCACTAGGGGCCAGCCTAGCAGCACTTTGTGAAGCCTCATCAGGAGCTTAGCGCAGAACCCACAATGGGCTTTCCAAGAACTGCAGTCATTGTCGATTTGCTTCTTTTTTTTATGATAATAGAAATACTCGGCTCCAAAAAATGTAGGCACGCAGTAAGTATTGTTTAATGATCGCTTTAGGACGATGGTGATGATGGCAGTGATGATGTGTTGGAAAATTTTGCTGCTTGGAAATTTGGCCCCACTCTGCAATAGTTCCTGTCTCTTGTGAATGTTTCAATGGTCTAAGTTTTTCAGTGAACGAACAAAATTATAGACTAATAAGAGTAAACCCACAGTCACAGTAAGAGACTTCACTGAGAGAGGGATCTTGCCAGAAGTATGTATGTATTTAAAGACTGTGTATGTGGACAGTTAAAAATGCTAAGAGAGAGGGCTGATATTGTGCTGTGGTGGGTTAAACTGCTCCCCGAGACAGCACATTCCACATGGGTGCTGTTTGATGCACTGGCTGTAGCACTTCCCATCCAGCTCCTACTGATGTACCGAAGTGGAGGATACCCAAGTTGCTGGAGCCATTACCATCTCTGTGAGAAACCTAGAGAGAGTTATAGGTCCCTGAATTTGCCTGCATCAGATCCTGCTGTTGTGGCCATTTGGGAAGTGAATAACATATGAAAGCTCTCTTTTTCTCTGTGTGTAACTCTGCCTTTCAAATAAATCTTTTGAAAAAGAAAAAAATAGTGGTTGGGAGAAAAAAGAAAGAGAATTTTTATTTTCTCTAATAAAGGCATCATTTTGTGACAGTCCCGTAGAAACTGCCATAAAGATTCATTCTACCCAAGTGGTTGTCAGCGAATTGAAAATCCATTGAGATTAATTTTCTGATTACTGATCCTTTCCATTTATCACAAACTCTGCTGTTTACTGAAAAGAAAAGGAAGAAATGGAAATAGGAGAGGAGGGCTGTACTTGGGAGCTTTACAGCGTGTGCAACTGCGTAAAGCTTCTGGGAGTCGTCATCTGCAACACTGCAGAAATTAGAAGTCTGCCAATCACAGGATAGACACAGCCCCACAAGGTCAGGAGTCCTAGACTGCATCTCCACTCCCCATGTCTTCTCTGAACCCTTGCGTAAGCAGCGTCAACCTTTGAATCGCCAAAGGAAAAATGTTGTCAGTTCCATCATGGTCAGTGAAATAAGCCAGCCCTCAAAGGACAAATATCGTATGTTCTCTCTGACATAAGGCAACCCTCACACAAAATACAAGATCAGTAGATATGTAGGTAAACATGTGTGTACATACAGTCATCTAGAGGAGCTGTACAATTGACAATATCATATCCAGATGTGAAGATGCAATGCAGTATGCACCTCCACTTCCAAATCAAAGATGGACTCCCAGTGAAACTGTTAAATATATCTTCACAGTAGGCTCCTTCATACTCTGCCATTGCCCATGCCTACAATGTCAGGATACACTCAAATAATAGAACGATGAGACTTATGACTGTTTTTGGAGGACTATACTATTGTAATAATATAGGGAAAATCAGTGGGGGGAAAGGACATGAGGGAGTGTTGAGGGGAAATCCCAGAGCCTATGGAACTGTATCATTAACAAATAATTAAATACAAGGAAGTTTTTTGAGGGTTAATAAAGCAACTCATATCTGTGTAACAAGGGCTGAAGGACTGGGCACTGGCTATTGTGTCACCATGGACAGTTAGTCCAGGGATGAAGTTTTAGTGATATTACCATGGTCACTATCCTAGATTTGTACTAAACAAAGCCTCATTGCACAGAAGAGAGAGGCCAGGCAGACCTTCTGAGTCCCAGACAAAGCCAGTTATCTCCGTCACTGCATCTTCTAACTTCTCAGAGTTTTGTGATTTGGGTGGAATGCTCTTTACCTAAGATGCTAGGGACCAGAATTGGCTTTATTGTTTTCAAGATTTTGGAATAATTGCACGTATATAATGAGGTATCTTGGGGATAAGACCCAAATCTAAACATGAATTCACTTAAGTTTCATGTATACCTTGTACATACTGCTTATAAGTACTTTTACAGGATATTTTTAATGCACTTATGTTTTAATAGTGACCCAGTATGTCAGGTCAGTTATGAAATGTTTCATTGTAGCATTGCTTCTACATTCAAAATATTTCAAATTTTTGGAGCAATTTGAATTTTTAGACTCGAGATGCTCAATCTATGATAAAAAGGTGTTGATAACTTGGGCTTGGCTTCATATAGAAGCTGAGCATTTGATTGAACGTAGGGGAGCAGAATAGATGTAGGAGGTGTGGGCCTGTGCAAGTTAGTGAGTGAATTTATCAGCTTTTCCCTTGTTTGTTATTTTAATGCAGGCATGCTGAGCAAACAATATGTTTTTGGCACCTTGCTGGGTGTGGGATGCCTAAGACTACTTGTGTCTGACTTCTTTGCCCTTAAAACATTCCACGGAGAGACAGAAAAAAAAAAAGTTTGGACAGACTTGAAACGGTAAAGCATCTATTTCATGGAGGATTCCTCAGAGCCTTTCTCGTGCGTTCTGCACGGTGATGGTCAAAGGCAAGGGCTCCCGTATCTTGGTTGACTGCAGGATGCCTCCCTTCCAGAAGCTGCTAGGAGGCACGATTCTAAAACACTGCTGTGCAGAGGCCCAGCAGTGACTCCTGACCATGTAGTCTTTATAGTAAGGCACCTGGGCTACCCCATTTCCTGGTGTGGCCCCATTCCATAGTGTTTCCTCCTCAGGAGATTTTTTTTAAGAATGTTGTTTGGATGTTGCTAAGCCCCAGATACTGTAGGCAACCTGTTTGGTGTTATGAGACCAAGACCTGCACTTAGAGACAGGGGCCCTTAGCCAGGTCCATTCTTTGGTTGCCAGTATGTAGCTATAGAAAGTGGAGGATGCCATTTTAGCAGGATACCTAGGCTAGCCCATTTCCTGAGAGTCTGAAAATCAGCTTCTTCCATCAACACTGAAGCACAGGAACAGATGAGAAATTATATACCTGTGACACCAGAGTCGTCCTTACCCCTGCTGCGCCCAAGGCAGGCATGACTGAGTGATCAGTCTGCCTCAATCAGCGATGGCTTCAGGTAGTTTCCACTAATCACTCATTGGAGAGGCAGAGTGAAATCTGCTGTCATTCCCAGGCTTGATGAACCCTGCAATTTTGAGATCTGAGATTGCTGCTATCAATAACACACATCTAAACAAGTGTCGGAGAGAGGTATGCATTCCCTAAATAATAGCAGTGTCACGGCACAGAGTCGTAGGCCATGTGTTCCTCCCCGCTCTCCCCACTCCTTCAGCATTTGGAGAAGGTATGTTTGAATCCTGTGACTGACTCAGTTTGGACAGTTGGGAATCAGAAGATTAAATAGTGACTATTCTCAAAGAATCAGAGGAGAGGGAGTTAGGGAACTTAGGGAAGTTGACCCAAGCCATAGGACAGCCCCCACTACATCATGCTCCCATGGGGTTGCCTACTGTGGGACAGGGAAAAGGGAGACAGCCACAGCTAGCTCACTACAGTCTGCTTGCTTGCTTGCTTGGTAAGCATGTCATTCTTGGTCTGTATATGCCACATCTGGCAGTATTTTCAAACATTGGCTAATAACAACAAGTCAAGACTCCTCAGTCAGTCTTGGATGACCTTTCTGGAGGACTGCAGCTGTGGCAGCAAGATGAAATGGGTGGGGATGTCCTATTAATAACCAACATCTGAGTGAAGTGCAAATTGCTTTACACTTGTGTGGGATTCGCCTCGAAGCTCCCATATGCTGAGGATTTGACTGTCATTACAGACTAGAGTGACTGGGATCTGACACGTTTCTGCACCTGGTCTGGGCAGGCAGCCATGACTTTTGCAAGGCAGTGGCTGCAGAAGGGCTAGTACAAGACAGTTGATTTAGAACTAAAAAAAAAAAATGCTTTGTGTAGTTGTAAATGCACCCTGGGGTATGTGTCATTCTTCATTGGGAAACCTAGGAAAAATAAACTCAAACGCAATCAGGTTTTTTGGAGTTATGGCCCAAGTTTGAACTCTTGCCTTCAGTTCCTCTCCACCAGTCACATATCCCCTGCTAGTTCTCAGTCCTCTGAAGCTGCAGCTCTTGTTATCCCTGAGAACAGATGTCCATCGTGTGTCTGGTCTTGGGCTGTGCCTTGTCCCACACATAATCCATTTTTTAAAGACACGGTGTTTGTTTCTCCAATCTGCCCAATGGATAAACCAAATCTCCAAGGCTACAACCAGAGCCCTGTTGATGAAGTTGCCCCATCAGTTCCACATTTCACATCTGTGTCTGATTTATTCATTACTTTGACTATACAGTTTAGGAGGAAAAGCTTCTGATTTACATAACTAAGTAGTGGAATGACCAAATGCACAGAATAGGGATCAGAGCTCACCTCTGCTGCTTACAAAGAGGTGTAAAATTGGCCAAGTTGTGGGGTCTGTCTGTGTTTCAGGAAGAGAGGGTAATATTAGTACTTAAGTCACAGAGTTGGCATGAGGGTGCAAAGCAAGCACCTGCCAACAGGCTTGGTTAGCCACTTCATCAAAGAAGACATACAGATGGCAAATAAGCATATGAAACAACACTCCACATGATTAATTTTAGGAAAATGCAAATTAAAACCACAATGAGACACCATCACCCACCTGTTAAAACCCGCAGTTAGACAAACACCTCTTTCATCCCTAGATATTTATCCCAACGAAGAAATTGGATACATGCATACAAAAAGGTTTTTTTTTCCTCTTGGGGTGCCTGTGACAAAAGAAAAAATGGTCACTTTTATAAATCAAATTACTACATTAAAAATAGTTTAGGTGAGATTTTTCAAAGAGCATTTCATTTAAAAATCAACGTTTAATGGATGGATCTGTCGCCACCCATAACCCACATACATCTGAGAATTCCTATGAGCACATAAGGATCAAACTGAGCTTCCTCACATGGCTGCTGTAAGGGTGCTTTTGCAGCTGGACATGAACATATCCTGTGACCATGAAGTGATGTGAATGGACCAGTCTTGATAACGAGGGAGGACCCAAGATGAGCACTCACATTTTCAGACTGCAGAAAGCCTGCAAGACGAAAGAAAACCAATCACACCTCACAGGGATAGATGCACAATGCCTTATTTCCCCAATGCAAGTGTTCCTGCATCAGAATTGCCTAGGATACTTGGAAAAAATGTAGAAATCTGGGTCCTGCCCTACACTCAGTGAGTCAGAATCACCGTGGACAGGGAATAGGAATTTGAACTTTTAGAGAGAGCTGATGCATGTGGTAGCTACAACCGGAGGATGATGCCTTGACCTTAAACCCTCTCCATGAAGCACATGTGTTGTCCCTGTTTCTTGTACAGGTGACACGTGCTGCAGCCTCCCCGAAAGGCAATGATCCCTGTGGTGAGAGGGAGCGCAGAGTGCTTGGAAATAACTCTCGGATACGCATCAGCATTGCCAGCTCTCCCTCAGCATTGCTGCCTTCTTTTCCTTAGGGTTACACTTCAAGATTTTCACTAATCCTGTATCGGTCCTTGTAACTTATCTGGTGGTAATGCAAATGCATGCGTGTCATTTCTTTCCATCTTGTCATTTCCTTGAAAACACCAAGTCACTCAGAATTGCATGGTGGCAGCTTACCTTGGAGAGTGCGTCTGAGGTGTGTGCCTTGAACTTTATAGCTGCGTGGGAACATAAATTGGAAATCAGGAAGTGAGAAGTAAAAAAGTGAAAAACAGGATTGGTGCACACTGCCGCTTGGTGCCGCTCAGGCTGGTGAGAACACGGAGCAAAGACGTCAGCTCCGTCTCCTGTCTTCTCGTTGGAAACAGCCCGGATTGTCTTCTTCTGTCCACAAGGAGAGGGAATAAGAACCTCAGATCCATCTCTAACTTGCTTCTTCAGTTATTTTGAATTTTTTTTTGTCAAAAGGCACTGCATAAATATCTGTAAATGTCATCACAGGACTCGCTAGTGCATTTGGAGCTCTAGGAGCCACATAAGGCAAGAATGTTGGAAGACACTGGGAGGACTGCTGGGGGGACACCCTGAGAGGTGCACCTTACGTGGTTGCCATGTAGTAATGTGGCCCTCAGTTGCCAGATATTCAGATTGTTTTTACAGAAGACACAAGATTTCCAGATGTTTTTTTTTTCCAAGAAAGAAGCACACCAAAATCAAATTCCTCTTTCATTTGCAAAATGAGGAGGAAAATACATTGACTAGGACAAATGAAAACCTCCAAGCCACTTTACACTTTCTGACTGACTGTTGGTGACCTCTGAATTATATACTGTTACTCAGAACCACGATCTTAGAACAACTGAAAGAAAATTGGGCCAGTGCGGAACACCATTTTACCCATCCAGTCATCCTTCGGCATCATCAGCCCCTTCCCACTCGAATCATTATAGAAGGATGTGAAACTCAGCTCAAATACAAGCTTGGTTTTCATGGGAAGCTGGATAGTTCAGGAACCGTAGGTCCAAACAGTAACTTGCAAAATTCCATTCAACACCAGCCTGAAGGTTAGTTTTCCATCTGCTTTAGTTTTCTGTTAGACAGGGACATTCTGAGGACACCTGGGTTTTCCATCCCATCAAGCACAAGAGTCTGTATTCCTGAAAGGACGCCTTCTCTCAGTCAAAGTGGGGCATAGGAAGGGCCAGGACTAAGGACAGAGCATTGAACTCAAGAGTATAAGGTCAGAAAGAAGCAATATCAAATTGTCTTTGCTGGGAAGCATGGGCACATGTGATGTGGTCAAAGATTGCCTTCCCTTAATTTTCATGAAAGACCCTTTCCTTTTATTTATTTAAAAATGAAGAAATGATTCTCACGGTCGGTGCTACTGAGTGATTCTTAGGAAGTATCTGATATGCCAGGTTTCTATTTGCGTCTAGGCTGTAAGCTGTAACTGACTTATAAAATGTGAAGAAGACATCTCCAGTTGAGAGATGTTGTGGGAGCTTGAGTTATCTTCAACTTGGTCCTTTCAAATTTCTAGTAATATGAATGATGTCCTGCATTATTATTTGTTACCATGGGGTGGGTTTGGGGAGGGGAATCTAGTGGTAAGAATCCCAGCAGAAAATTGGCAGGGTAACCAGAGATTTTAACCTAAGAATCTACCCTGTCCTGCCTAGAGAGGAGCAATTTACAGGACGTGGATAGGCAAGAGGAGCAACAGGGTGCAAGAGGCATCTGGAAGTTCAGAAGCATCACCAGAACACCTTTACCCACCCTCACTCTAGAGGGGCAGGAGTAAGGAGGAGCATGGCTCAGTTAACAAACCATGTGCAAGAGCTCCTGCAGTGGGAGTCAGCTAGCAGGATCCGCCTGGGAGGAAGCATCCCTGCCCCACCCTGCCCTGCCTTAGTCTGATCCTGCCGACTCCTCCCTGGGACTGACTCAGAACCCACAACAGAGAGGACAAGGAAACCCACGGGATCCATTGCACTGGGGTCAGCTGCCTGGGTCTCAGAGTAGAGCTGAAAGTGGCGGGGATGAGTCCTAGGAAGAAAATGGAGGAAACAGTGGTCCATGGCATTGAGCAGCAGGTAAACATTGTACACATAATAAAGGGCATACTTGAGCCCCGATGTAGTTGTCTTCTTTTCTGTTTCAGTATGCTTGGAATCAAAGGTTAGAAAATTTGTATTGAGTGGGAGTTGCTTATGGTGCCATTTTTCTATTACTGTGCCCATCAGGCATCACTAATTGATTGCAGATTTCTTTCCTTCCGATCCCAGATGAGACCACAAGCTTTCATCCTGGGTCCAGGCAGCCGTGAATGATTGACACGTCTCTCCCTGTCAGCAAGTGATACAGCGTGCTTTAAATATTCAAACGGGAAGCTTCACATTCTTTATAATGCCTAATGAGAGTTTCCTCTTGACACGTACCTCACGCTCTGAAGGAATTGCCTTATAGACTTTTGAATTGCCCACCTGCTTCATGGAGAGCATTCCTGGTTTGGAAGAAGCCAGGAGACCACCCCACTTATAAAAAGTCCTGATGAGCCTTCTCTTTCTCACCCTTTTCAGGTTGACCGGACAGAAGTGATCCGCACCTGCATAAACCCAGTGTACTCCAAGCTGTTTACTGTGGACTTCTACTTCGAAGAGGTGCAGCGCCTGCGGTTTGAAGTCCATGACATTAGCAGTAACCACAATGGGCTGAAGGAGGCCGACTTCCTTGGTGGCATGGAGTGCACACTTGGACAGGTGTGTTAACAAGTGTCCCGTTTCTTTTTCCCCTTGTCATCCTCTCCCCTTATCTATTACTGCCTTCTTTCTTGCATTGATTTTGTTTTCTTTCATATGTAGTCTTAGACAGTTTTCCAGGGACTGTCAGGTTTGTAATATGTATATAGGAACCTGCAAATCTGAGAAATTACTTGGCAAAATTAATGCTTTTCTCTTCAGAATGTCCTCATGGCCTCTGTCATTGATTCAGCAATCAGTTATTGAATGTTTAGTATGTGTCTGGCTTCGTGCTCATCTGTGTCTGCCAAGGGGCCACATGTCTCATAGTAAGTTCCCGTCTTCCAACTCAACTGTGACAGCTTCTACACAGAGTGTATTTCCCATTCGCATTTATCCCAAGTTTTTGATGCCAAAAACAACCTAAGATAGAGACTAAATAGATACTTGGTGAATGAATAAGTGGTTTTACTTAATTCTCACAGTGACAATGCAAAATGAATAACATTCGCATACACATTTAACTAGTGAAAAAAAAACAGATTTAGAGAGGTTAAGTGACTTGTGGAATCCCCACCTAGAAAGTGACAGAGCTGGGACTCTGCCAAGTCAGGCACCATCATTTCGCTTCTCTATTTTTTTTTTTGTTTGTTTCTTCTTTTTTTGTTGTTTGTTTCTTTTTCTCATTCTCATTTCTCTTTGTCTTTCCTTTTTTTCCTTCATTTCTTCCTTTCTTTGCCTTTCTTTCTTTTCATTCTTTTCCTTCCTTCCTTCCTTCCTTACCTTTTTTCTGTTTCTTAACTGCTGTGCCCAGAACTTTATCTCTGCATGTAGAAACAGTCCTTGTGCCTAGAAAGTTGGCAGTCTCACTAGATTAGGCATGATGCATGCACCTCAATTAGAGTAATTCATGACACAATCTACTGGGCTCTAAATCTAGAACTGTAAGCTTTCATGGAATGGAACACTTTTCTGATGGGCAAAGTCGACAAACAGATTGTGAGACCAAACTGAAAAATGTTGTCCAGGGACTGAAGAAATAAGAAAGGCCTTGCAAATGAGAAGCCGTAAGTGAGGCATAGAGGTCAGGCCCAGTGTCGGTGTGGCAGTGCGATGAGAGGGAGAAGATCCATTTTCACTGAGTCGAGGTCAGCTGCTGATTTACAGTGGAAATAATGAAACCCAAGCCTCAGAGCCCCTCACTTAGGTGGGCACTTTCCAAGGCTCTGTGTCATATTTTGCTTTTTGTTCTTGTCCTTGTATCTTCAAAGAAAGATTCCAAGTTATTTAAGCCTCAATCCCCACAAAACTCAGATTCCTCCCCTCTTGAGGTAAGGGACTGGTTGAAGAATTTGTGAAAACCAGTCTGACTGGTAAAGAGATGCAAGTAGGCGAGTTTGCCTCCGTTTACCCTGCTGCAGGCTACTTCCCACTGGCAGTGAGCACCAAGTGACAATGCAGTGTCCTTGTACTCCAGCAAATGCAGAGGTTGATTTCATAAGACTTTTCCTTACTTCGTTAATGAGAGCTAAAATCCTAAAGTGGATATAGGGTTAAGGAGAGAGAACCTGGGATATGTTCTTTTAGGCTAATGCCTCTGCTGGTTGTTAAAAAGGGTTGATGATGGTGGTGGTAAATCATTGTAGGGTCATACCTGATAAGAGTGCCCAATAAATAGATATTGAATGGATGAACAAATTGTGGCTTTACAGATATGAATTAGCCATGCCAAGATTCCCCTTCTGGCAGTGGTCTTCCATCTCAGGTATACAACTTGTATTTTGTCAATATTGTTCCATGTGGGGTCATACAGGTAAAAGATCTTTTTCACCAACGTTTGGATTTTTTTTCCTGTGTGAGTGACCCTCAGAGTTTGTCTTTAGTCTGCCAGCAACTTATCTTTCCCAAAACCAGTAAGTCCTTAACCTTCTACATTAAGCTGTTTATTGTAATAGCGCCAATGAAGTAGTCATGGGCCAACAGCATTGTCCCTGCCCTCAAGCATGTCACATTCTAGTTGGGCTAAATAAAGCTAATAATTACACAAAGATATCATCCTACACCTCATTAAGGAGGAGAACACAGAACAGGACCAACTTCAGGACAGGAAGTCAAAGGAGGCTTTCTAAGAGAAACCTCTAGCGACATTTCCACTGAAACTAGAAGGGAGAGTGGAGGCACATAAGGAGGAAAGAAAGAGGAAAGAAGCAGATGGGAAGGTGCAGAGCCTCTGGATTCAGGAAGGAGCGTGGCATATGGTACAGAACATCTTTCCATGAAGCCGGCTCTTCAACAGGAGATTAAACACAGTGAAGGAAACTCCATGATGGAGCTAACAAATGAGACAGGGCAAGGCAGGAGCCCACCAAGGTTGGGTATCCAGTCAGATACCACAGTGAGCCAGGGGAGCTCAGGTATGCTTGGAAATTCTGGAAGCTGATAAAAATCAAATGCAAAATCACAGTCTTGCCCCAAGGTTGAGGAAAGTGGCATGAGGTTATGTGGTGCCATCCGTTGTTGATTGAGGTAATTCTGTTCCTAAGGTGGGCTCTGTGTGCTGACTGCCTGGGCAGAAAGATGAGCTGCAGAGATCACCAGAGGGCAATAAGTAAAGACGTTTGAGAGACTGGTGGCCAGAAGTTAGTGGTGTGCACTCAGGTCGGGGTTCCGGGCTAAGGGCGGGTCCTGACAGCACCTTTGCGCTGTCTGTCCAACACCAAGTCAGCAGCTTTCTGAGATGTCAGACCCTGATCAGTTTCAGATCATTTCCTAGCATGAAGCCATGTAGGCAATAACCCTATCCCTTGCCCAAGAGTAAATTCTAGATGCTCATGGGCAATCACATAATTCCTATCCTCTTTGGTTTAGAGGCCGCAGTTGCAGCTACCAAAAATGAGAACTTTTCTTGGAAGCTGTTCTAGAATGAAAGAAGACACACATGTAAAGAAGCAATTCCTCTCTTTCATTGATTTCTGGGACCATCATGGCCACCTTGCATCTAGACGAGGGCTGAGAGTGGTATTATGGAGATAGGAACCCAACGGAGAGGAGACACAGGCTGACAGATTGCATCTGGAGCCTGCTCTGTCTGCGGGCTGCTTCTCAGGGAGCATGAATGTCAGAGCAAGCTGCTGCGACAGAATTTTCAATGTCTTGAGCTAAAAGCACGGTGATTGATGTGCCAGGTAGGAGGAAGGGAAAGAAGATGCAACTGGCTTGGGGTGGGGTGAATGAAGGGAAACTGAACTTTGCCGTTAATGTTCCCAACCTTTCGGGGTGAAGATCATGCATGTGGAGAGGGGGTCCCTGAGGGTCAGATGACAAGTAGTTCTTTGAGATCTGTTCCGGGGCTTTTGAAAGAGTTTCCACACCAGTCATCTCAGTTGTCCCCTGGTGGGTGTCATTGTTCACACATTGCAGTTGAGAGAACTGAGGATCAGAAAGATTCAATATCTTCAGAGAGCTGAAACCAGAAATCTGGAGCGTTTGGTCGTTAATCCAGAGCTTTCTTCTGCTGTGAGCTAGGGAAGGATTAAGTGAGGATCTGTTCTGGCAACTTTTGGAAGGTCATGGCTCAGATGGAAACCAGTCAGCACAAGTCAGAGCTGCTTGGTGTTGCCTTCAGGACCTTGCTTCACCTCCAGGCACATGCCAGCTTCTCTGAGCACCTTGCAAATGCACTGGCAACCTCCCTCTCATTTTGTTGGCCATGTGATCTGTGGAATTAGCCTTTCCCACACTTTAGAGCTGAACAACAATTCAATTAAACCAAAAGATTCCAATTTTGTGGCTGCAGTGTAAAGATATATAACTGTTTTTAAACCATAATTGTTTCATTCATTGATTCATTGTTGTAACAGACACCTGTCAAGTGCACTGCCATTGGCCAAGTACTGTGGTAGGTACTAGAAGCAATAAGATGAAAAAGACAGAGGCCTGGCCCCAGAGGTACAAACCAACAACTAAATAAATGCACATTACCAAATACCACAATAACAAGGTGTTTCAGGAATTGCAAGATAAAGACTTAGCTCTGTTGAGCAAAAGGACTCTGGACTTGAGTCTCCGAGGATGAGTAGGAATTCCTCAGCAGAAAGAAGAGACAGGGAACTCTGGGCAAAGTGACCAGCACGTGCGGAGACAAGGTAGTGTAGGAGGTAGTGCAGGACAGGCTGACTGGCCATATGAGGGAAAGCAAAAGTTAGAGGATACAGGACAGGAAGGAGAGCCAGACTAGATTTCCTCTAAAGTTTGGACAGCCTAGATCCAATGTTTTGAGACCATGGTCACTATAGAAAGGACAAAATATAGATGCACAGCCTGGGAGGGTTGTACTGGTATGCCTGCAAAGGGTGGAGATGGCCGGGTGGTATAGAGGCAAGGCAATCTGGAAACTAGTGCAGTAACAGAGCATAGGTGAGGGGGCTGCAGCAGTGGAAGCTGGGAAAAGGGGCCCACTGTGTGGGAGCAGAATCATAGGCTATGAGACTGCAGGGAATGGCTGGCACGTTCTGGCTTTGGTACAGGAAGAGCAATTCGGTTGTCTTTGAAGGGACTCCCATGTGGAGCTGGGTGGGGAAAGACTGGAATGAGATGCCAACCTGTCAAGCTCACTGTCTGGAGCAAATCAAGAGGAGGTTACCAGGTAGCTGTGGACTGTGTGCATCTGGAGCAGACGGTAGAGATGTGGGAGCTGGTTCCCCCCAGGTGTCGGCAGCATGAAAGTGGATGCAATCCTGAAGAACACTGTTTGATTTCTATTTTTGGAAGGGAACTTATTGAACATTCCACATTTGAACAAATCATGGAGGATTTTTTAAAACATCATTGAATGTAGAAGAACATCTTTCTCTGTTTTATTTTAAAGTGAGGATTTAATGACTTAGAATTCATGGAGCCTCTGGTGGGTGTTTTGTGCCTGTAGAAACGTGGCAGGCAGGTGCCTTGGTACAAAGAGTGTGGTGTGAAGGTCAGACAGAACGCCTTCACCCTCCAGTTTCATGGGTTGCAACATTTGGTGTGAGAAATGTGAGATTGCCTGTCTTCTCTAGGTTGCTGTTTCTTGTCTAACCAAGCAAACAGCTTTTTCTTCCATTCCAATAGTGAGAGAACATCTCTTCTCTGTACACTGCTTTGATAGGCCCCATTGGCAAGAGGCCGGGAAAGCTGAGTGGCTTTGGGGACACAAGAAGGCCTAGATCGTGACACTCAGACACTTGGCTTATGTGGCCTGGTAAATGGGTCGAGTCCCGGTGGAGCTGCTCTACAGATGCTTGTCCAGAGGAAAATTCCTGCAGTGATTTACGCCTAACATTTTTTTTTTGTTGCAAACTGGGAGATTTAAAGACCACAGCCTGCAAGGCATGCGGTGGGGAGCAAGTGAAGGCATGTGTACAACGTGATGCCTGGCATGCTGAACGTGCCCAGAGGGCCAGTGGGTGGCAGCTGCAGTGGCTGCAATAAACACCCAGAAGGCTGCAGGAGGTTGGCACCTGCTAGCACCACCACTGTTTTCAGACTCTGGGTGGACTTTGGGAACGGGAAACCCTGTAGAAGCCCAACATTAAACCTTCTGATGTTGCCTCCGGTTTTTTGAGCATTTTATTTTGTCAAAGGATTAGGAGTACTGTACATGTGTGTGTGTTCACATGTGCTTCTGTTTGTTCCAATATTTATTCCCCTTAGGATATTTATCAGTAAAAAAAAATAGTTTAAAATCAGATCTCTGAAATATTTTGGGTTTAAGTCTGCTCTTCCTGAAATGGTTTGGAGCAGGTTTACTAATCCTGAGCTTGCCACCACTCAGGCCTAAAAGGAGAGAGAAAAGTGGCACCGGTAACTCGATCCTGTCTTGTCAAGGCTTCTCTGGGTATTACGCTGTTCATCTGAGTTTGCTGTCTTACAAAGCAGCAGAGCTCTTGGCCTTTAGGAAAGGGAAATGGCAGCCTTCAGCCTGCTGGAAACCAGCACTGGCCAGGGAGGTGGGTACAAGCACAGCAAGTGCCGTCACACTGAGAAAAAAAAACCCTGCTATATGAAGCAAAAGAAGGGCTCATGTCCCCAGAGAGGACTCAAGAGAGAACAGCACGTTCTCTGCAGATGGAGCAAAGGGGGAGTCGTGGGACACAGCGTGCTCAGAAAGCTGTGTCCTCCTTCTGGGACAGCTTGAACACTGAGCCCCGAGCCCCTCTCCTGCTGCACCCAGCAGAGGGTGTGCTACGGAGAGCTGTGATCCTCCTGCCCACAGCAGAGGGCTGACCTTTAACATGCAGTCTGCATTTTCCTCTTTCATTGCTTATTAACTCATTCATGCCTCCCCTTAAACTTCTTCATCACCAATGACAGTAGACTTTGAGTCAAAAGTCACGGGCAATGATAGCTTTCCCAGGACTTTGTATGTATCAAGACTAGTCAGTGTGTGCACTCCCTGTGGTTTGACTTCTGGGAGGTAGGCATTGCTATCCCCACCATTTTATAACTGTGCAACCGGAGATGGAGTAGAGGCAGATGAGTTGTCCAAGGGCATACGGGTGATGCAGAGAAGAACCTGGAGCTAATACAGATCTGGTTAGCTGCAAAGCCCTTCAAGATCTTTTCCATGTAATTTCATTGCTTGTCATTAGCAAGTATAAATGATGTAAAGAGCTTCTGCTCTTCAGATGTTTTCCTTGCCCTCCTTGATTTCTCAGATAATTGTCAAGAAACATTTGCTCTCTTCTTCATTAGAGTTAGTGATAGAGTGTCTAAAACTCATTAACATTCCTTACTGTGAAACACTGGGGCAGTTCTCTAAGTATGGTTCCCATTCCAGCAGGATCTGTGTTGCCTGGTAACTTGGAAAGCCAAATCGTGGGTCCCTCCTTGGCTCTCCCGAATGGGACACTCTGGGGGTTGACTGCTAGTTTTGTATTTTGCTTGTTTGTCTTATATAATACAAAGATGACCCGAGGGATCCTCTTGCAGAAAACTAGCCTTGGATGCCTTCCCTCAAGGTTTTCGTGTGGAGTTTACTTTAAATATCATATGGCTTCTTGGACTGGGTCAATGTGAGAGTCATCACCCCGTCCCCGACACACACCTCCAAGAACTTAATGTTTCCCAACCTAGTCCCACGAATATGTTCCATCTCAGCTTCCTTTTCACCCTCAACCTTGTTGAGCAAATTCATGATCCAAACTCTCTGGGGCCTCAGGGTCTCATCACTGCTTTTCCTGCAAACATTGTCTCTTCCTTATCACATGGAGGATGCTTAAACAGCTCTGAAGTCCTCTGCTCTCCACTGCCGTGTGCTGGACAAATCTGTGAAAACCAAAAGCTTCCAGATTTCTGTCATTGTCAATGCAGTCATTTACAATAGGACTGTGTTTGTGAGGTGGAGGTGGGGAGGGGTCCCGAACCTTATCCACTGTGGAGAGATCTTGTTCCATCTTCCTTCGGGGAAATGGTTCTCAAACTTAGACATGCATCTAAATCACATTGCAATGCTTACTGGCCCTTGCCCCGTATATCCCAGTGGCTTACCAAAGCAAAGCAAATTGCTCCTTACCCGCTGTGTCCCAGCGTTTCTGATTCAGAGGACTTAAGGAGAGATCCAACAATTGGCATTTCCAGATTCCTAAATCATGATGATTCTGCTGGCAGGGAGACTCTACTTCGAGAACTCTCCATCCCTGTGTGTCATGGTTACAAACACTAATGAATCTTGGGACACTGGATGGCTGATTTTAATTGAGAAAGAAACTGATGTTTTGGGAGAATTATGTAAGGAATTGAGGACAGAGAAATCACTTGAAGAGCAGGGAAAAGTTGTTTTATAAAGTATATAATTCTGTCAAGGACCCAGCACGTGGCTTGCAGTTTATGCTCTTGGTGAAGATCCTGATTTTCAGACTGTTTCTCCATTGGGTGTGGTTGAATAGACCTAGTAACTGGAGTGCTGATTGCTTTCCTGACATAAATGAATGTTAAATTATGTCAGGTACCCTGACTCCTGAAAGGACCTGAAGATCACGAGCTATAGGTGATCCATGGGGATTTGATTTAATTGTCCAATGTTTGGATGCCCCCAAATGGTGGACACTAGAGTGTACTGATGCTGACGGTGCTATCTAAATTGAACATAAGATCCACAGAAAGCTCTCACCAGTTGTCATTGTGTTGCGTGCCATCTAAAGCCCTCACAGCATGAAACTGATGGCCCAAGGAAGTTAAATTCACACATTCCATCGGGGAACACACATCCCTTCTGCTTCTCGCACTGAAGCCTTCTCGGACGTTGCAGAATGAACCCCGTGAGTGATGAGTGATGTCAAGAGCAGATCACTTCATCTCAGCGCCCGTGGGCTGGCTGAGAAGTTGCAGCACGTAGTGTGACATCCTCCTGACACCCTCCTGCTGACTCGACGTGCTCACGGGCAGGAGGGATTCGTGCAGGGTGGATGCCGCTGAGCCAGGCCTCCAGGAGGAGTGACATCCATTCTTACCTTTGGCCTTACTCTCTTTTGAGGCAAAACATCTTCAACTCAGATCACAGGAGAAATTGCTAGCATCTTCCTTTCATACTTTTTTTAAAAGATTTATTTTTATTATTTTTTTATTGGAAAGGTGGATATACGGAGAGGAGAGACAGAGAGGAAGATCTTCCGTCCGATGATTCACTCCCCAAGTAAGCACAACGGCCGATGCTATGCCGATCCGAATCCAGGAGCCTCTTCCGGGTCTCCCACGGGGGTGTAGGGTCCCAAAGCTTTGGGCCGTCCTCGACTGCTTTCCTGGGCTATAGGCAGGGAGCTGGAAGGGAAGCGGGGCTGCCGGGATAGAACCCGCACCCATATGGGATCCTAGGCGTGCAAGGCAAGGACCTTAACCACTGCGCCACCGCGCCGGGCCCCTTCCTTTCATACTTTTAACTCTCCTCCACAAGTTCAGTGTCTTGGGTCTTCCACCAGCTCCCTGTGTAACTTTATCTGTTAACCTTGCTGGTGATGAAGTGACTTCATCTGCAGAAAGAAGGCTTTGGATCAGATCCTCTCTATATTGTTTCAATGCTTAAAACTAATGATTCTCACTCAACCTCTTATTTCCTTTTTGCTTGTTTCTGACATTGATCACTTCTCCCTACATTCTCATCCCTCTCCAGGAAGCTTTCTGTCTCCTGCCCACCTTCTCACACTAAGTCATAGATATCATTTCAAAGATTGTTTCTAAAACATAGATTGGATGGTGGTGGGGAAGAGATTCATTGAGTTAAGATATTGAGGGACTGCAATGCCAACATCTCATGTGAGTGCCAATTGTAGTCCAGGCTGCTCCACATCTGATACAGCTCACTGTGAATGTACCTGGGAAAGCGCTGAAGGAGGAAGAGGATTCAAGTGCCTGAGCCCACACCGTTAATGTGGGAGACCCAGATACAGTCCCAGGTCCCTGGCTTCCAACTGACTCAGCCCTTGGCCATTGATTGCAGCCATTTGGGGAATGAATCAGCAGATGAAAGATCTGTTTCTCCTGCCCTCTTCTTGGTTTCTCTGTGTGCATGTGACTCTGCCTTTCAAATGAATGAGTACATCTTTTAAAAGAGCTGTATTTGGTGGTCGTTAAAATGGACCTATGCTTGCAGTCCTTACTCCCTGACCACTGCTGGTAACATGGCAAGTCATCTGTCTCTGGTGCAGAGGAGGAGGGCAGGAGATCCTGAACAGAATGTCAGTTGGCAGAGACTAATACATCAATGCTGAAAAGCAGCTGCAGGTATTTTCCTGATCCATGAATGCCAAGCTGGCATGACACTTGGCCCCATTAACCTCTCCTCTCACCTCATCCTAGACCTGCTCATTCACTCAGGTGTGACATGAGGGTTGAAGACAGCTGTCCATGACCTACACCACACTCCTGCTCTTGTTACCAGGCAGCTGCCTGGCTCAGAACAGCTGGCTATACACCTAAGCCACACCCCTGTCTCTGTGTTCTTCCCTTCGTTTGCCCTTTGTGTCTCCCCTACAAAAGCTGTTTCGCAGCACTTTCTCAATTGCCAGATTCTGACTTCTTAAATGGAAGTGAAGTGTCCTTGCCCCAGTCCTAAAGCACATGATCCACGGTGTCAGACCCAGCATTGTCAACATGACGGTAGGGAATTTTCTGAAATTCAATATCTCTAATGTCAACCCACCCAAAAACACATTAGCCCCCAAATCATTTCCTGCTTCTCATCCAGCTCCCTGCTTGTGGCCTGGGAAAGCAGTCGAGGACGGCCCAAAGCCTTGGGGCTTTGCACCTGCATGGGAGATCCAGAAGAGGCTCAGAGCTCCTGGCTTTGGTTCGACACAGCTCCAGCTGTTGCAGCTGCTTGGAGAGTGAATCATTGGACAGAAGAGCTTCCTCTCTGTCTCTCCTCCTCCTTTATATATATCTGACTTTTCAACAAAAATAAATAAATCTTAAAAAAAAAAAGAATGAAAATCTACCATTTGCACCAAAATAGTTCCAACTAAAGAACATTATGCTCGATGAAATAAGCCAACCCCCAAAGGACAAAGATCATCTTTTCTCTCTGATATAGGCAACCTTCAGGAAAGTACAAGGACAATAGAAATATAGGTAAGCATGTCTATACATATATTCATCTAGAGGAACTGTATGATGGAGACTATCATACCGAAAAGTGAAGATACACTGCAGTATGCAGCTCTACTCTTGAATAAAAGATGAAATCCTAATGAAACTTTTTAATGTATCTTGACAATAACATGCTGGATTTTCTATCATTGTCTATACCTACAATTTCAGGATACACTTGAATACCAGAATGATGTACTTGTGGCTGTTGTTGAAGAACAAAACCGTTATAAGAATGTAGGGGAAATCAGTGGAAGGGAGAGTGTATGGGGATGGTGGAAGAAGAAACCCCTGAGTCTATGGAAGTGTATCATGAAAAAAAATTAGAATTTAAAAATGTAAAAGAAAAAAAAATCTTGAATGTATAAAAATGGGGTGGTGGTTCTAGTTTTTAAAGATTTGTTTGTTTGTTTATTGAAAAGGCAAATTTACAGAGAAAGATTTTCCATCTATCAGCTCACTTCCCAAATGGCTGCAACAACTGCAGCTAAGCCAATTTGAAGCCAGGCGCTTCTTCCAGATATCCCATGCAGTGTAGGGTCCCAAGGCGTTGGAACATCCTCTGCTGCCTTCCTAGGCTGTAAGCAATGAGCTAGATTAGAAGTGGAGCATCCAGGACATGAAACAGTGCCCCCAGTGGTTGTCAGCACTTGGAGGTGGAGCATTCTCCAGTTGAGCCAACATTTCCATCCTGATAGTGTTCATCTTAATAAAAATGGAATCAAAGCTGGTGTTTGGTAGCAGGTAAATACATTACCTGTGATGTCAGCATTTTTGTGGCTGCCCCACCTCTGATCTAGCTTTCTGCTATTGGGAGACCTGAAAGAAATTCCTGGCTTCTCCCTCCAACCTGGTTCAGCCCTGACTGTTGGCAGCCATCTGGGCAGGGAATGCAAATGGAAGATTTCATTCGCAGCAACATGGGTGGAACTGGAGGATGTGATGTGGAATGAAATGTCAGGCTCAGAGAGAAAAATACCACATGTCTGCATTTAAACTTGGAAACTAAAAGTTGACCCCATAGAAGCAGAAAGTAGAATATTGGTTAGCAGAGCCTGGAAAGGATATGGAGGAAAAGATGAGGAGAGGGTAATTAATAGGTATACAGGTGCAGTTGGTCAGGAAGATAACTTGTTTTTTCTTTAAAAAGTTATTTATCTGAAAAGCAAATGTCTGCTATCTCCCAGAGTTGGAAGCAGAGTCGGGACTTGACTAAGGCAGTCTGATATGGGAGTGGGCATCCTGAGTGGTTACTTAACCGCTGTTTCCAATGTCTGCTCCGGGAGGTGTGACTTCTAACGTTCCATAACATGGTAGGGTAAAAGCAAAAAATAGGCAACAACTAACTGCCTGTTTTAGAACAGCTAGGAGAGAGGATTTGGAATGTCCCAACCCAAAGAAATGATAAATGAGAAGTATAGATAATGTCATCTGATCATGACATAGTACATCCATATATGGAAATGTCACCCTGTACCCTACAAATATGTACAACTGTATGTGCCAATAAGATATATTTCTTTAAGAAAAGCATTCTTGGAGGATTTCTTAAAATATCTTTTTTTAAATCTTAATGGCAGTGTGCTTGAGAGGCATAGTTCTCAGAGGTCACTGTGTATTTGAGTGAGGTTATAGGGCCTTTGCATCAGCGGTGGGAGTAAGGAAACCTAGAAAGCGGGGAGGGTAAAGCACCAAGACAACAATCCATTGCGGACCATCTCCCTGGAGTCAGTCTGGTTTCTGCCAGGCGCGGTGATGTCACTCCCATAGCTCAGGGAAATATGAAGGTAAACGTTCCCGTTCCCCTAACACCAGCCGTCAACAAGGCCTTTCTTACACACCCTCAGAGACCCTTTTGTCTGTTGGCTTTCCCATGTAAGATCATACAGAGTTAAGGGATTAGGCATGGGCATGTAGACTAGCAGTCGATATTGTTAAAGTACCTAGAGACAGAGAGCCAGGTAGCTGGGGACTAGTCTCTGGGGTAAGTCAAAGTCTTCTCTCTGTCCCTCACACTAAGACTTTTTAGAAGATTCTATGTAAGTGTGGCTTATTTGTTGGAAAGGCAGTAAGAGATATCTTTTAACTGCTGGTTTATTCTCCAAATGCCTGCAGTAGCTGGGGCTGAAGTGAACAGGCAGGATCTTCATCTGGATCTCCCATGTGGTAGATGTCAGGAGCCCATAAACTTGGGCCATCACCTGCTGTGTCCCAAGGGCATTGGAAGGAACCTGAATTGGAAGCAGAGAAGCCAGGACCACAACCACCCACTGTGATGTGGTGGGTGGGTGTCCCAAGTAGCAACCCACCGTGCCACCACAAGCACCTCCATGCATAAGACATCATGTCTGTTGCTCCTTCTGCCTGGTACATCAGCCCTCTCCTCTTTTTAATTCTTCACTTTCCTAAACCTTCAGATGGGAGTAATTGCTTCAGCAGTGCTTTCCCTGATCTTTTGGGCCAGATCCACCTCATGACTTGTCTTTTCAGAGTTGAAATTTAACAGGTATGTTGTGTCACCGTCTTCATGATGGCAGGGTCTCTGCCTGCCAGTACCATCAGTTTATTCCAAATACCTAGCAAATTAAAAAAAAAAAAACTCCATGAAGGAATGAATCTTGGCTTCACATTTTACAAGCCAGATGTGTTGATCAGCTCAGGCTGCCTACCAAGATACCACATCACGGGCTGTGGGTCTCTGAGCAAGTGTCCTGGGTCTGCTACACTGAGGAATCTAGTCCCTCTTGCTGCTTTCCTCTAGCTTGGGGTCCTAGCCGTTGGTTTCATAGATTTCAGAACATTGAAGATACTTCTTTACCAGAGTTTCTGGAGTCAAACACAGGTAAGGTATCTGATTGCATGCTTACCTCTGGGAGGATGTGCACCAACGGAAGTTTTGCTAAATCATCTAGTGACAGTGTACTTTTTTAATCCTATGAGTTCTAACTTTATTCACACCAAGGTTTTTCATGTAATGTGTTTTTCCAGTTCAAGGAATAGAAGTTTTATAAAGCATGCCTTGGGAATTATCAATTCAGGCTAAGAGAACTGTGACTGTAAACTACTGTGAGTGGTTTCTGGCACATAGAAAGTGTTCAATAAATATTTGTTGTTGCAACAGTCACAATAAAGAAAAAAAAATGATGATATTTTCAGTAACAGCAGGGAACCGTCTAATCCCCAAAATAACTGTCTTGAGACTTGGAAAGAAATTGTAGCTAGATAAACACTCATGGAAATACTGGCCAGGAAGTTGTTGCTTCTTCTGGCTTTGTTCATTCTTACCTGAAGCAGTGGCTCTTCATGAGGACAGACACTGTCACAAGTCCCTGTTCGCATCACCAGGGAAGTATCCCCTCCCACACCTGCGAGCAGATACAGATCAGGAACCTAATGGCATTCAGTACCCTTCTAGTCCAAGCCTTGTTACGAGAGAATTTCAACTTGTGTTTCCTCTGTCTAAATTTCATGTTGTTATTGAATGCTAAGGTTTGCAGCTGTGACCCCACTGCAGGGTGAAAAGAATCAAATTAGAGGACTCCTGACAAGTGCCTCCTCTTTGGTGCTGGGCGGAGCATACTATTTGTCCTTGGTTGTCAGCTACAGCTGGGCTGCGCCTTGTCCCTAATGTCCTCATCTTCTGACCAGACCAAGGGCCTTTTTGAACCTCATGAAATTACTTAGGGGCAACAAAGCCTTCATGATCAATGGAATTTGCAACAAATAGGCCTTCTCTATAGATCACCACTGCAGCTGGGCATCTCTGCTATGTTTTTGCTCTACGGTGCTAAGAATGGCAACTCTTTGCTTGTCCATCATTATCACAATTAAAGGTTTGAAACCCTAATTATTACTTATTCTTTGGAATTGAGATGGAAGCCTAGAGGCTGACAAGCAAGTTTTTTTGTTTTATTTGTTGTTGTTGTTGTTGTTGCCTGCTTTATGGGCCATGTGTATACTGAGTGTCCACGTACAAGGAAGGGATGTTTCTTGGGCAGTTGCTTATCTTACTAGCATTTGCAAAAGGCAAGTTCCAGGATGTAATAATAGTCTCCTCATTTCCCACATCAGGAAGTGTTAGTATTTCTAGATCCTTTAAGAGGGAAGAGAAAGAACTATGGCCATCCCTCCTGTTCTTCTTAGAAGGGATATAGTGTGGGCCGTGGGAGTCATATTCTGTGAAGACAGTCTGCCCACTGTGGTGTCTTGGTGACAGGGTGATTAAGGATGAAATTGTTGGGTTCCATTGAAGTCACGGTGGATGGAATCCAATGGAAATGAATCCCAATGGCACATATCTGTGAGACCAGATTCATTTGGGATATGGAATGTGTTGTCTTTCTTTAGTCAGGTGTTGGCATGGCTACTGCTTACCAACGACCCGTATTTCATCTTTTATTCACGTGTCTTCCCCACCTTGCTGAGAGACTCCTAGAGAGAAACCATCGGCTCCAGGAGGCCAGTGTTGTATACCTGATTTTCCTTACCTCACTATTCTTAGAGTCTAGCACCAAGTCCAGTATACATGGGACTAAATGAATATTTACGGATGAATGGAGCATCTGCCAAGGGAGTGTCAGTCACCATCAGGTGTCACCCCACCTCCCACCTGGCTGAGTTATCTCTATTTTCTTATCCGCACTCTCATATCACACAGTGTCCTAGGGAAGAAATAAGTTGTTTATGGTGAAGCCTGTGGACAAACCTCAAACTATCCACAGACAGAAGTGCTGTCATCATTTAGAATTTTAAGTAGAGCTGTGAATGCGGGATTGTATGGAGGAAAAGCATTTTAAAACTAGCATTTATATGACTAGTATCTCCACATTTTTTTTTTCCTTCTGTGCAGATCGTCTCCCAGAGAAAGCTGTCCAAATCCTTGCTGAAGCACGGGAACACAGCAGGAAAAGCCTCCATCACGGTAAGCACGGCGGTGCTGCCTGGACGGAGCAGCTGGTTCAGAGCAGATGCCTGGGAAAGCAGACCCTGGCTGTTGGCAACTGATGTCAGCCGTGCCAAGTGATGCAAGACGCTTCTTTATTTTTCTCTCATTTCTTTTTCCTGACAGTATGATTTTGATCTTGATTTTACCGGAGGAATTAGGAAAGAAAAAGATTTGAAAAGAAGAATACTTACTTATACTAAGCATTTCCACAGAAATTGAGAAAGATGGAGTTATTGAGAATAGGAAGAATATGAAATTCTCTGGCACATTAAGATCGTCAAAGCAAAGGCCATCTAAAAAATCTATGTATTAGCAGAATACCATGTGATGTTTTATTGCCCAACATGGTAGTACTAGTATTGTGCAAAGCAACTGGATATCTCTCTTCAAAACTTTTTGTTTTCTTTGCTAATTGAAAAATATATAGTATAGTAACATCATTTCTCGGTGCCCTGTTATTCAATAGAATTCAAGAACTTTTTCCTTCTACATAGCTATAGCTTAGTAAGCCTTAATAAAATTTTCCTCCTCACCCACTTCCTCCATCTTCTGATAAGCACCATGATATTTTTCACTTTTATGGGAAAAGCCAACGGAAGATGCATCTCTACTTCCAGATCAAAGACGGACTCCCAGGGAAACTATTTAATATATCTTGACAATAGAATGTTGGACTCTCTTCAATTGTCCATACCTACAATGTCAGGATATACTTCGATATCAGAAATATGAGCTTATGTCTGTTTTTGAAGGGCCATACTACTGTAACGATATAGGAGAAAGGAGGAGGAGATTAGAACGTAGGAGAAGGGGAAATCCCAGAGCCTATGGAACAGTATCATCAAATAGGAAAAAAAAAATCCAAGGACCATGGGCTCACACTCAAAGCCCACTGACTCCATAGGCCAAGGTATAACATTTGCTATCGGTCTTTCTCAAGAGAACCAAACTTCTTTAAACCATATTGAAACCACTCTTGCTCCACCTGTGCCCCCCAAAAATTCATTTTCTGAATTTTAAATATCTCAATGCTCTTCTTAATTTTGGGTCCTAGGATCCAAGCATTGCTTCCAGTAGCTGCTATTAAGAAATACTTGAAATTATATGGAAAATTTCCTAGGCTCTGCACATGGAGTAGGTTGAAGTTGTCATTCAATGCAGATACCTGAGATTTCCCCATACTAATGATTATTTAGAGCATGCAAACCTAATTCAAATGGAAAAAATTCTCAGCTCAAATAGAATTCATATAAAATTGAATTAATCTCAGTTTGGAAACCAGGTTAATAAAGATGCCATCTGTTTTGGTCCCTGAGTGCCTATGAAATGTTGACATTATTTGTATAAATGACTCAACCTTTTTGTAACTAAGGGACCCCTAGGTTTTTGGCATTTTAACAGAAGATAGATTGACTCAACTGTTTGGGTCCCTCCTACCCATGTGGGAGAGCCAGATGGAAATCATTGTTTCTCTGTTGATTTTATTGTTATTGTTGTTGTTGTTATTGTTGTTCAATTCTGTTGTTCAATTCTCAAAGGACCTCAGAGTCCATTGCTATTCAGTATTGGAAAATGACTTACGTTAATAAAGAACCTCTGTGAGAGTCATACAGCTGTAGGTCTAGAAAGGACAGAGACCAGGCTATTTCCCTAGCCCTTGCTAGTCTGACTCAAAGTAATCAAGAAGTAGTATTGATTTTCCTTGTTTGTAACTTTCTGATAGGAAAAAAAAAAGAACTAACAGTTCTGGTGAAAATATCATCCAAGCTAACATGTCTCTAAAGAGAAATGCTCATCTAAGCTTCTCCCAATCTATTCTGGCTTGAGTCACATCCCTCTTATTCTGATGCTCAGCAGAAATATAACCCAATCATCTACCACTGTAGATTCCAGAAGTTTCTCTTGGGCACCTGGAAATGCTGTACCATGTTCAACAGGATTGAGGAAAGACACCCTACCCAAACCTCTGTGTTTGTGGATTTTCTGACAAGACAAGCTAAGCTTGCTTCTGTGTTCCTGAGGTAAAGGAGTCCACCCTTTCCTATGGCTAATATGCACCTTTTGCCTGTAGGTGATTGCTGAAGAATTGTCTGGCAATGATGACTACGTTGAGCTTGCATTCAATGCACGGAAATTGGATGACAAGGTAAAGTGTTTGACATTAACCTTGTTGGAAGAACTAATAAAGCTAGCCACACAATTTAATCAGATTCCCCCCTGCAGCTGTTTTTCCCTTTCAGCCCACATTATTAAACCTGTCAGAGATTTCAAAGAGGTGTGCAAAGTTAAGGCTTCCCCCAAATTGAGGAGCACTTAATGGGAACGTAGGAATTGGATTAAAATAAGGTGGTTTTATTCCACTAAGACCTCATTTGCTTCCAAGAGCCACAGACCAGATGTGCAAAGGAAAATATGATTGAACTCTGTTGGTAGTGGCACACCAAGGGAAAAGAGAGGATGTGAAAGGGAAGAAAACTGACATTTATTAAGCAAATATACTTGCCAAGCACAGAGTTAAGGGCCTCTCGTGAAGTATCACATTTAGTCATGTGTACAATTCCCATGTAACAGTTCTTATTGCCACTCTTGCAGTTGAGGAAAACAATTCGGAGATGAAGTAACTTGTCCAAGGTCACTGCGACTATTAGTCCAGATCCTCTGCATAGCTACTAAGACAAGGTGAAATATACAAGGGTTTCATTAGGAGTAACAACTGCTAAGGGACTAGACTGGAGTCTGTGGAATGCCATGCAGTGTGAGGAATGCTCAGCCAGGCCCTAAGGGAATCCTGGAGCCAAAGTCAGTAATGGGGGAGTCCGTGTCTCCCTGGAAAAGGTATGTTTTACTCTCCTCCCATAGGTGGGAAGAACCTAGGGGAAGCCTGACCGGGGTATAAATGGAAGAATTAATTTAGGAGCACAGACACAGAGGCCATTGTTCCATCACACTCCTTGTATTTGAAAGTTTATGAGACATGTCCTGGCCACCATACCATAGCAAAACAGAGAATTTGGTCATAGACCAGTCTACTTTCTATATGTAGCTCTGTATGTAGAATTTTTACCCAGTCACGGGCCCTATTTATCTACATAGAAAAAAATGTTCTATTGTCTCCATACCTTAAAAAAGGAGTGGTGACCTTCCCGGCTTTCAGTTATGTCATCCCTCCCTCCAACTGTATTCTAAGTGAAAAGAAATTGCATCAATAAATGTATTCCTGTAGGATCCCGTTTTCCTAGAGTAAAACTAGACAGTTGGCGATTGGAGGATGCAGCTTCACTTCTTCAAGGACAAATAGACATTAGGTTGAAAATGGGAAATGCGTGTCTCAAGCAACTGTTGAACGCTGTATCACTGTATATCTCATTTACTTCTCCCCTGGAGAGAATAGTCAGCCCATTCACACATTTATTGCTTCTTTTCACTTGATTATTTGCTCAAAAAACGAAGATGTTTCTTTCCATTTCACAGATGAGACTAGTGAGGTTCAAATGTTGCCCCAGGTGACAGGCCCAGTAAGCTGTGAATCCTGAATCTACTCTGTATCATTCAGCTATTTTTTTCAAGGCTCAGTACTGTATTTTCAGGATTCCCATCACAGATATGCACTGCTTCCTTTTTTTCTTAATACAAAGTGCTGCTCTCTGCTTATCATTGCCTCTCTCTTAATTTCTTTCTTATGAGTCTAAAAGGGCAGAGCATTGCACGCTGTGGCTTAACTTGCTGTGTCACAATATTGGCCCCCATGCTTTCTTTTCTCTAGTAATAATAATCATAGCAACCAGCATAGCATGAATTTGTAACATGCCCAGCACTGGCTTATCTCCTCTAATTCTGCCACACTGCTGTAAGGCAAAGGTTGTGTTCCTTCCATTAATAGGTGAAAAAACTGAAACTTGGAGAAATTAAATAACTTGCCCAAGATGATCCATATTGTGTATGGTAGATTTGGAATTTAAAATCAGTGCTTGAGCCAGCATTGTGGCTCCGCAAATTAAGCTACCACCTGTGGCACTGCAATCCCATATGGGCACTAGTTGGATTTATAGCTGCTGTAGTTCCTATCCACTTTCCCAATGGAAGATTGACCAATTGCCCAAGTGAATGGAGACTCTCTTTTTCCCTCACTCTCTGTCTCTCTCCCTCCTCCTCCCCTTCCCTTAAATAAATAAATATATGTTTTGTAAAAATGCTGAACCCCCTGCTGGGCTGGACTTACAACTGGTTTAACATGAGAACAAGAGTTGGGGACAAGCCAGCCTGGACAAGGCCGTAGCACTCATTAGCATGCATGAGGCCGAGTCTGGAGCCATGTCAGGCTGAGCTAAGCCACAGTACCCATTTGTGTGCACAAGAGTCAGATGGGATGTAGGCTGGGTTGGACTAGGACACAGCAGAGGCTGTCATATACAAACACCAGGGCTGTAGGTGAACCTGGTGAGACTTATTGGGTGCTGCCCTGACTAGGCCACAGCACCTCCTGGTACGTATGAGGACTGGGTCTGTGGCACACTGGTTGGTTTGGACTGCAGCATGCATTGGTTTGCATGAGATATGGAGCTGGGGTAGAACTGACCAGGCAGCTACAACCACCAGTATGTGTATTGGCTGGTGCAGGTGATGAACTGAAGCTGACCCTGCACTGGCTGGCACACACGAGAATTAAGTCTGAGGTCACCCCAGGTGAGGTTTCTTGGGGAACTCAGACCCTAGCCACAAGGAAAATCACAGAACGTGTGGTTCAACGTTGGAGTTCTTGTATGAGAACTGGCCCTCCTCAGTTGCTAAAGCCTGTGCGCTGGACAGCATATCCAGATGCACATGAGGGACATGATGGCCAGCTCATCTAGGCCAGTAGGGGACCTCAGCTGCCTCGTCAGAGAATGGAGAGCAGAGCAGTTTGGACAAGTCTGGTCAAGCTTTGCAGCGTGTTCCTGCATTTATGGATGCACTAAGGTGAACTTTGTCAACCAACAGACCTTGGAAACATTTTCTCAACCCTGTAGCAAAAAACCAGTAACTTCTCAGAACTACCAAAACCACTCAAATAATAGTCTTAGAATATTCTTCCCCACATTGGGATCTCAAATGACCATCCTCCATCAAGAAGCACTGCCCCCTTCCCCTGCAGACACTGGAGAAAAAAACAAAGCTGAAACATTAGTCCAACTCACCTTCCTCCATACCTAACCCTCTGCACCCTCATCAGAGGTCCACGTGGGACTGCGTCCCTCTCAGCTGTGTAAATAATATTAAAAATAAAGAAAAGAAGCAAAACAAAAGCCAGTATGCTGCTTATTAGATCTGTTCCTGGAACAGAGACACCAGGTCTGATCTTTCTTTGATTTATTGTATTCCCTTGGACAACAATTCCATGCTGACCTTAAAAAAATATTTTAAAAGAATATGAAATAAAACAGAAAAGATATTTCAGTATGCTACCAAGGGATCGGCATTAAGGCACTAAATTGCATACAGAGTATAATTAGAGATACATTTTTAAGAGGTTAATGGAAAATAAAGCTGTATTTGGATTCCAGAAAAAGGCTTACTCAAATCCTGTTGATGATTGTGGAATTACCAATGGGATTATGCATTGTTTCTATTTTTGGTGCTCAGCTTTTTCCTGGTTTAAAATAAAAGTCACAGTAATAAAATTTTAAAATTGTTAATAGGAAGCAAAAAGAAGAAATTGTTCACTAGGATTTTCTCGCTGTGTTCAGGAGTTGCTAAGTGCAATTGGTAAGCATGATGCCTGAGGGCCCTGCACTATAGGTCAGAGGGTGAACTCCGCATCCCTTACAGAAGGAAGAAGGCAGGAACTAGCTATCTTTTACTTATTTTTTATTTATACAAGTACTTTGGAAATTTGTGGAAAGCATATATTCTGAAAAAAAACCTGCTAGATAGGCTGCAACACCCATTGATGTGTACAAGAGCCAAATGGAATGCCAAACAAAGTGGACCAGTCTTCTGCACATACTGGCATGCGCAGGAACTGGAGCTGGGAGCAGGCCTGTTTTGTTGTTGTTGTTTTCCTTGCACAATGTCTACTGTTTCATAGAAAAATTAGCAAATACACAATAAGGCAAATCCAAGTAGCCAAATGTGGAAACAGACACATTGGTGATTTAATAGCAGTTTGTTCCTATTTGTGTGTTTTAGGATTTCTTCAGCAAATCTGACCCATTTCTGGAAATTTTTCGCATGAATGATGATGCGACTCAGCAGCTGGTGCACCGAACTGAGGTAAGCAGGGTTGTGTCCTGCTAAGCCACCTCACCACCTTTCACGATAAATAGGCCTGATTGGAGAAACTCCGTGGATTTCTTGATGTCAGTAGATAATGAACACATATGTGGAGCGTTCACTGTCACCAGAGGGCCACTTACTGATTTTTCTTTTTATCTTCAAATTGTTACTGTAGGAAACCAACTTTTACCCCAATTTTCTCTTATTGACTACCAATACAGATCACCAACAACTTACGAATAATAAAGATATGAACATCAGCTATCAGTAAGTAAGGATAGCTAAGTATAAAGCATTGAGGCAATGTATATACATTATTTTATTTCTCACAGTACTTTGGCATAGCTAGTATGTCCAGCATTTTGCAAATGAAAGTGAACTTTAGGTAGAGCTGCTGGATCTCGTTGTTAGAAAAAGATGGACTTGACATTTGAATTGAGGTGGTTGCTGTTGGAAAGCCAGTCACTTACACAGGGAAACTCAATGCACTGTGCAGATGTCAGTCCTGCTACACAGCAAGCACTCCCCTGGCTCAACAAGCACAGAGCCCATCTGTGTCTCCTCCTGCCCTTCCCCTGCTTTCTCCCTGTAGCCCCAACCTTAACTTCTCACTTCCTTCAGCACTTACCTACCACCACATACCCATTAAACAGCCAACCCAAATCTGTGTTTCATACTTTATTTCACTCCCCAACTAGTGCAAGAGGGATTTCTGTAAGGGTGAGAAGGGTATTGACACAGCCATGAAGAATGACGTCAAGCCCATACAAGTCCGTACTGTACTTATGTGTTCATGTCATGGTTAAAACAAAAGTCGCCTCCGTAACTGTCACAGGAGGATGCTGAGGGTGGAGGGTTCACATGTGCCACACGCAGTCCTGTTCCACTTTGCTGAACTAACAGTAGTAGCTGGCATGGTGAAACTTTACTTTCCATTCTGGAAGTAGATGTGACAGCCATAATCATGGGCGGGCCATTTTTGGATATCATTTGGCACAGAGTTCGTATCTAATAAAATGTGTTGTTAAAAAATGAATAGGCGAATGGAATTGAGCATAAACAACATACCCACAATATGCTGTAAAACTTAACAGTGCAATAAATCAGAGGGTAGCCAGCTTGGAGTCTCGAACATGAGAACTTTTGCATG
The DNA here is from genome assembly GCF_017591425.1 of Ochotona curzoniae. NCBI lineage: Eukaryota > Metazoa > Chordata > Mammalia > Lagomorpha > Ochotonidae > Ochotona > Ochotona curzoniae. The sequence continues at coordinate 4,805,217 of NW_024465035.1, forward strand.
AAATACATTTCTTTTAAGGAGCCCCTGAAGTAGTGTTCGTTTGTATGTTGCTCAAGTCCTTGAATAAAGACTTTAAGCAGAGAAAAAGGGTGCAGTGATGTAATGGGGTTTCTCCCATTCTCCTTCCCTCCTTTGCACTTGACAGCAACCCCTTTCCCAACATTAACTCTCCTGATAAACCCTCCTATTCTCCATGAATCACTAAAATGCCCCTTTATAGCCTGGTGCTAAAGGGTTCCTGGAGCCCCAAGAAATGTGACTAGAAGTTTTTCAGTGAGCTAAAGAGCTTGACACTGATTTTTCCTCCTGCTTTCTCAGTAGAAAAACAAATGCTAGGCAGCATTCTTCTCTTGGCAGAAACATGCACATACATTCTCTCTCTCGCACACACATTTTCTCTCTCTCTCTCTCTCTCTCTCTCTCTCTCACACACACACACACACACACACGCACACACACACACACACACACACACACAAATTTTAATACCAAGGAAGATATGTAATTGAAATCTTGATCTGATATTGAGTTTTTCAAAACTGTTATAATGAAACGTTCTTACTTCCACACGTTTTCACTAAAGAGTGAAAAACTTAACCCAGTTTTATTTAATCTTCCTTTCCACTGTCACTGTAGTCATCTGTAGAAAATCAGAGCAGAAAATAAGAGACACAGAAGCATTATTTCTGTGTTTTCCTGCATTAAAATAAATGCAATAACATCTAATTAATCCTGTGGATAATTCATAATTATATTAAGGAATCTAGCAGAAGAGGAAATCACTCATAAAGTCTTCAAGTTAGTTGGAGAGAGATTTCTTTTAAAAAAAAGAAACCTGAGACTTCCACTAGGTAAAAACTTCACAGGAAGAAAAATCAATGCGGCAAATTATGTGTGTTCTTTAATGCAGGCATTCTCAGTCTCAAATTTCAGAATCATCTAGGGTCCCACCTCCAGAATGTCTGTCAGTAGGTCTGGAGGAAGCCTAAATGTGAGTGTTTCGAACAAGTTCCCAAGTGACAGGGCTCCTGCTGCTCCAAGGAGCCACAGGTTGGGAACTTTTGTCCCCAAACCTGCAGTCCTGTGCAAGATGCTGAGTAGCTACTTGTACATTCTGAACCAGACTGAATGCCTTAAGCCATAATGATTTCAAGAACACACTTGATGCAGATGAACTCTTAGGAAAAATTTACATCTGCTGATTCCAAAAGAAAGGGGTTTGTACCGTGGGACTAATCGTCCTACAAAACTGGGGGTTCTTGATCAAAGACCAGAGAATAGGCTGACTGTAACCGCAGCTCTTCTGACACGAATGGGATGACAGTCAGTATTCAGATGCTGGACAATAGTTTTGTCATTATCCATGGAACAGCAGCCATGAAGACGACTATCAGAGGTGTGCTTAATGGGCATCTATGAAGGATTTTCTATTTCAACATCTCATGATGGCACGTGTTTCAGAGATCCTCCTTTAGCTCCTTGGCAATGAGTTCTCACACCGTTATTATGTTGAGATGTAGGAATGCTAGTCATTGCCTCCACGCTCACGGTTCCTGTCTCTTTCCCAGGTGGTAATGAACAACTTAAGCCCAGCCTGGAAGTCGTTCAAAGTGTCAGTAAACTCGCTGTGCAGTGGAGATCCAGACCGCCGGCTGAAGGTCAGAAATCGGTGTCCGAGAAATGCAATTTTAAAGTGTATTTGACCCTCCTCCTTCTCTCTGAACACTGGTGAACCATTCAGCCACCTCTCACCTTGTAGCATCTTGAAAGAAACTGATGCCGTTGCTTCTGCTGGAGCCACTGAAGCTCCTGTGGTAGCCAACAACGAATCCTACTTGTGTTATGTCAAGGGACAAACCCCACAACTGCTCAGAAACAAGACTTTGGAACTAAGTTTAGAGTACAATCAATAGTTAAATATTGTCGTATCGGTTAGCGTCTGTTGCGTAATAGTCTATTCCAAGGTCCAGTGCCTTAAAACAACAACCATCTCTTAATCCACTGCATGAATTGGTAAATTGGCTGGGGCTGATTTGGGAGTTCTTAGATGATCTGACTTGCATGCCTTCAGGACTTTGTGTTCGTCTCATCTCATGTGCAAGGTGACTTTGCTTTTGTTGGGTGGCTTGCTAACATCCAGAATGAGTGGGCTGCTTAGGTCATAAGGTTCACATCACCTAGCAGGTTGACTGGCGTCTGTGTACATCATGACCTAAGAACGGGAAGATAGAAGCTGAAAAGTCCTGATACAGACTGCCTTCCTGCACATGGCTTTTACAGGTTCTTGGGGTAAGGAGCACTTTTGGATGGAACAAGTTGCAAAGTATTGTCATTTTTTTTTCAATTGGTACAAAAGTTTTTGATCCTCAAGGGAATGTAGAGAAGGTGGGAATAGGGATGAATTGTGTTGGTTAGGCATCACCAAAGGCAGGCAACCAGCTGAATGACAAAAGTGACTCTGGGAGACGTTCCCTGTGGCTCATATCTGGAACCTCTCTCTATCAGTACCCCTCACATGACTCAGTAACTCCATGGAGACTGGTGCCTAAAACTCAAAAGCCAGTTGATTCATATGCAATGAGAAGCAGGCTCAGCAGTCACATCAGCTTCTCCAGGGCCTTTTCTTTCAGACAAACCACAAGAAACACAGTTGTCAGAAGGTGATTGTGATGGTGTGAAAACACGCAGGGAATCTAGCACCCGCCACAGCCATAGGAGTCATGGTTCATTAGGCAGATTAAAGAGGCGTGATGACCCTTCCCAGCTTCTCACACCCTAAGTTATTGAATGAGTAGTGACAATGTTTGCCTTTGTAGCTACGTTTCCCTAACTCCTTTGGCTGCGCAGACTTTCATCTGTTTGGGTGTAGTTCTTTTGATTTGTCAATGCTAACAAAAATAGGATCTCATCCGTTGGTTAGTCCCAGATTTTTGATAGTGATGAGATGTGTTTTTGCCTAATCCATCTGTGTTGGTCTTGCACTTAAACTCCCAGTGGAACGTTCTTGAGAGAACCATGTCTGATATCTCTTGTAAGAGCCAGGTGATGTCAAGCTTCAACCCCTCCTGGAAGCTTGCTTATGCCAGAATCACTGTTACTCATCATTTGGGCTCTCAAATGGATGCTCCTGTGCGAGACAGCTGAGAGCTCCAGCTTCAGACATGGAGTTCTGACCCCCATACCCTGAGCAGCACCATCCCAATCCCCAAGAGTTAAATGACGCCCTTTGGATCGGCAATATTCTTTATCCACAGGTGGATTTTACTGACAAAAGCAGTGTGTATCTGTAAGCGAATGGAGTAATTCTGGCCTTTTGAGTGTTCTGTGGTTGCAGAGGCACAAATGGGAGTAAAGGAGATGATGGATGGATGGAAGACAGAGACAGAAGGGAGGGAGAGAAAGAGGAGAGTAGGAAGAAACGGGGCAGGCATTTGGCTGAGCAGTTAGGATGTTGGCCGGAATGACACAAGTGTCTGGATACAACACCCATGTCCCACTTCAGGTTCGTGCTTCCCGTAGGAGGCAGCCATGATGGCTCGAGAACTTGGGCCCCTACCTTCCAGGTAGGGGACTAGACTGAATTCCCTGCGTCAGCAGCAGATCATTTGTTCTTTGCAGTGTGTACCTTCGGAGTGGAGCCATGTCTTCTCACTGCATGTCCAGATGATTAGAACAGTAGTGGTTCAGCCAGGACAGTGGCTGTGTCAAGAACTCAAGAACAGGAGGACAGGTGCTATGGCGGTCCATGAGAGTATCTGAAGCTTTCTGAAAGGAAGGATAGTGCACACCAGTGTGTCATCCTTTACTAGGCTACAGTGCCAGGGTTGTATGCACCTGCTTCCAATAAGGAGGTGCAGATTTTTTTCTGAAAAAGAGTAGACTTCCTGTATTGTCCTGTGTATAGTATTTAATATTTTGTTACAACACCTACTGTGTAATTCTCATTTGCCTGCCTCCCCAGAATGAGGTAGCCCCGCGATTCTGCCTGTGTGTGCAAAGTTCTGCCTCACTTCCTCTATACCTGCGTAAACATTAGAAAATATAGTAATTTGTAAAAAAAATCTTTGTCACATAGATTTTTACATATTATCAAACATTTGACAGATCCTTGTCCATTGGCACTTGATTTTCTTTAATTCTTATTTATTCTGGATCCACAAAAAACAGTAAGATTTTTCCTTTTGGGTATATTTATTTATTTTACATTCCTTCTTTAAGGGGTAAAAACAATATTCAAATAACATTTTTTATAAATTTTTGAAACTATTTATTATGGAGATTTTAAACACAGATGAAAATACATAGATGATACAGTGGCCCCATAGCCATCACACAGCTTCAGCAATTACTAACTTATGGCCAATTTTATTTCATTCAATCCCCCAGTTACCTATTTTCCCACACTCTCCCTGCTACTGGATCATTTAGAAGCAAATCACAGACCAGGGCCATTTATTCTCTGGATCCATGACACTTTAGAAATAAATGAAAATGTCTAATTTCTTTGAAACTTAGGAGAAAAAAATGAAATTTTAAGATGGAATAGAATATTTTTTTCTAACATCAGAAAACACTGCGATTTTTTAGGACCATGAAAAATCTGTTTGATGGGAAGGTAGAAAAAGGAAAAGTACTTAGGTCAGTCAAAGACATCAGGTGGTCCAATATCAAACACTGAAACATCTCATCGACATATAACATTCATAAGAAATATAATTAATACATAACGTTTATTCTAGTCCAAAGGTGTTGAAAGCAACGCATTTTCCTTTCACAATACACACGTCTACAAATTTTTGGAAGACCTTCATACTTTACTAGGTGTAACTAATAAATAAGGAATCTTTCTAGAAGCATAACCACATAATTATGTTTATACCTAAGGATATAAACCATACTTCTTTAATACCGTGAAATAATCTGCCCGTATTCCCCTTATTCCTATTTAACTATTCTCTCACTTATTGGCAATTATTTGCTTGTTTTTAAACTTGAATTTAATCAAAATCATGCACTATATTTGATTGAGATGTGTAGTCTCCTTTCATCTCCCTAGGCCTTCTTTCCTCTTCATCCCCCTTTCCACCCTGCACTTTCTTTGATCAGGAAATTAGCGTTTTTTTGTCCTCTGGCATTTCTTGCATTCTGTGTCTCCTATAAACAGACAGTTGGGACTGGATCACATTCAGGGTCTGTTTTTTTGCAAGAATGCCTCTGGTATTATTAAGAATTCATGGATTTTTTGGGGGAGCACTTGAACATTTCAATCTTTTTCAGTTATTATTACTCCTTTGAAATCTTAAATTTTTCTGCATTTGATCAATGAAAACTCCTTCAAGTTGGAGCTTGAATTCTTTGGACATAAACTTGGAAAGATTTAATGATTTCCTTGCTCTCTGAAATTCATCAGTGTGGACATTTTGGGATTCCTTTTTCCCAGAACACAAAAGTTTCTGTGATTCAGAGTCTTGGCTTACGTCTCTTGAAATTAACAGTAAACCTCCAGCTAACAGATCTGTCAGATTCACTTGTTTCATGTTGCTTTCACCTTTCAGGAATTTTTACATTTAATTTTGATATATAATTGTAGAAAATGCTTGCATAATTCTAACATCCAAACTACAAAATGAGGTATTTCAGAAAAGTTTAGCTCGGACTCTTGTCCCTTCCACTGTTCAACCTTTTCCCTTGCCTGCAGACCTGGCTGGCGTTGAACAACCCTGCCATTTCTGTCTTCCTGAAGGTTTTCTTGGTGATTTTGTGTTTTGAGCTACTTGACAGCACCACAACATGCTGAACTATCACCTGGAGTATTTAAATTTTTGAGGAGATTTAGGGTTATATTCATGGTCCAGTTTTATGGAATGATCTTTGATTTCTATGTCAAATTAGAGTTTCTGATTCCCTTATCTAAATCATAGTTTCATGTACTTCCAATTCCACTGAGAGGTTAGAACCATCATAGTCATTTCACAGACAAAGAAACACCCGTGTTGCCAAGTGCCAAGAGCCGTGCTCCTCAGAGGTGTTGTGCTGCCTCTGGTCTATGCTTTTATACTGATGACTCATCCTGCCAAGCATAGCCCTTTACTCTTTCAAAAAGGTTTAATTTGCCATCATTCTAACGTTTTAAGAGATGCAAGGTTCATGTAGGTGTACCTTGTTTTGTAAAGTCTGAAATGCTATCAATTTAATGTACTACTAAGGAAGGAATTCTCAATAAAACTATAATGCAGTGCTGTCTTATTATTACAGGAGCACAGTTCTTTAACAACAAACACAACTCTTATTATTACAGGAGCACAGTCCTTTAACAATAAACACAAATCCAATACTTTCTGTTTAAGCACATCATTGCATTGTAGGTATAGGCAATGGTAGTTAGTCTACTATCCTATTGTCAAAGTATATTTAACATTCTCCTTGAGAGCTTTCCTTTTATTTGGGAGTAGAAATTCATACTGCAATCAATCTTCACTTTCTGGCGTGCTAGTCTCCATTATGGTTCATCTATACATTTTTCTTTTGGGATTGGTTTATTTCAGTGAGCATAATGGTCCCCAGTTGGGATCAGTGGTAGAATTTCATTCTTCTTAATGGCTGAGTAGTATTCCAGGGAGTAGATGTACCAGTTTCTTTATCTATTGCTCCTTTGATGGGCATCTGGGTTGTTTCCATGTCTTTGCTATTGTATATTATTCTGCTGTCAATATAAGGTTGTAACTTACTTTTTCTATACAGACTTTGCATCCTTTGGATACATTCCCAGGAGTGAGATAACTGGGTTATATGATAGATCAATCTTCAGTTGTCTGTGCACAATCCATACTGACTTCTGTAGTGGCTGTACTAGCCTACATTTCCATCAGTGGAGTAGAATACCTTTCTCCTACATCCATGCCAGCAGGCATTGTTAATCTTTACCTGTTTATTTACAGGGTCATTTGTTTTGCTGTTGTTGAGCTTATGAAGCTCTTTGTAAATCCTGGATACTAGTCCCCTGTTGGTTGTGTAGTATGCAGATTTTCTCCCATTCTGTTGCTTGCTTTTTTACTTTCTTAATTGTTTCCTTTGCCGCACAGAAGCTTCTGAGTGTGATGGAATCCCAGTTGTTTATTTTGGCTTAGACTGCCTGTGTTTTTGGTGACTTTTCTAAGAAGTCTTTACAAATGCCAAAGTCTTGTAGAGTGCTTCCCGTGTTTTCCTGTAATAGTTCTGTGGTTTCTGGGTACAGATTTATTTCTTGATTCATTTATAGCTGATTTTTGTATGAGGTGAGGGTCTTGTTTCTTACTTTTGTAAGCTGCTATCCAATTGTCCCAACAGCATTTATTAAAGAGACCAACTTTTCCCTTGGTTATTTCCAGTTCTCCTATCAAAGATGAGTTGTCTGTACATGTGTGGGCTCACTTCTGGGGTTTCTATGCTGTTCCACTGATCTTCTCTGTTTCTGTACAGACCGTTTTTGTGACCACTGCCCTGTAGTATATCCTGAGGTCTGGAACTGCGATTCCCCCAGCTTGATTTGTATCCTTCAGAACAGTTTTGGCTATTCATGGTCTCTTGTGTTTCCAGGTGAATTTTTGTATAATGTTTTGTATTTGTGAAAAGAATGTTGTTGGGTTTTTTGATTAAGATTGAGTTGAATCTGCCTATTACTTTTGATACTTTCTATACAAATGCACAGTCTTTGCTTCAGACTGTCTGAGGCAGACTGACACACTGTTGCCAAATGGATTTGACTCCTCAAGCATGTTCTTCGCCTTTATTCCCTCCCTGTGCAGCTCTTGATGCCTGTGTCCCCACCTGCGTGTCCACTAACGTGTTTCCGATCCTTCAGGCTTAGGTGCCATGTGTTTTACTTTGCTTTGCTTCTTGATTTTGGCTGTTGGTTTTGTTTGTTTGTTCTTCTGCTTCTCCGTGCTGATTTGCTCTAACAAAGCTTTGGTTTCCAAGCCTTAAAAACAGCACTAGATCAGCTCTATAATTTCTCCAAACTCATAAAAGATGCTTAAATCATTAGTTACCACATGGGTTACATCAACATTTCCTGAATTCTTGTACAAAGCACAGACAGTTGGAATTGAATAACCTGTTATTTAGCTAGAAATTCCTGTAATAATGAATTTGATGTCCTCAGGCAGTTGGAAACAATTTCACTTCCCTTTATGCCTGCTTTATAATTCTAAGGAGCCAAGAAACCCTTGGTCCTCTTAGGTCTTCTGGAGATTTCTATGATTCAAATGCTTCCTTTACTGCCTGCTGGTTTTGTGCTAAATATCCCAGAACTTACCTCAGAATTGCAGACTCACTGAGATACCTCTAAATTGCATCTGCAGTGCAAAACTTCTGGACTCTGCGTATGTTCCTGAGCCCAGGAGGATGCCTCTACAGGGACTTGTAATCAATATTGCAGCACAGAAAAGCAGTGCCAATTGAACTAGTGTTAAATCGTACAGGAATCAAGGAAGTTTCTGAGTTAAGAGAAAAACCACACATTTTCTTAATGTGAACTGTTTTTCCTTTTCTATTAGTGCTGTTCCTTTATTTTGCAGATGAGGAATTCAAGCCTCTGTATTTTACTAATTTGCTTTAAATGACAAACTAAGTTTAGCATTGCCGTAGTTTGTACCTGGTCTCTCATGCTCCATGGTTCTTGATCTTAACTATTTAAAGACAACAAATAGTCACTAAACACTCACTAAGCATCAATACTGTCCTGGAAACTTTACCTGAATTTTATTATTGAATTCTATAATGAGCCTAAATTAAACAATGCTTCAGTAGCAAAGAGCCACCTTGGGATAGATTATTACTGCTTACTCCTACCACAAAGAGAAAACTTCAGATCAATGCCTTCTCCTTCTTGAAGTGACTCAAGGACCCTGATTGCTTCTACATGGTGACTCATCCATACACAAGAGCTTCAGTTTTATTTTCACCCAAGGGGTAGAAGAGGAAGCATTATGGAGAAGGCCCTCTCCAAAAATTGTCATCGCAAACAATATTTGTTGTTGCTGCTGATAATCCAATATAGAGTACTCAGTTGCATAACCACAAGGGAAACTGAGAGGTGTGTATAGTTGGGTGCTAACAAAAAGAAGAGAATTGGATATCTGGTGGCGAGCTCGCTGACATTTCCCTAGGTCGTGCTCCTCCTGTCCCAGCTCAGAGAGGTGAAATAACATGCGAGGTGCATAACCCAGTTAAGACTGACTCTCTGTAGAACTTGATCTGCAAACGTGTTGTTATAACAGGAATATTTCATATCTGTGCTGTCAGAAGAGTATTCATTCCCATATGTGCCAGAGCAGTCCCCTTCCAACCTCTCCTTTCTTTCTCTTGATGCTGGTTTTCTATTTTTACTCCTTCATTGTGGGTATCCCATAGCATTTTATCCAAATAATTCCATCTTCTCTATCTACCAAGAAGAAAATTGTACCCTCTGTGTGGCCAACCTCCGCTGCCACTGAGCCCTCCTCTGCCCAGTGTTGAATGACCCTAAAGAAGCTCGAGGGCATCAACAGCTTTTTCAATGTCAAGATACTTTTTCATCAGTGATAAGGTTTGATTTCCGCACTATCAAAAAATGAGCAGACTTTGCAAAGTAAGTGCTATTTTGTTTGTTCCAGAAAATTAGGCAAGCTCATCTTAAAAAAAAAAAATCTTGGGAATTAGTGCAGTTTTTGTGGGAAAGATGAAAACATCTTGGAGATGGATCATCATAATTATTGCACAACAATGTGAAAATGCACACGGAGCTTTACATTTTAAAACCTCTGATAAACTTTGTGTTATCTATATTATAATAAGAAACTAAATTAAGAAAAATCTTCTTATAAACGTGACCACCTGACATTCAGGGACCTCTCATTGCCACCTAGTCGTGGCTTTCCTCTTTCAGATGGCTCTTCATCTCCTAGCAGCCCGGCTTGAGAGTATTGGTGCTCCATTCCAGTTCACGGGTCTCTGCCTTTTGGAAACTTTTCTGTGAGAGGGGAACGGTCTTTCTGGCCCAACTGTTAGGAGCTGAGAGGACAAAACAGTTGGCATCGCCTGACCAAAACATTGTGTTGAAAACACTGTCCATGGCCATGCTCTACTTCGGCTAGTTTAAAAAAAAATGCTTTTGAAGCAATTACCTGTAGAAAATACTTGGCAATTATGAACTCAGAGCACTGAATGAGTGCTAATCAGTACCCTGGTGAGCTCTCTTTTCTTTTGAATGTGCACGTCCCCACTAGATAGAATATCCACATAAGCAAATTATAATCATTGTGAGCTAGAGCAGTTTCCTTACATTATTTCACCTCTGAATCGCCCAACACTGCAATGAAGATGGACAACGAACCAGGCTCTGAAGATGCTGAAGGATGCTTAAGGATGAAGGAAAGCAGTGCTCCCCATTGCAGTTTTGTGGAATGACTGCAACAGACAGAAGTCAAGCCATGACATGTAATGCTGGCTTTGCTGATTGCTGTTATTTGGATTTACTTATTTACACCTCATTTTGTTACACCATGTTGTTAACCCTGAAACTGAAAAAAAAGTATCTCACAATCTCAATTTTTTGGTTTATCTCTGCCCATTTGGAATGTAATTAGAATCTAGGCTTGTCAACAGGAAGACATCCCAAGACACCTTTGCAGTGACTCAACTTCTGTAGGGCATTCAGGCTCTCTCCCACGTTTTTCAACAGTTAGTAGAAATATTGTTTGAGAAAGTAAAGAGCATCACCTGCTGCCATCCTGAATGTTTTTCCTGGAATTTATTTATGGTAGAATCATCAAATAAAACTTGAAGAAAGCTGCTCTTGGGATGAGCGTTGATCTTTTTTTGAGAGTCCTTGAAGTCAGGCGAAATGGCCTTTTGGACGTCTGCTGGGGTAAGCCTATTGGCCTCCTTCTCAGGAGGTAGAAGAGGCATTAGTATCCACTTGTGAGATCTTCACCTCGTGCAAGATGCTTGAACTTCCAAAAACAGCTGAAGAAAGTCACAATTTGCCCATGTGCAGCCCACAAGACTAATACCCAGGGAGAACAGGTCAATCCACCTCATAACAAGTGAAGTCTTTGCTCTGTGAGGACACCCTCTTCTTTCTTAGGACCTTGAACTCATTACAAAGGAGCACAAATGCATTTGGACTAGCTCGAGCAGAAGAACGTTGGTGATCACCACCCTGGCTGTGCCGTGCGGAGGGCTGCACATGCTGGGCAGCTCCCACCGGGATTCTCCTCCACCCCATCTGGTCCCCAACTTTGTCCATGCACCCAAACCAAAAGAGACCTGAAAACCTGACTCGTGGAGAAGACAGATGACTAAGTCAGGATTTAATAACAATATTAACAAATTAATTTGACAAAAACTGTACTTCCTGTGCTTCATATAAGAAACATTTTCCCTGATATTTAAGCACTGATGAAGAAGAACTGGCAACCAAAATGTCACTTGGTGAGAAGGGAAAGATCAAGACCAGGGTGTATGTGAAATCGGGCAAGAGTCTACTTTGGTCAGCTGTTCTGCTTCAACGACCAGGGACCTGCAGAGTCTCGTTAAGTTGACAAAGTACCTACTCTTTTTTTTTTTCTTCTTTTCATTTTTTTATTTTATTTTTGACAGTCTCTACATAGTTAATTAGGGCACAAAAGTTCAAGAGCTACAGGAAAGTGGGCCAAGTCTATCATTTCCACATTTTTTTCCTATATTTGGGGTGAAGGGGGAGGTAAAGGGAGAAGCCCCACCCAGTCTCCCACCCACTCTAGGTCCCCAATGTGGCGCATGCTCCGAGGGTCTTGCTCAGCTGGTTTTGATAGTACAGCAATTATGAATTGCTGCCAGTGTCGCCATTCCAAGCACAATGGGGTCGCTGAGGATTCCTCTGATTGACAGTTAAACCTACATCTAGCATGTTGTTGTTGATTGCTCCCACTCCCTAGCATGCTTGATTGCACTGGCTTTAAATCTCCCTGGGACTGAGTGAAACCACTAAAGGGACTTGTCAGAGAGTGTCACCTTCAGCTCATCTCCCCTGGAGACCAGCAGACCCTCTGCTCAAGCTCTCACACCATTCACTCACCCAAGCCAGCTCCACTGCTGAAACTGACTCTTGAATGAGTATAACTGACTCTTGAACGGTGCTGGCCCACCATTCAGCCCTGGAGAATCGTTGATCTAGAAACAGTAGTCACATTGCTCAGCACAGGTTTCACCCACCTCCACCGTAGAATCAGTCTGCAGCCACTGTTTCTTTCCACACCTAGCTTTTATCTGCCCACTTCTCTCTAATCTGCTGTGTTACTCAAAGACTCTTCCTTCCCCCAGCTCATCATTGACACAAATACTCCAAAGCCAGGAGAAAGCCAATCAGGCATCCTCCCTCAGAGTTTCTGAAGTGGGGAGCTGGCTGGTGTATTGTGGGTTGTTTAGCAGCATTCTTGTACCTTGTAAGACATTTAGCGAGCCACTACGCATTAACTGTGAGTGGTATTCCCAAGTTGCTACACCCCAGAATGTCTCCAGACACTATCAGATGCACCCTAGGGGACAAAATCGCTTCTGCTTGAAAACCACTATGTTTCATTTCTTCTTTTTTTGAGAATTCAGGATGAAATTATTAGAATCCTTCCATTTTGTCCAGTTTACAGAATTCAAAATTATGGCCATCAAAATACCATTGTGTTGTGTCTGAAACTAATCCGTGGTTGGCAGGAAGCAGTGCTGCTTCTGGGAGAGTCTGAGCAATAGTTAACATTAGGTGAGACTGTCATCCTTAAGAAGGGAAGGAAAGATGCTGTGTGCATGCCCGGTTGGATGGCAGAACCAAAAGGATGACTTTTAGCTTTGGATGTATAGTAGAATCATCTTTGGAATTCCCACAATGTATTGATTTTGGAGCTGGCTTTGTGGTGCAGTGATTTCAGCTGGAACTGACAACACTGGCATCATTTCAGAGTGCTGATGCTGCTCTGCCTGTGATCCAGCTCCCTGCTCGTGTGCCTGAGAAGGCAGCAGCTGATAGGTCAAGTATCCTGCCATTCAATGGCATGATGGAGTCTCAGGCTCCTAGCTTCGCCCTGGAGAAAGAGAGATGTGTAATTTGTATATTATATATTAACTTCCTATTAATATCACGTTATATTAAATAGCAGAATGATGGACTTAATGACTGTTGTTTGAAGAACTGTACTATTGTAATAATAGAGGGGAAATCAGTGGAGGGGAGAAAATTTGGGGAGCGGGAAGTAGAAAGTCCAGAGCCTACGGAACTGTATCATAAAATCATAAAGCTATTTATTTTTAGAGTTGTTTTAATTCTAACCTAACACTGTTACATTGGCAACAAGAAAAAAAAACGCTTGTTTAAAATTCTCACACTCATTTTTAGTATCTGCCAGTTTGTTATATTCACTTACACCTTTTTAATTCCTACTTGAAAAATCAAAACTGAAATTATTTTAAACACCCAAAGGAATTTCCTGGTACTGAGCAAAGATATTCTATTTTTGTTTAGCGACATTGTGCGAAGTTAGGGAACAGACTGTGGGTCAGTTTGGCTCATCGCCTCTTAAATTACAGTGTCTGTTTAGGCGAACAGCAACTAGAAGATAGAGCAGGTAATTCCTGACGCGAATTCAGGCAGACAGGGGAGACTGCTATCCTCCTATATTTTAACTTATTCTCTAAGACAATCTACCCTGCACCATATTTCTGCGTCGTTCACTCTGTCGTCACAGCGATGCTGTATTTGGCACTGCGGTTGCAGCATCTCACACCCATGCAAAACGTGAGGCCAAGGAGATCAGCAGCTCTCCTCTCCCACTGGGTTTAGAGTTAACAACACTCATTGTGCAGGAAGGAAGATGCCATAAAGGAAGCCTGCAGGAGTTCTGAATCCCAGCACGAGCTATGGACAACAGCACTGGGACTGGAAGCCTAGGACTTCCTAAAACTGTGTGGTAGAGTGTCTGGAATGAATCCAGATACCTCATCTTCCCACTTGGAAACCTGAAAACCAGAGAGGAGAAATGACTTGCCCTAGATGACATGGCTCATTAGAGGCCTAATCAGTACTCGAATCTGAACTAACAGAGGGCCCAAGTGATGAATCAATCAGAAAACTCAAGGTGACTACCAGAGAACTAGCAGCCAATTGATCGAAGAAAAAGTCAGTTGGGACTCTGGATCAGTGGTCCCTGGAATGTCTCAGGAGGCAAGCTGCATGTGTCAGGAGCACCAGCTTTGAAGTCTTTGTCGCTGTACCAGATGACCCTCACTTATCTCCTTGAACAGCCTCGCCAGGGGTTCAAGCATTGCCAAGCCGCATGCACTGTTCTCAACCAGATTGGAGTCTCATGATTGCTGGGGTGCCTCCCCTAAGAAGGAGCACAGCTGGGTTAGGCAGAGAAGGAAGACTGAGACATCAAGACACCTTGCCAGTTTCTAGCCACTGTCATCCTTCCCAACAATCCTTGAGGGTAGATATTGTCATTGTCATTTTATTTAGAAAATATCCAGATAAGCAAACAACAAGTTAGAGTTAAGAATCAATTCTGGGCCTCCCGACTCCAGACAGTATGCTTTCGCACCACAAACCCATTCTCCTCAACGAGCTTCCCACTAATCTGACCACATGCCTCTATCTTTTTATCCAAGGTCTATTTTCTGGACATTAGATGGAACCGTGGGAAAGAAGAGGCGTGGCAGTGCGGGTGATGGTGAAGAGTAGGCAAGGTGGGGGAGTCTGATATGATTATCAGATTCACTTCCTCCCACCTATTTCCTGCCCTCTTCTCCTCCAGCAGGTGTGGAGTTCTTGGAGCATTCCTGGTGACTGGTTTGAGATGGATGCCAGTGTTGGTTTGGCTGTGACTGTCCTTGGTGGAACTCTGTGTGCGTGTGCCTAGCTCCATGATGTCTACTACCTTGTTGGTACAGGAGAGGGTTTGTGAGGCCGTTTCCTGAGGACAAATTCGACCTTCTGAAATTTTCTGTTGTGTTTATCTGTAGAAAAGTTTCCCATGATTCACAGGACGGATTATTTCAGTGAAAGTTGTACCCCTCCCCATCCTAAAAACAAAAATCCATTTCCCTGTGGATTCACTTTACCAAGAGAAATATGTTACTGTGTAACATATCTGCCCTGCTTTTTAAATCTTGGGGCATCTCCATTTTAAAAGAACTGTAATGGGAACCCTTCAGAGACCTAGACTGAAACACAATGATTGAGTTCCTCTTCCTTCGCTTCTATTTGTTTATTGCTTCTCATCTCTTTATTCCCCAAGAACTTGTGCCCTGAGTGAATCATAGAGAGATTTGAACTACTCCCTGCACAGAGTAACCCTCACGTTAGACACTGAATTCCCTGCAAGCTTCCTGAGCCTCTCTTTAAAGTCTAGGAGCACGGTCTCCTCACAGTTCTGAAGTTCCTCTGTGTGACTCTGGGTAAGCAGCCTTCCTGTGCGTAAACTACATTGTCCACAAAACAAAGATAGCACCTGCTCCTACCAGCTTCGCTGTGAGAGTCAATAAAAAAGGTTTTCAGTCAATAAAAAGTCTAAAAAACACTTTTGATTTCTCAGAAGGGTATATTATTAAAGAAATGCTTTCTTAGCTGTTGGGGCCACATAGGGCAGTGAGAGGCATGCCACGAAGACCTTGGATGCTGAGATTTCAAAGAGTGAGAAATCAACTCTGGTTCCATACAAAAGCTGTGTATTAGAAACCTCGGATCTTTTTTAAATGGCTAGGACTCTATCCATTTAAAGGTAAGGTTCTTTACTAGATTATCATAATAGAGTGGGCATAGAACATCCTGCAGAATTGTTTCTAGGATTTAAAGAAGAAATGCAAGAAACACACCCAGTACATCCAAAGGCTCAAACACATGTACTAAGTCCCTTTCCTTAGATGTTAGGATAGAGTCATCATGCAAATGCTTCATTGACCAGACACCCACATGGTGTCAGACACGGGCGTTCTCAGTAGGGCCATTCCTGTGATGAGTGGCAGGGTTTCCAAGAAGAGGACAAGAGGTTCTCCTAAAACAGCTTCAATTTTCTATTCTCCCTCCTTCAGGCAGCCAGAGCTCAATGTTGCCAGTCCCTCTCTTGACAGTGGGCACCAAGAGCCGGCTCATCAGAGGTCTTTTCGGTGACACATCACTTGTACTCTCTTGTTGTGTTCATCCTTCTCTGAGAACTGTTGAGCCGTGGTTGAATTCTTGAAAGCTGGGCATAATCGCTGTTTCTTTGCTTTTGCTGATTAGTGGAAGGCAGCCAGACTTTAGATCGTACGCAGCCCATTTTACACTCACTGATGTTGTCCAGAGTCCACTGCATTCTTTGGCCTCTCCAAGTTCTGAAGGCCAGAGGTGGCACTGACTTGCCGGAGGCATGAGCCAAGGGCTGTGGTCTCCCAGCTTCTAGTGCTGGCAGGACTCTGCTCTCTGAATGGATGGTCTTTTCCACCATAACCATAAATGTGATGCACACCTAAAAACCAGACACAGAAAACTACCTAAGAAAATACCTATCAGCAAGTATGGAAGGGATTTTTATTTATTTTTCATTTTAAAATTTAATAGTTTTATCATTTTGCAATGCTCACCTCAATGTAGATGTTATATTCACATATATATACTATTTTTCTTGACAACAGACGTTAATTTCACAAAGTGAAGGATTCACTGTTGCCCTAATGTGAAGAAAGAGGGTATATTGTCACGTACATGTTATATGAGTGAAGCAATATTTATAACCAAGTAACAGATGATATGACTCTGCCTAGTTTTAGAGAAAATATATGATATTTTTTCTATCTGGGTCAGGCCAAGAGAACGGATTTTTTAGTGTCCCCCATTTTTATCATCAGGTGATTTCAGCTTATAAAATAGTGACATGGTCCCGGGGAATAGTCTGTAGAAACAAAGCCAGAGGCTCATGAAGCCTTCTGTGAATTTGCCCAGAACATTGCTCCAGTTCTATCTTCTCATCCTTTAAACTCCTTTCCTAAGTTACAAGGAATTGTCAGAGTCAAGAACAACAGCATTGAAGGATTTAATTATATTTACCTAATCTAAGCTATTCACTGGAGAATGGAGATAAGAAAATAATGACTATGAAATTAGAGAATATTATTGGCCACTTCACTAGAGACACGGGTCTAACTGTCCTTAGAATTATTGTATTAGCTGAAGTTCCTGCAAAATTAGATTGTAATAAATGAGTTTGATGACTTACTTTCCTCGTTGATTCTGATAACTGTACCAAACTGCCTATGGTACATATCATGTTCCTGGCCTATTCTTGCCTGTCTTTTCAAGCTATTGGCTGTCAGCTGATGTCTGGTCAAGTCTGTAGACATTGAAATGATGAACACTTTAGGACAAGATTTATGATACATTTCCTGATGTAAAAATCTCAAAGTTGTGTGTGTGTGAGGGAGAGAGAGAAGTAATCTACAAGTAATCTAATTTACTCTCAAACAAACTCAAGCTACCATTCTTTCTAGTGCAGTATAACCAGTGAAATTGCCTTTTTAAAAGGAGGTTCACTGTGCTCTGTCAGACAAAAATTGGGATAAAGAATCCTCAGATGTTGAAGCCAGGCACAGACCACAATCAGGGCTAGTACAAATACACAGGAAACATGCCCTGTGGCCCTGAGAGGCCCGAGACACCGTCCTCAGCTGATTTCATTAGGAAAGAGCAGGTTGGAATGTGGCGCACAGCTACATGCCATTTCTTGGCATCATTTCTCGGAGACATTTATGCTGATTTCGTAAGGATAAGTTTACATATTAGAAGGGTCAGTAGAGAAGGTTTCTTAAACCTGGCCAAGAGGTCTCTAACCCTCAGAGACACCAGCCAGAAGGTACCTGAGTTGGCAGCACCAACAGAGATCATGCCAAGGAAGTAGAGCTTCTCAGTCCAGTGGCGGTTCTACGCCAGTGTGTTCATCGCCATTGCCTTTAATCTTGGTTGTTAATTTGGTCCCATGCTGGATTTCCTGAGCATTGTACTTAGCCACAGGCACCTTCCTGTTCCACATGAAAGTTAACAGGCAGAACAGAGAAAAAGCAAACACAACCGCTTAATCAGCTGTATCCATTTCCTGTTACAGCTGTGACAAATTACCACTCAGTTGGTGACTTGGAAAATCCAACTTTATTATCTGGTAGTCAAAATCCAAAATTAGTCTCCCTAAGCTAAAATAAATGTTCAGAAGATTCTAAGGGAGAACCGATTTCCTTATCTTTTCCGGCCTCTGAAGTCTTCCCCCACTCTAACACGTGACCCCTGTCGGTAGTCACAGGCCTCTAACCTCTGCTTCTCACTTCACAATTTCTTCTCTGATTCTCAGAACTCTTGTGGATACATTAGGACTACATAATCTAGCTAATCCTCCTTTCTTAAAGTCATTTTTCACACCTACAAAATTCATCATGCCATGTATAGTAGCTTATTCACAAGTGCCGGGGATCAGCGTATGGATGCAGTTGAGGAATCAGCATTCTATACATGACGCCTCTCTGAGGATGAAAATATTAGCATTTATCTGACCTGCAAGTGTTGTATAACTCAGCACCCAAAGAACTCAAGAAAAGGGTTCCTTGTGCTGAAAGAAAAAAAAAGAAAGGATTTACCCTGACATAGATTTATGTCAATTTTAATGCCTTTGAAAACTTTGACATAGTTTCGTGTCCCGAGAAACTCTCTACTGAATAATTTTCTTGCAATATATCATCATCATTATGTTTTAAATTAGCCAAACAATTACAGTAATTTTTGTGTCCTGAAAACAGGGACATGATAGTTGGCTGCTCTCCCAGAAACACTTCTGCAATCCTTTGCAATGTGAATATTATGGAAATCATCAACATGGTGTAACTAGATCAGTACACCTGTGTGTTGCTATGTGTGCCCTGACTGAAGCTCTGGTAGGGTGCTCACAACCACGCTAATATAGCAGCATGCCCATTCATTACCTTTACCCTATTTAGATTAGGATTTTTTTGTGCAGTAGAGTTTTACAACCTACATAATTGACCATGAGTATGCTGTTCAGAGATTAAAGACTTTGCTTCCCCTGCACTCACAATTAAATCCTTTCAAGTCCACCTCCCTAATCCTCATCCCTCTGTGCTCCTCTACAACTTCATGTTTCTTATCCAAATATTGTGACATCATGCAGGATTTCTCCAAAGGACTAAAGAGTATTAGGTTAGGGTGTGTATTAAACATGCAGATTCAAAGACATTTCACTTAGAAAATCTGAGCTTTTCAGGACCTTGAAATCTACAGGCCTAATGAATACACCCAAATGATTTGTTATGATCAGCAAGGATGGGCAGTATTAACTCTTCCAATTCATGGACATGAAAGGTCCTCCCATTTCGTCTGTGTCTTCATCAGTTTTTTTTCCATAACTGTCTTACAATTTTCATTATATTAGTTTTCAACATCCTGGGTTAAACTCATCTCAAAGGTTTTAAAGTTATCGCGAATGTTATTACTCTTATAATTTCTTTTTCAATAATTTTGTTATTGTGGTATAGAAATGCTATTTTCTATGCGTTGATTTTGAATACCGCCGAATTTATCAGTTCTTGTTTCAAGCCTTCTGCAGAGGCTTTGGGTGTCTCTGTAGAGAATTACACTATCTGCACACAGGATCATTTTACTCCCTTCCTCCTATTTGTATGCCTTTTCCTTCTTCTGACTAATGGCTGTAGCTGAAACTTCCAGAACTATTTACGAGTGGCTAGAGTAGACATCCTAGTCTGGTTTCAGATCTTCATGCACATTCTTTGAGCTTTTCTCCATTCAGTATGATGTTGACTGTGGGCTCGTCATATATAGATTTATTATTGTGAAGGGGGAGAATAGTGGGAGGTACTCCCCGGTACTGATGACAGCACACATTATATCAGACCTTGCACAGGGGCTAGAACTTTCTCCATCCTTTCAAGATAATCTTGCCAAGGTGTAGGTCTAGCAAATCTCCCATTTTACCTAAAACTGTGCTCACTTCACCCACCTGACCCCAGTTTGTCTCCTGGCTGCTTGACCATTTGTCCTCCCATTGTCTTTCCATTTCCAGGTACCAGCTCCCCAGCCTTATCCATAAAGTTTCTGGTTCCCCTACCTGCTGCTCTATTTGTTATTCAAAGCTCGCTTCATAACACTTGCTGTGAAACCTTCACAGCATCTGTAACTTAACATCCCTCTGTATGTAAGATGACCCTTTAAACCCCAGGCTACACACAAACCCTTCCATTGGAGTCTCTCTGTTGCTCACTCATCCGTTGGTCATGTGCAATACAGTCCCCCCTTTCTTGGGTTCAGAGACTTCCTCTGCTTTCCCCACTCTAACCTTAGGTACTCCATGAGCCATATGGTTTGGTTAGATGTTCCAGGCACTGGAATATGTCTTCTCCAACAGATGTTCTATAGAACAGATTCTTGGAAGCTTAGAGCAAATGCACAGAAAATACATTCTGCCATAATTGAACTTTCTAAGAATATCTTAGAAATGCTGGAAAGAGGGCCCAGATACTGTAGAATGTACAGATGGAAAGCCTGAGGACTAGTATAGTTCTTAGAAGTAAGCAAGGAGAGAAGTTACATTTTCATGGTGGCCCCCATTAACAGTTCTGTATTGTATATTTCAGAATGTCCATATGTATGTCTAATTTTTTTCACCATAATGAAATCCAGCATTGGTGAGATCATAGCTATGTTTATTACACTAACTGAGTCTTTCCACAAGATCAAAAGAGTAAATTATTACCCCAGCAATTATTCTTAAAGACAAATTTTCAAGATACTGATTTTACCTTCAGTGTTACCCCGTCTGTGCTTTTAGTGTAAACGTTGCCTTCCCAGTCCCCTTCTATTTGTCTTACTCCAATCCTCCCCCAGTGTGTTCTGCCCCATGCCCTGATTGATAACCCAAATCTCCCACTATGGACCCCTTGAGAAGTTCCCTGCATCTCCAGTATTCATGGTGAACCCTATTCCAGTGTGACAGTTCTCACACCGTGACTTCACTCCCCACACACAGAACTTTAAGCTCTGGGAAAATGAATTTCATGCCTTCTAGTCTTTATGTCTTTATCATTTAGCATAGCATCTGTCACCAGGAAATGAATGAATGATTGGACTGGTGCTGGGTTAAAGATGACATCAAATCAAAGCCTCTGCAGGAAGTGGTTACAATAAAAAAAAGAATCCGAATGAAAACCTGGATCCCATGCAGCAAGTGGTTTGCTCAAAGTCATTCAAAGGAACCTTGCTTGCTATCCAGTGGAGACTTTGGCTTAATTTAAAGAGGATTCGTGTGTATACAAGTGTGCGCAGAGAACTGAAGATATAAGGATACCGGCCTTAAACATAAGCCTTTGTTATACAAGAAGCACAGGATATGTGGCATGGGGTGAACTGATGGCTGCATACTTGTATTGTAAATAGTAGTTCACAGTTAGTTTGCAAAATTGTTTTCAGATATATTGTGTATTGGAAAGGCATCTGATAAGAAGTAGAATATCTAGGTTTTCAAAAGGGTAACCTTAGCATCTTCATTTGTGAAGTACAAAACATCCTTACCGCTCTTTCTGCATTGTTGAGAAACCAATGTTGAGGGAATCAAATGACACAAGATATGTAACAGAACTGGAGCTATTGACCAAATAAGTGATTGAACAGGTCAGTAAGATAGCATTTGTACTACTTCTGAGCTAACAGCGGGTAGAGCAAAACTTTGAGAACACTGTATCCATGTGCAGTGTTGCGACATGACTTCCTCTCTCCCGACATCACTTTGCTTGCCTTTAAGAGCTAGAGTGGAACGTCTCACAGATTGCCATTGAATCTAAAATACTAAGATGTTTGTGACCAACCTAAAACAAAGAAGTTTGCTTTTCATGAATCAAAGCATGAAAAGCATTAGCCTCCCAAGCACCCTTGTCAGCATAGTGCCAAGGCCCCAAACCTCCAGCTCCACCTCATGTGGCACACAGTGGGTATATGGAACACACTGTTCCCTGACTCCACAGCTGGGCTGGCTGGCAGTGTGTCCCTAACCCTCATTATTCCTGGGGAAGCAGGACCATTGGACCAAAGCCTTACAGAGGTCAGCAGAGCAAATTATTTATAGATACAGCCTATCAAACGGTGTGTTCCTCCTTCTGATGTGAGCTGATCTCCCTGGCGCTCACTCTGCCTATCTCTTTTATGTTCAGTCTGCTCCTTAAAGCCTTGCGTTTTCATGCACCTTCAGTTCTGATGAATTCAAAGCTGTGCAGACATTGCTTTCTGATCCATCAGTAGCAAGGGATCAAGGGAGAGAGAGAGAATCACTGCCTGCTGTTTCTGTGGAGAAACCCTGAGCCCAGAGACCCAAAGATTGGAGAAAAAAGACATGCAATACTAGCTCTTTGCCAGATCTGCCAGTCGGGGGTTTTTGTAAGAGTTTATGTGGGTTACGCTGTTATGGTGCAAAAGAATTTGGGTTAGTTTGGGAAGGTTATGTAAGAATTTACCTGAAGAAAGAAATGATACCGTTGGGAGAAATAAAAAAAAATTTAGCTGCATCACTAGGACTTCAAGAACAACTGGACTACTGGGTCTCATGAAACTTACCAAGTTGTTCAGAACTCAAAAAAACAATTTAGTGTTCCAAGCAGCCCTAGTGCAAATGGGTCATCTGGTTAATCGCTTAGGCATCGGGTTTGGTACTGTGATGGCACTTCAGCTTTACTCACTGTGTCCACCTTCTGCCCCCACAACTAACCCCTCTGTCTCTATTCTCCATTGCTGTTGGTCTGGTTAGTCTCTATGGTCCATGACAAGGAATCCTTCATCAAGTTACCTCTTAGGTCCCTGGGCAACCTACAGTTGGCTGCCTTCAGACTGGTGCCCACTTCTTTTATCTGTCACTAAGGGAGTGGAAATGTGAAGTACCATCTGGCATCTTACACAGAGTGGGACACCCAGAGGGAGCTGTGTCCAATAAAGTGTCCCAAATCAGTGTCACGGTGGAGCTTGACAAGCCCGTGTAAACCAAATCCTCTTTCCTATAAAAAGCTAAAATGTATAAAGATAAATTCCAGCTTAAAATGCAAAAACACAGCAAAAGATTCTAAGAACGTGTTTGTGTACAACTTCATGGTTTCACCACTTATCCTACGTTACTCTGTTATTTTTTGGTTGGGAGTCTTCAAGCTGTGAAGTTCCTAATGTGTTAAAATACAATATAATGTATCACATTTGGTGGCCGTGTAACTCCTAAGAATGATCTCTTGGAAAGAGCAAATCACACAAGTTCAAATCTATGCTTGATTTTAATAATAGATGCTATTTTCTGTGATTATCTTTTTGCAAAACTGAGTGAGTGTTTAAGGTGTATTTCAGGTAACCTGGGCTTTTGTGGCATGCTGAAGACTTGAACTCTCTTTACAACATTGTTGCCCTATAGAAAAAAGTTCTGACTTACAAACACCCAATTAATAGTAGAAACATCCAGGGCCTGGCACAGTAGCCTAGTGGCTAAAGTCCTCACCTTGGACACACTGGGATCCCATATGGATACCAGTTTCTATCCCAGCTGCCCCACTTCCCAAGGATTTGGGCCGTCCTCGACTGCTTTACCAGGCCACAAGCAGGACGTTGGATGGGAATCAGTGTCCATATGAAATCCCAGCACTTGCACAGTGAGGATTAGCTATTGAGCCACCATACCAGACCCAGAAATAAATCTTAAATAGTATACCCTACTATTCCCATGCCTTCGGTTGAGATGATATTTGGGCTTTGAGAAGAAAGATTTGTGGATCCTGATGGAGGGCCAACTGGAAGCCTTTAATTAGAGCAGTTGCAAAGAAATTGCCAAATAAATGTTTGGCACATGACCATAAAGACACAGAGGAGAGTGATGGTGTGTTTGGCAGTGATAGTGGGTCCAAGTCTTTCCACAGAAGCAGATTACATGCCAAGTTATTTTCTGCATGAGAGGCTGCCAAAGAGATGTTCACCAATTCCCTTTTGATTCACGTGTCAATGCAATGATTGGGTTTATGGAGCACATGCCTGCCTGCCAAAGTGACTGCAAACAGGAACAGTAGTTTGCAAGGTGTATGTTTGTCACTTTGCTTCTCCTCACAGATCAAAGACCCTGAAACCATAGTAAGAGTGTAGAGACAGTAAGCAAAAAAAAAAAAAAAAAAAAAAAAAAAGACGGGATTCCTGTGGCTTTAGAATCTCATGCTGAAGAAATGTCATTGAATCCATGGGATACTGGGATATTGAGCCATCAGGAAACATTAATGTTTGCCACCTAATCATGCGTTTTCAGCAACATATAAATCTAAAGAGGTGGAGGTATTTGGTCTGGGAGTTAAGATACTGAGTGGAGGCCCACATCTCATATCAGAGCCTGGATTCAAGTCCTGTTCAGGTTCCTGGTCCAACTTCCTGCCAGCAAAGTCCCTGGGAGACAGTAGGTGAATGGTTCATGAAGTTGGGTCCCTGCCACCCAAGTGGGAGTTCCAAATGGAGGCCCCTCACTTCAGCCTGACAAAGACTCTCTCTCTCTCTCACCATCCCTTCATTTCTCCCTTTCTTTCTCCTATACTCCCTTCCCCCCTCTCCTCAGTTTCTCCCCTCCCTCTCTCCTTTCCTCCTTCTCAAATACGAAGTAAAAAATAGAAGTACTTATCATGGAAAATGTGTGATTTTGTGAAAAGAACCAGGAGGAGGACAGAAGAAGAGATGGTAATTTTTTGTGAATGAAGCAGTTTCTTGCTTCTCCATTATGAATTCTTGACAGTCATGAAAGGTGATAGAGAAGAAAGATATCTTTTTTGTTAAAAAGATTTATATCTGCAAAGTCAGATAAACAGAGAGGAGGAGAGACAGAGAGGAAGATCTTACGTCTGATGATTCACTCCCCAAGTAACTGCAGCGGCTGGTGCTACGCCGATCCGAAGCCAGGAGCCAGGAATTTTCTCCTGGTCTCCCACGCAGGTGCAGGATCCCAAGACTTTGGGCTGTCCTTGACTGCTTTCCCAGGCCACAAGCAGGGAGCTGGAAGGGAAGTGGAGCTGTCGGGATTAGA
The DNA here is from genome assembly GCF_017591425.1 of Ochotona curzoniae. Taxonomy (NCBI): domain Eukaryota; kingdom Metazoa; phylum Chordata; class Mammalia; order Lagomorpha; family Ochotonidae; genus Ochotona; species Ochotona curzoniae. Next base: position 4,830,329 of record NW_024465035.1, read on the forward strand.
ACCGGAGCCCATATGTGATCCTGGCAGGTTCAAGGTGAGGACTTTAGCCGCTAAGCCACCATACTGGGCCCAGAAAGATACCTTTTTAAACAAAGTATCTTGCAATAGAGTTTGTCAATAGAAAGGATAATCTCAGAGTAAGAAAAAAGCATCTGAACCATAGAACCTGAGCTTCCCAATTAGCAGTCTCAGATGCACTCTCTTTTCAAGGTAGCCCAGCTTGCCATTTAAATCTGACCCAGCCATGGCCTCCTCTGGGTATTCTACACTCCCCATGCTGACTTTCATAGCGGCTGCACTAGCCTACATTCTCACCAACAATGACTCCAGTGTAACTAAAAAGGAAGCTATCTTGCAAACAGAGGAGGAGGATGTCCTCAAATTCTTTGCATCAGGGACTAAGATGAAAGCAAATGGGAAAGACTTCTAAATGGTAAAGACATCCAGAAAGGAAAAGTGATGGTGTCCACATCAGTAGTTGGAAGAGACTCTGGGAGATGCTGCCCGCAGCCTGTATCACTGTTGCTGTTAGAAAGCCTGCTGATGTCACTGTCCTGTTTTCCTGGAAGATGTGGCATTTATGCTACCATATGGTCCACTTTAAATACTTTAGAAACTTAAATACCGTCAGCTTCACACCTGGAAATTTGACTCTCCAGACCCAGGCAGTCTCTGCAGCTTCATCTCCTGATTGTTATGACCCCAGGGCTCTCACAGAGGCATCTCATGTGATCCCACCGATGCTCTTCGGCTCTGTTTGGACATTGCTCTCCCCAAAACCACAAGGAGGTCATGCGCTGTATCTGATACGATGGCTGCTGCTCCGGGAACTTGTGTCCATGTGAGGACTTATTTCTCAAGAATACCCATGGGGCGGGGGTGGGGGGGGAATCATGCCTGAGCAGTACTTCCACAGACATCCTTGAGATCTGGGAGGTGAAGAACAGGTGGCATGGACAATTCCAGCTTTATCTTACAACTGCTCAGCCAGTGGGTGGAAGGTCCCAGTGGCCCCTGTGCCCATTCAGCAGGTCCCTACAGGAGGTTTGGTGTTCAGCCTGCCCCTGAGGACAGAGCTTCAGTACTCACTGCTCAGGCTACTGAACAAGAAGAAACAGCCGGTGAATGGTCTTAATCTGTTGTTAACCAAACTCTCTTTCCCTTTCCACTGTTTTATTTATATAAGGTGAACAAATTTCATGTATTTCATAACACAAGTTTAGGAGCATAATGATATTTCCTACCCTAGTTTCCCTCCCACCCATTCATGTCCCCACCCTCCGTTCTCCCTCCATGAGCTCTTGAACAAATCAGAAACAAGGATGATGGAAAATAAACAGCACCTTCATTTTCTTTAGCACCTTCATTTTTTTTAAATGTAGAAATGTGTTAAAGACTATTGCACAACAGCGTCAGTATTCACACAGAATACGCTCACACTCATAAAGCCCTCTCTTTCACTTCACCAGGTTTTTTTCTCCCCTCTCTGGGATACATTACAGCAGTTGTTTTCATGTTTGTTTTAGCCACAGAGAAGCTAGAGTTTCAGAACTTGTAGGCAGCTGTTGCAGATAGGGCTGCTGGCCATGGTGGGCCACTGTTAAGTTTACACACGATGGAATAAAAGTCCCACTCAGGCGTAGGCACCTTAGCACATGGTGAAGTCAGCTAGTGGGCATTTCTCATTCCTGGTCAACTCAGGGAGGAGAAAGAGCATAATGTGGCTTTAGTGAGGGGAAAATATTAGAGGAGAGTGCAAATCACTCATCTGAAAGACAAGTGGCAGCAGGAAAGCACTGAATAAAAGAAGAAAGTCATGAGTGGAGGATGGCCAAGAAGCAAAGGTCAGTCCGGACCAGAAGGAACTGGGCAAGGAACCTTTATCTTCATCTTCACGAAGGGCCTAAGTTCGACAATGAGCTGCGCAGTGGAGACTAGACCTGAAAACTAAGCCTCTTTAACTGTTTGGTTTCACCAAAGCCCAGAGCAAAAATCTAAATGGGAAAGCGTGCAACATCAAAGCCAACCTTCCCACCCATGTGTTGCCCCGTGACAAGTGTTTATGCAATATGACTGATTACCCTGCAATTTACTCTGTCAATCATCACAGAGTTAATTACTTGTTACTCTTGGGCACTATTATAAATAATGGTATGGCAGACAGTGCTCAATTTAATGGTCCTTAGCATGCAGCTATTAAATGGATGACACAGTCATATCAGTATTGATGAACATGGACCTTCCCTATCTAGGATAATTTATATCACTGAGTATAATGGGCTTTGGTGTTTCACAGTGATATCTGCAATGAACCTATCAGTAAAATAAAAACAAATATTTTCTATTTGGTGTTTATAAAAAAAACCAATAATCTCCTGGTAAATACCAGCTATGAAGAAACGGTAATGTTATAATGCTAATACAAAGTATAGGGAGAATGTAGGCTTATCGTGAAAGCTTACAAAACAGAAAAACAAGATGGAGCCCATGTGTGAGCTCCCCAGAAGGATGTCTTGCATGCTCTGTGCACCTGCTTTGGAAGACTTGTTCCTTCCACGCCCCCTGTACAACTGTGTCATTTCCTGCTGCCCAGATGTCATTTTAAATGACATGTCTTCCAACATCACTGAGTGTGACGCCTGCCTTAGGTCGGTCCCTCCAGATGGCTTGCTGAGACATGGATTTTTCTGAAAGTGTTTCTGAATGTAAGTTATACGGAGTAGGAATTGGGGCCAGTGAAGGAAAAGAGGGAGACCAAGGGCAAGAAAGGTAACAAGCAAAATCTCAAAGAAATAATGACCCAGTCCTGCCAAGAAATATCTTAACACAGTACAATGAGATCTCAGGAACAACCTGTAAACCATGGTGTGTGTCAGTTACTGGTTAAGGGTTGCCCCCAAGCAATTCAAGTTCTACAAACATAGGGTCAACAGTCTGACAGTCTTAAGACAATCTTCCAATGAAGAAATAAATGTCGCGAGGATTGAATGATAAAACATATCAGGAGCTGGTATGCGTCAAGGTGGTAAAGGGATCCGATGTGGCATGTTGATAATACCTGCTGCACTGGCCTGCTGTGGAATCTCTATGTCGCATTTATCAGGCAGCCTCATAATTGCTTAGTTAATTGCCTGTCTTTCGTGCCTGACTGTAGGCCCTGGGGTGTCAGAAAACCATGATTGCCTTGTTTATCATTGGATTACAGGTATTAAGCACAGGACCTGGCCCATGATTGGTCTTCAAAAATAAACTTGCTGAAAGAAGGGAGAAGGGAGGGGACGGAGGGAAGTTAGTTTAGCTGAAGGATTGCACTGAAATAAGAACAGTTCTTCATAAAACACTATTCTTTCAGGAGTTAGCTGACCTAGCTTCACCCACTCTTAAGTATGACAAACCTTGCTCATTTACCCCGTGAGTTAATTTATAACCATCTAACAGGAGCTCTTATATCAACTGATAACAGTCCAACGCATGATTTGGAATTAAAGGTAAAGACATGTGTCTATATAGTTAACCTGAACATACACTAACACAATAATACTCTCCACCAGTTCCCACTTTCTTTACATTAATGTTGAAAATCCTTAACTAATATGGGATCTGGAAAACTAACTCTTCCAATCCTATCTAGATTGCATTTCAGTCTTTAATTCGCTCTTTTATTTGCATTTTGAGATGTGCCTTTTGAAAATGCACTTCATAAATATAATTTGACTTATCAGACCAATGAAGTTTTTGCAGAAGAAATGAATCAGATGACTAAATATGCAATTCCAAATGTACAAGGAATTAAAGTCTGCTACAAGCGGAACAGTCCAGCTTGATGTCTGAGAAAGGAGCCTTTTACCTGATACCTGAATGTTTTTTAAAGACAGAATGGCAGAAAAAGAGAGACAGAAATAAAGACAAAGAAAAATAGAGAGAGGGAGAGAGAAAGAGACATTGCCTTCCATGGTTCCCTCCCCAAATGACACCCGATAGCCACAGCTGAGTCAGGCCCACATCAGAAGCTTAACACCCAACCATGTCTTTCATGTTGGGCCATCTTCCACTGCTGTTCAGGAGCTTTATTAGGGGATTGGATGGAAATAGAGAAGCTTCAGCTTGAACTGACCCTGCAACATGGGATGTTACCAACCCCTGATGTCTGAAATTTGGGGGGAATTAGCAAGAAAGATGTAGAGATAAAACATTTCAGGTCAGCATGTGCTAAGGCCCTGACACAAGAGGGAATATTTTAAAAAAAAAAATCTTCTATGGTTGAACCCCTAAGTGTGAAAGCAAAAAGGAGCTCTGAAATGAGGCCAGAGAAACAGGAAGAAACTGGAGCCCTAGAAGTGATGGCTGAAAGTTTAGCCTTCTTATCCTGCTAATTCCTGCTTTGGTCACATGGCGGTCTAGTGTGTTCATCTCTATGTGTCCATGGCACCCTACACTCTCATTGCCCTTGTTCTTAATTCCTTCTAGTTATGAACCTGCCTGAGTATCTTCTCCTTAAGGATATTTTATTCTTTATTCATTTTATGTGAAAGGCATAGAGAGAGAAAGAGACCCTTAAATGCCTGCAATAGCCAGAGCTGGACTCAGCTGGACTCAGCTGAAGCCAAATGGTCCATCCGGATCTCTCCCTGTAGGCATCAAGGACCCAAGGGGCTGCCTCCCAGGGTACATATTAACAGCAAGCTGGATTAGAAGTGGAAGAGCTGACACTCCACTCAGGCGTTCTGATTTGGGGTGCAGGTGTCCCATGCAGCCACTCTACTCCTGTATCGAATGTTGACTCCAAGCCAGTGAATTTCAAAGGAAAAAAAAATGTTGACTACTCCCTTGTAACTCAGCAAGCATGACCAACCCCATGCCGCTCCTCAGACACATTGTCGGTTTCCAAACCTTGATTCCTGTAACAAAAACTTGCTGTTCTGGCTACCTGGAAGACCCATCACCCTCTCTCACAACCCGACATTCATCTTCCAAAAATCAACTCCCCCTTCATCTCCACTACAATCTTTCCAGGCTTCCCTCAGCCTGATCCCATAACACTCCACATTCATCAAGTAGGTTCAGGCACTTACTGAACTGTGTGATTGGTTTGTTGAGACTGATTTTTCCCTCCTGTGTCTCAATGTTTGGACAAAAGCAACTGTTTTCATTCTATTCTCATGTGCCCGGCACTTTGCTATTTCTTAGTACACGGCAGACCCTAAAAAATTATTGAGTGTAAAAACTAAACGTATGCCTCCAACATATTTTCACAAGCCATAAATCTCATGACAGGTTTTTCTTAAATGCAAATACACACAGAAATCCATTGGCGAGATAATTTGCGGGAAAGTGTGTATTAAGCCCTAATATTGACAATTATTTACAGTGCGCAGTACCAAGACCTGAACTAGGATAAAACTAATGAGTGCACAGGATATAAAATTTAAGAAGGCATTTATTTTTCTCTGCCTACAGGTGCCAACCGTATACTAGGAACGAGTATCTTTTTAAATTTGGTGCTGTTAATTGCTGTTTTGGCTCATCCTAGCATATGCCCTGCACATTGGCATTTCAAAGGCTCCAAGAGTTACTGTACGAGAGGAAATGGTTTAACATCTATTATCCTAGGGTAGCACAAGCTTAACAGAGAATCCAGACCTTTTAAATTTTTCATTAATACCTATTAACCTCCTAGAACTTGTGCCCTGTGGAACAAACTCTAAATGCTTAACTGCTTGTGGATTAGTAAATTTCTATTTGTGCTTTTTCAAATGTTAACTTTGACATGGAGAATGGAATTTAGGTGGGAAACTTGGGTCCATTTATCAAAATCCACCTTTTAAAATGCACAGAATGTTATGACCGCCAGAAAGAAATGTCTAATTGAGTTCCAGCACCTTTCCTGGCCTCCCAAAGTAGTTATTGATGAGGTTGTTACAA